>NC_142377.1:16005000-16666875 GCF_059441005.1 Hippichthys cyanospilos
CAAACAAAATCATGACTTTCACAGCAAGCAAGCAATTTTATTCATCCTGAGACATGACCTAATAATGTGTCCAAAGTTGTGTCCATTCTTCTCAATAAAAGGTTATTACACCCATTGAAACATGTGAGACATCATTGGAAAGGCGAGGATGTCCTCTATTGAACACAACAGGACTTAGCTGGCTTAAATGAGTCAAAATATTAAGACAAAAAAAACACACACAAATTGATAAGGTGGAAGACAAGCAAGATGAGAGAGATTTTGAGGATCCATGTGTGAGAAGGTTCTGATATCTTATTTTTTATTTTATGTCCAATCAGTAATGAGACCCAAAATGACATTTCTTTTTCAAACATCACCAAATAGCTGTTTGAACTCACCTCCTTGAATTCCTGAATCTGGGCCTGCTCAAACATGGAGAACACATTGGAATTGGCTCCCTCTCCGGTTCTCTTCTTGGCTTTTTTGGGGGCCTGTGGATCAAAATAAAGAAGTTATGGCCATCATTGAACAAAAGGTGGTGTTCTTCGGAGATCTATTTACTTGAATAAAGTGCAGCATTAATTCAATTATAATTTATGTCACCGAAGTGATGATGCAAAGAAGATAACATCACACCAACTTTAGCAAGTTAAAAGTCGTTTTTCACCAATAGCTAAAAAAAATGTCATGCAATAAAATTTGAGATGGAAATACACTCAAGAGTGACTTACCATGGCTGGACAGCTGGGAGGTGAGGACAACAATGATGCCAGTGAACAATGGGGAGAAGGTGGGTGGCCTTTTGTAGCCCCCCAGATCTCATCTCCACTGGATGATATTTATAAACGATGTCCTCTTTAGGAAGTGACAGGTAAATGATGCTTTGAAGGCCACATACTGTATTTCATGCTCGCTCTCTCTCACACACACACAAACACACCGCCACACATTTTTTTTTTCTCAGTAGTGAGCGTAATAACAGGATTAGAATATCTGAAGCAGACTGAAGGTTAAAGTTTCATCTACTGTATCTGCAGAACATCAACTGTGACTTGATAGCTTATTGTATGCAACAGTAACAAAACAATAAGTTTGAGTGAATGTTTCGCTGAAAAAATCTTTGGCTCTCTTTGCCAATAAATATTTATACTGTTGGAAAGCCTGTTTGTTTCCATCTTAAATGATGCCCCATTTTTAGACTACTTGTTAAGAAGTGTAATGTAAAATAACTGGCACTATCGTCTGCTTATTATTGGCTGATGCTTGAAGGACCATAATCGGCCGATCTAATCTGTTGGCCGATTAACCGGTCAGGCCATAGTTGTGATGGTGGCAAGATATTATGACTAGACAACCGATGTAGTTTAAAACCCCCCCAAACAAAACAAGAAATCGCACGCTGCCACCAACGAGCTCAGCAACAATCGGCGGTAGCCGTTCAAGTATGCGCAGCTAAATAAACACGTCCTTACAATGTGAGCACGCTTCATTAACAGGTCCTCTCGCATTGACACAAGGTTCCCAGGTCAAGAAAAGTGAGCGTGTGAGAATGAGCCGAGGTGAGGAGGTGACGCCACGTGAGCGAGAGCTATATCGAGAAAGGCGCTCCCGGCAGCGGCTGTCAAATAAAACGCGGTTGATGGCCTCGCGGCAGATGTCAGGGGTGTCATGTCACAAGCGTAGCCAGGTCACAGTTATTGTTACCCGGAGGAGGGCGGGGGACAGACGCACGCTATTGTTGAAAGCAGCTCTCCTCCGTTTGTGATTTGTGAGCAGTCAAAGCAGCTACTGTGGCTGGAATGACGAGCCATTGTCTCCCCGTAGGCTGAGCGCCGGGATGTACGTACTTCCCTAAAAATAGAACGACCTCTTCAAACACAACCGACATGGACAAATGGTCACATCGCTGCCGGCACTTATGGCCTGGAGGTGATTAAGGAAGCCCAAGTAAGGAGGGAAATATACAGTAGTAGAGCTGGAAAAAAAAGTTGAAAGTTGATTTGTATTGCTTTTTTCTTTTGTTAATGTTCAAAAGGATGCTATATATTTTATAGATAAAGGATTTTATGGATAATAATCTTATTTATACTCCGGACCTCGAGTGGGGGGCTTGAAAAGTTTTCTCTTTCCAAGGGGGGCTTTGTAAAATATAATTGAGAAGCACTCTTGTAGTCCATGAAAGTAGGTAGATTATCTTTTGTGTTCATTCTAAATAAGATGTCTGCAAAGATTTGCTTTTAGTTTGGAAAAACGAGAACCAAATTAGTAATTGAACGAGTATCAGAAAGGTTGCTGAGTCCAATTCTTGTTGTGTCATATTGCTTAATTGTTTATTTTTAATCACTAAACAATAAAGTACCACATAAACAACAACAACAAATGGTTAATAAACTTTAACTGGGGCAAATTGTTTTGTAATACACTTTGCTTATTTTTTTAAATCGTTTGTAAGAATTTTTAAGTGACAGCCCAACTTGTAACTTTAATTCCTATTGTGTAAAATGTATTAAAGTTGTGCCTTTATGGTGACTTTTTTTCAACTTTTGTTACTTTTGTTTTTTAAAGTGTCCTGTCTCAACAATTTAGCATTTCATTGTAATCTAATTGTTTAGTATTTTTTAAAATCACTAAATAATACTTAAGAACAGTAAACTAATTGGGGGGAAACCTGTTTTGTAATGCAATTTAATGAAAAATAAAACTGAGAATAGAATAGTCCACTCTCAAAAACTTCGATAGCAACAGCCAAAGTACATAGGAAATAGACATACAAGGGTTAAAAGTGAAAGGGATATATTTATTTTTCTGACCAATTCTCTACAGGGAAATTGTTGTTAGCAGACATCAATATCATATCTAGCATCGAAGCAAGGATGATTTAATGAAAAGAAATATACAACTTAAAAGCATAAAAATAAAACAAGGATAACAACGTTTTCTGAAAAGTGAAACCCTTGTATATCTGCGGTAGCCTGGTGGGAATTCCGAACATATACTGCAGAGTGGGCTCACTATATCGAGATCAGCAGGAAATGTGTGCATTTGGTTTCATTCATTTCTTCCAAACCTTTTTGACCAATTGCATCAACTTCAATACATTCAAGGAAGCTTTTACAATGAAAACTATAAAGAAGTTGAAGTCATTTTTCACCGATTGACACTTGTCATAATACATAAAATACAGCATCTATTTTGTGTAAACACAATGCAACTTATGTCACGGGTCACATTAGGATTTACAGAAAATCAAAAATAAGCACAATATAGATTTGAGTTGAGTGCTGGCATTTTACACTATCAGGATTGACTTTGAAACTGAGAAATCAGAATGTGCAAAGGTAGTTTTTTTTTCTTCATCATTTCATGAATGGTGGAAGTAAAACAGAAGCCAAATGAGGCAGAAGCAGAAGTAAACACTCATGTTGATTTCACATTGACATTGACAAACCAGAATAAACCTAATTCTTTTTAGCCACTTCTTCCGCCAATTTGGGTTTCATCGATTTTTTTTTTGGTTCATTGAGGTTTGCCATTGACAAATGGAGGCGCTACACTAGTCAGAGCTATACTGCAATCACACATTTTGATAGACATTTGGACGTATTAAAAGAATACTCAGTAGACATTCAAGAGGGCACGTTATCACCCCACCCCCCTTTTTTTTTTTAACAAAAATAGACACGGCTTGTCCAGCCTTGAAATTCCTTCTCAATATATATTTATATATGTATATAAAATTATGTCTTGTTTATTTACAGTCAGATAGCATTCTGAGGGATTAGAAAGGTCCTGCTCCACGGGTGCTCAGCATTGCGGGTAGTGCAGATTTTTAGTGTCAACCTATACTCAGGAAGACAATACTGTACTCTGCGCATTTTCAATTTTTTTCAAGATACACGGCTCCAGTAAGCAATACCGATCCGGCTAAGTCAAACATAAGATTAGCAGTGAATGATTGTAATTAGCTCTTAATGATTGTGTGCGTCACAAATGCTCTTAAAACCTAAATGCTACGGAGGTCATGACGGAGCCTGTGTTTGTTTTCCTTTCTACCGGGAATTGATTCTGTTAATGTGTTCGGCATCAATGTGAGCGTTTGTGTTGCTACAGCTGAGCTTTTCCAGCATGACGTCTTTTGAACTTGGTTTAACTGAAACCGAAGCTACTCTAAAACACAGCAAAAACACCCTGCTTGAAAAGTTGTTCATATGGCATTTAGGACTTTAGCTTATTCACCTAAAATTACCTCTTACTTCCAAAAGTTGTTTCTTGGGTGGGGCTGCCTGTTTGGGTGCCAATCAAAACAAATGTGTGGCAGTGTTTCCATATGACTTGGTGACATTCTCTCTGACTTTGTTCTTCTTCAGCCTTTCCCGAAGATGGACCCCGCTGTCCGAGAAGAGGCACCTAAACAGACGACTGGTCCCAAACCTGCCCAACAGAGCCAAAACAAAACATTAACAATTAAAATAAAACAAAAAAAAATTCAGATAATCCCACAATCAGATTTTTTTTTCGTTGTTTTACTGAGGCAAATCAATAGATTGATATACAGCAACAAAATATTTTCAAGGGGGTGAAAACTTTTGTAAGGCAGTGTAAAGTCTCAGTACTGTCTGTGCTAGAGCCCAACTGAGAATTTTCGTTCACTGAAATCCAATTTGTATGACCTTAGTACAGTTTGGCTTGAGACTGTTAGTAATGATTAAATCCAATTAATGTACAACAACAGACACATGGGTTTTGGTATCCTAGTTTCATCACAGCTGGACGCAGGAGGAAATTAGCGCCAGGCAGCATCACAGAGCAGTAAATAGTCTAGCACTTTTGGCCGATACACACGGGTGCTTTCTTGCAAACACGAGAAGACTGAGACTGTTCGTAAATATTCATTGTAAATACCAAGCGGCAGCCAGGAGACAGATTAAATTAGCATAAACACTGGAAAGAGCTTCTGGCTTTTTCCAAAAGACTGGAAAGAAGCCACTCTAAAGAAAGCTCTGCGTCATACATTGACTCAAAATCACTATCCAAAATAGTCTTGGTCGCGCAGTCCACCCACCCTGTCTTCACTTGAGTGAATATTTTCTCAATGGTACCTTATATCAAATTCAAATGTGTATTAAAGGATCCACTGGTCGCCAATCATTCTAAATAGATCCAGGTGCACAGATTGTTTTGTGACAATTCTGTCTGAAGGTGTCCCGCAAGACAAAAAAAAAAAAAAAGGCCTTGGTTAACTCAAGGTTTGGGAAATCCTGTATTAAAGTGTATAGCATTTTTGTCTCCACAAACCTTTGTGGGATTTATGGGTGTGCGTCCAGAACCAGTATGAAGCCTCTGGCGCTCCTCAAAACGACCTGGTGACCTCTCCCTGCGAACATCCATCATGCGCCCCGGGGAGCGCTCCATTCGGGGATCCGCCATGGCCCTTGCCGGGGAACGCTCCAAGCGGGGGTCGGCCATGGCTCTGCCGGGTGAAGCCACAATCCGATTCTCCAGCATCCTGCCAGGAGACTTCTCTCTCTCCAGAGGCCGACTGGGGGACTTGTCGCGGCGAAACTCGGTGCGAGCCTCTCGGTAGCGGTGGGGTGTGCCGGGCTCCCCGTGGGCGAGGGGGTTGGCTGCCAGCCTTTTGGAGATGTGCTCGTTGTAAGAAGGAGGCCCGCGTTTGTTAGGGCTGAAAGAGAAAGGAAGGAAGGTAACAAAAGTGATCAGTGAAGACTATGAATTCTACCTAGAAACTGACTTTTTATTTTTTTTTGCTGTAGTCATGCATTTTCCCTCTTTTCCAACATGGACCCAAGTCAATTATGTAGACCTCAAACACAATATGAGTCCTCAAAATTAATCATCATATTGTAAAAGACAACTCACATGACGTAAAATGACCAATTTAGTCTTTATTCAACTATTAACTCTCCTTCCTCATATAGGCGTACATGTTATAATTCAAGTTATTACTCTTAGTTAGATTATAATTTATTACATATAAAAATGTTTTCTTCCTCCTGAAAAAAGGAAAATGCAGGTGGCAATGAAGAAAAAATAAATAAATACCAGGGTCAAACCTAACCATCACTAACAAACTGTGCATGCCAACCTGTCCCCTGCAGTGCTGGCTACACCAGTGTCATCACCTCCACCCACTCATTATGGTGGACCAAACATCACAAACACTAAGTGAATCACAAATGCTAACAAACAAAAACACGAGTGAACTAAAGAGCTGTTTACTTTCATTTTAGCATTCAATATTTAGATTTTTTTTTCCCTTTTGGCACAATTAAGAAACAATCAGAAAGGTTTCTTTGAAAGTTCACTCATGGTTCTCCCTCAATCATAAATTCAGTGGAAATATTTTCATTTTTCATCTCACCAAACGGGTGCCAAATCTAGCTTCAAGGTGCAGAAGCCCAGTCAATATCCCAAATTTTCCAGTTTTGGGGGGGTATTAGGTGCTTTAATAATAAATATTTGTTGTTCTCACTTGAACGACCTTCATTCCGTCTCTGGTTTGAAATTCAACTTGTTGAACAACAGTTGAATGTTTATTCGTACCGTGCATTGCTTACTTCTACAAAATTTTGTATCTGCACAACTACGACATGCTGAAGGAGAAAAAAAAAAGTGCAACCCATATCTAGCGGAAAATAAACCGTCTTTACCTGCGTCCTGAGCCACAGAGCTGCAAGTCTCCTCCACTGTCTTGGCTCTGAATCAAGTTGCCCTTACAGCAAATTACTCGCAGTTTGTTCTGATATGATGAGGCCAAGTAAATGGCACCGGAGGAGATGGCCGGGCCAAGGTAGCGTGGGTTTGGGATGTCTAGGTGGGCGTATGAGTGGGACCTGGGGAAAAAAAAAAAAAAAAAAAAAGAGAAGCTTAGAATGGCATGTGCCCACCATTAGACTATTTTACAGTCTTTTAAAGTTCTGTACATGATCTTTTTGGGCTTTGCAAATACGTATCCCATTTCCGTGGGTTTCCAAAATGATACTTACCCCAAAGCAGAATGTCCCTGAACCTCAATCACATCCAGAGAGTTGAAGTAGGTCACAAACAGGTACGGCTCTCTGTAGGCTGAAAGGTCAAAAGCTCATTTAATATCACATGATCTATGCTGATTATAGGACTGACTATAAAATGCACTATAATGCAAGAGAGATTCACTGACCAAATGACAGAGGCAGGCGGCTCCACTTAATATCATCGGTTCTGCTCCTGCGGCCATATGAATCCACAAAGACGCCAAACTCTACAATAAAAAAAAAGTTATTGTCGACAATAAAACAGATCAGAACTTATTTTAAGATGTGTGTGGGGTAGAATCTTCAAATCAAAATCTGCTCCATATAAAAAAAGACATATTTGCTCCGTGGTGCACTGTTTTGACATTGTGGCCCTAATAGTGACCCACAAAAAAGAACATCTTACCATGGAAACAGAGCAGGTATTCCTCCTTCTGAGGAGCTGTGGTGACCTGGATGATGGAGATGGGGAAGCTGTGGGAGGATGCGGCAAACACAGCAGAGGCTAACGTCACGTCGTTTTTATCCAGGAACTCTGCAGGAATAAACGCCAAATATTAGTCAAGCTGTTGTCGGTGAGCACACAATACATTGAATTTAATATCAAGAGCACTGCAGTGTAGTAGGTAGGCCATGATGGATAACAAACCTTCTAGCACGTACTGCTTCATTTCAATCTCATAGAATTTATTGGTGCCAATGATGATACTGTAGCCAGTGAAGTGGATACAGCTGCAGGGCTCTGAGGTCTCAATCTCCTGTAAAGAAAGTCAAACGTGAACAACATAATTCATTCCCAGAATAATACACAGCCTTGACTTTACTTACCTTTCTGATACAGAATTTATTGAGGCTTTCATTGAGTCGAAGTATTGTAATCTTATTGGGCATAGCAGCACAGATACAAATTCCATTGTCAATCTGTGAAAAAAAAAAAGAGGTGGGGGGGGGGGGCACACTTATTTTGTCATTTTAATAACATCTACTTTTTTTCTGTGATTAAAAAAGGATATAACTGACCTTTCCAGAAGAGAAGAGATGGCACCCCTTCACCGTCTCGAAGATAAAGGGGTTGAGGTCAGGTGGCGCCGGGAGATGTGACTGCGATAAAGACTGTTTCACCTTCTTGATCTCCACCAAACATAGAGCCCGATCCTCTCCTAGAACACACATTCATTACAAATCCACTGTTTATCACACAATATGAAATTGGTATGTTGAAAGTAGGGTCCCAACGACACTGTTTTCACATACTGATTCATTACCTTGCCATTGTATTAAGGAGAAAAAAAAAGTGCATAAAAATTGACATGACTCATTTTATACTAAATGGCTATGGCTAGCTAGTGAAACATTTTTTTTTTTTGGGGGGGGGGGGGTTAGCTTTATCCTTAATGTCACATGAATTTGGCAGTTTCCGCACAATGCAAGTCGAACCTTTCTACAACACTTCCATAATCCAAACATTATTCCATACATTATCATTGTTAGAAAAAGCTCGCTTCACATTAGCTTCCGTTGACAACCACCAGAACGTTCCCCTACTGGATGCATTTAATTGCATTGCCTTGGGCTGTGTTGCGATGTTACGTAGGGTTTAAAGCACATACCTTTACTTTTAGCAATATCTGTGCATTATTTTTAATAAATAAATAAAGTATAATTTTCTAAAAATCCAACACTCACTTGATCGGAATATTCCTAAGTGAACTATGTAATAGATGAAGTGCAAAACTAACGTAAACAGCAAAGCACGAGCATTAATTAAAATCTTAGTAATTAATGTTTCTTGGAAAAAAATATAACATCATTATGGGAATTGCAATTGCTGAGTGACTTTATTGACTAACCAGTAATCATCAACAGCTTGTCGAGTTCCCTCAGGATCTGAATCTGAAATACGGCAGTCAGGCCCGGAATGTGGGTTAAGGAGTTTTTTATGACGTTCAGCGCATATAAGCCCTCCTCGGAACCGACCAGCACGATCTAAGGAATGTAACAAGGACAGTCATTGATGTAAATTCTGCAGGCAGATAGTGCAGCCTCCTCACGACAAGACCATACTAAACAACTATGGCAGAACCTGGTCAGTGAGAGGTAGAGTGCAGTTGATGTCCAAGCGGTCGTCACCCTCCAGTTTCAGCAAAGCGTTGCCCAGGAGTTTCTGTAAGGACACCAAAAGACAAGATCTGATGCCTCCTATAACACTTAGCAAGATATGGGGAAAACCCACCTAATGTTGGGTACATGCAGGCAGAGATAAGAATGTTGTCTTCATAAACAAAAATGGATCACATATTTCACACATCACTAACATTAGCAATTCTCTTAGAAAGCAAAAAATCTGGTTGTCGGGGTGCTTCCAATTTTGAGAACTTCATCATTCATTAGGCTCTTTATAGTTCTATAACTGTTCCCTGGCGGAACACAAAAGCGTCACAGCAGCATCGATAACCGCAGTATGGGAAAATGAATCAATGCATGCTGTACTGCGGTACAGGGAACAGGACCATGACAGTTGAAGAGGCGTGGGAGGCAAGGCGAGTGAATATGTTACACTCCTAAAAATATCGTCAGTTATATTTTTGTTTGGAGCGCTGATAGTGAATGCCAAGCAGGTATAATATGCTAATTGTCTGCAAATCTTTGGAGAAAATCCCCCAAGTCTACCTGAAAATTGTATGTATAACAAGGCATTGATTGTTCACATTTTTCACACATGTTGGCTGGAAGTATTTAGAAAATATTTGCAACTGTCTATAAACATGTAAGAAAACGTCTTCTTGGGGCAGAATATTAGATGAGGGTTGTGCAGATGATACAAATTTGATCAGTATCTCAGTATCTAACACCTGGAAGTAAAACAATTCACCATAGATGGCTTTGACTTTTAAATCATAGTATAAAGGGAATGTGTAAGCAAGCAATATTTATACAGTATATTCAAGTTACATTATTAATAGGCACATAAGTGAAATGGATATTTACTTTGAATGAATAACCTAACTGTCACAAATGGTGGAGGTTGCTTGTGTTGACTTGAAATAAAAAGGGCCACAGAAACAAGTTAACCTTTTCAGCGCCAAAGGAGCAAAATTGGACCAAGGAACATTTACCCAGAATGCCTTCATCAATAACCATTATCAAGCTGCAACCTTATCAAGTACTAATGTAAAAATACAGTATATAGAAAAACAACGATGGTGCCTAAAGGGTTAAGTACTCAATTTCTGATTTGTAAATTACATGCTATTATCTCATGCCTATTGCAGCATCACAAAAATGTGTGTGACACCTTTGTCATTTCCACATTAAAAATAATGAAGAAAAGCTTTGGTTTAATTGCTGACTCAAGGGACTTGGGAGTATCATCTATTATAATTTTCTAATCTCTTTTTTTCTGTGGCACAATAAGGATTACAAAGAGTGTGTATGTGTATTTCAGTTAGGCAGCATGGCTTTTGCAAAAGCATGCATAGCACAACATGCTATCAGCCAAGGGTGTAGTGTCGAGTTCCATTCAGACCCATGCATTTTGTACACTCTACATTCTGTGCACATTTGGCCACTTGAAACAGCGACTATGGAACCATTTATCAGCCTGGTTCTGCGTTATCCTGCACAGAGCAGCGATAGTGTTCTATGCATGGACAGGTACAGCAACGACATGCTCAGCCAGTTGATCGCTGAAGCCCAAGCATTCGTGCAGCTTCTTACTGTACCTGAACCAGGGGTGATAGGTTCTTCTGTCTTTTAGAAACACCTGCCTATAATGGTCGCAACCCCATTGAATGGGGATAAACACATACACAGCACATGTAATGACATTAACAAGGACAATGAAAACACACAAAGATGTGATTGATGATAACATGCATAGAGAAAAGAGGGAAGAGGAGGAAAAAGGAATGAAGGCACCGGCAGATGTCGGGGGCATTGATTATAGTTGACTCAAACCACAACAAACAGCACATACTGTACTTTCCTTGAGCATAACACATTTATTATTGTAAATCACACAGAAAGCTGTAGTACTTACAGCATCCGAATCCCCTCTGTCTTTAGATCCGCGACTACCAGCCACCACAGACTCTAGTACGGCCACCCAGCGCTGTTTGTCAGGGAAACTGGGGGCCATGAAGTACAGGGACTGGCCTGGCCAACAAGAGGTGTGGGGATGCGACTCCAGCTTCAGAATGTAAGGAATATCTGGACAAAAACACCCGGAAAATGTGCACTCGAACGCTTCTGATAGATGAATACACATAAAAATGTTCCGAGTGCAGTATTAGCCGGCAATGTGCCACTACCTGACTTTGCAGTGTTGATCAGCTCTGAGGCTGCAACAGCACCATGAACAGTTACCTCTCCATCAGGTAGACAAAGCTCAAACTCCTCCTCTGCATTTACACAGTCTAAAGAGGAGATGTCAAATTAGCTTTGCACTGAATTCTGATTTATCTCTGATGACGCTTCACAATAGTATTAAATGAAGGTGACCTTCTCTGGGCTCTGTGTCATAGACTGATATTTTGGTTCCATCAAGAACCACATACTTCGTCTCCCAGCCTTGTTGACCACGCTTGCCATTTCTTTGTAAAACACAATGAAACAATATTGCAAAAAGTCAATCAATAATATTATGGTTAAGCATGGTATGTTAATGTCCATGTGGCTACAAGAGTCATCCATTAACCTAGGCTGCTTCATCCATCCCTCCAAGCGAACATGCCCACTAGCTTCCTTGACCTGCAGTCCAGGAGAGCTTGCCTTCTCTCGGCACAAAGCCTCAGAGAAGTGGGTGGCATACTCAGCTGGCAGGCCACAAGTGGCTGGAAGGCATGGTGAGCATTTGGGATGGCAAAGGGTGTGGCATTCTACAAGACAAAAAGGAAAAGTCATGCATCCCATTTTTTTAAAATCATTTTCAGTCATATTCAGTGAATTCATTCAGAGAAATTAATTATTAATGTAATTAATCTCATTTTAATCTCACCTAAAAATTTCTGAGCAAAGCCCTGACCCTTCAGTCATTTATTTTCTTTAACAGACTTAAACAGATGCACTTGTAGTCTTCTGCGGCATTTGAGACTAGTCCCAGGTGCAGACTGTAAATTTTAAATTCAACCATCAAGAGCAATGATGCTGTTTTCTGAAATGGCAAACACAAACCTAGACAAGTGGCAGCCTGGCGTCCAAAATGCACAGTGTCCAAGCAGACAGCACATTTGGCAGCCCTCATGTTGAGACCCACAGTAAAGCGATGAGGAATGTTATGATGCATTCGCTCCTTCACGCGACGACCAAACTCTGCAGTTTAAAAACGAAAGGTAAAACAACTGTGAGCAGAAATAAAGATTTTGTTATTTTGGAAGGCAATAACATTTCACAACAATACTATTTTTTTCATAGTTTTCATGGTGAATATGATTAGATAAAAATGACAGCTTTTTTGTGCAAATAATCCTGTCTGTGTTTAGGTGTGGATTGATGACTCACACTATGCATGCATAAATAATGAATTATGGAGGAACAAATAAAAACTTTAACAAAGGGGTACACATACTCAAGAAGACTCAAGAAAAGGAATGAGTGACTGCTAACTTACTTTCAAAGGTGACCCTCCTCTTTTCTGCAAGGAATAAGAGGAAAGAGACAGAAAGGAGATAGCAGTCTAACAATAGCTATGTGAAAGTGAAACACACACACACGCGCACACATAGTTTGAGGCCTGGATCACAAAGAAAGGCAATGGACTTGTCGCTGATCAAGGTGTATCTGATTGTATTGGATCAGAGCACATGTCGCCTAGGTCCATCCACTTTTCATTAAATCTTTGCAAAAGTTGTTTTTATCAGAGTTTCTCATTAGGAAACTTTTGAAACAGAACAGTAACAACAGAGGGTGACGTACAACGTAATACTGTAAACTGCTTCTTCCACTTTAGGAAAGTTGACATTAAAACAATTATCCTTCACTTGGGAGACAGGCCCAGGCAGGATTACAACATTGGCTGGATAACAGAAAGTAAAATCTGAAACAAAACTTTTTTGTTCTTCTAATTTTTGTCCCTTTCAGTTGGCTGATTTGGTTTGTGTTTCAGATTTACAAGGTCCTGGGCATCCTTATCCAAGGTAATTCTGGACCCAATCCTGCCTTAAACAGGCTGACAGTAGTAACAAACTGACAAATCACAACACAGAGGTAAACAAATGGCCTATTTTGTTGACAGTGATAGTGTGCAGTACACGGGAGTGCTACCACCGCAGAAGATTTATGTAACACAAATTTTGTATGTGTGTGTTGTATGTGCATATATGGGTATGCCACCTTCAGGTGTGGAAGTCTCCTTGGAGCGAGTTGAAGGGTTAAGCAGCCCACAAGGGTTGGGTTGATGCTCTGGGGACTTCACAATGGCAGACATGAGGATTTGATGTCGAGCCTGGGCTGGTGTCGAAGAAGCCATGTGATCCTGGGCTTTGAAATGAGCGGCTGTATTTCCCCAAAAAAACAAACAAACAAACAAAAACATCTAAGTGAAAGTACAAATATTTATTATAAAAAATAATACAATATTTGTCTCAATAAAAAATGATGACTTAAATTATTACGACAGTACGTCTTGATTGTCAAGTGGACTTAATGCCTCGCTCCATGGAGATGGAGCTCATCGGTGTCCAAACTATGGCCCGAGGACCATTTGCGGCTCTCCATCCATTTTGAAGCAGCCCAAAGTATACAGTTAAAATAAATTTTACTACAAATAAATGTGTTTACTATACTGTAGCTTTTTTTCTAAATATGCAAAGATGAAAATTACAGATTTACAACTTAACCAGTCACATCTTCATAACACTGAAGGGATAATCAATTCTTACAAGCAGAATGGTTTCCTCCGCTTTCGTTTTTTTCAAGGTTCAAGACGTGAACGTATCACATGAATGATTCCAAAGTAACGGTAACTAAAAAAGTGAGCTTACGATAGATAACTCCTGTTTTGGTTCTGAATGCAGTAGTGTAGGGGCAGACAGTTTCCTGTGAGTTACAGGGTTTCCGGCAACCTCAAATCTGATAAAATGTCAAGGTATTTTCCTTAAAGAAAGCAGGTTTTAAAAACACTATCATAAAGTATAAACAATATGATGATGATTTGTTGATTTTTGAAAAACAAAGCGACCCTTGGATTCTTCCATTTTTATGTGAGTGGGAAAAAAAGTTTGGACACCTCAAATCTGGACATATCAAAAGGTTTTATGGAGCCCTATTATATATGATGGCTCTTAAGATTTTTAAGGTGACACAATCTACATGTGACTGCTACTGTACAAAAACTGTTGCAACATACCCTCTTCCCTTAGGGATCGCAATTCTATTCTCATCTTCTGAAGAGCCTCTTCCAGTTCTCCACACCTTGAGCGCTCCTTCTCCAAAGCAAGCTTCATGTCAGTGTACTGCAAGGGAACAGTCGGCTGGGATTGAGGAGTCAACGCCCCGTTAGTTGTTGTGCCCACATCTTCACGTCGTCGCCCAAAAATACCCTGTTCACACAAAGACCATGGAGAGATTATTTTATTTATATCAAGAGAATATCATATACTACATGTTCAAAAGCCTAAGGGCACATCTTGCCCATTGAGCCTCCAACTTAAGTAGACTTTGACATTATATAATATTATCTATCAAACATTTTTGATCATTAAATATTATGCACTGACCTTCTTTTTTTTGGTGGGTTGGTCCATTTTGGCCTGGAGGAAGTCAATGAGTTTAGTCTGCTGTGAGATGGTCCCCTCCATCTTCACCTTCTCATGAGAATATACAGCCTATAAAATAAAGCTGAGTTTTAGACCCCTTCAAGGAGAGCACTGAAAACACATTTCTTATTTAGCTTGACATTAGATCTAGGAATCGTTGGACTTTCCAATGATAGTTCTAATGGTCCCCCAAACAGTGGCTCATTCAATTGTCAAGATATTGCACTGAGCACCTGTATATTCTCAAGCTGGTATTCTAAATCGGTCCTTTCTGTCTTGAGCATATCGGTCTGGTCCAGCGCATCCTGTAGACCCTGGGTCAGACGGAAAATGTGGCTCTTTTGGAGATCAATTTGCTGTTGCAGCTTCCCTTGCTGTGAAAATACCACCAGGAAAAAATTAGTACTATATAAAAGAATACATAACATGAGTTGTATCATTTCTACAGTGTATACATCAATTGGAAATGTTTTGCATTTATTCTTTTATTTTAATATCCACAGTATGTCCCCTGCGATCAACAATGCTCCAGTGAAGAGAAGCAGCTTAAAAATACATACCTAGACAGAGCTTGAATAAAGGAAGGAATTCATCATACTAGATGTGGTCTCAAACTGAAGTACATTATGGACCGGTATACAGTATTAGTGTGGAAAATGTCTTGGTAATCTAATCGAATTTCTACCTCTTCCATCAGCCTCTGTTTCAATTCCCTCTCAGTTTCCAATTTCTGCTGCAAGCTGCGAGCATTCATCTCCAGCATGGCGTGCTTCTTTTCCAGATCATTGAGCTGTGCAAACAAGAGAACGTACACCATATCAACATTGGCAGAATTTCGAAGCAACTAGACAAAAACGGAAACGATAAGATAAAGCCATTTCAGAGGTCTAAAACTTAGTTATACAGTATTAATCTTGGCTCTGAAATATAAATGCAGCTGTGGAAACTCACGGTATCAGAAAGACTTTCAGCTTTGAGTCTCTGCTCCTTCAAGGATTGCTGCAGTGCTAATATCTCCGCTTTGTGCTCTTTAACTGCTAGTTCCACTGCCTGGCGAGACTCAGTGCTGCGCTGGTCTGCTCTTAATCTATGAAAAGCAAAGTAGGAGACATTAGAAGAGGTTTTGTTGTGAACTACCATAAAATAGAGACATCAAAGATATTCATTATATTTGAAATACTGTTTTCAGCACTACCTGTTTTGTTTTTCATTATCCAGCAGTCTCTGCAGTTCCCTGGTGCGTCTTTCGGCCTGGCTCTTTTCATCCTCCAGGGCCCCTCTCCAAGCCTCCCACTGCCTCTCCTTCTCCAGAAGCTCATCATTCAGGGACTCGAGCTCCACCACCTGTTCCTCCAGCATGCTACATGTAGTCTTCAGTGTCTCAATGTTCTATGAGGGTAAAAAATGGCAGGTTGAGACTGTCATTCACGTCTTATGGAAAACTTGTTGGCTGGACAGCAGACATTTAGAAGAACTACAGTATATTGTGAGCGGTCTGTGAAATTTTTAGACATTACTTGTTTTTGATTGTTGAGATGCATTTCACGGTCTGCGACTTCTCTCCTGAGCCGGTCCACCTCCTGGCTCAACTGCAGTTGGTCCTCCCGCTCATCCGACGCTTCATCCAATTGTTTGGAGAGGTAGAAGTTTTGGCGATTTAACTCTGCATTTTCCTGACTCAACTGTGTAAGTTGCTCCTCCAGGTCAGTGATCACCTGAAGCAAAATAAAGCTCTAGATTTAGTCTGTCGGGACTTTTGGAACAAACAAATGACAAAGGCAATTTGTTTGTTCGTTCATCTGTCGATCAGCCCATCTCTTCGCCCTTCCTTCCTGCTCTTCTTCTGTCCATCCTTTTGCCATTCCTTCCTTCCACCCTCCATCCAACTATCCACACATTTATTCATCCATCCGTCCATAAAAAATAGAAATTTTGATTTGACTAGCACAGGCCCTGACGAACCCACCCTCCATCCCTTCTGTCCATAAATTCCTTCCTCCCTTTTGCTTCTCTTCATTAAGGTTGGAGGTGAGTATTTTTATAATATGAAAATATTAATGGCATGTAAAGCGTTTAAATATATTCTATAAATCCACACTTACTGAACAGCTTTCTCTTAGGGCATCAAACTTCTGTTGAATTTCGTCTCTATGATTCTGTGAGAAAAGGGAAATAGGTATCAAAATATGAATGCAACGGTGCAATTAAAAAATTAACAAATAATTACTTGACTCTGCTTCTACATTGTGGGTGATGGATTGTGCTACTGCTTTTAGTGTTTTATCTGAGAATAGTAGTAGTGTTTCATGTATTGCCTGATTTGCATGTGTACTAATTTACTGTAATGTTAATTAGTAATGTTTTGGTAATGCTCTCTTACCCTCAAGGCAGTGATCTCCTCCTCAGCCTCAGCGGTGGTTTCCTCCAACTCAGTCTTTGCTTGCTGCAGCTGGCTCTCCAAGGCGAGACGAGCTGCCTGCAGGCTGCTTATCTGGGACTCACGCTCCTGCAGGGAGAGGGTCAACTCTGACACTTGTCTCTTGATCTCCAGCTTTTCCTCTTCATGCTCTAAGCCCATCTGGAAAGGCAACAAAACATGGGTAAATCTGTGTTTATTGCAGTGTCACAATGACCTGAAAAGGATATTTGCATATAATTGTCACCATTTGTTGGGAATCATGCAGAGTACCAGATGGCAGATTTTGTATAACATCACAAACAGTTTTAGAAATCGAATTTTTTTTTTTTTTTTTTTTTGGAAATTGTTTTTTGATTTTGTCAATCTTAATTTAGGTTAATACCATATATACCGTGCTAACATTTTAGTGAACTTGTAACTATACCTACTAACACTGACTGAGACTCCCAAGTGAAAGCACAAAATGTTAAGGAAATGGCAGTACTTTTTTTTAACAGCATTCAGTGCAGTTCTGTATAAAAAAAAATATGGTTGTAAGGGTGTGTGGATTTTATGCATGTATGGACTACAGTATGCATGTGTATAAGCCATAGGAGATCTTTTTGTATGTGAGGTTGCAAAGAAGTCAGTAATTAGTGCCACAATTAGCATCCATTCTCTGTGGGAAGTGTGTAGGAAGAGATGCAACACTCATTCAACAGGTTGTTTACAGAAACGTGAAAAAAAGTGAATCATGAAGAAGAGATTTTACTATAAAAAGGAGCAGGGTATAAATAGGTTGATTTGTAGTTTTGTGTAGCGTTATGATAAAGTGCTGTCTGTGCCAAAATAGCCTTTTGAGATCGTTTAAACTGAGCGCTATTATTTTTGCCTGCAACTGTCGTCTGGCTGTATATTAATTGATCTAAAAAGACTATCAAGCTCTGTGACCGATCAGCTGCTTTAATCTGCTTTGTGGACAGTAATACTGTAATGTAATGCTACACTGTGAGATGGCTAAAGAGCATTACTTAATCCTGAACAGAAAGATTTTGTTTCTGTTTGCTATTGGCTCACCTCCCGCAGTCTACTCTCCAGCTCCAATAGACGGGTCCGCTTGGTCTGCTCCTGCTGACTGATTTTCTCAAGATGTTCCTCCAGTTTGGCATTCTGAGCTTCAAGCTTTCCAGCCTGAGACTCCAAATAGAATTTTTGTTGTCGCAGCTCCGAGATCATTTCCTCTTGGGCTTTCCTAAGCAAACAAAACAAAGCAAAAATCAAAATGCATCTCTTTTACTGTTAATCTGAAATCAGTTCTATTAAGAGTGGCATGACAAAAACATAATTTCCGTACAAACAATGTGATAGTGTAATGTAATTCAAATAAACAAAAAACCTTTATTCAAAGATTAGTGGAAGTGTCATTTTCGCTGCTTAGCGCCATTAGCTGTGCTACATCATTAAAAAGATCCATCATCCACTGTGCACAACGATTTAGAGATTTAAATGTACACTAATGAAGCCATTGGAGGCAGGAGGAGATGGTGTCGGTGTGGGTGGGGACTCATGAAAGTACAATGTGGGTAGAAGGTTTTGTTAACTCACATATTCTTCTGGGTGTAGATGCTGCTGTTCGCAGCCAGCTTATTAGCCTCTGACAGCTCGGCGATGCGCTGTTCCAGGTTCTTCATCTTTGAATCCATGGCGTTAATGGTCTGCGGGGAGAGGGGACACAATATGACAGCACAAATGACATAAAAAAAGTCAACACGTGCAAAATCTTGAGTGTTCTGGCATGCACAAGTTTCAACAGAGCATTTTTTGGATTGAGAATGGATGGAAACAGAAGGTTTCACTCTAGTAAAATCCTCTTAGCTTCCGTTAAAGGTGTTGCTTGAATCTTCTACTGTCAATGTCAGAAGATGAAAAGCTTCTTAACTTCCTCAATTCTACCACATTAAACAGATTAGGACTTGAGCTCAGGCTTTACTGTGCCAAATGATGTACACTACAATTTAATCAGTCTTCAAAGTGTTCATTCCAAAACTGTACATCCAAATCACTGACACACAGAATTTGGTATGGAAAGAAATGAAAAGATTTGGTATTGCTGTCAATTATGAAAAAGGGATGCTCATAAACTTGCATAAAAAAACATTCCAAATACATATCATCCACATATTTCAGCTTTTTTTGGTACATTATTTATTAGAGCTAAAAAACAATTTGGAGACTGAAAATTAAAAATACCAAATTGTTTTATCTGAATATATGATGTGAATATAATTCAAGTTCTCACCGTGACAAGTTTGAAATTCATTGCTATTTCTCTTACCGCTTTCTGCTCACTGATAAGTTTGCAATTTTCTCTTGATTCCTCCTCCTGCTGCGCTCTTCTGGCCTCGAGGCTCTCCTTGTCAGCTAGGTCAACCTTCATTTGGGCTTCCAGAACCTTGGTCAGACAGTCAGTGGCGGAGGGATAGTAGGTTTTGTTCAAAGTTAATTCAGAACATATTTTCAGCACCATAAAAACACTACCTTAATTTTGTCTTCATAAAGCCTCTCCTTTTGGACAAGCTGAGTTTCCATCCTTTGTGCTGTTGACTGGGCATCTCTCAGGTGGTCCTCCAGTTCCTGAAACAAAAATGTTTACTTGTAGGTTAGATGAATAACCTAAAGAGTCTAAATAAACTATAATTTAATGAAATTGACATAGACGTGATGACATTGAGCAGGAGTATGTTCACACAACGAGACAGAACTGTACAAGCGAACCTATTGTATAGCAACAAACACACAAAAAAATAATAAATGAAGAAACTTGCATTGAAAAGTTGTAAATCCGCAAAACGGCTGTAACGGCGCCCGTTCATGCTGAGACCTTAAGTGCTGCACTCTATGTGCTCAGGTGCCATTTATAATAATTGAGCTAGAACGCACATAACATGAGCAAGTACAGAATGAGCTCTCAGTAAGGCGTGATGAAGATAACCAGAGATGGGGCAGCGGGTAAAATAGGGGTGGAGTGCTGAAGAGTATTAAGAATGTCTTATCTGTAGGTCTCTCACCAGGATCTTTTCAGCCATCTGCTGAATCTGCTGGGATTTGGTCTGAATGTCATCTTTCAGCTTATTCTCCCGCCGCTCAACCATCTCCAGCCTCTTTACCTGGTTCTCCAGGGTCTTTCTGCCCTCCTGCTTACACACCAAAGACAACCAAATGAGACATAAGATGTAGATACGGCTACCAAGTAGAAAGAAGTGGAGAAATCTAACTATAGTAACACTGTGCCTCAAATATTTTAGATTTAGAATGAGAAGAGCAAGGTGCAGCATTTTTCAAGTGGTACCTCTGTCTCTCTCAGGCGTCGTTTGAGCGTGTCACTCGAGTCACTTTTGCCTCGCAAGCGTTCCAGATCTCGTTCCAGCCGTTCTTTGGCCTGTCTGACATTCTGCAGCAGTTCAGTGGCTTCTGTGCTCGCTTTCACCGCCTGAGGGAGGTCAGAGGGGTTAAAAGCTAGTTAGTGGATCTCTCGACAGATTCCTCGAACACTCACGCCAATCATTCACACTCATATACTGTATATACTGTATACAGAAGATCTGCAGATTTAAGCAGACCACAATTAAGATTTTGCAAATCTAGGTCATATTTAGCAAAACAGAGGTCTTCAATTTAAGGGGAGAAGGACATATCGGACTAACCCAGTTTATAGATAGTCCTATAGACATAATGAAAAGGGCAGCCTTATGGTAAGAGACTGGGTTTAAGGTAGTCAGGCTACTTCTAGGTTGATAACATAAACACTCAAATAACTCTGATTTTATACGAAATTATATCACCATTGTGCCAAAGGTTATATCTATAATCATAATCATAGCTATCATTAACTGTAAAGTTTAAATAGCACAATACCCTTTGGGGTTTTTTTGAGGTCCAAGAATGCTTTGTGCTGGTTAGAGAATACAAAGATGAAAAAAAGATTTCAGAGGGAGGACATCTTAAAAAGGGATTGAGAACCACTACTGCAATCGATAGTAAACATACCTTTGACAGCTTGTCCTGGAGCTCCTGGATTTTCACCTGTTGTTCAGCATTTGTCTAGAAAGAAACGGTTAAATGTAACTATCGACAGTAATATAAAACGATAACACTGAGTCCCACTTTACCTTTTCCAATTTGGAGAGAAGCTCCTCTACCTCTGCTTTACCCTGCTCTTTAGCCTAGAAACATAGAGTACACTTGATCCAATTTCCAAAGATTTCTGCGAGTATAATCAAGCAAGATGTGTTGTATAGTGCACAGCATATTTCTTGCTTAGTGTACCTTCTGAATCCTCTGTTGGTACTCCACAGCCTTCCGTTTGAGTTCCTCGCTGGTTTGTCTTGAGTCTCTTAGTTCTGATTCATAGAGGTCACTGCGGCGCCGCGCAGCTGACAGGTCCTCCTCCAGCTGCCTGATGGTCACCTGCATCTCCTCCAACTGGGCGTGGTACTCCTAAAACAACACGTCCATAACAGAGTGTCAAGGAGCCAATACAAGAACTGCGTCAACAGTGCAATCACAGAGATGAAAAAAGTTTTAACTAGGTAGACTGTGGAGGATTTCAATTCTAACTGCAGTGAGTAATCCTTATATACAGTACACACTTTATATTAAAAATGACTCACAGAAGTTAAGTACAGTACTACTCTTTAGGGCTCTTATATCTTAAGTTGCCATTAAATACTTTTTGTGCTTTTAAGCATTTAAACAGCGTGATAAAGAAAGAGCTTCATTTGGAACAGCATAGAAAAAAGTGAGGTTGCTTTCCTGCTTTACACAGATGTGCTGACATTGTTTCCCTGTGCAGCGAGCTATACAACCCGCAGAGCACTGCAGCAATGATTGTTCATCCTCTTAAAAACAAACCAGAGGTTTTCCATGATCTATAACTGTAATGGCTTTGACTGTTATTAATTTGTGAGGAGTCAAGCAGAAACACATGTTGCTGAGCACTTTGCTTTATTTTTGACTCGATTTTTCAGTAGGAATGATTGTTATCCTTCATGACTATGGGGAAATTTGTAAAGTACAAAAGTGTACGGCATTTTCTAGTCCCAAACATAGATTCATTGTGGTTATGTTTTCTCAGAGACAACTGTAAGCAAGCATCATGATTAATGATCATTTTTTTATACCTTGCAGAGATGCCATCTGCAGAGATGACCTTTGTGATTTCAATATGCAAAACAAGGGAACCCTCAGAGGTGATGCCCTTCCTGCATACCGCTGACAAGGTGCATCATTGCACTGCTACTTCAGCCCATTTCATTATTCCAGGTGAGGACAAACTGTGATTTCCCATGCGGGTGGAAAGATTGACGGAGCTGACACTTTTTCACTTTTAGTGTTATCTTTTAACTACTTGTCTTACAGTAGCAAACCCGGAAAACTGAAGAGTAGGTTTATACTGATCACGAGAAAAGGGGTGATGCAACTACTATACATACTTGCTCTTTAATTTCCTGCAGCTTGTTGCCCTGTTCACGGATGTCGTGAAGCAGCTGCATAGCTTTGTCATCTTCTCTAGAGACTTCCACGCGCGCCTCCTCGAGGCTCCGCTTTAGGCTCTGCAAACACAGCAATAGGGATCACGGCTCAAAGTAATATTTATTTATTTTGTACATGCATCATAGCACACAACTGTGCGATTTTTTTTTTTGGAGAGAGAGCTTGGTTTTGTTTGAAGGTTTCATTTAAGTTCCCTCTGTATTTATTTAGTCATGCTGGTGGTCTGAGCTTGACGTGTAAAATGATGTAAAGGCAGGAGCATCAAAGATCTAAGAGTTTGCTTTATGTAAACATTTCACATTAACATGACTTCTGGAAATCCAAAAGATTCCACTGCGGTAATTGGGCTTTTTGGGAGGACATATCAGAGGATGTCTGTGTAACTCACAAAATGTCTGGAGGGATTCTCTCATATCTACAGAGATGTCGCTGTGTGCTGTATGACTCACACTGCACTCCGTAATATAGGTGGCAAGGTCTTGCTCGAGGATGCTCCTCTGGGTCTCGGAGGCTTTCAGCTCCACATCTTTCTGGTGGAGCACTGACTCGAGATCAGTCATTTTGCGTTGGAACCTGGAGATCTCCTGCTCCATCTGAATATATGGTGGGTTCAATGAATAAAGCATTAGCTGATTAATTGTAGGAAAATGACAAATTGTGTGTCTAGATTACTTGTGTACAACTACAAGTGTTTATGAGTTCTGCAGGTCCCTTTGTGTGACCTTGTGGAATCGCTGCGGCCCAGCATGCACTATGTTGAGTTCCTATGTAAGTAAATCAACAACAAAGAGGTTTAGGATGTCTAGAGGGTTTACTACTGAGTTATGACCCGAATGACGTCTGAAAAAGGCCACTTTGGAAGAAGAGTGCCTTCATTTATAGAGGGCTGACTGACAATAAACAGACAAGAGGCCATAAACACCAATGCTTGGAGGGGTATCATTTTTGAGATTGCCCCACTCTATCCTGCTGTCTTATTAGAGGGTGAAATGACTACAGCTCTTCAGAGAGTTTACTGGGCGCTTTTCAGATTGTATCCACTGAGGATTAATGGGTGACAGTTTTAGAAAAAGAGACAATGTTAAAAAACAATCAAATACATATAAAAACTTCATGAAAAGTGATTGTGATAATCACAATTACTTTTCCTGAAGTGTTTATGTGTATTTGATTGTCAGCAAGGGACTGAAGTGCCATAAGTACCTGTACAAGCTATTAGAATGTTATCACCAGTAAGAATCACCTTGTGACATTTGTCTTGGGTTTCTTGTAATTCCTTGCTTTTAAGGTGGAGCTTCTTTTCCATGGAGTTGGTCTTAGCAGGAGAGTTGAGGCCTGCAGACACTACCCTTGAGCCACCAAAAGCAAACATAAAATCGAATCATCAAATCAACAACATTATCAAAAATCAGTTAGCTCGTGACGAATAGTGGGTAACAGCTAAATAATAAGCCAAGCAGAAATATCTTTTCAAAAGTTCACTCAGGTCAAATCTTTACAATACATATAATTACTGAGTGAAATTAGCAAGCTTTCTTTGAACTTTTTTTTTCTACATCACAGTGAGTCAAATGTGGCAGGGGTACCCATAGTGGTACCTGAGCTCTCGCTTCTGGTCTGCATGTTTCAGTTGTATTAGCATTTTAAGTTCAATACAGCATCTGTACTGTAAACAGACATATGTCCTGAAGCCATAACATTTGGTACGGCAATCAATTAGAGGAAGGATGGAAAGAAGTGAATCAGTCCTCATCATCAACGATAATCTAAGTATTCATAAACAAGACACATTCAAGGGTTTTACGATTCCACCTTTGTGCAGTTTGGAGAAGACGTTTTTACAAGATGACTGTGGCCCAGTTCACAAAGCAATGTATAGCCTACTCAGACCCAACCTATTTGTGTCCACTATAGAGTACATTTACTTTTGGTCTACATCTTATGGCGCAGTGAAACTGCGAGTGTGTGCTCAGTAGAGGACATACTGGCCTTTCCAATGATGTCTCGTGTGTGTGGATTGGGATTTAATTAACTTTGCTGTCTTGCTGAGACAAAATGGACACAACACTGGACATAATTAAATAGGCTGTGTCTCAGGTGTTTATGGCATGTTTGGATGAGTTTGTGAGAGAAAATACAAAATTAAAGATATTTGATCTCACTGTACTTTCAAAAAACATTGTTTTATTACTAAGATTATAGGAGAAGATCTGGGAGTAGATAAACATAATAAATCTTAAATAGACATTTTTATCCAAAGAGATGTGTTAAGGCTTTGGTCATTAGTGATGGGAAAAATTTGTGAGAAAGAAGGCTCACGATGACCACTTGAAAACTCAGTCGACTGCTTCAGTCATCAAGGATTCCCTGTGGGGCAATGTAAGCTCTTACCAATGCATCTTGGCTGTGTTCATTCATGACAACTTGACCTGATGGGCCAATTAATTTGAGTTTTCAGTTCAAATGTAGGACGATTTACCTCACCACTTTGACCACGGACATTTTTCTTTCATATTCTATTCATAAGTGAGTTAAAAAAATACAAATCTATTCAAAAATGGCTTTTAATCTTTTTAGTTTAAATTTTCTACCTTAAAAGGTATTTGAAGAAGAGAAACAGAATCTAAAATTGAACGCAATTTGTTGCTCCTCCAAAATGATCCCCAATCAAGCGCAAAGTATACAGTATCTTATGTGTTTGAAAGACGCTGCTTAGGGGAATTTGTTGAGTTGCACTAATGAGCAGTCAGACATGTTCACCAAAAAAAAAAATGACAACAAAAGAAGGATTCTACAAACCCCGAAAGCACATTATTAGCATTTTTATTATGCCCAGCATTCTTGAGCTCAATTCTTTTTTTTTTCTGGGAGTCTATACGCATATGAGTGCGCCCACACACTGATGTGAGACAACCTAGGAGTGCCTATCGCCACTTAATCAACTCTAGCAATGGATCTGAGTAGTTTACAGAGGAAGACAAAACATGAGAGCTTGGTGTAACAGCAAGGGGAAGACATTTAAAGATGAAGAAAATGAGGCAGTGAGAACAGTAAAGATGGGGGTGGGGTATTGGGGGAGGAAAAACACTTCACAGTGGTCACCATAGAAATGGATAGTCTCCCCCAATATGAGCTCTTATCCCTTTTGCTATATATTCTGTTAACGCCTTTTCCTTCCTTTCTGTTGCTGCAGCTGTTATGATCCGCAGTCTCCGGCACGATCAAGCTGGCACAGGCAGCTAATATTCAAACACATCCTTTTAGATTATTACTAGTGGTTAAGAAGTCAAACAGCATCAGGGATAATTATGGTCCCAAAACCTATGCTGTATTCAGAATGCCATTAAGCAGCACAATAACAGTAGAGAGGGTGGGAATGTCGCTGTGTGTGCGTGCCTCTATGTGTGTGGGGTTCCACCTTTCAGCGAACCTCATTGACACACTCAGCTGCATACCAAACAGCACCAATGGCAAGACAACACCAGCACACAGCCTCTGACCTGTGCATTTGCACTCCCTGGGCATCATGTCGACGACATGTGCCTTCATGACACAAGGAAAAAAATATCACTGAAAAGGAAGCAACACATGCTGATCTTTTATTTTGTCTTGCACAGTATGGCAAAACACATATTGACCTCAACAAGCAACACTAAAGACAGGGCTAGTCACCCCAAACCATCCCACATGGAATTTTCTGCTAATGTAATGAAAAATGTGGAGTCACAGCAACAACCAGCATGTGGTTTTTAATTCAAAAAGATGTATCAGATGAGAGGTCCATAAGATAAAAGAGGTAGTGTGTTTAAGAAAAGCAGGCAAACATAAGAAACAAATTGAACTTACTCAGATTTGGCCAACGTTGTCAGAGCTCTGCTAAAGAACCATCCTAAAAAGGGGAGATCCTTGCCCTGGAAGCCCGCAAGGGGAGCTCCTCGCTTGGATGCTGAGGCTGGCCGGGGGGCTGCCAGCTCCGGGTCTTCAAAATTAGAAGTGTCATCTTCAGCGTGCAACGCAGGAACAAAAGGTGGAAGAACTGTCGGCGGGGTACAAGAATTAGAACAGAGAGCCAAAATGGGCAAGGAAAATGTTTTCAGAGGCGGAGAGGCTAGTTAAAAAAAAAAAGAGGGGGATCGGGAGGGGGGGAGACAGGAGGAAAGATGGAGGGGAGGAGGTAGCTGGCAGAGCGCTGTGCACCGAGAGTGCGGTAAGTCGCACGTTGATGCACATGCTGCCTCTGTCCCTCCTTCCTCACGCTCACTCGCTCTCTCATGCTCACTTGCCCTCTCTCACTGCAGCAGAGCAAGCCCCTCAGTTTAAACCTGAGCTCAAGCGTAACACTCAATCTGCATCAATTTGGAAATGCACAGGGAGGCATTTTAATTTAATCTATGACTTATTAATCGTTTAATGGAATTCAGTTTTTAATAATATCAAAATAAACTGGTTGTATATTTGTCCATTGGGGCATAAAGTTAAATGATCATTCTAAACATTGCTTTATAGTCTCCAGATGATTACAATTAAAATTCAGCAAAGGATTCAGAAAAGGGGGAAAGGAGGACTGGCATATCAATGTTTGACAATAACGTCAGAATACCAAAAATAAGTTTTGATTCATCGCAAAATATGACGTATTTCAACTTGGGAATCACAGCATTGTTGTGCATTCTAATGTGATCACACTTGAGTGAAAATATTCCTCAGTGTGAATGCTGTGTGTGATTTTGTCACAGATGCTCAGTTGAAAATGTCAACCTCTTCTATATTTTTCTCTGTTATCTAAACCAGTGTTGCTTTGTTGCCAATGCAAGCAGTCATTCACTGATTTTGTGTTAACATCATATAAAAACTTGATGGACTTGTTTCTCCTGGCTTTTCTTCTTGCCTCTTCCACCTCACAATTTCCTCTTAATGACAAAGATGGATCTGACAACAGGTAGCAATGTCATGTTTGGTGTCAAGTGAGCAAACCTGAGCTCAAGTGAAGGAACACTTTCGATCTTTAATATCAGCCGACCACTCACTCGCACATTCAACCTTTTTCTATAGCGCTTGTCCTCGTTAGTGTTGTGGGTGAGCTGGAGCATATCCTAACTGAATTTAGGCGAGCGACAGGATATAATATGGTATGTTCTCCCAATAATCGCAGGGCACATATATAGGGGAGGGCACAGTGGTTCTCAAATGGAGGTACGTGAAAGCAATTTAGGGAGTATTTGACATTTTAACAAGGTTTCTGCAGATATCAGCAAATCTAATATGATGCTTTTTGATGCAATGACAGGAAAGGTACCCCCCTTTTTTCTTGCTTTCAAATTAAGAGCAAATTAATTGGAATATGAAGCAACTTATTGTTAAATGGTGTGTCAGCATACCACTTTGCAAAACTTTGCCTAGTATCGCTTTGTTGAGATTTATACAAATCCACATGCCATTATTGACGCAATTTTTGAAAAATGAAAAAGATGGCATAGATAACCACTCGCATTCACAAACATACCCATGTGAAATTCAAAATTGAAGACGCCTTTCTCAAAATGTCAAAACATGCCATCTTTGACTGTATTGCATTTGAAATATACTGCCATTATTCAGCCGAGCCCTATAACTTATAAGCTATAAAGAATCGACAGATTGTCAGGGGACGAAAATGTCTTCCTCACCTTGCCGCAAGTTGTTCCAATCCACGCTGGAAAAAAATGAGTGGCATCTGAGTCCCTGGAATCCCAGACGTTCATGAGAGCCACAAAGCAAACTAAGCACCAGATCAACAAACTGTTTACTGGCATGTGGCTCTTCTGGAATCTTCAGAAAACGCTAAAAGCAGACAGCATAAACCTCAAAGTTCCATCAAACAGTATACACTGTGACCTACATATAACATATGAGGCTTGTCCCAATACTTTTGTCTATTTGGTAAATAAAGGGGCCTTTCAAAAATTTAAGAACCTGGAAATTGAGGATGTTGTGGATGGTCTTCGTTGAAGTGCCATCAGAGAAAGGCAGTTTGGAGTAGATCATGTCATAGGCTATGACTCCGAGGGACCACCAGTCACACTCCACGCCATAGGTGCTGTGAGGGCCACCGTTCAAGGCTGCCAACACCTCAGGGGAAAGGAAGTCCTGGGTTCCCACGGGCACTGTCGTTGTGGCCACCTGGATGAAGACAAATCAAAAACAAATGATGCCCCCATCAACAACAAAACCATTCATGTGGACATGCAGTATCATCCACTCACTGTTTTGTTAGCTGTGAGCCTAGCAGCTGAGCCAAAGTCTGTCAGCTTAATGTGACCAGTCCGATCAATGACGACATTCTCGGGCTTGACATCTCTGGAAGTGGTTATATTAGAAGAGATTGCATTAACAAAGATGGCGGTTGGCTCATTTTTCTAACGTGTTCAACTACGACGTTACACATTGCATAATTGATAAGGACATAAACACAGTGATTTCAACATTATTTACAAAAAGGACTTTTTTTTTCTTTTGTCAGTTAGGCAGATTTCTTAATGGTGAATAGGGAAGGACCAGAAAAATGAAAATCACAGTTCATTTACCAGTGGTTCATTAAAATGCCTGAAATCATAAATGATGATACTAGTCCTTCAGATGTCTAACTTTCGACAGAATGACCTTGGATAAGAAGAATTGTGGAATGAAAATGCAGAATGGTTTTATGAGTATTTACAACAACTCAGCCAAGTTGTTTATCCTTTTGTCATGTCATTCATTGCCTGATGGAGGATACCCATTCAACATCCTATTTATCACATAGGGTATGGAAGTACAGTGTGAGCCATCGGAGTTGGAATTTGTGTTTCTAATGGTGAAGTATTTTCACCATTGAATTTCTAACTACTTTTTCAACATCAAAGTTCTTGTTTTTGCATCTGAATCTCATTTGCAGATGTTTTTTTAGCAGCTGAATTACTTTTTCTAGACAGATTTTTTTTGATTGACTATTTTTAGATGTAAATGCTTTGAAGTGTTTATTTTTTTTCATGTTGAATTTCAGTGCTGAAAAAAAAACGCGTTTGAAATTCAATGCTGGTTTAAAAAAAATAAAAAAATAAATCAGTGTTAGAAATTCAAATTCTGATAACACAGGTAAACTTCCATAATAGCACCTCACCTGTGGACATAGCCAAGCTGGTGAACAGCGTGAATGGCCTCCACCAGCTCAGCCAAATAGAACTGAGCCATGGATTCGTCAAACTGCTCCTCGTATCGGTTGAGCAGAGAAAGAAGGTCGCCGCCTGGCAAGTACTCCATTGCCTAACACACAATTGTTTGCAGTCAGAAAATGAATAAATACCAGTGGGATTGGTATTTGGGTCTGGTTTGTTTGTGACTAAAATATGCAGTTGTCACATGTCTAGGATACATCTTGAAATGCCCATAAGCGGCACTATATTTAGAAAAACAGGCAACAGTAGAACCATGTGTGTGATCAAACACGCTCATGTTTAGGATTATACGGTAGCTTCCTTTATAGATTATGTAACGTCAGATGCGGTGGCAGATTATCTGTGACAATTGTTCTTTTAAGAAAAAACTCAAATGACACAAAAGGCTAATCATCGCGGAGCGAGCCTGTCTGTGGTCATAAGCATCAAGCTGATACAAAAAAAGAAAAAGTCTTCAAGTTTGCACGGGTAAATCTAAATGCGGCTCTCCTTTCTTGCCTCTGGTATCTGTAAGCGGAGATGAAAGGCTTTTGTTCAGGCTGATTTCAGCTATAAGGCGGCAACCATTATAGCCATAAGAGATGAGAGCCCCTGGTGCATGAATGGTCGGCAAGTCTGAATGAGCGGGAGCATTTTGCTGTGTTACCTAGCAACAGGGAGACTGGGAGCCTCTTTAACACACGGATAGAGATGGATGCTTTGTATTTTCCTCCATGCTCTACTGGGGAGCAGGGGAAGACAGAGGGGCAGTAAAAAGAATGCACGAGGGGAGAGTGGATGACGAATACATGACGAATATGTGAAGGCTCACTTTTCTTAATGGTGTTAATGGTTTTGACAGCAATCAAATAGCACTGGACACTAGCACTATATTTCGTACAAAAATGTATTAGTAGTTTATCCAATTAGTAAAAATTGCTCTACGTTAGGCTTACGTCAAGTCAGCTTTGCAGACATAACATTTTTTTTCTGAATCAAATGGCATAATTGTTTAAATCTTAATGAGAATTATTGTGCCTTGCACATCTATCTATGCCAAGACGACATTTTTAATGTAAAAGAAAAAAAATGGTTGATTTTTTTTTCCATGTCTATTTTTGTCCTCCAACACGAAATCGTTGCTTCGTTTGACAAGTTGCTCATTGCATTGCACACTTCAGGTTTCTTCCCGGAGCAACTCATGTATTATTCTGACTGATCTCACTGTTTTACTAGTTTCACATATGGGATCTTGCAGCTGTGAAAGAAAATGGAAAAATAGTGACCTTCACAAAAACGTGGTACCTACATTCTAATACACCAGGAGGACATTCAATTTCTTTTTTAAATTGTGAAAAATTAAACTTGTACTTATGAAAATGTTTCTCATGTGCTGCAGTATATATATTAATTTTCATGATCACTGATCTTTGTGAGGGACACTCCCCCAAGAGAACCTTATTAGACCGGTCTTTGTTTTGTCAGCCCAACAGCATGTTAGTTTGAAGGTTTTCAATGTAAGATGATGTTATATAACCATTCTTAAAAATGTACTATCAGTATAAACGGCACCAAAGTGTATTCCCTCCCCTCCTTTTTTAAAAAGCTTTTTTGGTCTTTCCCAGCTGAAGAATGTACAAAAGAAATACAAACCATGACGGCCCAAAATGCCCTTCGCTCGATCACTAACTCATACAAAAAATGCCTGATGATTTCATCAAGGTTCAATATTAACCTTCAATTTACACTGAGGATTTAAGTTGTGATTTTGATTTTCTCACCAAATAGACATGTTCGTCATCTTGAAAAGCACAGAAGAGCTGTGGGATCCAAGGACTGCAGTTCAAAGACAGAATTCTCCGCTCCACTTCGTGAAAAACCACCTGAATCAAATGGTGTAAGGATACGCAAATATAATAACAACAACAACAAAAAGAGTCCCAACATGTACACATTCATTTTAATTGGTTGAGATGAAATGTAATACCTTTAATACAATAAAATAATTTCATGTGAAGGTTTTATTTAATCTTTCAATAATGGACCTCTGTTGCCCGAACAAGGCGTTTCTTGCACATTACTGTTATTGCTCATTTATTGCTCACTTCACTTTTCTTTCTGTCAAAACTCATGTACTATTCTGTCTGTGAGCTGTTGCATTAGTCACATGCTGTGAAATGATGTATCCGCTACATAAAGTGTTTGACTCTGCAGCATCCTCCAGTGGGAGTTTCTTCAACTGCAACAATTAAGCGGTCACAACTACTGAAGTGCTTTTTGAAGTTTTTTTTCTTACAAATATTCAAAACAATCTTACACATAAGTTGTGTGAATGATGATACTACGACTTATTCATTTATTTCTGCATTACTGGACCTTTTTAAACATTACATTAATTGTATTGTTATATTGATGATTTCAAATGTTTTAGGGAGTTCTATTACAGCAGTGTTTCTCTATTATTTTTTAAAAAGCCCCACTAGGGAGTACAAAACATTTCGACCCCACACACGCAGACTTGCTGTGGTTACTGTAAATAAGATCATTATCTACATAAAAAAAATGTGTATAAGTGGCTAGAAATTGCATCTTTTTTATCATTTACAGAATGGAAAAAACAATGTAAATAAACCTTCAACAATATTTAACTTTTAAGCCTCAATGATAACTTTTAAGCCTGTTCCTTCATCCGCACCCCACTGGTCATAAGGTCAGACTTGATGTCATTTTCAGTTGACAGTATGTGTCAAAAGGTGTTTATAAAAATATTCATTGTACATAAAAAATACTCATCAAATCAATTAAAGACAAAATAATGACTTTTTACTGTTGAAAATGGCTAAATAAGGCTAAATCACTTTTAAAAACAACCATATTCCAGATCCTTTGTCAGGAAAATATTCATATGTACCAGGAAAAAAAAAGTGAGAAGTAGGTACAAAATATATTCATCCCTCTCACAACACAGTAAAAATCCCTGGTGCTCCTATGGTTGGCAAATTCCTTTACCAATTACGTTGTTTCCAATTGCAATTACAGTATGAAGGATGCCAGAGAAAAAAAACTGTTAGAGGGTCATCAGTGATGACTTGATTTTTATGAGCAATTTTGAAAACTGAGCACAGAGCTTGTTGTCTCATCAAGCAAAAAGTAAAGTAAATAATCATTGCACAATACTTACATTTTCCTGAGCATGTAAAACTGTCTTTTCCATGGCTTTCATCGCATAAAAATCCCCCGTTGCCTTCTCCCGTACAACTTGAACTTTGCCAAAGCGCCCTTGGCCCACCAAAGCACGGACCTCAAAATCATAAAGGCTCGGCTGCAAGGCTTGGAGCTCAGAGACCACCTCAGAAACTGCCAACACATACAAAAACACAGTTTGCTGACAATTCATTAACTGATTGGCGTTCAACCGGAAAAATGATTGTTTTCCTATTTATATAACAACTGATCATGAACAATGCACCCATCTATCCATTTTCTGTAGGGCCTGTCAAGGGTCATGGGGTCAAGATGGAGCCTAGAGGTGCTCCTGTGAATTGTACTTACATTTGGTTACAAAATTGGCAACATGGTGTATCTTCATCAACTCGGGAGATTCACACTCGTGGTACAATAACAAAAGACAGTCCACAAAATCTTCTCGACTCAAGAAGCATCCTCCCTGCTGGCCATTTAGACTCACTCGACCCTGTTGTAATATACGGAGAGAGAAAAAGGAAGTTACTTTACTGTTTTTCTACATGTTCACACTTTGAAGGCACTTTAGATATATATATATATATTTTTTTTTTTTTTTGGGGGGGGGGTACCTGAAACAGCTGGTTGAGTCTCGAGCTGCGGATGGTGATAGGGTCTGCAGAGGTGGCCATCGGTTTAGGGCCTCCCTGGCTCACGTATTTGAACTTCAACATTCTCAAAAATATATAACCAGAGCAACTGACCAATACAGACTAAATCTATAGTTAAACGTACCGTTTCGGTTCGTTAACTAATAAACTGCACAGCTGTGGCGCAACACAAAATCAAGGGTAACGACGTAAACAAAGCATGCTAACATAAATGAGCTATAACGCTTGTTTGCTAACGAAATATAAGTTTGACTTTTGTCTTCAATTACACTCGCAGACATAAAACTCAAAACGTGGGGCAACTCACGTAGCTTCTATGCAAATAGTCCGCCTCACGACTAAATTACAAAGAGACCTTAAAATATAAAAGGTCCTGTTGTTCCCTTATAGTTCCTCATTGCTTTCAGCCAACTTTCAAATTTTGCGCGTTGACCGCCCATCGCATGGAGTGTGAGTCAGAGAGGTGGCACGTGATTGGTTAGAACCATGTTTGTAGGCAAGGCTTATATTTTGAACCAATCACATGGACCGTACTTTCGCCTTAGGGCCAAAACGAAGTAACTGACGTTCATTCATCAGTTTGCATTTAACGAAACACTGATAAATTAATATATGAACTCCTTTCCTTTAATATTTTTGTTTTGCTATTTAAAATTATCAATTTAATTTTAATAGTGAAAAACTAATAATTCATTTTTTTAAACTGTGCCTTTCTTTAGTTTTTAGTTAAAAACACATCTGCAATAATATTAAAATCAATACAATTTAATCTTTTCGTGAAAAAAATATAATTGTGCCTTGTTATTTACTTATAGTACAATGTGTACCACGCACACACTCAACAAAAGTTGGTAAATGCCAATAACATGCAGATAATCAAAAATCAGGGGGGGAAAACTTTATTTGTAATCACAAACGCATGTTTCATCCGTACAAAGGCCAGTAATCAGTCATGGTCATATTACAGTGGATTTGGCTTGTCACCGATCTGTAAGGAGGAGCTGAAGTTGTGGCCTTACGTTTAAGGCTGGGTTTGTGATTTGGGATTTGGGGATGGTTTAGGGTTAGGTGTAGGTTTAGGATCAGGATTGGGGTTGGGAGTGGGGTTAGGGTTTGGAGTAGGATTAGGAGTAGTGGCAATGAAGCACCCCCTCTTGTGCCACTGCATGTCCCTCACACGTCGGACAGACTGGATCTGCGGCGCAGTGGCTCCCCAGTCATTCCAGTGCTTAAAATCTCCATGCTCAAACACATACTGGCGTCCTCTGTAGCCTGGGTACATGTAGCCCACCCACCTTAAGAGGCAAAGTACAGTGGACTGAATAATAGCTCTCAAATGATGAACCAAAATGTTCCCATGGCATTTTTACCACATAGATGTAATTGAAGCCACAGAAGATTGTATCTTACGTGCCGTTGATGGCTTTAGCACTTGCCACACGATCCTGGAAACCATAAGCCCACAGACTGGGAACATCATCATCAACAATCTCCATCTTTCTGCCCTCAAAACCTGCATTCTCAAACAGGTGCAGCTTGTGATCGGCATTGTCCTGGAAAGACAGAGACACAGACACAGAATTTCCTTTTGAATTTGTTGATGTTGCAATTGTAATGTGCATGATGAACACAGACAGACCACTTTTAGGGGCCTGAAAGAGCTCAGACAGTAGTGACTCTGGCAATTGGTCCAGGTGCTCCAGCGAGGATACTCTCCCTTTTCCAGTACAAACTTTTCGCCTGCAAAACGTGGATTTTCAAAACCAACCCATCTAAAGCAACAAGAAAGAAAATATACGTTCAGTCATGGTTTTGTTGGATGTCTAAGCATTCAATGGGAACACTGAATCACTCACGGTCCAGATTCCACAATGATGGAGCCAACTTTCTGTATCTTCTCTAGTACATCTTTACATTCACCAGACAACTGGACTTTCTTTCCACGGAAGTTCTCGAACTCAAAAACTGTCAGCTATAACCCAAATATTAACAACAATTATTTGTAGGCAATTCTTATGCATACATTTTGTGTCATTTACCTTATATGTGGCTCCAGCACCTCCTTGGCCCTTCTCTGCAGGGAACTGGTCAGGGCTTCCTTGTTGATCTGACATTTTCCTTAGCTTGCTGCTATACGATTTGATATTTGACACATCTTTCTTTACATTGCACATTGCATATGTTACATAATACTATAGAGAAACAGTAATATAGCATATGTATAACTGGTTTCGGGCAGAATCCTTGTACCTCCAAAATAATCTCTTTTCAGGAGACACCAAAAATGGCAAGTTTGTTCAAACATTGGCATTGAATTGTGAAAGAGAGCAGGTCACCTCAACATTTGAGTTTGGACAATAATTTTTGGGGAAAAAACTAAAACATACACATACTGTGAATTGACCAAATAGATTAGATTAGGGCTGTCAAAATGAAAAGTGTAAACTTTTAAGATTAATTTAAATATTATAGTGTTAAAAAAGAACGCAGTTGACTATTTATTCCCTGTGGTCTATGACCTTTGCTACAAAAATGAGGAAGAGAGTTAATAGCAGAAAATTAGAAAAACTTGGACGCTTAGCCAAGTTCACTCTATTAGTTGTAGATCTTTGGGGTGCCATCTCAGAGAAAACTACCTTGTTCAGGCCTTTGCAAACGTTGCTGATGTGCAAAACTGAACCTATAATGAGAGGTTTTGAGATTTTTTTTTTCTCTGAGAAAACTAAAAGGAAAAAAATGCCTTTAACAATGTGTCAGATTTGGTAGCTTTGTTCAACAGTTGTAATTTACAGGAACATGATCATGTTAAAGGATCAAGGAAATCTATCAAAAGTCTTTGAAATGAAATGATTTCGGGCTAATTCCAAGATTTTACTCAACTAAATATGTCACAATATTAATAGAGAACAGTTGTTCAACCATCGCAATTAATTTTGGAAAGTTTTGCTTTTAGTTTAAAAAACATATTTGCTAGACAGCACAGGTAAAGGTTTTTTTTTTTTTTTTTTTTTTTAATTTGAAATTCGGCAAAATGGGACTGCAGGGCTTCTGGCCCGAAGCCAACAATATCCTCCTGAGACTGAGCCGATTTATTTGTGCCTGTTGTTTTGCTCCAGCAAGACAGCCAAGCTGAAATGTCCTCAACTGAGCACATTTGGACTTGGTAGGGTAGCAATGAGTCAAAAGATGTAAACTAAAAACAAATGAGCACTGCAGTGGACACAAATGAATAAGATGGGTCTCAGGAGGATACATTAGCCTGTATACAGATGTATCAATTTGCATAATATTGTACTTATTATTGTGGATAGAAACTACTTCGAGCTCCTGCATTGGACCGCTTTATATTTTGCAAATGGTCATAAGATTGCAGTTTAGCAGAATAAAATGACACTAAAAGCACATACTGTTTTCAAGTTAGCATTCTGATGTAAACTAGTAAAAAACAAAAAAAATAAAAAAACCTAGTAAAAAAAAAAAAGTAGGAAAAACAAACTTGATAGGGATTGTGATGGTCAAATATTTTTTCACCTGGATGGCTTGTGTCAGTGCACCTGGTACAAGCCAATCTCCCCGTCTTCCCTTGCTCGTCTTTCTTGTCAGTCTGTCTTAGTGTGAGGGTGTGTGAGTGTGGAGGCCTGGCGAGCAGTCGGTGGAGGCCAGGGGGGTATTTATGGTTTATTTCTGGCCACAGCAGCAAAAAGCCTGTTGATGCAGCAAGTCTGTCACACCCATTGTGTCCATCACACTGCTTCTCAATAGGCTTGCCCTCTGTTCCTGGCAAATGCTGCCCGGCCCGGCCCGTACTGCCATCCTGAGCACGATCCTATAGTGGGCACATGCTCTGCCAGCTCGTGAGCAAGCCAGGAGAATGAGACGACATCTGTCTCGCTCAGCAATATGGACCCAACCCAGCTATCGTTTACACCTGTATAGTTCCTCACCTTGTGTGACACTTCTTCTCTTACAGCGCCGACTTCGTTTGCATGGTTTTATTTTATCAACTGAATTGTTGTTTGTGGTTTGCTTCTAAAAACATACACTCAAATCCATTTCATAGAAAAGCTTTTAATAAATTGCAACACAATGCAAATTGATGACTGGTGGTCATTTTTTTTTTCATTAGAAAACAAAGGCACTTAAAAAAAAAATCTCAGGTAGATAAACATTCACACAATGCATTAGCACAAAAGCATTCCTCCATTTCCCGCAAGCTTGCTGATGTTATCGTGAGTTGCTTGGATTACGTTATTGCATTCTGAAAATAAGAAAAATGATTGTCTTAAGACTTCTATGCGTAGAGGTAAATATAAGGTGTAGGTAGAAAATCAAATTTTGTAAAGTGCAAAGAAGGCTGACCTTAAGAGACCAAATTATGTTTAACTAAAGACAAAGGGTGATCTATATTAGCAAAGAGTTGCGAGTGACCACATATTGCCCGCAGCAAGCCTCATGGCAATGATCCCGGTCAATAATAGTTGACAAACAGCAACAACAAACAGAAAGAAAAAAAGTAAATTTATGTCATAGTCTGCATTACGCTGATGATCATTGGTTGGCTTTGCAGCATTATTCCAAACATGTACTTGGCATTAATATAAAATGTCACATAGCCTTGGCAAATCATTTACAAGAAAAAAAAAAGTTTGCATAGACGTACTGTACAATTTCCGCATCAAAAAATTCTGAATTCAATTTTGCATATTCTGGTTCAAATGTACAAATAAGGCACTGAAAGTGTAAAATAAAGACCTTGGTGAGGTGCCTCTCAGCACAAACATCTGGCATGGATGGATTCTGCCCTAGAGCATGGTGGTTCCTACAGAGAACACATTTCAGAGAAGACATCAAATTACAACCATTCATATGCCATGTATACATTTTAATGTTGCGATATCAAATGGTACGGTCATGTATTTATCACAATGTCATTTTTATATATATTATGTAAATCAGTGATCATGAAGATGATTTTGATATTAAAAGTCCAGGACGACAACTCTTTTCCCTTTTTTCAATTTGATCCTGACCTGCCACATGCTGCTCTGCTACCATTCCCCTTCATGTTGACTGATGCGCTTTTTTGACTTCAACTCTGTCAGCCAAGCCGGGGAGCTGCCACTGAGGGAGACAGAAACATTTTGTAGGAAAAAACAAAAACAAAAACCCCCCACAGATTTGCTTATCACTTTTCTTGTTTTATGCGGCTCTTACCCTCCATCTGTGGCACCTATCGGCGGAAGTACTCGAGCGGCTCCAGCAAGCTGGGCAGCAGAGCGAGGGGGGCGGGGTGAGCGAGACAGTTGGGAAGGAGAAGGTACCACATCAACTATGGGACTTTCCTTGTTTTCTTCAGTCTCCTCTCGTCCTTCTGCTCTCTTTTTCATTTGAGCCTGAGGAAATGTGTTAAGTACAGTACCGTCAAACTGTGATCTGAATTAATCCAGTGATTCACAATTAGTGGATGGGGGACCTAGCAGTGAGTCATTTGACAGCTAATACAAGAATGAATTTGTATTCATTTCTTTTTTTTCAGAACATTAATGGGGCATAGCAATTTCCCAGCCAGGTTCAGGAAACATTACTCCTCACTACCTACCCTGTAAACATACAGTGTGACTAAGCCTTTGGCTAACGGGTGTAATAGCTAGCAATATGCTTTATGCACTGTGTCAAATTCATTAGAAACCGTGGCTAAAACTAACATATTGTATGTGTGATTTTAGAGACTCTTTTAAAACGTGTTATTGTTATTAACTTCTATATATGGGTTGAGACTTTTCAACAACAGAAAGCTGGGGATCCCAGGTTGAAAAAGGTTGAAAATCATTGTCTTGAACGATCCATAAAGACTCCGTCTAAATGAGCTCTCCTTGAACTTACGATGAGGGATGAGGGGGTCACGCCAGGAATCGCAGGGATCTTTCTGGATGCAGAAGGAGAGGAGACTATTCTTTGTTTTGGCTGTTCTTCCTCTGAGTCGCACTCTCTCTGCCCTCCATCTGAATTCAGCATCAAGTTGATACATTAGGATATGAAGATGAAGCTCAAGGTACACACCCAATTTGAAACAAACTTATAAAGCTATGTACTTTATACGGAAAGAGATATTAATGATGACCTGTGGAATCACAAGAGCGCCAGTCCTTAGTGTCGACCATGGACTGTTGTGGGCGGCCTGAACGAGATGGACGCGATCGCCTGCGCTTCTTGCCCAAGTCTGCCCTGGTTTTCTGTGCACTGGTGTCAAGTAGAGGGGTGGAGCTCTGTGTAATGAAATAAATAATTTAGCATCAATACAAACGTACTAAAGACTGAACCATCTGAAGTTGAATCCCCCAAAAGTTGTACAATTTGAAAATTGACCTCAAATCTAATTAAATATTTTTCAATGCCTTGACAGGAGTAGCACATTTTCCTTTCAAATTAAGAGCAAATTAGTTGGAACATTAAACAACAGCTTTTCGAAATTTCTAAAAGTGACTCCTGTGCAAAACGTTGTATGCCTTTTTTGAGTTGGCTGAAAAAAGATTTCACAAGTACATCATTGAAAAAAAGGTTGAGAAACACTGATTTAAATCTGTAAAAAGGGTCACCACCAACCTCAGGGAAAGGAGACAGCACAGGTTGAGTTGCATCAATATCTTCAGAGACCTTGGTGAATGCTTCAGTGAAAGACTTTGGACTTGGTTGAAAAGCAGTCCTTTCAAATCAGCCACAAAAACATAAGAACGTTTCCAAATGAGAAAAATCAACTTATTGTTGCAACAGTCACATCATTGCTAATTTTCAGATCCAAAGGCTTCTAAATTGTTGGTGCTGATATCTCTTGAAAACACTAGAGGGCAATAGAGAGCTGAAATGCACAGGGAGTTATGTTTGAGCTTCACTTTACTTTTTTAATACTTTGTTTGTTTTAATATACTATAATTACCAGTCCTCCAACAAGTTCTTATGAAATTCTTTTAATATGAATGTGACAGTGTAAAACATTATAACCCAAGAATTAAATATTGGGCTTCATGGTAACTGTGTATAAAATCAGATGCTTACACTAAGTAAATCTGCATCAATGCAACATACTTCAAGGATGTAGAGCAAGTCATAGCAAATTCTGCTTTCTACGAGGCAACAAGTAAATCCCACCTGTCAGTTTTAGATTTCCAGTCATAGGCAGCAGGCTGTCTTTCTGACTCCAAATCTATCAAAACATTTGAGTCTTCACCATGTCCATATGTGTGATAACTGCTGTCAGCATCCTGAAAGACACACACGCAAAATATTTTGATATTTTTTATAAAAATATACCACGTTATGATGATCTAAAGCAGAACTGAGTGAAAAAAAATGAACTAAGCACAGAGCAGGGCTCACAGACTGCAACAGAGGAAGAAGAGGCCGAGGAGCAGCCAAGCATGCGCCTTTTAATGAGCTGTCCACCAGGCCAGTGTGTGCTCACTATTAACACCATGAGCATGTGTTTGCAGGCAAATGCACACACACACAACGGTATAGAAACCAATATCCTGAACTTTCATATTGCTTTCACACCCACATGCTGGAATGTGCGTGCTCACATGGACATTCCAAATTACAGCAACCTGTCAAGGAGGACGCCCCAATGTTGTTCTGTTTGATACAATCACTTAGATACCGAAGAAAACACCACCTGGCCTGCGTATGATGTTATGCCCTTAAAGCTGTGTCCATTTATCACACAATTAGAGCAATACAGCATGAAAGACTAAACACATACAGAGGGTATTTAAACTAATGGTGAGTTTTCCTCAAGCAAATGGTGTTTATGTAAGGAAGAAAATTGCAGTGATAGAATGAGGCTATAAATCTTGTGATAAGCTAAGTAGCATTAAGTAAGAGGGGAAAAAAGAGAAGGTAATTACTGGCATGAATGTACAACAGAGATGATTTATAATAACATGTCAAATATATGTATGGTCTTTTTGGACTACATTATATTTTAGTGTATTTCATACAGAAAAGGATTATGAATGCGTCAAATTAAATTCACATGTATTTGCTGCTCATTAGAATGTAATCAAGTCATGAGACGTTACCAAATAAACCAATGGGTGTGTCAAAGCGCTTTGTTGAAGTGAAATGAAAAAGTAGACTCTCATTTGAACCATAGTGATCTGCCAAAAATGTTTCAAGCATGTTTAGTTTATTAGAGAATGGCCATACTCTTTTCACTTTTGAAGAAACAAACATGCCAGCATATTAGGTGCTGGTCATATTCTTTTCACAGGAAGCAAACTTTATAAAAATGAACATTCTAAAATTACAAGACTGATGTATGGCGACATTGATGTCAACACATCACTGGTGCAGCGTGTAATGAACTAAATCTGATTCTGATCAACAATTTGTGATCAATTTAAAATCCCCAAAAGATTCTTTTTTTTTTTTTTTAATTCCCAAAACAACACAGTGTCAAGGGAAAATATTATAGGCTATTCAGTTTGAAGATTGAAACCCTGAGGGAAGCTCGAGAGCAAGCATGAAAAAAACAGGGTGTGTGGGTATATTGAGCCAAAGTAGGATGAACCTCTTTGTGTGACACTTTATTGTCACATTGTTATTGTCCGCTGTTTTTATCTATGACACACACGACACCACAGGGAGGAAAACTGATAAAACCCCACATTTAGAAGACCTTATCAGATAACCATGTTTTTCCTGAAACAGACTAGGACTGCCCATATTTTCATTGGCATATGTGTGTATTGTATACATGTGTCTGGGGTTGTCCTACATGGAACAATTTGAGCTTAGGTCAGGTGTAATCAAAAGAAATTCCTCTCTTGCTGTACATTAAATTAACAGTCATTCCAAATTCCCAATTCACAGACTAACGATGATGATACCCTGCCTTTGTATGCACTGTTATATTTGTTGTTTTAGCAATTTGATAGTGACCATACATTATAAATAATAAATACTTTTAAAAATGGTATTTGTATGTCTTGTCTCTTAGGCTACTTTCTGGTTTATGAACAATGACACAGTAACAGTTATTTCGGAGAGTTTCTCTTCGACTCAAACTGTGAAAACCATCCAGATTATCACAAAAAGTTATGGCCCACATGCTATGCATTCATAAAGTTCAACTGAAACTTGATTTTGTGTGTGTCGTCTTCTTTTGTCTACGCATCCTCATTTACCAACTTATTTTATCATTTGAAAATTGGCTGGTCTTTAAAAGCTGTTAAAAAAGGGATATTTATGTTATTTAGCCATTCTCGTGAGTAAAAATAAGTATTTTATAACATTAAATTTCATGTACAATTAATACCTTTAAAACACATGTTGTCGCTAGCTGACGATTGACAGTGACTGCATCACATGTGCGCAAGGCTCAGGTGACAACCAATCAGAGTTCATCTGTTTTCAGGGTTTGATCATATGACATTCGCAAGGTGAGCTGTGATTGGCTGTTACACAAGTCGATTGCATGTGATGCATTTTGAGTCAACAGCAAGTTGCAAAATGCATTTTTTTTAAGCTAGTACATGAAAAATAATGTTACCAACATTATTTATAGACAAAATACGAACATTTTACTGCTTAAAATGGTTAAATATGTAAAGAATTCCTTCAATATCAGCTCTTACAGAGCAGGTAGATCCCTTTTGCAGAGTTTGTCGACTTCTGACAGAAAGACATTGCAGTGATCTCCTACTACGACGGGCAAAACTGCGAAGAGGCAAAATGGCCCTCTGAAATCTCCCTTCATTGTTTCTTCTTTTGGTTTCTTGGTTGTCTCGGTCCTCCTCTTCAGTGCTCCAGACAAGCGCAAGAGCCCCCTGAAAGGAGCGTCGCACACTGCCCGCCCAACCCTCCACATATAGCTGGGCAGCTGATAGTTTTCCTCCAAAGTACTGCAATGTTGGAGAGCTCATCAAAATATCTGCTCTGATACTGGGGTCACCAGTCATTTAAGGCAGCAAGAGACTTTGAGGTAAAAAAATGATAAAAGTACAATATAATTCCCGTGTCTATTGTTGAGTCTTCTTCATGTCACACTGTGCTCTTTATCCTTTTGGGGAGGAAAAAACAAGACATCCAAAGGCAGAGTCCAGGTCAGCTCACCCCCTTATCTTCTAAGATATTTGTTTTGTTAGGGGGAATCCAAAAAGTAATCAAAGTGTCCTCGACTGGTTTCTAATGTAGTTTTACTGAATGAAGCAGGTCTTCTCCAAGGGCAACACGCTTAGCAAAGTATCCTCTTGGAATGTGATAGTTGGAGCAAATGGGAGCTCTCGACGGGTCATGGGACATGTGAACTTTCTTGTCCACAGTTCAGCCCATCCTCTTTGGGGTGCTGTGAAGTGGAGAGGGAGACAGGCTGGCTCTCTAAGTAGAGGGGAGAGACTGATAGACAGCACTTAGATTCACCATGTTTGGTCATTGTGACAGACCAGCCTTTTGGACGGATCCAAATGAGGACATGATGACCATACAACACCATGATATTGGCCTATCTGCCTGTCTTTGTGTGCGTTGTTCAGTAGCCTTGAAGTATGTACAGTGCTCATTCAACTGTACACCTTGTGTTTGCTCATAAAAACATTGGACTTGGTCAAGATTTTCCTGATTTAGTTAATTAAATACATAATACAGATTTAACAAAATACTGTCTTTAATCATGTAACAATTATTTTGACATGAGGATTATACTTGTATACAGCAAAGCATTAAGTTTAGTTTTAGTTTTAGGAGCATTACTGCCCTCTAGTGGAGCAAGCAAGGATTTTGGTCCATTTATGTTCCTCCTGGTTTGTATTAACTATTGCTAATTCTAACATTAGACTCATTCACACAGTCATGGACGACTGCTGCGGTGCAAGATGCTTCCAGATCCACTGGGAGCAAATTAAGGTTCGGTTGTCTCCCTCAAGAACAATTTGAGAGGAATCAGTCGAAGCTGACATTTGAACCGCTGACACTTAGATCAGTCTCTCTTCCATCTCTGACTCTTCCATCTCAGCCATTTATGATTTATTATTGGTACATTTTAAAAAGGAGCAGCCATTGATGATGTTTAAAATGGCCAAATATATATAAAACAGGAGAATATTCAAATAAACAGATAGAATGTAACATTTGTTTAGTTTTTAGATTTGATTAAAGAGATGTTCAGTTATGAATAATTACTTTATTATTATTTTTATTTTTTTATAAACAGTTCCATTTAAAAATGAGAAAGCATTCCTGAGGTTTCCTGTTTATCGTGGGGGTAATGTCCCCCAAAATACCCTTGGTAACTGAAATCCGCAAAGAAGAGACTTTTTTTTCCCTTTTGTTAAGTTTTTTTTAGATTAGTTAAAAAATAAACACATAGATATTTTTTTTTCTGATTTGACGCAAAAGAAGCAACCCTGCAATATATGGCCATGATCGAGTTAATTAATACCTTCAAATAAAATTTTGCCACATGTGCTGAGGGCTCAGATAAAATTCAATCACAGCACACTTTTTTATGGGTTTGATCATGTGAGATTTATAAGCTGAGCTTTGATCGGCTGTTACCTATGCCCTGAAAATATGGTGTCATTTTTAGTGGTAAATGGTGTTTTTTAAAAGATATTTATACATGAAAAATAATGCTCATCAAATTAATTATAGACCAAATATGAACTTTTTACACCTGAAAATGGCCGAATAAGTCAAAAAACAAAATCTAATGTGTCTTCTGAGGAAAAACAGTTTCAACACCAGATCACTACAGAAGTTATGCAATGTAACGCAACTAATGAAATGTGATTTACTGTGTAATTCTTGTTTACAGGTTGTTGTTTTTTTTAAGGTCTCCAATTCTATACTACGTGTTCCCAATCTGTAAAAACTCAAATACGTACAGCAGGTTTCACTCTATTCCTCAAGTGAATGCAGCATAATAAAACTTACTGCGCATGTGGGTTAGGGCTTGTTTGCTAAAGCATGCAAACAGGCAGAAAGACTAAGGGAGTATCACAATGACTCACGCAAACATACACAAACAAAGTGCATACTGAATAACCACAGACATCATTACTCAAGAGTCCAATGTTCTCTTTGTAAAAACGATGCATGTTCAAACAGGCAGGTGATGTGATCTGTCTCGGCTTGCTTTGCACTTTCAATACAGCAGATCTGATTTTTGTGCTCCAAATAATATGATGAACTACTGAAATCTTGCGCAGGTGACTCCTTTAACCCCGTCAGGTTGCGTTCAAGGTCACCGATATTTGCCAAAATGTTGCCATGCTTTCACCGCTCTTGTTGTTGAAAGTGTTCAAGATTTAATTGTGGAAAGAGCAGGAAAAAAAAAAAAAAAGAAGCCACTGTTGGTAACTAAGGATGTACGGAATCTTATTGAAATACCATGAATGTTAACAATGTAACATGAAATATTTGCTTGTCCACCACAATTGTTGACTATAAAATTCAATGATAATGTTTTGCCCTGCAATGACAGAATTCTCCTTATAACAAGACACAATCATCATGTATCTTGAAATAACAGCAGATGATTAGTTTAACTAGTTTTACCTAAATAGAGTGAGCGGTGGCGCAACAGCCGGAAAAACTTCCAACACCACTTCCTTTTAGACATCTCAGTCTAAACCACAGGAATACAGACCATAACTTTACTCTGAACTAAGAGAAGAACTTATGAACTAGCAACTGATTGACACATTCTACCATCAACTCAAAAGTCTATATTTCTGTATCTAATGAGCTATTGATGTCTGTTTGAAAAGAAATGCCTGCAGAATCAGATCATAAAATCCTGACCACTCATCCAGCATCACCATTAACAACATCTACATCTATCATGTCAGTTATGGACTGAGCTAGTTTTATTAAACTCAATCCTCACAACAACACAGTTGCAAACAAAGACATGTTTTTAGGGCATGGCATAACCAGGTGAAGCGAGTAGAACAAGATTTTTTTTTTTTTTTATGGGCACGACAGCTACATAACAGAATATGACAGTGGTGAAAATATGACTTACAACGTGTCTGCTGAATCACTTTTGGTATTACCCAAATTTACAATTTTATAGTCAAGGATTTCACTACAACATACAGTGGATATAATAAAAAAATTGTATGCACCTAATGCCAGGTTTTGTGAAAAACGAGGTCATTGCAAAAAACATTCTTTACAATAATATGTCCTACATAGTCTATTATTGCGCATTTTATTGCAAAGATTTTTTTTTTTTTACTTGACTCGCTCTCATAATACCATGATTTATTTAAATGTTATATTTTATACTGGAACAAAAACCCAATATTGACGTCATCTTGTCAAATGTACAACATCATGGATTGTACACATCATGTATAGTTAAGGAATTTGAAATTTACCTCATGCTTGTAATATATTCGTCCTTTCGCCAACTCTTCCTCCTGTTGTCTAGACTCCTCTTCTTGCTCTCGGTGGTCCTCCCGTTTCTCTGGGCTCCACGTTGATTTCGGCTCAAATCCCCCTTCGGTCTTCACCCTTTCTCGCGCGCCAACATTGAGAGGCGCCACAACGTCTCCCATTGTGTCCCGTGTGTTTACATCCACTTTAGGTTGCGAGCCCCATCGAGTGGGCTTCACTGAAAAATCATCAAAAAGACCAGCGTCCACCACGGGCTTTGGTTCACTGATTGAAAAGTTGTCGTAAAGTATTCCACTTTGCGCAGAGGATTTGTGGCTAGCTTGAGGCAAATCTCTCGTGTCGAAGCCAATTAAATTTGCCTCCATCTTATCAGTGATGTCTTGCCTTTTTCGCTCTTCTTTCCTTTCTTGCTGCATTTTTATCTCCATCTTCCGTCTCGTCCTGGACTCCTCCTCCTTCAGTGCTTGTGCCACCCTCGAGTCCTCTTTCCTGTGCTCCCATTCATCCCGTCTTTGTCTCTCGTCTTCTTCCATCTGGAGCCTGAGTCTTTCCATCTCGTCCCTCTTGCTCTCCTCTTCCTTCAGTCTTTCCCTCTCATTTTGTGCAATCTTCAGCTTGAGCCTCTCGATCTCATCCCGCCGTCGCTCCTCCTCCTTCAGTCTTTCCCTTTCTAATTCAACCTGTCGCTTTCGCTCCTCTTCTTCCACAGCCAGCTTGATTCTTTCGATCTCTTGCCTCCTCCTCTCCTCTGCCCTGAACTTTTCCCTCTCAAATTCCTCCCTTCTAAGTCTCTCCTCTTCTTCCCTCTCCTGTCTCAGTTTTTCGATCTCCTCCCTCCTTCTCACCTCCTCCATCAACCTTTCCCGCTCTAGTTCCTCCCGTCTTTGCTTCTCCTCTTCCAATTTCTTAAGTCGTATTCTTTCGATCTCCTCCCTCCTTCTCTCCTCTTCCCTTAGCTTTTCCCGCTCTAATTCCTCTCTTCTGAGCATCTCCTCTTCTTCCCTCAACCTTTCAATCTCCTGCCTCTTTCTTTCTTCTTCTCTCAGCCTTTCTCTCTCCTGTTCCTCTCTTCTCAATCTCGCCTCTTCTTCCCTCCTTAGTCTTAGTCTTTCTATCTCTTCTCTTCTTCTCTCTTCTTCTCTAAGCCTCTCTTTCTCTAATTCCTCCCTTCTTTGCTTCTTCTCTTCCAACTTCTTGAGTCTTATTCTTTCAATCTCCTCTTTCCTTCTCTCCTTCTCCCTTTCTATTTCCTCCCTTTTCAGTCGCTCATCTTCTTCTCTCAATCTTTCTATCTCCTGCCTCCTTCTCTTCTCTTCCTCCATCCTTTCCCTCTCCAATTCCTCCCTTTTTTGTCTTTCCTCTTGCTCCCTCTTTAGCCTTTCTATCTCCTTTCTTCGTCTCTCCTCTTCCCTTTGCCTTTCCTTCTCCAATTCTTCCCTTCTCAGTCTCTCCTCTTCTTGCCTCAATCTTTCTATCTCCTGCCTCCTTCTCTCCTCTTGCCTTAACCTTTCCTTCTCCAATTCTTCTCTTGTCAGTCTTTCTTCTTCTTCCCTCAATCTTTGTATTTCCTGCCGCCTTTTCTCTTCTTGCCTTAGCTTTTCCCTCTCCAATTCCTCTTTTCTCAATCTCTCCTCTTCTTCCCTCAATCTTTCTACCTCCTGCCTCCTCCTCTCCTCTTCCTTTAGTTTTTCCCTCTCCAATTCCTCTATTTTCAGTCTCCCTTCTTCTTCCCTCAATCTTTCTATTTCCTGCCTCCTTCGCTCCTTTTCCTTGAGTTTTTCCCTCTCCAATCGCTCTCTTTGAAGTCTCTCCTCTTCCTCCCTCAATCTTTCTATCTCCTCCCTCTTTCTCTCTTCTACTCTAAGCCTTTTTTTCTCCATTTCCTCTCTCCTTTGCTTCTCTGCTTCCAACTTCTTGAGTTTTATTCTTTCTATTTCCTTTCTTTTTCTCTCCTCTTCCCTGAGTTGTTCCCCCTCCAATTCCTCTCTTCTCACTCTCTCCTCCTCCTTCAGCCTTTCGTTCTCCAGCTCCTCCTTTCTCAAATTCTCAGCTTCCAACTTTTTCATTTTAATCCTCTCCATCTCCTCCCTCCTCCTTTCCTCCTCCCTCAGCCTTTCTCTCTCCAGTTCCTCTTCTCTGTGCTTCTCCTCTTGCTCTCTTTTCAGCCTCAATCTTTCTTTCTCCTCCTCCCTCTTCCTCTCCTCATCTCTCTCCAATTCCTCCCTTCTCTGCTTCTCTTCTTGCCTAAGTCTTTCATTTTCCTCATCCCTCCTTCTCTCCTCTTCCCTCAGCCTCTGTTTCTCCAGATCCTCCCTTCTTCGGCTCTCCTCCTCTTTCTTCTTAAGCCGAAGTTTTTCGGTCTCGGCCTCCATCCTGCTCTCTTCTTCTCTCTTTAGCCTGGCTTCTTCTTCTTCCTTCTTCGCCTCCTGTAACTTGAACAGTTGAAGTTCCCTTTCCTCAGCTTTTCGCTTTTTTTCAAATTCCAAATGCTTTATTCGTTCCATCTCACCAACGTCCTCATCCGTGCTCTTTAGAGCTCTTACTTCCTCTGATTTGCTTTCTGCTTCGCCATCGTCTCTCTCAACTGCACCAAATTTAACAGAGAGGCGTTTGGCACTGTCTCGGCTTTTAATAATTTTAGGAGGGGTGTCGTCGTCATCTTCATCATCGGCTAATGTCTTGTGCTCCAACTCCCCGGATGTGTAAAGTTGTTCCTTTGGCGGTGTTTCAGTTGTGTCAGACAGTGACACAGTTCCTGATTCAGAAACAGCTGGCAGTTTTTGAATCTTCTCTATTGTTGGCACTGAGCTGGAGAGAAAACAAAATTGGTTAAATTGAAAAGCCAATTCTCATGTTAGCAGTCATACAGTTAGCTACAGTTTAGCACATTTTGTGACATGGGGCAAAACCTAATTTAATGAACGTTCTGCAGTTCAGCACAGATTTCCAAAAGCGAACAGAACACAGAAAAAGGAAACTTACGAACCTGGTCTCCTGAGTCCAGTTTTTGATTCGCTCCTTGACACCAGCTGACTCATTTACAAATTCAGGCTGAACTCTCTTCACAGCAACCTCTGGCTTTGAATCAAATAGAAGACTGATCCGACGTTTGATGCTGCCACCTCCACTGCTGTCTTCAGTGGGTTGGGCTTCATTACTTTCTGTGGGGGATGGATCAGGCGTTTTTGGGATTGGCTGGTTTGCATTTTCTTTTCCTTTGTTTATAGAAGTGGATTTGCTGTCGTCGGTGGGTTGAGGGATACCGCCAGAGTTAAACTTTGAGGTCAGCTTCGCGGACAAGCGTTTCCTGGTTCCGCCCCACTGAAACGTTTCATTGATTTGTGGGGAATCATTGGCCTGAGATTCTTCAGACTTTTGGATGGTGGTCAATGGAGGTTTATTTTCACTCTTTTCAAGATTATTTGGTTCAGTATTAGATATCACCTGTGTTTCTGTTTTGTGTTTTGTTTTGGCAGATTCTTTCTGGACTGCAACAGGTTTGGGTTCAGGTTTTAATGGTTTTGTTTGTTCCTTTGTACTCACACTCGTGGACTTCTGCTGAGGTGGTTTTGGGGCTGGTTTAGTTATGGAAGGTTTAGGGGCCGTTTTAGCCACAGGTTTTTCAGCCTTGTCCTTGGAGTCCTTAGAGGACACATTAACAGCATTTGGCGCATTTATGGAGCGAATAGTGTTTTTTTGTGCAGTGAAAGGCTTGGGAGCAAGTCGAGGCTTCGGCGGGAGGGATGGCTTGGATTTTGATACATCTATCACTTGTGAAGTGTCGACTGCGCTCTGCATCATTGGGTTTCTAAAGTGAGACAGGGTGAAGGAGTGGTGTTAAAAAAAAACAACAACAACACATATTTAGGCATAGAGAATACTGTTAAGGCTCAAACAATCATCACACCACCAGAAAACCAATTGGCTTGTTTTTATTTTTTGTCTTGCTTTTCTCTATGATGTGAATTATTATAGAAATTGTTATTGTAATGAAAGGGAGAATGGCGCTTCTGAATTGTTTAGCTCTGTTGCGGGTTTTTGTCAACTGTAATTGACAGTGGGATAGTTTTTAAATAAATTAGGGCATAATAATATTAGTAATAATAGAAAATAATAATAATAATAATAATAATAATAATAATAATACACCCATCGGTTGAGAATGAGCGGGAACCTCCTCCAAGGCCTGGGTGAGAGGTGGGGTACAGCTTGGACACATGTGCAGGGTCAATTACATCAGGAAGTCATTATAAGAGGTCCTACAAACTTGGCAGACAATACTTCCTGTCTGACTTCCTCTACAGCTCATTTTGGGAGCAAACTTCTATTGGTTGCTGCCAAGCAGTGACATCAATTGAGGCTTCCGTTATTAGTTCAAGATAATAAGATACACACAAGAACACACTTTTAGGCAAAGCTGTTTGAATATATATTTGATATCCTCCATATCCAACCGAAGGTTTATGTATTATTATACTCTTTAGTAGTAGAACAACTCTTACTTTTACTAGCAATGCCCCGATAAGCACTGCAACTTACATTCATGCTTGTGCAAAAGAGCTTGCTTATCGCTTCAGTGAGAGAAAGTGCAACACTTCGCTAGCATTCACAGTCGCATTCGTAATGAGCATGAGAGTAATTAGCATAAAAAGCATTCGTCGTGCTCCTCCTCATTGCAGATGAAATTCTTGGATTGCCCTGAATAAATTCACAATGGGCCGGAGTCTGAGCCATTACCAGACATTTGGGCATTTTCCTTCCACTGGATAATTCTGGTTCATTATTTATTTATTTATTTACTTGGAGATCATTTTATTATGTGTGTTATACAAAATATGAATTTATATGCAGTTATATCCAATGACTTTACCTGATATTACCACTTGAGAACTTTTTTTTCCTCCATGTGGTAAAACGAGTTTGACACCCTTGCGATATAATTTTCCACCCTGAACATTTTGCTAGAAAATCAGTTTGTTATGAGATCTAACTGTCTAAAGTGGTTTGAAGGTAGCCTACTAAAACCATGATACATGCAGTAATGGGAACATTTTACCCAACAGCAGGCCCTCTCACCAGAGTGACGGTGTGTTTACACGGAGTGCAAAGTGGCGTTTTCAAATATGTCACTGCAAATTCCCCAGGCATTGTTGCAGCATCTGGTTTGACCTGTCAGTCTTTTTTAACCTACTTGTCTCATCATATCCCCACCCAAAAGTTGAATGAATGTACCTTTTGAACACAGTATCACAATGACATAGCTTTGTTTAATTGCACCAATGTTCACGTCTCCTTTTAGTTGGATGCCGGTGTCTTTCTGAGACTTGGGGCAATGTACCAATGAGTGATCACAGCAAAAAGCTACCACCCACAATGAAATCAATAGCATCTTCTCCTGGCAGGTGAGCGTGAGAAACAAACTGCTGCCTGGTAAACAAAGCCTCACTTGAACATATGATCAATGGGTGTATATTCAGAACGTATTCACGCTTATCTATGAACGGGAAAATCGTTATGCTTCGTCATCTTTGTTTGCTTGCCCTCCTTTTTACTCGCTGCTCACCTGCTTTAGTGGAGGGATGCAACACCGCCAGAAGGCCATAAAGACTAAACAAGAAATGGTAATACTGCACAATCATATAAAGGGCGTTAAACCGAACTGTTTTATTGCTGGGTTAATGAGTTACGGAAAAACACGGCAACAGGTGAACTATCGGTCATTGAACTAGCCAAGAAGAAACTCATTCAAAGTTTATAACTTTAGCTAATCCAAACAACCGGATCGGTCAGAAAACGCATTTAAATCGTCGGAATATGCTCACGATGCATAATTAAAGATAAAATATGAAGGCACGCGTACAGTGCACCTGCTCCGTTAGATATACAATAACGTATTTCATTTACCTTTTAGTCTTCAGGCAATCATGCAGATAGGAAAGAAGGGAGGACGTGGGAATAAGTTAGGAATGAGGGGGGCAAACGCGTTATCCTGCAGCGTCTCTCCTGCTTCTCGCTGTTTTTCCTCATTCCCACCAAGGAGGCGTTACATTGTGCTCTCAAAACACTCCCTGCCCTCCTCCACACTCTTCGACACACCACCGTTAAGTTACACATGTTACGGTGGGAGCGGAAGTAGCAAAGCAAGCCTTCAAAATAAAATAAATATGTGTCATGAGCTGAACTCGAAGAGTCAAGGCCTTTTCCCGTGTTTGAACAAACAAACAAACAAACAAACAAACACGTACATCTTGTGAGCGCGTCTCTATTGCCAGTCACTCCTTTGGTGATGCTTGAAGGATTGGTAAATTTCTGTAAAGAAGTGTGGAGCAAAATATCATCTGAGCAATGCACAAACAATGATTTCTTCTTCGGTTATTTATTTCGTGGTATTTCTTGACAAATACGTATTTATCTCAAAATGCACTTCATATTTGTATGTGTGTTTGTATCCTTTTTTTGCCTAAAAAATAATAAATAAAATAAAAGCCCATAAATTTATATGTAAGACCACTAGTTCATCGGGGAATTAGTGAAGTGTACTATAATACTACTATAACCGTAGTATAAAACTTCCATAACTGTACTACATCGGATTATTTTAGGTAAATGGAAATCTCTAGTGTAGTTACGGTAACTGTGCAAACCGAAGGCTGCATTTTACTTTGAACATCCTGATTGGATGTTTCCTTTTATCTCTTTATCGTATTTGGCGATAACACTCTTCCTTGTGCGCCTGATAAACAGGTTTTGTTGAGGGCACAGTGCAATTTAGGAGAAAAGGAAATGGATCCATGCAGCTCATTGTGCTTTAAGAGAACTTGCCAGGAACCTCTCAGATACCCGAAAGGCTTCATTTGCATAGCGTATGTGTGCTCCACAAAGTTCATTTGCCTTCTGTACATAGAAGATGAACGAGTATAGAAATTTAATTCAAAAGACTGGTTAGACAATTGACATCGTTTAAGAACGTTGTACCGAATTCGATTAATTTAAGAAAATGTAAAGGATTTGTCAATAAAATTACCAGTGTATTTTTAATTAAACCTAAACGCATCTTTGTGGTTAATTTAAAATCATATCCGCACGAATTCTACTTGTCTGTGTTGGATCATTTCTACACACACACTAAACCAAAAAACGGCACACTCCAGTATTGTACTTCTGATAATACAACGACGTAAGACTTGAGCACCTCCTGGTGGACATTTTAAGTACCTCGACACCTGCGCCACGCTTTCGAGTTGTCATAACAACAACACAGCGTGCACATACAAAGACGAGCCTGGCGGATCCTTCCACATTCGCAATCTACGACGCCATCTTCGTATCGAATCAAAATAGCACATTTTATCAAGCGAGGTTATACGAAGGAAGTTGAAGATGAACGGAACCAAAGCCCACAACGACGCATCTGTAACTAACAATATCCCCGGAGGCGGCCACGGCTCTGCGGGCCCCGGATGGGAGCTCAAACCGCTCGGAGGTGTTCTGAAGAGGTTCAAATCACGAAGGAATCAGGTGGACAGCCAGCCAGTCACCGAGGAAGACCTGCGGGCGCAGAACGGGCTCGTCGCGCCGGAGGATGTCCTCGGACTGCGGGTAGCCACTCAAGGTTTGACCCCCTGCTGAGCCTCTTGGAATGGAACCTTTAATCGCCCCCATGCTGACAATGCATGGTGACATAAATAACCATCAATAGCCTGCAGAATGCATGGCGTGAACAATTAAAGTCTAATTACGCTTAGAGTTATTGGACGGCATTTGTGTTTGAAATGCGCGTTTAACACTCCTGTTATGTGTATTTGCAAGGAACAGCAATAATGTCCTTTCGTCAATTTGGCCCGGGGCGTATTGAGTCACTCAAACTTGTCAGAAATGTCAATATATCTCTGGGTCAATATGACTCAAAAACACTCTTATGTATCGTAAACCCACCCCCAAATAACAGGCAATACTGTAACTGTCTCTACCATATGTTTCTCTGGATAAGTAAAAAATATATATATATACATAATCCAACTAACTAACAAATCTGGGCATTCCTCTCCCTCAGAAACAGTAATAATATTCTTGGGTCATTTTAACCTGGGTTTTGCCTTTCAAAAATGTTATCAAAATATAAATAATAAAAAATGCATTCAAATGCCATTTTAAACAAATGTGTTTATTATATACAAGCTGAGCAGAAGTCATGTCTTGAAAAACAACATACAACATTCACTTGAACTTTCAAATGGATCAGTTTGACCCACAACTTAACAGGAGGTTTGAATTCAAGAAGGAAATTAAATGTCATCCGTATGCTTCGATATTTTCTTTGTCACGCAGTAGATGGTGGTTGCTTATATGAAAAGCCGTTTGAGGATTTATTCGAACCTCATTTAAAGGTCACTGAGCGCAAGTAGAGTTCTATAGAAGAATGCACTGGTAACGTTTTCTCCACTATGACAGTTTGTATTGCAGGTGGTACAACCACCGTCAGGCCAAACTGTAAACTGGTTGTCAATGCCATGTACTGTACTAGTTTTCTCATCACTATCAAACCTATGCTATCATTGTAGGCTACCTCTGTAAACCCGAGGACAATATTTATAACATCGACTTTGTACGCTTCAAGATCAGAGACCTGGAGACGGGCACTGTTCTGTTTGAGATCGCCAAACCACCATGCTCAGGTAGCTTGCACACCGTGTGTTTAATGGCGTCACTTATTTTTTTATTAAGCAAAGATAAAAGGGCAACATTAAATCAATACAATTTCATGGTTTTAAAGCCGTGACAGGAAAAGTTGATTTTCTTTTCTTTCTTTTTAAAGAGAGAATTGACTGGAACATGAAACAATTTATCGCTAAATTGTGTCATAGTGACTCTTTTGCTGAAAGTTGTATGCTTTTATTTTGTACATTTTTATGCAGATGTGCTTTGGCAATAGTGATGCAATTTCCTGACAGATGAGCCAGAAAAAATAAACAGATAATGATTTGAGATGATGGTTAGACACATCCAAAATTTTTGAGACACATTTCCTTTCAAACACCTTTCTTTTCAAATTAAGAGCAAATTAATCGGAACATGAAGCAACATATTGCTGAATTGTAGGATTCCCTTGTAAAACCTTGTACGGCTTTATTTTAAATGTATATGAAATTCACATTGTCACGAGCGATGCAATTTTCTGGCAGATGAACCAGAAATACAACAGATGATGCTACAAGATCTATCTTCTGGAGTTGCTGAATACAATACACCTAAAAATACCACTACAAAAGTAGTTCTATAGTTTGAGCACTCTGTTTTCAGTTTTATGTTTTTGTCTACCATAAAATGTATTGCGCTGGTCAGGGGTTCTTGCTTAAACAAATTCACATATCAATCAATATCACATCACAAATCCATAGATGTTTGTCAATGAGTTTGAAAGTTGCTATCATATTAAACAAAAACATTTCCCTATGCTACGGCTTGTAGAGGAGGACAGCAAAAATCGACCGACCGATGCAAGCGCGGGCCGATTCGTACGCTACCAGTTCACCCCAGCCTTTCTACGACTGATTACCGTGGGAGCCACGTAAGTGACTAAATCATCAACATCAAAACCTGAAAACTACATTTCCTCCCCCAGACAAATTTGTGACCACAATTTGCGATTTTTACCAGAGTGGAATTCACAGTGGGCAACCGAGCCCTCAACAACTTCCGAATGATCGAGCGGCACTATTTCCGAGACCGCCTATTGAAAAGCTTCGACTTTGACTTTGGATTCTGCATCCCGAACAGCCGGAATACTTGCGAGCACATCTATGAGTTCCCTCAGCTCTCGGAGAGTTTGGGTAAGGTTAAAAAAAATTTAAGCTAAATGAGGACATTCATCCAGTTAGCAAGACTTCATTTCCCATTCAAAAGTAATTCCTAATCTCCCTGGGATTGACTAGCAACTAGTCGAGGGTATAGTCTATCTTTTGCTTTCCACAATGAGGTGTGTAGGTGGAAATCTAGCTAGGTGCGTCAGCTACGTAATTAGGGTGACATCATTGGAACATGACAGTGTTAGTGTATCCAAACAACGCCTTTAACAAAAGAAGCGAGCACTGTGACGATGCAAAGGGTCACAATGCGGGACATCCATCCATTTTTTTCTTGACAAGCTTTGTTTGAGGATCCCTTTGTTTTCTTACCATTCCATTACCGTTGTCCGAGTAACACTTCTCCAAAACAAATAACTCGCTGCATACTTGCGTAGGATGGCACAATACAGATCAGTTATTTTGGCCTCATGTCCAACTCATGGAATGTTTTTTTTCAGAAATGAACATAATACACTGGTTTAAATGAATACATATCTTTCAGTCAGTTTTGGTGCCTAAAATACAGCCCGGGTCAAAATGACCCAGGGATGTTTTTGTCTTTGCAAACATGTTTTATTGAACTGAGCTGTCAATTTTCCACCAGAAATTTAACCTTTGCACTGTACTTGTCTTAGCACAGTCAATAGGTGCCCAGGAACTAATTTGTTACTTTAGGTATTCAATTATTAATGTAATCAATTACAGTCCTAACTTACTAAAGTAAAAAAAAATATATACAGTATATATATATATATAATCACTGCTCTAGGCAAACAAAAAACAAAACACAACTCAACAGCTTGTTATTTTCAGAAGACACCCGAACCATTTAACAGAATGGACATTTTCCAGTGTAGTGTCCCTAAGGAATGGATTTGTGGAGAGGGGGGAAGATCAGAGCGATCAATACCCTTTCCAATGCGTCATGCACATTTGAGCATTGTATCAACACCAGCCTGAGGGGAATTTAAAGCCTCATTTTAGTTGTTCATATGAAACCATGCCTGCTCCTCCTTTTGTTTTGTTTTTTTTCCCCACATGGAATTACCTCAGGAATAAAACATTACCTTATTGTCATGTAAAACATGCATTCCCAGTGCATTACTGAAAAAAGCGTGACTTTGGGATTGCTAACTTGCTTGTGTTGTCTGTTGTTGTTTCAGTTCGTCAGATGGTGGACTGTCCCTACGAGACTCGCTCCGACAGCTTTTATTTTGTGGAGAACAGACTGGTCATGCACAACAAGGCTGACTATGCATATAACGGAAGAGAGTGAATACATATGCACTCCAACTGATTACACTCATATTTATGCACGGATCAAACACAAACTGACGCATGCACTTGAACATGCAGGTACACCTGAATATATTTTATTATTATTATTATCGTAGTATTGTGAAAAATCTAATTTTTTTACAGAGTGAAATATTTTATTGTTTCATTTTTAAACAGTAAATTGAATGCCTATTATTGCTTAAAATAATAATAAAAAAATAATATTCACCTACAGTATTAAAGAAACAATGGAAAAAAATATCTAAACTTAAACGTTTTTCGTTGAACAGTTTTGTGGATCATATAATTAATTTTGTAATTTTCACATTTTTTTTGCAAGTTAATCCCAGGGACCTGAAACAAAAGCTTTTTTTTAAAAAAAAACTGTAATATTACCTTATTATTATTATTATTATTATTATTATTATTATTATTATTATTATTATTATTGTTATTATTATTATGCATCCATCCATGCATTTTAGCAGCCTCTTATCTTCACTAAAGTCACAGGGATGGTGGAGCCTATCCCAGCTGTCTTTGATCAGTTAGCAAGGTACACCGTGTCCCTACAGGCCAACCATTGTTGCGCTCTACATTTATCATTATCATTATAATTTCTATCGAGATAATCGGATATAATAAAGATAATCGCAACATAACTTCCGCTCTGAGGAAAAACTTCAAAATGAAAGTCCAAAATTTACACAAACAGAAAGGCAAACGTGCTTATTTCGAGTCTAGAGGAAAATATTAAAACTGAAAGGCAAACTTGCTTATTTTGAGTCCAGAGGAAAGTTCTTGTAAAAGTGTTAGTGAATAAAGTCATGAGCTTCACTTTTTCAATTGAAGTATCAAAATAATTAGCACATTTTTTGCATTTTAAATTATTGTCTTATGCTTGTATTCAGGCATGCAAAGACAGTATTGCGTATGAATTGAACTCTTACTTTACCCAGTGACTGAAGGGTGATCAATCCAGGATGCAACCCGCCTCTCACCCTGTAGTCAGATGGGATGTGCTCCAACTTCCCCAGTGACCCTACACAGGATAAGTGCCACAGCTAATGGATGAATGGATGTTATCATTTTCATCCACTGCATTTGATACCACAGGATATTAACATCATGTTTGCTATGAACAGGCTTTGCTGTTAATAGTCCCATACATGGTAGGCCTTATTTTATTTTTTTAAAACATCCTTTCAATCAACCTTGCACATACACCCACATATACACACCAAACAATTTATTCAACCTCCAAGTGTCACAGTGTGTTCTCGGTGTTTGTCAGAAGCAGCTGCTCTTTTGAGCTACCGCCTCCACAATCCACTCCAGACAATACCAAGGGAAAATAGAGACTCGATCCACAAAAACACTCCTGTCACACACACATGGTCAGTCTTGCGACCCCCTGCCCAAAACCTATTGTGCATGTACATACAAAAAAAAAACACATCTACACACAGACAATCATGTTGTAAGAGTTCAGTCTGTGTTATGTTTTTCTATTTGTGTGCTTTTTATTTCTTACGATCTCAGAATAAGAAATTGCAAGTACAGTACAGTATGTCATTTGTTATAAAAAAAAATGATATGATCAGAACAATCAAATATTTATGGTATTTTCATAATTTAAAGATTCTACCCCTCAATTTCAAGTGTAGTTATCATACATGTAAATGCTGGTGTTTAGATTATGGTTGACATTTAAATATGATCAAATAAATGAACGTTTGAAGTTTAACAGTTCAAAAATCGCAGTTATTTTTCGTTTATCAGGCAGAGCCAGTGCAGCACTGCGTGGTTGGTGTTGAAGCTACGTACAAGGCATAGAAAATGGATGGATGGAGGTGGTCAAGAAAGGAGGTTATTGGGAAAATTCGATGTGCTGACAGAAAGATCAAATCCTGTGTGGCCATCAGGGGGAGTATTGTTCCAAGTCTTTTTACGAGCTGGTTTCCATTTCTGTTTCTTGGTTGGCTTTCAAAAACCCCCAGTATCAGTTTATAGAAATGCAATTAGACGTACGAACCTTAACCAATTTTGAACATACAGTTTGCCTGATTGGATTATAAAGTCAAAGACACCATGTCGACATATTTTTAAAAGAACTTTAGAATTGAAGTGCAATTCTTTCTCATATCGTTTCCTTTTGTCAAAATCCCATGGTCCCTTTCCGTCTCTCCTCTTACACCTATGCGACTCTACTGTCCTGTTTTCCCCTTTTCTGTCAGCCTCTCTCACCTGGTAACCAGACCTCTGGAGAGCGGGGTTGAGTTTCCACTTTCCCAGAGATGAGAACAATCTGAGCCACACAAAGATCCACAATGGACCCCCTCTGTTCACTCCTCCCTACACACACTGAAATACGTTTCACACACTGGTTGACAAAGCTCCCTTTCCTGTATACTCCCACACTCAATTTATTCTTTTCATTTTTCATCTTTTTGCACTTTCCTTTTCATCTTTTTCTCAAATCTTTTCATCTGGCATGGTAGTTAGGTATCTAGATACTGTCTCGCCTTTCAATAATAATGTTTAAAACCACAAGTCATATTACAACAGTTACTCGATAATGGGGGTACATCAAGGCACTTCAGGCGGTACACGAACATTTTACAGCGGCTCTGAATGGTGGCTGATGGGGAAAGGGCCACAGACAGAAAAGAGGCAAATAAATAAATACAAAATCAACTGCAAACAAAAAAGTGCAATCAAATTTTTGCTTTTATTTGGCATTGCTTTTCTTTTTATGTATTTGCAATTTTTTTTGTTTGCAGCTGCTCCTGTTGTCCCTCATAGTTTCTGCAACTACCAGCAAATTTAATGTAATGCTTTTTGTGTCAGTGACAGGAACAGTAATACTTAATTTTCAAATTATGAGCAAATTAAGTGGAAGATGAAAGTACTTATTCCATCGATCCATCCATCCATCCATCCATCCATTTCCTCAACCACCTATACTCACGAGGGGCGCGAGGATATGGAGCCACCCCCAAACTAGAGATACCACAACTAATGTAGTTACAAAGTTTAATCCATCACACATATGGCACTGCATTCTTTTAAATCATGTAAAATTTGTACTGGTTAAAGGACACTTTGCTGAAAAAATATATTTCACAGAAGGTACATCATTGAAAAAATGTTGAGAACTAATGTACTACAGAACCAAGGCCCCTCTGTAATCACCGATGGGGAATAAAATCAGACAGCAAGGAGTGCATAAAATAAACGCTAATTATAATCATGATTGAGTTGATTGTAGCATGCGCAGTGTATTGCTTGTATCCCATCACATTTGGCTCTGTTGTGTTGCACATAGGCCCCAGAGGATGCTTGGCTTAACACGCTAATATTGCTAACAAAGCCAATTGCTCCTGGCCAGGTAGTGGCCAGAGAACAGTAGAAAAAAAAAGATGGTTAAACTGCCTGAAACAGCTGAGAGGAGGACTGCAGAGCAGCAGCCATTTGTCCTTGGGGAACCCGTTCATGGGTTTGTGTCATAAATCAGCGTGAGACCCTTCAAATAAAGCATGACTAGGTAGAATGTGAAGGCCCAATGTGTCAGTTGCCAATTAGCCCACAAAGCAGGGCACCATTACAGTGTGATCTCATAAATCAATAACCACAGCTTTTCATCAGGCTCGCTGGAGGCCTGCACAAAAGTGCAGCACGCAAGTAAAACAGCTGCGCTCGACCCAACCACGTGTTGTGTTTGATATCAATCCCAGAAAAAAAAAAAAAAAAAATCATGTCCGTGGGTATAAAATTAGCATACACACTTTCCAACTTCCCAGGGACGATTTATGTGTTCCCATGCCTTCGTGGAATAGCAGCCATTGACGGGTCGGCGCGCATTCACCGGAAACAACTGGACAAGTGGGATAAATCAGTTGCACTCCCACTCTTCCCACTACACACACACACATACACACCTTCTCACGTATGCTATTGAGTGATTCACACTATAGTGATGAGGAGTGAGAAGCTTTGGTCTGGTGAAGCTTCCTTGAAACACACACAGATCCGCACTCAAGCAGGGGAACATACAGAAAGGGAGGGGGCACTCGTTTCCTATAAATAGCAGCTCGGAATGGCGTTGAGAGGTCCGGTGAAAAAACATAGAGGGGGGAGTGGAAAAAGGATTAAAAGAGATGCAGGGACACACCACACTTTCACTTGCTAAGGTTCTTTAGGGACCTTTGGAGATACCCTGATAAAATCATCATCATCATTATCCATCTTCCGTACACACTTCCTCTTCCTCTCATCGCGCCCCTTTTTGTGACAGTCACTGCGTGAACATAACCCGCATCTTCCGATAAAGAGATAATGAATCACCGCAGGCTGGTAGAACAATGCTGCCCAACATCGTGACTTCATCTGTATGTTGTGATGTCATTTCCAGCAACTGATCTGGTGACATCACCCTCACTCCACCCAAAAAAAAAAGGGGTTAGGGCAGAAGCAAAAATGGAGGGTGTGTAGAAGTGTAAACAAACAACATACAAGATCAACAAACTTATGCGTAGAGCATTATGCTAATAAGCCACCAATCATCGCTTACCTTGTAAACATCACATGACCAAATTCAGAAAACAGCAACTGTGATGTCATTTGTAGTTGACAGCAGGTAATAACAACAAAACAAAAACAATAATTGCAATAACATAATAATAATAATAACATAATAATAATAAACATAATAATAACAATAATTGCTGATTTCAATTGTATTTATTATTCATTTATGCTTATTCTATTTATTGTTCATATTATTAATATACACCAGTCCTAGCAGCGCTCCCAATTTCATTATAAATCTGTGTACAATGCGGCATTCTATACTATTCTATTCTGTTCTATTCTATTGTATTCTATAGAAAAAGTATGAACTTTTCGGTGCGAAAATGGCTCAATAAGTAAAGTATCCCTTTAATCGTCCCATAGAAATAACTGCAGGAGCAGTACACATGCACACACAGGATTATGAGATATATTGTACAAACATTAATTTTGCAACTGAACCACTAACTTTAAAAATACTGTCATGTGAACTGCTCTTCCTTTCAGAGTTTGAATTTGAATTTGACCAAAAATGAGCAATCAATGCCGAAAATGAATGGACAGGGCATTGATTTTTGATGCTAATTACCTTGTTGCGTTTACAGATTTCAGTTTCTGTTGATCTGTAACCAGGCTTATATATTGTGTTAGTGGAAGAGGTGTGTGTGTGTGTGTGTGGGGGGGGGGGGGGGGGGGGGGGGGCATTCCCCATAAGAGTGTGTGCGGTATTATAGTGTAGAGAAGTCTAGTGCTTCCGCTCAGACAGCTCACAGACAGAAATAGTCCTGTGTCATCAGGGTAAATACTGTACTACAGGTTGTTGTATGTTGATGCATACAGGAAGTACAGCCACCTTCAGACGCCTCTTCAGAGGCTTCCTGCAGAGCCAGCGCCGGTCCAGCCGTTTGTTTTGTGTGCGAACGATTAATAAAAGCTTAACTCGGGCCTCAGTTGGTGGTTGACGAGGCCTGTAAAGCTCCCCCACAATCTCTTCCTTCCTTCCTCTCCCTTTCTCTCCTCGCTTTGTCTCTCTTCCTTTGCCACACCTCCCCCTGGGGAACCAAGGGATTGCGGCTGGTGAGGCAAGGTGGGGTTCTTGGCTTCAGCACAGGTGTGCTTGTTTACGCTCCTTTCTTCTTACTTTTAATGATTTCTTGGGAACGCCACCTGTCAGCTTGAAACAGCAACAAAACCAAATGGTGCACTTAATGGTGTCCCTACAGGTTTTTTTTTTTAACTAAAAAATGGCTTTCCTTAGCCATTTTTAAAAGGTTGATATTTTATCTATGCGTTGTGTCACTTGGTGTCAAACGAAGATGATACCACATGTACTTAAGTCTAATGTAAACCAAAGGGATCACAATGGAGCCCTTGAGTACAAACTAATATGAGCCAATAGGATGGGACCAATTGGTAAAAATGCAAATTTTACGGGGGGGTGAAAAACCAAGAGACGTTGTTGGAGACAAGTGCTATTTTATAAGAAAATCACTATTATGAAGCATGAAATACAAGGCTAAACTAGAACATTACACTGTGATTTTTCTCAAAAATAGGGTTCCCTAAAAATATGTATTTACAAAAAAAAAATCAACCTCAGGTTTTTGGCACAGCGTTTCTCTATGTATAATGAACAAAAAAGCAGAGAAAACAAATAAAACCAAGTGTTTCCATTCCAAACCCAAATAAATACTGTTTATGGTTTAAAAAACAGTACGCATGTGCACTATGCTATTTTGTTGAAATGTAAGCGATCAATGGCAGTGATGCTCAGCGATTGGCTGGCAGGCTGGGCACACCAGATTTAGATCAAGCGTACAGCAGTGTTTTACAAAATATATAACATAGAAACTTTAACAATATAACATAACACATGACATCAAACACTGACAATAATAAAGTCATAACTTCTTACATACAGTACTTGTTTTTTGATGTGGTTATAGATGAAAGAGAAGTTTCAGTCTTTCATCCACTGATCAGAAATGTCATGATCACAGAGTGCAAGACCTCACACAGCCCTGCTGATATTAATTGTACATGAAAATCATTTAGTCATCAAATTAAAACATCAGATAGAAAAAGAAAAAATATTTTTTATTGCTGAAAATGTCTAAATAAGTTTAAATGTATTAATGGTCGTTATCAAATGAACTAATTCAATGGCAGCCATTTTCGGACACTCCTTTATCCTAATATTTAAAAAATGTGCAAAAATATGAGTAAGAACCTAAGTAAGTAAAATTAGGCCTACCCTTTAATTACAAATGCTACGCACACTTATACACACTGGTTTTAAAAATTTTAGAACAGAGATAATACAGTACAGTACCATCAATTTTGCTCTAGACGGAAAATATTTGTGTTAGACTAGAATAATAATAGTTTTTGACAATCTTAAACAGATGGAATGGGCGGGATGCTGTGGCATGTCGTGTGACGCCAATCAAGGTGGGTGTTCCCTGTCGTGGCAGATGTGCGGAGTGATTTCAGAGCGCTAACGCTAACAGCAAAAGATTTTGGCGAACTTGTCCTTGTGGTCATTTGAATTTGGTGCCGCGATTCACATTTTCCTCATGCAAATGATGTGGCTTGCTTCCACCAAAGTTAAGAACCGACTCGGTCACAGCCGCCGGCTTTTCACATGCTGAAAAGTCTTTTCTTTGGTTTCTCCTTCTCAACTCTCTGTCAAACTGCCCTGAGGCTGGTGCAGTACAGGTCCCAGGCCCTAAGAGGTCAAGGTTCACAGAGAGACAATGGTTTCCCACTGAGGGTCATTTGTGGTCAAGAAAACAAAAAAAAAGGGGTGAAGGTCTGGTTTGGACAAACTGATGCAGTGTTTTAAAGTGCTTGGTTGGCAAAGCACTTGAGACAGAGGGGAAGAATATGTTTGAAAAATAGAAGGCATTCTAAAATATTATTAGCTAAGCTAAATTTCCGAAAACGGATGAAAAATGGTTAAAACTAAAACCAAGAAAATGTAGCTCCTCAATCAACCTTATTTGTTTAAAATACTACTTATTTCATACAGAGAAATGAGTTTCTACTGTATTATACTTGCTCAAATCCCTCTAAACTTGTTCCTGCCGCTCCACCACCCTGCTGACTTTCCCTCTTTTCCCCCCTCTTTTTTTTAATCCAGTACCATTGATCATGCATGCAGAAATTGAGCACGCCCAGCCAACAGGATAGGTTAGCTGCATGGTGCAAGGCCCTGTCCTACATACTGTTCCCTCGCTATGGTCCACCAGGCCGCAGTCACACCCTCCCCCTGATTTGCCTCAGACACGCAGACATACGCTGCACTAACCAGCACTTGCACACATGCATCCACTATATTTGACTTTATCTTTACCTAAATGTTCTAGACAAGCTCTCAAGTGAATCTTGGGAGCAAAATAAATTCACTGTGATGTGTTGGGCTTTGTTCGCAGCAGCTGAGGTAAATGACGGCTCCGCTGACCAAACTCACCCCGGTTGAGAGAGTAGCTGATGTCGAGGTAATGCTGCTAATCTTCCACTTAGCTGGTTAGGTCTGCCTGTCACGTGGGCTCCGCACCACAGGAGTGAAATACTGTACGAAAAAGGACCAGTAAAGACCGGAGTGGGGTTAGATTAAGTTGAACTTGTGTAAGAAGTGGATGAGAGATGTGCCGCGTTGACATGATGTATTAATAATGGGAGTTTGGCTGGCTTGAAAAGGTGTGCTGAGTGGTATTGGAAGAATGGACCAAGCAGGGATGATTGATAGAGAGCTTCTCAGAAAGAACATTTTCTTTTGGATGAAATCATGGGTGAGCTGGAGTGGCTCCCGGCTGACTTTTGCTGAGCGGTAGATCGGACTGGTCAAGCAATTGCAGGACACGTATACTGTAAACCAGAAGTTCTCAAATGGGGGTAATGAGTACCCTTGGGGGTAAATGAAGGCACGTCTGGGGGCAAGTGAAATTTTAGGTTTCCGAAGCTGTCAGCAAATCTAATTTGATGCTTTTTAATGCCATGGCAGGAACCGTTTCGTTCTCTTTTCGAATTGAGAGAAAATGAATTGGAAGGTGAATCAATTGTGTCATGGTGACTCATTTGCAAAACCGCACATGCCTTTATTTTGTTTACTTTTATGTGAATTCTCATGAGTGAAGGAATTCCCAAGCAGATGAGCTAAAGTATAATATTACACTTTCCATCTTCTTGGGATGCTAAATAAAATATGCAGAAGAGATACTCCAACCCTATGTAGTTCTATTGTCTGAGGATGCTAAGAGTCTAACTCAACCCGTCTGCTGCTCATGTATGTACTTTTATTTTTCTTATTAAGATGGTGAAGCTATGCTAGAAACTATTAGAAAGGTCCACAAACACCATTAAAAAAATGACTGGTTTTGCCGCCAAACACAAAAAGAAAGAGCCTTTTCACGCCTCTAGACATATAAAGGCAGACTTCATGTCCCAAGGAGATGTTTTCCTTTACAGTCATGTTGTCTTTGGGAGCAAACCCTCCACTGGAGAAGCCTCTGTCCACCACAGTTGACCTTGAAATATAGTAAACCATGACTTTGCCTCAGCAATGCATCAAAACACAAAATATAACTGTAGTAAATATAGTCCACCCCACTATGTTGTTCCACGTCATATCCCCCTGATAATTCTCTCATAGTGCAGCGAATGATGAGCTTTTCTTCACGATAATGCTGCACAGAGAGGAAGAAAAAAAAAGGCTGGAAATATTCAAAAGCGCCTTCATGGGCCGTCACGTCGTGAAGGGCCAATGACGTGAGCGGAGGGAAACACTAAGCGAGAGCGCGCCAATGGCTCCATGAATAAAGACAGGCCGTTTGGGAGGCGGGGCCTCTCGCTCTCCCTCCTCCCCTTGTGTGCGTGCGTATGTGTGACGCTCACCCCTCCTCCTACTAAGCACCCCACCCCCAGCGCCCCACCAGCCCCCCTTCCCCTTCCCCTTCCCCTCCTCTAGGTTTTGCCCGCCCCTGAGTCTGGAGCAGCAAAGCGGCGGAGCTTCACTGGCTCTCCTCGCCTCCTCTCAGTGCGGGAATACAGCAAGCGGAGAGCAGTATGGACACGGAAGGGAGCCCGAGCAGCTTATCGTCCGTCACGGACAACTCCCCCCACGACCCCTGGTAAAAAGCCTCCGCCTTCGCCCGGCCTATTTGGCCCGGTTCGAGTTCACCTTGGACTTTTAAGTTGAGTTGAGTGCGGGAGCGGAGCCGAGACAAAAGACAAGCACGCCGTGTGTGCGTTTCTGCCTGTGTGTGGGATGGGATCCACTAAACGGAGGAGACGCTCTCTTTTCTATTTTTTTTTTACATTTTTATTTCCACATCCTTCTTCCTCCGGCAGGCCACATTTTGTCCTAACTTCTGCAGCATCAACGGAGAAAATCGCTCCCTTTATATAGTCTCCCTTCTCGTCCTCTTGGGGATTATAACGGCCCATTGGTGACTTCGCAACATGGCCGATGCTTTCGTCTTACTTTAATGATGCTCTATCGCACGCACCGACCCCACTTTTCACTCCTCGTATCGTTGCTTGTGTCGTGCTTTTCTAGAACACGCGTGTTTCCCTCTGTGACTTACTGCTTGTGTTTCTCCCATTCAGCAAAATGTTCATCGGCGGTCTGAGTTGGCAGACGACACAAGGTGAGATGTCCCGCACGCTACTTTATACACACGCACACCGCGGTCGAACGTTTGCGTGTTTACGCTCGCCTTTTTCCACCGAGTTGCAAATAAACTGCAAATAGTTCCATGCATGCCTTTCTGTTCATTGAGGATCAGCTCTTAGGATTTAGTCTTGCCGAGACGCGGGGAGATTAACGCTGCAAAACATACAGGCACACTGGCGGACTTGTGTGTCCTTTCCTATCGAAAACATCAACGATGAAACGATAGATGATGCCTTCACAAGTTTACACATTGATGGCCACGCTGGCGTGTTGTTTTGCTTACTGCAGTTCTCCGTGCACCCTCACAGGAGCCATGCGCGCAGCACACTGTTTATTCCCGCCACTATGCACCCCCTCCTCAGCCCCCCCCCCCCCCCCCCTCCTTATTATCATACTGACTGCAACGGTGTCCAAACCATCAAGTGCTGCGTTGCTTGCGTGGGTCCTTCAAAAGAAAAGCACCTCATTAGACGCTTTAGTGAATGATTCACATTAGTGAATTGCATATGTCTTTTGTTATAGAATAGTATAGAAATTGCCCATCCAATCATCTCACATGCAAAAGTATTTTGTCACAGAGGGCTTGAAGGACTACTTCTGCAAATTCGGAGAGGTGAAGGAGTGTATGGTCATGCGCGATCCCGTCACTAAAAGGTCGAGGTAAGAAGGAGCCGTGTGCACCCCGTTGCCACACTGTAAAAAAATAAGGAGTGATATTAACTTCTAAAAATCCTGGTAAATGTTTTTTTCACTCCAAAATGCAAAGTACATTAAAGGGAGAGTTTTTGAGTAAATTTTCTAACCATCCATTTTCTTAGCTGCTTGTACTCACAAGGGTAGGGGGCTTGCTGGTGCCTATCCCAGCTGTCTTTGAACAGGTTGCCAACTAATTGCAGGGCACACAGCGATGAAAAACTATTCACATTTACAAACACACCTAATGGCAATTTGGAGTGTCCTATAAACCTACCCATGCATGTTTTGGGAGGAAACCAGAGTGCCGGGTGAAAACCCACATGGGCATGAAGAGAACATGCAAACCCCACATAGGAAGGCCAGAGCTGGAAGCGAACCAGGGACCACAGAACTGTGAGGCGGACATGCAGGACCTCTCGGTTGGGAAATGGCCGCTCTATCACCAGAGCCATGCCACATTAGTAGATCAATGGTGTCAGGTGAAATCCTCATACCTACAATAGTGGACTTTTTTTTTTTTTTTTTTAAATCTCCATTTGGGGACACCGATAAAACACTGTAACAGTATGAGCAGCATGGCTAACTGGTGGTGGCCATCTCATAACCTGAAAATTGTGAGTTAGTTCCTTAACATCTAAATATTTTTTTTTTTTTTTTTTTTTAATATTCAGAAGCGTTGTTCACAAACTCTCCTTCTAAACTTTACTTAGAATTTCTGATTGAAAAATGTTGCCTGTTTTTTTTTTCCAAGTAACCACAGTTGTGCTGGGCTCAGCAAGTAACCTATTAGGGCTCACCCGTTTTCTGAGTTAGGTCATGTGATGTTTGCAAGCTGAGCCATGATTGGTTGGTACCTGTGCTCTGAGCAACTGTTATGTCTTTTTCAGTCGACCAAAAAAAAAAAAAAAAGTTAGCTGTTTAATTCAGATTCAAACTCAATATTAATCAGAATGTTTAGACATGTATGGCAGCAAAACAATTATTCTATTAAAAAAGTTGACTTCCCCTTTAAGCTTTTTAAGTGATGTTGTTTATTATATCTTCCAGGGGCTTTGGGTTCGTCACATACGTGGATCAGGCCGGTGTAGAAAAGGTGCTGGCCCAAAACAGACACGAGCTGGACTCCAAAACAGTGAGTCCAACCTCTTTTTACTTATGGTGCCACTCAATGCTGTAACTTTTCCAAATGAGTATTGCGTGTTTTTCCCCTCAGTGCATTTAGCCACCCACCGTATGGCTTGTAAAGTTGAGAAGTACATTTCGAAGCAGCCCCCCCCCCCCCCATGTCTTTTCTTTGCTCATTTCCCCTTCCAAATCCTGGTTCACGGCGCCAACATGAAAGCGTTCTTTCTTGGTCTTCATTGCCATGGTTACCTGGGGGACCTGAATGGGGTCGAAGCCCCCTGCAAAACCCTCGTGGTGTTTATGCAGAGAGTTTTTCTCTGGTCGAAAACATTTTCTCGTGGTTCTCAATGGGGGGGGGGGGGGGTGTTTAGAACAGAAAATAGCAGTAGAGTGACTGTTGTGAATGTCAGGAGTGACGCTCATGAATGCCTGCAAGCTCGGTTTTAATTACTGACACTGTTCATGTAATTTCCCCTCCTACACACGTAACATGTGGGCACTCAACTGTTCGGAAATGTGTCACACACAACCTACATGTGTGATGCTGTGACACTCCCATTTCAATCTCTATAAAGGTGTGAATATTGCTGTTTTGGTCATGTAGATTGGGTGTTGTCAGCTTTGCGGCCTTTTCCTAACCACATACACACATAACAATAGGATGATTTGAGAGTGAAAATGAGTGGCACAGCATGGGCCCAAGGGTGGAGAAAGGTAGTGTTGGTTAGTTGTTGGAGCAAGCCTGTTGCCGGGGGTGACGCCAGCCACTGGAGACAGTACTGGAAGTACACAGCCTGTTGGGATTTATGTCGCCATAACAACTTCGCAGCTATTTTGCATTCATTTAAGACCAACTTTGCGTGTGTGCGTGTAGTAGGGCTACGGTTGGACTAACACACAACAACCGTGCTAGTTTGCTAGTATGTTAAGTGCGGATATTGTCGAAAGTGTTTAAAGGTATTCGAATTCAATCGGAAAGTGGTATTCTGCCGGGGTTCTTCAGGCAAAAGAGCGCCATTTCATATTTTAGGGTGGAAACGATTTCCAAGCCATTATAAAGTGTTATTTAAAATGTCATACTTGTGTTTGTGTGTGTACTCATGTGATGTGAATACTCGTTTGGAGGAGGAAGCTTTTTAAAACACAGTTTTGAAGACCCTTATTACTATTGTTAGTTGTTGGTGTCCTATTGTAAACTGAAATATTTGAACTCATTCACTGCTTTTAGCAATAAAAATAACCCCAACCCAGTGAATGAGTTAGTTTCCTCGTTTCCTGTCAGCCCTGTAAAAATCAATCTGTGACGTCAATAGCCGTCAATGGCAGTGAATGAGCCAAAAGGATTTTTTTAAAACAGGCTTTGATTTGCATTCAGTTATTGACAACCAGGATTCTTTTATTTGACATTGCAAAAAAAAAATTGAAGATTTCATTCCTGGTTTGGTCTTTAATGTCAGAAAATTGGCAAATATGTTAATCATTATTTTCCAAAATAAAAGACGATTTTTGCAAATGTCTTATTTTGATTCCACACAATACTAATGGGTGTGCTTTCAATGAGAATTAAAGGAATCTAAGAATATTTCCTGTCGAGAAGCTGAAAATCTGAGCATTTAGACAATTTATCATCAATGATGACCAAAATATTTCTTGATTAATTTGGTAATCGATTATTTGTCGATTAATAGTTGCACTTCTATTTGTGACATACAGTTCAAAGCCTGAAGTTGCATATGTGAATATCTACTGTGTAGTTTTCCTAAAACATGCTTAAAACTGAAGGTTCTTATATCCATTTAAATGTTTACTCCTAAATTATTTTTTGGGTGTTTTAAAAAAAATATATATATTTATATATACATATCAAATTTCCAATGGTTTTTAAACACAGCCAGTTAACAAGAGTGTTACAACTTAACTATGGCTACTTAAGAGTGGGACATAAAGTCTTCTGGACGTTATAATGGACAATTTATATGTATCAATATTTGCACGTTTTATTTGCAGTGTGCTCACTTTAATACCAGACAGCCCTCATTACGCGAAAGGCAAACATTCCTTATTTGAAGGGATAAAAATGATCTGAAGCTGGATCGCCTCCAGATAAAGCCAAACTTTTGATGTGTGAGGGGGAAAAAAATTCTTTAAGGTTCAAAAATATGACAAGGATAGGAGATATCAAGAGTCCCGCTGCCTTTGTAAGTAAACTGCATTCACAGGTGCAAGGTCCGCAAAACTGGGGAACCAGCGCTTGGTTTTGCACGGCATCAAACATTTACAGTTTTCTTAACATCCTGCTTTGTATTACAAAATTGGCCACAGCTCTAATTCTGATTGAGCTCTAAAACCGTGCTGTAAAATGACAACAAATAGCAGGTCGTGTATTGTTTTTAGAGTGGGCTTGTTGCTGGTTAGATTTCCTGCCAGGGCAGAAAACGGCCTGAGGGCGGCCGTGTGCTGTTTTCTGGACACAGGAGAAGGGCACAACTGGTATTTGTTTTCTCGGGAGAAATACTTCACTGGAAGCAGTTAGGGGAAAGAGACCTTCTTTTTTTTCCACCCATTTTGTATAAACACGGATTTAGTCAAAATGATTTTAGTTTCCACTATTAGATGGCTTGTAAACTTAACTGAAATGTAAATAAATTGTTCCTTGAGGTAATACAGTTTTAAAAGGATCATGAATTGATTGTAAGATTAAAAAAAAAAGAAGTAAAAATGCGGAATATCACTTTCCATAATCGGTCCATCACTTCTTTTTGACGTTTCAGTACCATTCTAGTTTAAGATTCAATGGTTGGTGTTCATTTTCGTTTACATTTTGCATGTTAAATCTACATAAGCTCATTTTATTTCAAATTAGAACATCCAGTATCTTTATAAGTTCACCCTCAAGAATCACAATTCCAATAAGCATAAATGACTCTTTTCGTCATCCATACATTGCTGCTGACCAATGCTTATTTTGTTTGTGTCTTTGTTAGAATGAGATACAATGTTTTACAAGGAGATACATTTCAGTTATTTTGAAATTTAATTATCTGCCAAATACTATTGGAAGCTGCAGTCTTTGTTTATTTTCATTTACACCGTTCACAATAATTTAAGGATATTGTGAAACACATCTTGATGGTATTTGTTTCAATTGAGAGATTTTTCGGTCAGTTAGCCGATTGTACTGGGGTGTTTAGACACACCTCATTTTCCACGTTTATCGTTTTCCACAAAACCGTCTCACTGTTTACAAGTTGTCTGCACTCATGCAAATAACACTATTCCTAACTTATTGTAAACCGTTTAATTTTTTTAAGACTGTGATGAGAACTCCCTGAAATTTTTGTTCAAATGACTGTAACTCAAAATGTGTTTGCAAATCCGAAAAGCTGTTCTACTGGATAAAATTTTGCTTTAGGACATTTCAACAAAGTGCAATATTGGGGTATCTGGAAGAAAATAGCACTTCTACTATGTTGACCAAAAAAAAAAAAAAAATCCTGGATATGTGCTCCACCTGTCTGAAAACCTTTTTGCAAATTGAAGAAATGAACAAAACTGACTTTTTGGACTGCGGAGCAATGTTGTTGATTTGATCTTTTTCTTGCAATTTGGGCGTATGGCACACACTCTTTCATCTGTAGCCCCACTGAAACTGCATATGTTAGAACCAGCTGCCGTGCATCGACGGCAGCGCGCTTCTCGACTGGGCTAACACCTGGTTAGCAGAGGCTGGCTGCTGGCTCCGGCTCTACCGGAGATTAGCGATTAATGCTGACGTGGTCGAGACTTGAACAAGGGGGATGGAGAAGGTGCAAGAGAAGAGGAGGGTGGGAGGATTGCTGTAATTAGTATGGATCTAAAAAGCAACTAATCGGATTGAAGGAAACAAACTGGATTGGGCTTCCGAGGTCCATGCTCGGCCTCAGATCTGCAGATAAAGCCTAGAAGGTGGATCCAGGCCCTGCATGTGCACGCCACCGTTAGCACGCATGCCCAAATGCTCGGCTTGGCAAAGCAAAAATGTCATTGGCTAACAAGAGCATGGGGCTTTTGTTATATTTGGGGTGGGGGGGGTCCTCATTAGTAAGCTTCGTTAACTAATTACTTGTGCTATTGTTGAGCTGTGCAGACTGACCCTGCAGGGTCCAAACTGAGACTCTCTCCATACTTTAGTCTCGCTGTGCTTTTAGCACTTTGTAGATGTGCAACGATTTAATAATTAATCAACGACTAATCATATAATTTTAAATTAATTGATATATTATTATTATTTTTTTTTTAGTCAATCAATTATTCTTTTGGAAACCTGAAATTGTCCAAATGCTCAGAATTCCAGCCTTGCAACTGATGATGTTTTAATTTCTTTCGTTCTGTATGAAAGAAGACTATTTATTTATTTATTTATTTATTCAACTTTGACAATAGTCAGGAAAGACTTCACAGGTGACAACCCTTGTGAGCGATCTTCCTAAAATGTTTAAAGAACATAAGAAAAGCTAAAGGTAATAAAAAAAAACACACACACAAACATCGGGGAAAAAGACAGGAATAAATGTTCTATATCAGGGGTCACCTTCCTTTTTGAAACCAAGTTACTTCTTTGAAAGTGAGAAACACAAAGAACAACCAGTTTGGTGCACACTTCTGAAATGACTATCTTACCTAAAATAGTTTCACCTTTTTCACAATAACTAGAAAACAGCACTAGCAAATTGCACTAAGTAAAATGAAATACAATATTTAATGTACATATAATGTATGCAAAATTGTATGTAAAAATACAAGGTTGAATATGTGTTGGAGTGGATGCATCTCCTTATTTATCTTCTATTCATATTAATTTTTAGACATCAACCAAATCTGCCTTTGCTATCTGGTTTCATTTTGGTAAGCAATCACAATTATTTTTAGCGCACTGGCGATTACTGTCTAAGGTCAGCAAACACTTAACTAACATTTGGTTCACACGTTCATAATGTTAGATTTACTGTATATGTGTAATGGAGACCTTAAATTCACTTACAGACAATACTTCAACAATATTTAATGAGTAAACTTGAGAGTAGAGCTACCTTATACTTACTATGAGGTCAGGAACTTCCTGTTCTTCTTCTTCATCGACTTCTTGACCAAAAGACGGGGCACCTTTTGTGCTTGACCATTCTTTGCTGGTTAAAATTTAAACTCCTAAAATTGAGCCACAAGAGATTGTTTGCAGTGAGTGACAAGTCCTATTCTTGGATATACAGACCTTGTGCTTTTTGGGAAGTTATTTCCTTTAATTAGGGAAGCTCCAAATCTTAATATTTTCTTGATGAAAACCAGTTCACGACTAAATCGCTATGTGTTTTTAAGCTCACAAATAGTATCAGCCATTTGACCACTTGTTTTCCTGTTCCTTGTTTTTTTTTTTTTTTTTAAATGATTCCAAACTTATTTTTGACAAAAAAAGGCCCATGTAGAAAACGGTGGCACAAACATGGTTTTGGCAAAGGTTCAAGGCAGATATTTTTAAAGTGCTTACCCAACTTGGTTGACCCCCCCCCCCCCCCCCCCCCCCCCCCCCCAGCTCTGTATTCCACCGATAAATTGTTCTGTTAATACATGAATGTCGGAAAGTATCCGTCTTAAATATAGGAATTCTCATCAAAAATATATCCTTTGCTTGAAGTGAAACAATTTACTGTATGTTGAATAACAAAAAAAAGACATTCACAAAGATCTTTATTTTTTTTTGGGAGGATTGAAATTTTTGCTGATTTCCTGACATTTGTTTTCATTGGACCAAACCAGCTACCAAATCATTAAAAAAACGTCAGTGCATTTTCTGCAGCGTCAGCTTGAAAAAAAACAAAAACAAACGTTTTTCAATAAAGGAATATAAATTTGAAGCCCTTAAAAAATCGGATTCATCATTCGATCATTACTAAGGTAATTGTCGGTGCAGCCCTAGCTGATTGTTGCTATGATGCGATATAATAATACCACAGTTAGCTTTCGGTTGTTTGCGATTTTGTTACAGTCTTAGCAAGTTGCTCACTCGATACTTGTGGATTTGCTGTAATGAGCGATTCAAAGCATGGGTATGCTTATACGTTAGTGCTCATGTTGGTGCTACATTATGAGTTTGCTTGTGTATGTATACAGTATAGAGTATGTGGGCCTGTGGGGGTAGCACGGGAGCCCTAGTTCCTCTACGGGCCCATCTGTTTTGTACTCTTTGTCCTGTTAATTAATGAAATCAGAAGGGTTGCCTGCTGGGATGGCCCCGCTGCACGGCTACACTGGACAGGCCCGCCTTCTCATGAGCCCACTCTGTTTTCCAAATGAATGCTTTCTCTTTCTCACTGTGCGTTTGCATCTTTAGTCACTCACCTCTATTTTACCCGTTATGGTACCAGTTGAAAGTAGTTTTTGTTTTAATGTGTTAATTTGAGGTACTATTTAAAAAAACAAACAAACATGTTTTTATTTTTCAGTCTGTTACACTGGTGAACACGCCGGCCCATGTGAGGTGACTATTGGTAGTAGATTAGTCCTAAAAGCGAAGCTACTAAAAAAAATTATATTGCTGTCACTTTGCTGCATAGCTGGAGCACAGGTTGGATGTTATGAAGCAGGGTGTTAGTCAGAGCATTACGAAAACACTCAGTTATAACTCTTGACAAAGAATTGCTTTCTTTTTACAGTACTGTATACACGATTAGGCACATTTTCACTAGTTGACTGTTACATGGCTCAGACACTTCTCAAATGTCAAGCCTCTCTGTTCAAGATGTGAAGAGCTATTTCTGAGTGTTGCAAACAGTGATCTGGCTAAGCCATTTTACGTTAGCTTTTGTGGCCTGTCTGTCTTCCTCAAGGCTAATTCAGCAGTCTTAATAGATGCTTGAGTTTTCATTTATTATAGCCTTCCTCTGAGTATAGCCATTTGTAGAAATGACGTTAGATGCATTCTGTTTTCTTGCTGAAGTGGAATGATTTTTTTTAACAGCATGGCATGATTGCAGTAGCCATAGTAGCACAACAAAAAGATGCATTAGGCCTAACCTATACTCATAGTTGGTATAGTAACCTTCTGTATTGTAGGCTGTTTTCAATAGGAGCGCCTTATCATTTCAGTTACTTTTACTGTTTTGGCAGGGAAAGATCAGTACATTCAAAAAGAGATTTTCCCATCCTGTTAAAAATAACAAGTAATCAAATTTATTAGTCAAAGGCTCATCCTTAAATAGAACACCTGATCTCAATTTTCTTAGCCTGTGTTGGATTAGTGCATTCAAAAGACACTCGGGTTTACAGGTGTACCGATCTGAAATATTGGTCCAACTTCAGTCAAAAAACATTATAGGATATTATTGACGTACATGCAAAAATCTTGACTTGAGCTCTTTTTTAAATCTCTTATCCAGCAGTGCCTATTTTGTCCTACTTGGGGTTGAGGATTTTTGTGTTTGGTTGTATGGTATTGCTTGAAATCTTAGAAGATTTCATGCTAAAAAAGTACATGAAAGCTGCTGTCGGATCAAAAATTGCTATCAGACATCTCTAGAAAGAGTCCCGATTCATTCCTAAGGATGGTATTAAGAGCCTAAATAAGTGTGGATCCAAATTTTTGTTTTTAATTAATTTAATTTTGGGTAAAAAAAAAACTATGTTAACATAGCACTTTTTGTATAGCGAGTAAAGCAGTTGTTTAAACCAAGTGGCCTAAAATGTTCTAACGTCCATGTACATCCCACCTTTAAACTACAATATCGACATCATATTAACGTTTGTATCGGGTGATGCCTACTAGGGCTGCAACTAAAAGTCATTTCAGTTATATATTAATCTGTCAATTACTTTGTTGATACATTTATGAATCGGATCACCTTTGTTTATTTGAAAACAAGGCATTTCTAGTTAACCATCAAAAAAAATGCTGAAACATAAATAATATATTTTTAGTTTGCTCCATGACATGTTAGAAAAAGGTAAAACATGTTGACAATTTCCTTCAAAGCAAAAGCAGATGTTTTATTTTGATTCGTCATAAAGATAAGTTAAGAGGACAACCTCAAAAAACGAATATTTACTGCTGAAGGGCAGAAATTCAGAGTTGGATCTTTTAAATTACACTAGGTCTCGAAACAAATACTTTCTGATCAAAAACCGATTAATCTTTGCGGCTCTAAAAGATACTGGGGCCGTTAAAGAAAATGATTGTTGTGTCTTTTGCTAGTGCCGTTGCCATTAAAAAACATTGCCATGGGACCGGTCTTTAGCCCGATTGGGACCTTCTATCTTGCACTCACATAAACACAGTTTACTTATTCTGTTACCGTGTTACACTTCAGAGATCTGCTTGACTTTTGCTCTGAATAGTTACATATTAAATTTGGGTCATTTTGGTTAAAGCGCTCATATCAAGGTGACCAGTACACATTGTTGAGTGAGAAGGTCTTCTGCGGGATGAGGAGTTGTTTGACAAACTAAAAGCCGGTAACCCTATGTTAAATATGATAGTCAAATCCCGGACGGAATATCACGTGGTCAGTTCCTATCGCCAAAAGTGCGTGTCCTTGTCACCTTGGCGTACGCCGTCTCTAGGCTCGGAGCAGCTGGAAGTGACACGCCGCTTCTTGTCTTTGTCTTATTTGAAGCTGCAAAGTCGTCCAGCAATCCCTCCCAAGGGCACTGCTGCTGCATGGTAGTTACCCCGCCTTGTGCTCTCCAAGTGGCCGCAAAGACACTCAAAGGTCCTCGAAGAATATTTTGGTCTGAAGAGTTGGCATCAGAAGCTGGGCATTATCACAGGAGAGAGAGGAATTCATTGTGTGAATATTGAAGAAAAGCTCGCCGGATCGTGCGCGGTGCGCATTGCTCACTTTTCGAGTGCGTGTTGTCTGGCTTTTTGATAGGCTCCTTTTGCTTGCCAATATAAATTCAACGCCTGTGTGAGACACAAGGGGTTTCTCTTCACACATCCAATTATTAGAACAAAGATGGAAGCCTAAGACCTTAATACACTACAAGGTTCTGTGACCTAAAAAATCATCTCTTGTTGGCTTGAGTGAGAATAACACAAGATTCCACGCAAATTTAAAATGCCAGGCCAGGCTTTGCATATTTAGCATTATTACAGGCCAGCTCATTCAAACCTCATTTGCGTCTAATTTTATCTATAACCTTGACCACCGCTCAGACATTCCAGAGGGGCAAAATATGGATACATCAAATCTTGTTAATCCTAAATGGAGGTTGTCTGGATTTGTCAGTGTGAACAATCCTTCTGAAAATATGAATATGAGATTCCAGAATGCCATACTGGTGGCTTGTATGTGCTCAAGATCAATTTGTTTATGAATACACTAGTAAGAATAATACACACATGTCCTAATGTGTATCTTGTTCACCGTGCCAATGGATGTTTAGAGGGCTCGCATCAATAAGGGTCTACGATACATATTAGAGTATTCGCATATATTCTATTTTGAGATGTGTCTCCTTCCGTGACTTAACTACAGCATCTTTCTTGGAGAAATGATCATTCTTGGAAGATGAATTGATTGATATATTCATAGCACGCAGAAACCTTTATTATTTTGTAAATTAAGCTTCCTAAAACTGCTTTTTAGCTTATGTTATTTTTGCTTATTTTAGTCTCAAATTGATCAAGGGACTTTTTGATTTCCTTGAAGGATGCTACATTTGTTTAGCCATTTCAATAGGAAAATAAATAAATACAGTTTTTTGAGTGATATTTTTGAGTGTTTAGCAAAAGAAATGTCTAAAAATGGTTGGAACTAAATGAATCAGGTACTAAAGTAATCAATTACTTCCAGTTCTAAAGTAGTTAAGTAATCACTTACAGTAATTGATTATGTTAGTACATTACTTTAAACATTACTGTTTTTTTCATACTGTGGCACCACTTCAAAGAAAACACAAAATGCACTGCATTTTCTGTAACACTTTGATGCATACTGAAGTTTGTTTTGTACGCAAATTTCCTCCTGAAACATTAACATCATTTTAAAGACCTATACTGTCTGTAATATCACATTTTTCTTTAAAGTTTCATAAAATTAAAACCTTCATCAGCTGCTATTGCGAGTATCAATACATTAAAATAAGGCCCGATATCACCCTGATAACGAAACTTGGTTTTGGTATACACCTGCCCTTAAGTATAATACGTCTGATAGTTATTCTAAGAGTAAATCAATATTAGAGAGAGGTAAAGAAGAAAGTCACTTATGGAAATTAGTATCACATTTTTCATTAATGACTAAACGGTTCCTCACATCATGACAGTGTGATGACGTCTCCCACTGAAAAGCATCAAATACTCTAGTGCGCTGCTTCACAGAATCATAGCATCACAATTTACTAATAAGTTAAAGCGCAAATGTGAACGTTGAAAAAAACGTTACGACTTTGCTATTGTTTGTGCATGACTAAATACAAGCCGTCTCCCTTCATGTCTCCCCAACAGATCGACCCAAAAGTGGCGTTCCCTCGCCGTGCTCAGCCTAAGGTGAGTGCAGATGGAAGGCCAAGTGATGTCATGTGTCACCCATAATCGCTCAGCTCTGGTTGGTTAGGATTAGCGTCGGTCACATGGTGGAGGAGGGGCGGCAATCCACTTGACCAGCCCGACACTGTGACCCTGTCACCCCGACCCCGCCTCCCCCACCCTGACCATCGGCCTCACCCCCCACACAAACACTGACATATTTGTGCACTTAAATGAATGGACACACTGCATGTATTCACCTGTGCGCACACACGCATAAAATTTAGCTCACTTAGCCCGTATGTTAAGCAAAGCTTTCAGAAAATGAAATTAGGTACGAAAAGTTGCATAATCAGTGATTAAAACTTTGCTCCTTTTTCTCTGCTTCTAGTTGGTCACCCGAACAAAAAAGATCTTTGTTGGTGGACTGTCTGTCAACACCACCATTGAAGACGTGAAGCAATACTTTGACCAGTTTGGAAAGGTAAGCTTGGAAGAACTTTCTAATATTTCTAACATTCTAATATGTTCAGTAGTCTGCACATCTGTGATTGATGGCCTCCTTCTTTCTGTGCCGTTTATATGTTGACCTTTTCTATGTCCACAAAAACTGACATTCACATTGTATTTATTTGCTTTTACGACATCCACCTTTAGCCATCTCTCGGAAAAAACAAAACAAAACATGATACAATAAAGATCATGGTTTCCTTTAGAGACCCAGCCTATTCATTTATGTCTAATGTTGTGTCCATTTTGCCTCGGCGAGACTCAAAGTGAATTGAATCACACTCAATGACATCATTGGAAAGGCCAGAATGTCCTTGACTGAGCACACAAGGACCTAGTTGTGTTGCTCAAATGAGTCAAAAGATATAGACCAAAAACAAATGTCCACTACAGTGGACAAAAATGATCAGGCTGGATCTCAGGAGGTTATTTGGAGCTGATATTCATATCCAGTAAAAGGAAAAACATGTCCCACAAAGTTGAATGAAAAGTACAAACCTTGATATCGGTTTTTATCATAAAAAAAGTTCTCCAAAATTTAGAAATCAAAGAACATTTTAAATTTACCTTATCTTTGTTTTCAACCAAATTTTCCGCCAAAACAAGCAGTGCACTGCAGTGCAGCATCTCCTATAAAGTTAATTGAAAATGAATTGAAAATGTAATCACCACACATATTTAGCTGGGATAGGCCTGCGACTCTTGTGAGATAATAGATGAATGGTTGGATAATATGCAGTAAATTCAAAATAAATAGTTCGCTCCTGTCAAGTTATCAGTAAGAAAGGTGGGAAGGTGAACACGCAGAAGAAAGCTGAATAAAAAGTGTTTAGATAAAATTGATCATTTGTATGGTGTTGCGCAATTTTGAGTCACATCTCACTTTGTGTACAGCTTCTTTGAATAAAATTTGGTGCAAGGCAAACATGCTGTGGAGACAGATGCGTGGCTAGGGAGAGGGAGGGAGGGGGGGGGGCAAAAAAGCCGTGAGAGGAGGGTGAAGGAGATGGCGGGGGACTGAAAGGGAAGAAGCAACCCCCCATAGAGCAAGAGGGAGGGGAACTCGGAAGGGTTGAAGGGCAGAGAAAAGGAGGAATGTTGGGATGGTGCAGAAGAAATGTGAGTTTGAATGGGGGAGTGGGGGGTGCATATGATGGGCCAAAAACGCACTAAAGTATTTGGCTTGCATGAAATAAGGGGATACTTTTTAGCTTACTTTTTTCTGGATGTCGGCTGTGGGGCTGAGACTCTTTAAGGACTTCAGGCTTTTCTCTATTTACTAACCAATGCAACAGCTGCTCCTTTACTCTGTTAGTCCCCCCCAACACACACACAAACACACATACTTTTCCCCAAAAATCAGTATCATGGATGCCCTTCCCCATGATACACACATACCCTGATCAAGTCCCATTGCTTGTTGCTGTGGTGACCCGCTTTTGCCTTTTGTCCCAAAGTAATCCAATGTTGTTTCTTTTGGGGTTGGGGTGGGGGTGGAGAAGGTGTATTTGCATGAATGGAAAGAGGCGTGTGTGACAGTGGCACAGTTTTGGCTTTGAGCAGAGGTGAGCTTGCATACATTTGTGTAGACAAAGAGGGTAGAACTTGCAGTCAGCGAGCCAACAAATGCTACAGGTTCCGTTGTCAAAAAGTCTGCTAAAATTGGACGTTGCTTTATGCTTAAGGCCTACTATGTTGTTTGTCTCTCTTGGCCTATGAGTCAGGGCTCTGAGCATATTTAAGGCGCTGATTTGGCTTCAAATGAAGTCATCTAAAGTCTATCTATCTATTTTGAGTCATTTTCAGGGTTACTCAGGCTTAGGGTTGCACGATTATGGCCAAAATAATGATCACAATTATTTTGGTCAATATAGTATTAAAATCACAATGATTAATTCCGATTATTCATCATGTTTGGTCGAACATGTCTTATTTGTTGCCCTTTTTTAAGCAAGCAGTATACAAACAAGGCTTCAAGGCTTGATATATAATAATAAACTAAAATAAAGTAAATAATAATTCAAACAAATTCACCCAAGTCATGGCCAAAACTTGGCACACAGGGCAACACAGCTAACTTACTTGCTGAGTGCAAGCCAATGAAAAAAAGGGAGCCTACTTAGAACCAAGCACCAAGTAATTTGAAAGTAAATACTTTTTAGGGAATTTTAACCAATTAGCAGTCAAAATGTAATTTCGGAAGTCATGACGCGTGGAACCGCACGGATCTCGTGAGGCGCGTCAAACATAAACCAAGGCTTGCTTCTCGCCGCTGCTGCCGGATATGTTTGCTTGCTATTTCTTAAGCTTAATGAAATCTTAACCTTGCGTTTGCCCCCTGGTGGTTGGATGCCAAAGTGTTTGATATGACATGTATTTTATAGGCTTTTTAAAATGTTAAAATCACCAAGGATCATTTTAATTAATCATGGCTGCCAATATTGTTATCGCGATTAAAATTCGATCAATTGTGCAGCCCTACTCAAACAAAGAAACCTTTATGGCACATTAAGTTTTTCATTGATTGTTGCCATGTAAGACAGGAAGCAAAAAATTATTGGCTAACCTTGAGAGGATTATAGGCAGTGAGCATACGTATTACAAATTTTCAGCTAGTTTTGCAGGTTTTCATAAAACCCATATGTATGTTGTTGAAAACCTACCGTTTGTCTTGTAGCTTGTGACATGCTAAATCATTTTACAGGTGCTTTTGTGGCCTGTCAAGTTCTCATGAACGTTCCCAAAAATGTCTGCAGCTCTGAGACGAATCACTTTTCGCTGCCGGTTACACACTCTCATATCAAAGACAGCAGCGAGTCCACAGAATAAGGGAATATTTGGACTGTTTGGACACATGAGACTGAAGCTGTATCATGCGTAGCGCCAATCCCACAGTGCATTCCTGCTGAGCAGGAGGTATTTCTTGTTTATTATCTGAGCCCTGTTACAAGGTGCAGGTTGGGATGGAGTGGGACTCAGTGTCCTGTTTATTTTCATACTGTGGCACCGCCTCAGAAAGAAAACACAAAATGCCCTGCATTTTCTGCAACACTTTGATGCATACTCAAGTTTGTTTCTTTAAGCATACCCCTGAAAGCACATCTATACGACTCGGCTTCATCAGAGTGGAGGCAAATGGATTTCCAGCTAACGTTTTTTCACCAAGCCAAGGTGCAAGTTTATTTGCACGTACGGTAAAAATGTTGGCTGTATGGGAATATCTTTTATCCTGTATGACTGTGACTGGCATGCACTGTATGTATTCAGACATCATGGTGAAGGCCCTCTCTTCGTTTTGACTCAAAGGAGACTTTAGACTACACCCCTTAACTTTTGCGCTAGAATGATCTTTTTTTTCTGTCATTCTTAGGTGAAATTATTTGATCATTAACATTTCACACAGACAGTTACGGTCCAAAGGAAATCCCAGTTTCAGGCTTTTCATAATTTCCCTCCGAACTCTGTAACCTACGGAAGTGTGGACCTAACAATGTGGAATTAATATATCTGACTGGCAAACTTGTTTTGGCCCACTTGAAAGAATGTTCAAAAGTATTGGTACAAAATGATTTCAAACACACTTGAAAATACGCTAAAACATGCCACAAAGTACTGACATGTGCTTGCACGTGTAAAAAATAATGAGATGTTTTGGGTTTCTCATTTACCTACATTATACCAATACATTTGAAAATCAAGTAATTAAACAATGTTCATTAGTATTGTTGTTGTCAGATAAAAAAAAAAAAAAAAACATTTCAAAGGTCTGTGATTAATTTATCTAATCAAACTCATTTTAATCCCACCTGAAAATTCTTGGAATTTTTTCACTCGCCAAATAATTACAAATCCACTTAAATAAAACAAATTATATTTTGTGTTTCACTGACTTGCATGTTTTTGAGTTTAGTTTGGCAAAGAACTTTGCTATCTCTCCCTAAATTAGCATCTTTGTTGCTCTCAATTTATGTGGTAGCCTAAACGAGAGCTCCTTTATCGGAGTTGCCCTTAGTTCTTTTTTTTTTTTTTTTTTTAAAGTTACTTGTATGTATAACGTTACAAACTTTCAAATACATTTGAACATATTGAAATACGTTCAAATGAATATATTTGCAAGTATGTTCAAACATCTTTGCTGGTGAAAATGTTTACGCTACAAATGCACCTCCATAACAAAATTACTGCTAAAATCTTTGAGTAGAATCCCAGACATTGGAGGGGAGGGGGGGGGGGGGGGGGGGACTTGGATACACATTAGTTGTTGATGGATAACAGAGTGGCAGAGATTTAAAAAAAAAAAAGTATAATGCAGCATGGACAGGGCAGACGGGAAAAGTTGGGACTCCACTCACCCGTATGAGCCAGCAATTAAGAGGCTTGACTGAACACTTTGTCTGCTGGCCTGTTTTGAGAGCTGTCCGGAGAGAAAGAGTGCAAGGATGAAAGAGGAAAGATGTGAAGAGCGAGCAGCGAGGAAAATGTGAACACCACCCTTCATGATCTACAATGTCGAAGGCACAAAAATAACTGCATGTAAAAAAGGACATTTTTTCTCCTTTCAGGTGATCCTCAGCTGGTCTTGAACATTTTGAGAATAAATGTTGCTAAGTAGTTAGAGAACAAGTATCTAAGATAATCCCAGTCGTCCTACTGCTATCCAATCAGATTGTCTTACAGCACCCTGGGTAGTGGACATCGGAGATCATCTTTTTATTGGCTTTGGCAAGGGCAAGGGGCCGGTGTGCGACCGTAACACAAGATCATACAAGTTCCTTTAATGAAATAGTGCATGAACATTGTCTTCTGTGGAAATTCTTTTTTTTTTTTTTTTTTGCTATCTTTATATTAAATATGTGATTGTTGCTTCCATCTCGGGATTTGTGTGCGTGTGAATGATTTGGCATGTCATGCTAACCTAGCATACATGCTTCTGATGCTAACAAGGGCTCAAAGTGCTCATGTAACTCTAGTCTTATGATAACATGTTGACTTGCAGCTGTCTACTTACTATCCTGTTTGCTGTGCTCTCTGCTGTGTCATTGAGTTTGGACGAGCGGAGAGTAGGGGAGGACAGAACAAACTCAATGAAGGACTGAGGGAGGAGGGGGCGCTGTGTGTCTTACTGGATGGCTGCTATATATTGAGATAGATGGGAGTCAAAAGGGTCATGGAGACTGCAGAGGCAACCTTGATCCTCTCCATTACCATCATCACTACATCGAGCTCGCAAACTTTTTTTTTTTTTTTCAAATGTGTTGGGACAAACAGACACCAGATCGGGTGGCGTGTGTGTTCATCATCTGAAGGAAGGGTTAGAAATCAGACTGGCCTGGTCATCCTGAGGTCTCTGCCACTCACGTTACATTGGTGTGAGTTTCAGTGCTGCTGCAGCTTAATGAAAATAGACATGTAGTCATTCCCCGGCTGTGTCGCCATGTGACTACGACATAGTCGGACCGCGTCTTTGCATTTTCACCTACAGATGACATTGTTGGCAAAATGATTCCTGCTGGCAGTGACCTCAAAACAGCTGAACTATACAAATACTGTCTGCTTACCATGCCAGAAGGTTTTTTTTTTAATTCCCCAAGAAACACTACGCCCTCAGTTGACACTGCTGGACACAGTGGCGATACGGTACACAAAAATGGGCACTTGGCTCGAAATTAATTACAAAATTAGTACAAATGCTACTACAATCACAGATCACTTAATTCTTCCAGTGCCATGGATGAGAATTCTCGTCCTTTAAAAGAAAAAAAAAAAGCATTGAAATTGCATCTTGTTTTTCAAATCTGATTTTTAGGTTAATTGTCAAGATAATTGAAAAATCAAGTGATTGTTAAAAGAATTGTTAGTTGCAGCCCTAATATTGACAATGACGAACTGATGTAAATTTCCACTGTCAACATCCAAACATGGATTCCGAGATATCTGCAAAACCCCTCTCGAGCCTGCGTTTTTAGAAACTTCCTTTTTAATGGAATAAAATCTTCGGGGATGTGTGGATGACAGGGCAAACCGCAGAAAAATATCTCCCCTCCGCACAAGTTGGACCTCTTCGTAACCTGCCTTTATGATCAGACCACATGAGCGCTCCTACACCATCAGAAGCTTCAAAACTTTCCTGCCAGCAAAGGGTAGGCGGGGTGGTGATTGGGGGGAGTTGGGTTGAGGCTTTGCTGGTTAAAAAGGGGAGGAGGAGGAATATGAATAGGGCAGTGGAGTGAACGCGAATAGCAAAGTAGAAGGAAAAGAAAAGGAGTGCATGTTGACAAAGGCCCTTGTTCACTTTATTCACTCTCTTTCAGATGCAAAGTGTTTGTCATCAATTTTTCCATGTTCACTCAAAAACTTTCTCCTCTTTTGATCCCTCACGTTATTCAGCATTACAGTTTCTCATCTTCTCTCCCCTTTCCCCCCTATTGAAAATGAAGCTGGGGGAGCCCTGTCCTCCTAATTGAAATTCTTTACATCTCCAAGGCAGTTGTAAACTTAGCGGAGAAAGACGAGCAGCAAGCGAATGAAAAAGACGATAAAAGAGGGAAGAATTTCCTCAAGTATCCTGTGATTATTCTTGGTTTTTCCCCGATTGTCTCGTTTAAAAAAAAAACGCGGATTTCAAGTTACACACACACACAGCGGTCACCACTTTTTTGGACCTCATTCTGTCTTTTCTCCTTTGTCACCTGTCACCCCTCCCTGTCCCTCCACCCTCTCCATCTGTTTTTCCCTCTTGCTCCAGTGCTAAAGAGGGACAATGGCACCCCATGCTGTGTAATGTGTGTGTGTGTGTGTGTGTGTGTGTGGGTGTGTTGACGGGGAAGCCCATCCAAGTCTTTGCTTTGTTCTCACAGGTCGACGATGCCATGCTCATGTTCGACAAAACAACCAACAGACACAGAGGTGCGTAGAGAGAGTATCACACGCCCACACATACACAAATTAAAGTAATTGGCGTGCAGGGCCTTATGAGAAGTCCTCGAGGGAGGGGAAAAAAATCTCCCGGCATATTCATGTGCCTTTCCACCCTCTACTCCTCCCTGCTTCATTTATCTCTGTCCTCTCCCAGCGAGGATGAAGTGCCTCGCCCGCTGAGGGTCGCAATAAAGGGTCAGAATGGTTCCGGGAGAGGATGGGACTTAATGAGATGAGTGAGGAATAACGGGGGAAGGAAAGGAACGAAGCAACGAGCTCATAAAGATGATTTGAGTCAGGGAAAAAGGGGTGTGGCCGGCAGAGGTTAATTCAGGTGTGGAAGAAGCGGCATATCGAAAACAGCTGATTGGCAGGGGAGCAATGTGACGTTGGTTTCATGTTGCTGTCTCCCCGCCTGAGAAAAGAGCTGTGATGAAGAGTGAGGACAGCTTTAATGGACGGCCGTCACTCCTGTCCAGTCTATTCCTGTCTGCGTGTCATCAACCTATAATAGTCATGTTCCTCTATGGGAGCGAGATCTGAATCCATTTCCTGTACAAATTGGTTTGATTTCCCTGAAATATTAAACACTGTCCAAATGATTCTTGATTTTTGTACCGTGCGAACGCTCTTAACTTTTACTACACTTTTTGATTGCGAAGATGACATTACAAGGGTTGTTGTGTCATTCCAGGTTTTGGTTTTGTCACCTTTGAGAATGAAGATGTGGTCGAAAAAGTGTGTGAGATCCATTTCCACGAGATCAACAATAAAATGGTAAGCAATCAGAAAAACAACATATTGAAACGTGACATAAAATATGTAATAGAAACATCCCACAATATATTATAATATGTATTTTGTATTTTTTATAATATGTATTTTTCCGACTATAATGGGCTTACTGTATTTTTCAAACTATTATAGTTGTAGCATGTTTCAAAATCTAATACTATAGAAACAGTTGCCATAAACACTTTTTTTTCAAAATTTCTATATCATTTTAAGACGTAGCTTATTTTGTGTCCACTGTTTATCTTTTTTTTTAAACAATAATCGGGGTTTACCGTATTAAAACAAAAACATGATGTTAGACAACCTACCTTCAGGGGTTGCTGAATAAAATACATCTAGAGATACCAACACAAATGTAGTTCAAGAGTTTGATAAACCAGACACAGCATTCGTTTTTTTAATATTTGTTTTGTCTGAAAATGATTTTCACTGGTTGCGGAGTCCCTGACTTAAAAAAAAAAAAACCCACTCCTCTACAAATGGGCTGTCAAACACATCTACTTTACCAAGCAAGAATAATAAACACAAATACCAGACAATATGTAATTAAATGTACTGTACTTGTAAAGGCAAACCAAATCTTCATGTCAGAATGAGTGTTTGGGACAGTTATTTTCACGTGCAGATTTTCTTAACTCGGTTGCTTCTGTCATTTTATTTTAGCGTCACTGAACTGATATTCCCTGTGTGCTATAGGTAGAGTGTAAGAAAGCACAGCCGAAGGAGGTGATGACGCCAACAAGTTCAGCCAGAGGTCGATCCAGAGTGATGCCCTATGGGATGGACGCCTTCATGCTGGGCATCGGCATGCTTGGTACGAACAACAACTTCAATTACCTGGATTCAGGCTAGTTTTTTTCATGCTTGCCTTTAGTCTACTTTTTTTTTCGTTCTCCAGCCTTTTCATTTGTATCCACTGTTGTGGATATTTGTTTTTGTTCACGATATTTTGACTCATTTGATTTAGTTTACTAAGCTGGTGCTCAGTTGAGGACATCTGCCCTTTCAATTAAGTCTTTGGGTGGGACGCAATTGACTGTCTTGCTGAGACAAAACGGACACAACCGTGGACACAAATAAATATGATTGGTCTCAGGAGCATATTAGTGAAAACATAATCGTCAAACCAAGCTTGTTTGATGTTTTTCCATATTAACCTACAAAGAAAAAAACCTGCAATCAGAGGTCACAGGAAAAAAAAACATGCTAGCATGCGCAACTAAAAATCATTATCAGATGTTTAGTTCCCTCTAGTGGACAGTTGGAGTTGTGTTTGTACCAGTGTTATTACCATATCAAACATACGCTAGATGTTATGCTGCGTTTTACTTCACAAAACCCATTAGCACCATGCAGATTGTCCTCAAATCGTCACTCAGCCTTTTCTATTTCTTGATTTTTCTGACAGGCTACCCAGGTTTCCAGACCACCACCTACACTAGCCGTAGTTACTCTGGAATTGCGCCTGGTTACGCCTACCAGTTTCCAGGTGAGTGTGTGTGTGTACCGTACACCATTTTTTTCACTTTGCACAGGCGAGTCACAGAGAAGAAAAGCCAAAGGATGCGGGTTGTGGCATGTAGTTGACTCAGCTGCAAACAGTACTGAGGCCATGAAATATGTTTGAACGACAAAGGTTCAAATCTTTTGCTCTGTTTATTTGATCAACTTATATAACTTGTGTCCTTTGGCTGAATGTGGCCTCCTCTTCCTCTGTTCCCACTTTCCTGCCTTGCCCCCACAATAGATGTTTTCACGTGAAAAACCTTATGCTCTCTTGCCTTCGTGTTAGTCTCCCACGGTGGCTCTGTAGTGCGGCTTGTGGATGGTGACTATTTACAGAGTGCTCTCTCTTGACCTTCTCTGTTTCTAGAATTCCATTTAGAGAGGACCCCCCTCCTGACATCTTCCCACCCCCCTGAGCTGACAGGTCAGTAGTTACCAAAAATATTAATCAGGAAAAAGTCAAATCCCAACATTTGACTTAATGTCTAAGAGCAATCATATCCAATGCTGATTGCGCTCGTCTTCATACCGCCCCCTAGTGAACGTGACGTGTACTTACACCTTACAATCGAAACCACATCCTCCTCAACATGATGCTTGATTTGGTTTCAGTTTTGCTGACGGATTAATGTTTGAGCAGCTGTTCGAACTTCCTGGACCTGGATCTTGCTCAGTAAATCTGTGGTTTTGTCCCTTTCTAGCTATTCCCTTGACTGCATACGGACCAATGGCAGCGGCGGCGGCAGCAGTTGTTCGAGGTGTGTACATGATGGAGTAGTGGTTCTCCACCCCCCTGCTATCCCATATGAAATATTTTTTCAACCAGGTACCCCCTGTCCATTGCCAAACATGGATGTGAAAAATAGACCTAAAACAGAGCCCTGTTCCATCTTTATCTTTAGATGAGCTTTACTGCTTTCATCATCGTGAATATTAGGAGAGTAATTTGAACACCTTAGCTTGGCCATATACGGAGCAAGACTGACTGAGGCTTGCTCGTGTAGCATGACATCATTACGTCATCATCCCCTACAGCACACACACTACTTCACGCCATACATGCACAGGTATAAATAAAATAGAAATACGTATTCTAAATCCTAATTGAATATCAAGATGTATAATATGTTAAATATACTGGCCCTCTAGCGATTGTTTTTTTCCCCAATAACGCTCGGCACTGAAAGAGTTCAATTTTATATATTGAATACCTGCAGAAACCCTGTTAGAATCCCACATAGCCAATAAATTGCCTTCACGTTTCCCTCAAAGATATTTAAATGGGCGTACTATTTGTGAACCGCTATGATAGGGAATATATGTATGCACTAGCAGTGGTAAAGAACACACTTTGAAAGAGATATATGTTTGCCATCAACCTGTAAATGTTTAAGATGGACTTATCGCTTGCTGCCCAGGCGCCACTCCTTCTCGCACAGCTGGATTTCTGAGTACCAGCAGCCCTGGACCAATGGCTGACTTGTACGCTGCAGCAAATCAGGACTCAGGAGTAAGCAGCTACATCAGTGCGGCTAGCCCCGCCCCCAGCACAGGGTTCGGCCATGGTCTAGGGGTATGTCGCTAATTCTCCACTCCTCTTGAACAGCGTGGATATAAAAGGTCTTTGCACCAGTGTTCGGATGCCGCATGAACTCCAGCGAGTCCATTGGCTGGTTAGCCGTGTTCTCTCCCACAACGGCGCACACACCCGCTTCTACTCAATCATCTGCGTCTCGGTCATCTGGCTTTCGTTTTGTTATATTTCATAGAAACCTGGCATTTGAACAGGGGTGTGTAGACTTTTTGCATCCACTCTGTACACCGTGCATGCTCGTGTTTATTTGTGATGCTAACGTGTATGCATTCAATCTGTTGTGTGCGTCCTCAGGGTCCTCTGATTGCTACTGCGTTCACTAATGGCTACCACTGAGATGACTCAGGTCAGAGATGATTCGGGGGCTTCTCTTCTGCTGATGAGCCAATCAAATGCTGAGTGCCCTTTGGCGGCACAACCTGATTGGCTGGCTGCAGCTCCGCCTGGCTGTCCTGTGGCTAAACCCACCGACTGAATATCTTTTTGAAAAACCTGAACTCTGTTTTTGCTGTACTAATCTCACATGAACGTAATATCCAAGCGCGTCCTCATCTGGATCTTCATTCGACCCCACCAATATTCTTGTGAAACTGAGAAAACTGAAAAAAAAAAAAAGGCTCTGGTGAAACCTTTGACAAAGCCACAGAGGACTATTTTTTTCTAATTTTTACTGTATCTCACTGTGTTACGTCTCCTCATAAAATCCTTGAGAGCTGTTTCTGATAAAACACCAGGCACGAAGCGTTTTCCTTAAAAATCCTTTTTAACGTACAAAGAACAAATCAAGTCATTTTTCTAAGCCTCATGGAAATACGGAGAAAAAAAATGTATATTTTGATAGTCTTTAAAAACAAACCTTTGTAATATTGTTATTAATATTGACATAATATGATAATCTGTGAGGTATTTTATTCTGTTATTGGGTTTAAAGCAATGTTTTTATGTCTTCCTGTAAGATATTGTACATAGACTTTTGGGATGGGTGGGTCAGGGACTACTGAACCAGCTGGCATGTCATTGGTTGGTTTGTAGAGGGTCGACTTCGATTTCACTGGATGTCATCGATTATGGAATGATATGTGGTCATCTCACTACTTATTACATGAGTGAACAAGGCTCTTGTGTATGTTATTGGCCTATTCTCTCCAGCATTGTGTGTGGCACTGGCGATGAGAAGGCAAATACTTCCAGGAGTTTTTTTCTGGCATTGATGATCTTTTTCAAAGGCATCATTTTTTTTCAAGCTTTTCTGGAAGCAGCAGCTATGTTTTATTTTTTTTTTAAATGGTGGCGAATTTCAATTTCTTGCATCTGCATGGAAACTACTTAATGGAGTATGTTGACGCAGTAAATTCAAACCGGAAAAATCAGGTTGGGGGGGCCTTCACTTGACTTGTTTTTTTTTTTTTTTAGCCATTCACTTCTTCTTTTTTCTTCTTTTTATGTTTACACGGTGAGGCACCGTGAAAATAAATGAAGGACATTCTCTGAGAAACAAATGTAGAAAACATCACAACGTTTTGTTCTCACGAATTTTGAAGGTGCACGTGAACGCGTCTAAGTGTGTGTGTGTGTGTGTGTGTGTGTGAGTGTGAGTGTGCGGGTTTGAAAATGCGATGTGGAATGATTTTCGGCAACCAACGGAGCTTTCCAGTTGCCCGAATTTGGTACTGATATGATCTCCCTGCTCCATTTTGTTTCACTGCTTCCCTCGCATCTCTTATTTTGTATTCATGGCTTTGTGCTCCTCCATATAATTGTTGATTATACACAGTTGCTGCTCCATGTAATCTTGGGTGGAGGGGGTTTGGGCAGGGAACGTGAAATGTAACAGGGTCTGGTCCCAGTCGGCTCTGATAAAGGGTCTCGATGGAGACAAACGCTGGCTGGAAGGCAAAGTCAAACGCTGGAACAAATTCAACATGTGCAAAAAAAAAAAAAAAAAGGTGACCTGTTTGTTCAGCCTTGTTTCATGTTGAGCAGAGCAAGACACTTGAAGCCACTTCCTCGTCCAGCCAGTCATTCCTGTCAGACCATCTGGGACACGACACAAAACTACTGCTGGACACCTACACTGTAACTTTTGAACTTACAATAAAGCAATAAGTTATTTTGTACCTTACAAATGAAAATAGTGCTATTATTGGTCAAAGCCGACTGTGTGGAGAATCTTGCGGCATTAAGATTTTATTTTCAGCTCAAATATAAATCTATATTTTTTCTGTGTTGACACCTGCTCCCCTTTGTATATTGATGATTTGATCTGTCTTGTGTTGATGCCAGGAAAAGGGCCAATGCTTTGAAATGAGCTTGTCGCGCCTTATACGTACAAGGTCATATTAGGGAAGGCCCCGGCAAGCTTTACAGCAATTCTTTTCTTAATCCCCAACCCGAGACCATTTCAATTTTAAAATCATAATAAATTATTCTAAAGTGTATGTCACTGTTGTTTCTGTTGGGATTTATGTGTGTGTTTTGTCTCCACCATGACACTTATTCACTCATTCAATTCCAAAGAAATATATTTTTTTAGAACTTCAAATACTCCAGACAATCTATTCCAGGTAATTGTATTTTTTTTTTCAATTTTTTACAAGTGTTTTTGCAAAAGGAGTATCAAAAAATGGCTGGCACTAATTTAAGTCTTAAAGTAATCAATTATTTAGGTAATTAACTTATGAAGTAATCAATTACTTTGTACATTGAAAGAAGCAATTGCATTAGGTACTTAGATAGATCATTAAATACTAGTACTTACAGTAAGTAGTACTTGATTACCTTGATATGTGAGTATCTAAAATAAAATAGCTAGTTTAGTGCTTATTACCTAAATTTATCAAGCATCTTAATTCCTTAAGGTAATTGATTTCTTTAGTACCAATCAATTAATTGATTAGTACTTTTACCACCTAAATTAATGAATTAATTGAACTTGTAGCAATTGATTACTTGTTTCCTGAAGTAATCAATGAAAATATCGAAGCACACTTGTAATGGTTTCTCTAGGCATACTTTAGCAATTCCAAAAGATCAACTTTTTTAACATGTTTTATTTCTGCCTCGTCCGCTGGAAAAATACCTCCCTAATGACAATGTGCATTCGTATAGTCACTGCAACAATTTAGCAATGATACTTCATGTTCCAATGAATTTGCTCTTAATTAGAAAAAAAGTACCATTCCTGTCACAGCATTAGAAAGAAAACTTGTCCCAACTACCCCCTGAAGTGCCTTCATGTACCCCCAGGGGTACTCATACCCCAATTTCAGAACCATTGCTCTACTGGATGGAGGCCAATAGGGTTTGTGATCCTCTCCTGTCTCTCCTCAACCCTTCCTTGCTCCCTCTCCACTCACATTCACAGTTTCAAGCGGACAAGAATTATCAACACAAGAATTTCAGATGTACGGCGTCAAACTTATTGTGTGACCTTTTATGGACTTTAGAAACTGGAAAATTTCCCCTCTGATTTGAGATTTTCCTCCTGCTGTGACCTATTCTTTGGTGTGTGACAAAATGGCTCTGGGAGTGCTAAACCAGCAGGTGAAAAGTTCAGCGAGCGACGGTAACCTTTGCGATAGCAGTTCAACTGAAGAAAAGAAGCCTCCACTTAAAAGTTATCTTTTTTTAACCATGCTTACCTGTTTTTGTCCTGCATATCCTGTCAACGTTGTTGCTCTGGTCTTTTCTATCATGGTATGTATATTATTGTGTCGTTACACTTTTCAGCTAAAATATTCTCACAAGGATATAGCATGTCATAGGTAAATTTCTGATTGTATTCTTCTTGTTAAAGCAAGACATGATAACATGATACTGGTTTCAATTAAAAGTGTTTTAAATGCAACATGTCAGTAGTTTATTGGTGGAAATAAAGCAGAAGCTGATTTAAACGGATTTATAAAACCAAAAACACAATGGAGCATAATTGTTCTGTGCGACGGTTATACCTTTGCCATCATAAAACATTTATTAACTGCTCGGGTTAAATGTACGCAAAAGTGATCATCATTACTAAATAACCACAATTCAAACGCAATGCTTTATTTTCATTGGTTTATGTTTTTTTTTAACTCAAGAGTATTAAAAATACAATTTTCCCAAATTTCACACAAACAACTGAATTTGTCTTTTTATGGGTCCCAGCCTTCTGTACTGGCTAAATATTTTGACCACTACCATTATTAGAAAACTTTTACCAGCATTTTCAATTTGGGGAACATGAAGGCACTTGGGGGGTGAACAGGTCATTTTATTTTCAAATAATAAGAAAATTAATTGCAACATGAAGCAATTTATTGCTAAACTGTGCTGTAGTGACTAATTTGCAACTTTAAAGGCCTTTATTTGATAAGGTTTTTCACATGCACATTGTTATTAGTTACGCGATTTTCCAGCAGAAGAGACAGCAACAAATAAAAGTCTTCTGTAGTTGCTGAAAAAAATATACGCCTATTAATACCACAACAAATGTAGTTGAAGAGTAATTAATTATTGAATTTGGTCATTTTTTTTGCATCCAAAATTATTTGGTGGTATATATTAAGAGGTATTGTTAAAAAAATTACATGTGGTTGAAAAACGGTTTGAGAGCTACTGCCTTAGAATTTGCTTCATTTTTTTTTAGAACCTCCTCAGCAATGTCTGAGAACTAATGCAGAAATATCAAGGTTTTTTGTTTTTTTTAGAAAACTATATTTTTTTTATCTAACTTTATATTTCAGAAATATAAAGCTGTTTTGTTTTTTTGTCTGTGATATCCTCAGTCAAGGAACAGTTATGAAAACGGTGACTACGATGGCTCAAGGCGGCTGGGCAAGAACGCTCTCTATGTCGCTATTGCTTCCATCATCATCGGCCTACTCGTCATCACTATCATCTGTATTGTGCAATTTACCACCGTAAGAATTTTTTTTAGCTGACGTACACTGCGAGCAAAGCTATATCTTTTCTTTCTTTTTTTTTTTTTTTTTTTTTAAGAATAAGGCATTGTGTTTCTTTCTGTTTATGTTCCAGATGAATCATATGGTCTGAGGGAAGAAGTGAGAGGGAGTTTTGGAACACTGGAACAGGACAAACAAAACTGCTGATGTAGGATGTCCATGACAATAGTTCAAAAGAACCGGAGGGACTGCAATCATTTTTATTTGTGATCTCTCACAACTCATCCTGTTTCAACCCTCTCTATGTAGACTTTTGAAGACTTTTAGATTTATTTTTTTTAATTCATTTCAGTGATGTCGAGGGCCAGAATGGCTGTGAAGTCAAATCAATTTGAAATGTGTTTTAAAAGTTTTGAAATCAGAGGCTGGTAAAAACTGTTCAAAAGAGAGAACGGGTTATTTTTTTTCTTTTTTCTTTTCAAAAGTTGAGGACAACTTGCAAGTTTGGTATTTTAGCCAGAAACTTGAAGACGAATCAGAATTTCGCGGGCCACACATAACGATGTGACGGGTCAGATCTGGCCCCCGGGCCTTGATTTTGACACCTGTAGTTTAATAAATATATTTTGTAACATATATGTGTCTGTTGATTAAATTAAGAAATGACTATATTTTGTTTTTAAGTGATGAGAGAAAACCAAATCCTGATGATATGAATATATACTGTAAACGGGATTATTTCTGTGTATTTTTTGCCCTAATCAATACAGTTAATTGCTGCACAATTTAAAATGGGCTTCCCTTTTTTTTATTCCTTCTGAAAGAAAATTGATTCCAGTCTTGCTACTTGATTAGCGTCACACATTCTGGCACGCTGAAATGGCTTCAGCGCCAAACTCGCAAACTTAGCTGAGATATGTTCTAGTAGCCTGATATGTCATAGTATATCCTCCTCTAAATATAACTAATTTCCTGTGCGCTTTGCCGGTAGTTTGGACTATCGCAGCTGGTGGTTAGTTCAGTTGCCATGATTTTTTTCTTTTTGTTTTTGTCAGCAGCATGGCTTGAATCCGTGGCCTCGACCGCCAATGAGAAATGCATTTGCATTAATAATGTACATCTGTAATGTAAATGGTTGCTAAAAAAAGTGCTTTCTGACGCACTCCTTTTAAATACATTGCATAAGACACAAGACTTGAAATTTCTTTTTAGAGGCGCTTTAAAGTGACAGTAATATTTAGTTATTCTTTTTTTTCCCTTCATAGGAGGTCACCATGTTTCATCGCCATCTTTAAGCGAGTTTCTTTGTTTGCCAACCGCAAGTAAAACGAAAGAAAGAGCCGGAAAAGAAAGAAGGGGAAGGAAGAGTAGAAGAAAAAGGAAAAGGAGAGGGTGTTAATTATTTAAACAATAAATCCATAATAGATAAAGGGTAATAAAAATGACTGACTAAATGACTGAATGAATGCTTGAGTAAATAAATTCTTCCTGAATTTGAAATATCAGAATGCTTTTGAATGCATCTCATGTCTCTTGCACTCTTCAACGCTCTGTCAGAGCGGCTAGCCAGTGGCGGTGTAATTAACTTGTGTTTAAGATGATTATTTTTTAATACTACACTTTTTTTTTCATTTTATGTATCCTAATCACTGAAAGAGTTGGATGAATACAACAAAGCATTTCATGCGTTTTTTATTTTAAAAGTTGTTTTGGACAAAAGCATCTACTAAATGCCATGTAATTGAAATCCAATAATGTCATATAATGTGCGGTAATAACGTAAAGACTGGACTGCAACCATATATACATTTTTTCACTCGAAACCAGTATAGTGGAGGTGCTCTTTTTTCCACCTCAAGTCACCTGAAGCATTACTGTTGCACAATAGCCAGTGTGCTGGAAAAGCGCTGTGTGACTCACTGAACTAGGTCAGTCAAGGCAGCTGCTTCCATTAGCACAAGACAGAGCCTCCTTGCAAACATATCCCATAACACATCCTGGCCAGTAAGCAACGGTTTGATCCTTGTTGATAGCATGAACTGGGATAGCTGTGGGAAGGATGCAGACTGGGAAACATAAACTGGGATTAAGGTACTTGAACAGTAAGGCCGGGTTCACCTTTGTACAGTGGGTATTGAGTTTGTGTTTGATTATGGAACAAAAATATTTTTTGCGTGGCAATCAATGGGGAAGTCGACCCATTTTTACATACAATTTGTTCTATGTGCCCCCTATTGTGTTCTGATATATATTGTGGATGTGGGAAATGAATTATTGAGCAAAATCCACTAGTTATTATCCATCTCAGCAGGCGGCCATTTTGTCACTTGCTGTTGACTGAAAGTAACGTTGCTCAAGGTTCAGTTAACAACCAGTCATGGCTGAGCTTGCGAATGTCACGTGACCGAACCCAAAACAGCTGATTCATGATTGATCGTTACTTGAGCACCAAGCAACTGTGGTGTCATTTTCAGTCGACAGCAAGGGGCAAAATGGCCGCCCACTGGATGGGTGAAAACAGGTGGATTTTTCTGTTTTATTCAAATTCGACAAATGCAATAGTAATTAGAATGCTGTGTTTAAACCTGTAGGGGAGCATGTAGCATGTTATAATAAAATAAAGTTTTTCAGTTCGCTTACTCTGGTGCCATCATACGAGTCCCTAATTGTCATAATTCACACTTGCTAATGCTTGGTTGTGCTTGAAATTGGAAACAAACAGCAAACAGAGTCCCGGCATTAAATCATAGTTATTTTATTTACAGTATTATTTTTTTCACCAAATATTAGGGTCTGAAAATATTTGGCATTGGCTGAGTTATATGAATATAATTCTTATCATACTCATTTTCATATTTTGGGTGAAAAACAATGGATGCCTCTTGTCTTAATTCCAAAATTTCTTTAGTGTCACATGTTTTCATATATCACAAATGTGCCATCTTCGCATTATCATAATGTCATCTTTGCGCTCCCACTAATGTCATCAAAAACTTTATGATGTCATCCCAAAGAGACTTCATGTGAGAATTGCAGAGAAAAACAACATGGTGTTTTGTTTACATTTGTAATTTTGTGGATAAATACAGCAAAGATGAGCAAAGATCCGGTAAGTGACTGGTGGTGCACTTATTATAAAAAAATAAATAAATGAAAATGTTTCACGCGTCCATGCACACATTCATGCTGTATACTGTAAAAAGATAAAGTCAATTGCTTAATCGGGGCTATTTTTCCGCCATGGGTTTTCTGCGCTAAACAAAGCTCCCCAAAGGCACGCTTGGATCAACCAATTGTTGGAGGATTTTGTTGTGGAAGCGCTTAAATCACAGGTGTAAAGCTCCAGTCCTCGAGAGCAGGAATCCTTCATGTTTTCCAGGTTCCTCCCCCCAAGGACACCTGACAGAAATGATTAGCTCAGGAGCTTGAAACTTATCCTGCTAGTTTCAACCAGGTGTGTTTGCGAGGGAAGCAAAATGTGCAGGATGTCCAGGCCCTTGAGGACTGGACTTTGACCTGAAAATGAGGCCCAGACTCCCCGCGCTTCAGACATGTATTTTTAAAACATTTTCACTTCCTGTTTGTGCGATTACCAAATGTCTGTTTTTTTTCATGAGTCTGTTTCAATTCGTAATTGCTACAAAAATTATTTTATCTTTTAAAAGCTATCGGCTTCAAAAGTGTAACAAAGAGCCTAATTATTTTAACCAATTACAAGAAGTGAGTTAGCAATCTTGTGTCATTTTTACAAATACTGTATTGTCTTGTGTTTTCACAATGCACCCAGGCACCTGGCAAGTCATACAAAGCTCAAAACAAGAAAAAGGTAAGTAGCAAGCAAATTACTGTCATTCTTGATGTAAATTTCAAGCCAAAAAAATAAATAAAAAGGTGTAGAATCAGAATTTGATCTCATGAAACTCGTTTCAGGAAGAAGAAGATCCAGGGAAACTTGTTAAGCCTCCGGATCAACTGGACCTTACTGAGGCTGTAAGACTAATGCAAATCATAAGTGCTGTTGTTAGGCAGTAGATAATGGCAGACCATTAAGTGAATTAACAGATAAACCTAATATAGGTAATAGGTATTGATGAAAAAGAATATGAAATAAAATTCTGCCTGGTTTTGAAATTTCCGAATCCCTTTGAATGCACCTCTCGTTAGCACTTTGCACGCAACGTCGGACGCTCGTGCGGTGTCCTACGATGATTGCGTCGATAACTTATGTTGTGTGTTTGTTTTTACATGTGTTTACATTTTTTTCTTTAATTTGGGATGCAGTGTTCCCTTGCTACATTGCGGTTCGGTTCATGCGGTTTCATTGTTATGGATTTCCATTCATGAACATAACCTTTTCCGTTGCAGGTTTTTTGTGACTATTTTACCTGTGTATGCGAAAAATATGACTGGAATGAATGAATGTGTGGACTCGTTTGTAGTCCCAGTACTTCGTAAAAATGGCCATAGTCTAATAGGCTAGAGGCTAAAATTAAGAAGTTAATTTATCAATTATACCCAAAAATATATTTTATTTTCTTATACACTTTTGAGACTAAGCCCATTCATCTATGTTCGCTGTAGGGGACATTAGTTTTTGGTCTATATCTGACTCACTTGAGAGACATCCTGGAGGACATTCTAGAGGACATCCTGGTCTTTCAGTAGAGGACATCCTGGTCTTTGCAATGGTGTCTAGTAATTAGGTGGAACTCAAGAGATTTTGCTGTCATTCTTAGACAAAATGGATACAACAGTGGATAGGAATGAATAGACTGCGTCTAGGGAAGAATATACTGTGTTTTCTTGGATTGATTCTCTCATAGGAGCTGAAAGAGGAAATCACAAGGACTTTGACAGCAAAAAATCCACATGCTCCCCACAATCTTGCCCACTACAAATTTCACGTAAGACAATCTTGAAAATGTTACCATCGTCATTGTTTATTATCACATTTTATCTTATTTTTTCTCCCAGGATGGTGCTTACAAGTTGACAGACGGTGTAAATCATATGACTGTTCACTTTGTCTTGGAGGGTTGTCTCGAACATCAAGACATTGATGACAGTCAAAGTAGTGTGACACCCACTGAGGAACTCACTGAAGACGGTTACTAAAATCATCTTTTTATTCTGTTGACATTAAATATTCATCCCAGATCCAGTATTTTGTATTATTATGATATTATGTCATGTTTTTGCAGCTTCGGTAGAGGATGGAGAAGAGTCTGAAGAGGTAAGTAATGTGTGATGTGATTTGATTGTTGCGTTGCAGCAGTCAAATTTAAGTGTTCTTGATCTCTTGATTTTTCCACACAGGAGATGGATGATGGAGGTGAGGAAGAGGAGCAGATAGAAGATGACATATCAGGCCCAGAGCCAAAATGTACAAACCAGTTCAACTTCATCGAAAGGGCCTCTCAAACCTTTAATAAGCCACTACAAGTAGGATGGAAAATTAATTTAACGCCCTATTTTTACATATGTATCTATTGCACAATTAATAGTTCCATTATTGTTTTCCTATAGGGTAGAAGTAGCCAAACTATCCCACCTCCGCGCCGCAACTACTACGGAATTGCTTGTCAGGTAGGAAATTCTCTGACCTTTTTAATTCACTTTTATGAAAACAGCTAAGTGGTTTATAAATGCTCGCTTGGGTATGCTTTTGCAGTGGAACATATATGACGCTTACATGTTGGAGCTAAAGAAAGAAGAGGTGATAAAAGACAAACCGAAAGGATCGGATAAAGATAGTGACGAGAAGAAAAAAAAGATGATGCTCATGGAGGCACCTGTAAGTCATACTTTGCATTGTACCCAGTAGCGAACTGTAAATTGCTTGTAGCCAATTCTTCATGAAACTTCATTTTCCCATCACTACTCTTGAGATCCAACCTATTCATTTGTGTCCACTGGAGTGGACATTTATTTGTTGTCTATACCTCTTGACTCATTCCAGCTACCCTACTGTCTGTCATGTGTCATATTCCAATTAATTTTCTCTTAATTTAAAAGGAGACATTTGCTGTTCCTGTCATGACTTTAAAAACAATATTTCCTCCCAACACACAGGATTTTGGTCGATCCATTTTGACTCATTCCAGCTACTCTTTTAAGTCCTCGTGTGCTCAATAGAGGACATCTAAGTTTGCTGTTTTGTTGAGAAAAAAATGGACAAAACCATGGACACAAATGAATAGACTGGAAAGGATATCTGATATCATTTTCACATTGAGACACCTCTAAAATAAATAAATGAATAAATAAATGTAATTAGGACATTCTAGCAATTTTCCACTTTTTTGTCTCGGATATCTGCAGAGTGACGACATCACCAAAGTATCCAAATCAGTCAAACTGTTAGAGCGGATGGTGGTTCAGAACACGTATAATGAAGTAGCACAAGGTATTTATTCTTTTGACATGGATGTCATGGCACATTGCAGATGAATGGATAATACGTCACTTTCCTCTCGTTTTGTACTTCCTTTCAGATTTTAAATACTTTGAGGATGCGGCTGATGAATTTCGGGAGCAGGAGGGTACTGTTCTTCCCCTGTGGAAGTTCCAGTACAACAAAGCCAAAATGATGTGTGTCACTGCCCTCCGCTGGTAAGTTTGGCCACCAACACATGAAAGAGATGACCCACGCAATTAATACACTTTATTCCACAGGAATTTTGTATATCCCGATTTTTTTGGTGTAGGGTTGGGCTCATGTAAGTCTAAAAAAAAATAATACTTAGATTCGCGCCATGATTAACAAGATATTCCATGATGACAACTCTTTCTATTCTTTCAGATGACTTCAGCAAACAGGGCCGCGGAATGCTCCTCTTCTACACCTTGAAGAACTCCACCTACCCCGAGTACATCTTCCCGACAGGTTCTGGCGTCATGAGCCTCGATATCCACAAGCGATATTCGTCCCTGGTGGCTGTGGGGTTCCATGATGGATGTGTGTGTGTGTACAACTTGAAAAACAAGGGACAGGAACCAGAGTACAAGAGCACAGTGAACAACGGCAAACACACTGATCCCGTCTGGCAGGTGAGGGAAATGATCCAGTTGCAGCGCTTTCAAAATATTCAGTAATGCCATCAAATATACGCAACTTTTAATTTCTTTTGACTCAATCGAGCTCCCATACTAAGTCCTCGTGTGCTTATTTGAGGACATCCTGGACATTCCATTGATTTCTCATGTGTTTGGGTGGGATGCAATTGACATTGCTCTTTTTCTGAGACAAAATGGACACAACGGTGGACAATAATGAATAAGCGGGTTTTACTTTTATTTTTCATTCAGGTACGCTGGCTGAATGACTACAGCCTCAATTTTTATTCGGTGTCTTCCGATGGTCGAGTTGTGTCATGGACGCTCATGAAGGTTTGTTCAGCGAAATAAAGCTGAAATGTGATCCGGCATGCGCACTGATATATTCTCGTCTCTACTAAACTGGATATCTGCAGAACGAGTTGGGCTACACAGATGCAATCAAGCTTGCATTGGATTATACTGTGTCTGATGGGCCAGAGGGTATTCAGGATCTCACCAATTGTGAGCTATCTTTTTATTTGTGCATTGATTTAATAGACATTGTGGATTAGGGTGATAAAACTCAAGGTTGTGTTCAATGATTACTCACAGTATAGGACATCTCAAACATACCAGATTTACTATTGATGACATTTGTTGTAAACAGTGAGAATTTATCGTGGTTTTGATTTTCAGTGAAATTGTGCTGTCCTGGTTTTAAATCTGAAAAATCAGGTGCTCTATTGTAAATACAACAACTCCTACTCACAGTATGTTTTGTTTGCGAGCCAATCCAATTTCATTTAAGCCACATACTCCTCTTGTCTGCAGCGAGTGGAACAGCCTTTGACTTTCACCCGAAGATTGATGATATCTTCCTAGTTGGCACTGAGGAAGGCAAAATACACAAGGTATGTTGGAGAAATTCATTGCACCAACCAAAATTTGGCCGTCAATGAACTTTCAGGTGCTTGAAATACAGCAGCATGTGCTACAAGACATAATGTTGATTTAGCCTTAGGATGTGCTTTAATTATCACTGCAATCCTGCAGCGAGTAAAAACAAACCGCAATACTCAAACTTGAACTCCTCTTTAAAACTAATTCCAATCTTTTTTTGTTGTTTTTGTTTTGAGACACATTTTTTTCTGGTGTAACTTTAACCTTGTGCAGTGTTTTGTTTAATCTTTACATCAAAGGTGTTTCACATCAAAGAGAAAACATTAAAAGAAGAGCGTAGGGAGCTGAAATTTTACCCGCATTGTGACAGCATTTCAAAGTTGAACACGGCATAACCATTTAGTTATCGCACGACCAGTCACACTACCAAATTAAATAAACTACAATGTAAAATTTTCATGAGATGTTTTTGGTTTTTTAATGGCTTCTTGTTTTTTTATTGTTAGCAGTGGATTATTATCATAACAGTTTAAGCAGCATTCAACATTACAGTTGCTCTCATTCTCTCGTATAGTGTTCAAAGAACTACTCTAGTCAGTACCTCAAGACATATGAGGCCCACAACATGGCGGTGGACAGAGTGAAGTGGAATCCCTATCACTCAAAGGTTTTCATCTCTTGCAGCTCAGATTGGACCGTCAAAATCTGGGACCAAGATTACCGGTAAGAGGAATCATGATTGATAAAAAAATAAGATGTGAGGGTATGCATCATTACATTTGATCATTCATTAATTTTTAAAGTTAGTTAATAGTTTAACTCATTGACTGCCAGCCCGGTTAAAATTGATTTTTGATGTACTGCATATGACTGTTAGGGCTATCAAGTTAAGGCGTTAAATGTGGAGCGTAATTAATTTTCTTATAAAGCATTAACAAAAAATAAACTCAGATCTAATAAACTTCCTTTGGCTAACTTTGCAACCAAAATGAGAGAAGTCATTGGCACAAAGGCGCTTAAATTATTCATTACGATTTTTGACATCTATAGCCGTCAATAGTATACAATAATATATTAGCATTTTGAATCTTCCTGTCTTCCAGATCTATAACCGTTGCTTGTCATGATCAATCCTGCTTATTAAAATCAATTGTTTTCATGGGAGTCGTTGACCTTTCTTGCTTTACCAGTGTTCCAATGTTCACGTTTGACCTCAATGCACCGGTTGGAGATGTGGACTGGGCGCCGTACTCCTCTACTGTTTTTGCGGCTGTCACCACAGATGGATTGGTAACCGAGAGTCACTTTCTGAGGTTTAGGGGGGCTGGATTGGATTGGATTGGAAAAAAAAAATATATATATATACACATACACACACACACACACAAGTCTTCTTTTAAATTTTAGCGGTGCTGAGAATCAATTTAGGGGTGCTTGAGCACCCCTAAAAACGGGCTAGTAACGGCCATGCGTTGACCCAACTACAATAGTGGCCATTAATACAACAAAATAAAACCAGAGTTGCAGAGGCTGCCCTCTGTGAACCTCTGTACTCTACAAAGTACAAAACATTCTTTGTGTGCAGCTGGGCTGTCACAGACAGTGGAAACACTAGAACGTTTACAGTCATCTCTTGGGTAGATGTAGTGGGTTGAATATATTGCATGTGGGAATCTGACACCCCCACACGTACAGTACATGAACATGTGAACAGGAGTGCATCCTCACTGAATTATTCGGAGCGGCTCCTACGATACGGTACCAGAAATTTAGCTGTGTCGTTTGGATGAAGATTCCAAATGTTGACATCATCCCTGTTAAATATGTTCAGCACACTAAATGCTCTGATATGATTTTTCAGGTTTATGTTTTTGACCTCGTCATCAACAAGTATCAGGCGATTTGCCAGCAGGCGGTGGTGAATAAAAAGAAAACTAAGCTGACTCACATTGAGTTTAACCCTGCCAATCCCGTCATTATAGTGGGCGACGACAGAGGTTTTGTCATCAGCCTCAAACTGTCCCCGAACCTCCGCAAGAAACCAAAGGTAACGTTTTAATGTCCTCTTGAGCCGCAACCTATTCGTTTGTGTCCACTCTAGTGGACATTTGTTTTTGGTTTGCATCTTTTGACTCGACTGAGTCCTGGTGTGCACAGAAGAGGACATTCTGGCTTTTGAATGATGTTTTACGTGTTTGGTTAGGATGCAATTCACTTTGTTGTTTTGCTGAGACAAAATGGACACAACAGCGGACACAAATGAAAAGGCTAGCTCTCAGAAAGCAATATTGAAAAAAAACAAAAAGGTTTTTGGTTGTTATGGTTATAGCTTACCTAATGTATGTATATTGTGTGTGTTTTTGTGCACGTGTAGGGGAAAAAAGGTCGAGAATTGGTCGAGGGTCCTGAGGCAGAAGTGACCAAGATGGAAAAGCTACTCAGTCTGCTTAGAGACGTTGATTATAAAAATGTTTGAATTTTTACTATATAGTATATTTCTCAGTAGTATACATTTTTCGGTAGTTTGTACATAGATGGACACAAAATTTGCACGTGCACAGTAAATATCAGTATTTGAAGTGACATTTTAAAATTCCATTAGGCTACCTGGAGTTATTGAGAGACTATAACAAATGGATTCTAGTTTTTGTGATGAACCAAACTCTAAAATGTCAAATGTTTAATTTACATCATGTACATACTGTTCAGTAAAGTCATGCTTAAATTGCCCATATTCACTTTGTGTCACTAATGATAGTGTTTATATAGAGGGCATGGTTTTAGCTGTATTTTTCAGTGATGACAACTTCCTTTTTTCAGTTTCAGTGATACACACTTCTGTGAGATGTTTTTTCATCGGATTAAAACAAGAACTTAAAAAAGTGTTTTACCATTTGTGTCTGATTTATTCAAACTTGGAACTACATTAACTCTAGTATAGCTAGACATATTTATTCAACAGCTTCAGATCATCAGTTTTTTTTCCCGGCTCATTTGCTGCAGCATTGCCTCATTAAGGCGGCACACATTATAAACCGTAGCAAAATAAAAGCAAAGAAGTTGCTTCATGTTCCAATTAATTTGCTTTTAATTAAAACACATTTCCTGTCACATCAAAAAGCATTATACTGTATTAGATTTGCCGATAACGACAGAAACTCATCATACACCCCCATTTGAGAACTGCTGGTTTAAATGCAATGCAGTGGTTTCTATGATTATGGGAGTGATGAAACCTACCAGCAGAGGGCAGTGTCACACAATATCGAGGTGTTGGCCACAAAGCAAAGCGGGGCTAGGAAATAGAGAAACCTTTTATTTATTGTACTGTCATACCGACTGCTGTGTCATCACGTTCATTTTACTCTGACCATTCTCATTTAGCACTGCAAAATAGTGAATTTTGATCCATACTTGGCTTTACTGTTTGTAAATGCTGACGTATAGTGTCTTTCTTCCATGTGATGTGACTTTTTTTGTTTAGTATTTATTAAGTTTTAAATTGTGAAGAAAGGGCCTTTTTACACAACTAAATGTGGACCAGCGTGTAGATCGCAACTGCTACTTTATTCTTTCATTAATTGACATATGACCCACAACAATAGAAGGCTGAAGCCTTGATCTGATAAATATTTATTAACCAGATTGATTAATTGGTCATTTCCCCTTCAGCATTCTTCTTGACATATTCCATCTTGAATCTACAGAAAGGGCACATTTTTAGAATATTTGCAGTTGTTATTGGTTCATGCATAGATGGACCTTTTTAGCTGTTGGAATTGGAAACTTGCAACTGCATTTGAATGCACCGCGGAGTTCGTGGCAGCACTTATTTGGCAGATTTATCGTACAACGGCAGCATAATTGCCTAGGAGTTTAATCAGCTATTGAACATAATTTTTTTTTAATGGCGATATGTTGATCTGAGTTAACACGTGATGACAATAAAAATGGAGTCACCAAGAGGAGTAGCAACCACCGTGTGAAGGCCACCTACAAAATAAAAGGCATTGGATTGATATTTGGTGTGTATATTTTCAAGTTTACATTCACAGCACATTATTGGCACGTGATGTGATGTATGCTGCCTTTTGTTTGGTAGTGTACGTCTAGTGTAGTTACATGGAATTTAATTGATAAAATCGATCCTGAAATGTAGTAAATGAGAATTTTGCCTCTTTTGTGAATCTTTTTTTTTTTTTAATCTACTATCCATACTATTTTTGTCTTTCTGAACATCATCCAGAAAGAACAATAAATGCTAGCTTTGATAGGATAAAGTAAACGGATGATTCTTTCTGTGTGTTTTATTTATTTATTTTTTTGGAGTCATCCATCTGATGTGTCAGGTTAGTGAACCCCCAGAGAGGGATTAGTGATTAGGAATGCATGACTCAGGGGGCACTCATGGTGTAGGACTTGACTGACAGCGTGGGTTCAGCTGCTATTCACTGACAGAATGAGTGAGTGTGAATGGTTGCCTGGCTTTCTATGGAGCCAGTGATTGACTGGTGATGGGCCCAGGGTGTAGGCTGGCTTTCCTTTCCGGAAGTCACTTGGGATAGCCTCCTGAGCGGGATTAACCGTTGTGGAGCGTGGATGGATAGGGACTCGGGTGGTTAAACTTGCAATCAAACAGATTTCTTGAAATAATGAATTCTTGTGTGGTTTAAGGTTTATTTGCAAATGATTGCTAATTGGCATTTTCCCCGAAGACACGCTCCACTGTGCTGAAGTTGTTTTGTCAGCCCTCTGCGGCGCGATGTGCTTGTTCGCCATAACAACACTCCCTGCGCTGCAGCAGGATCCTGATGTAATTGCGTCCAAACTGTTCCCCTCTCTTTTGCGCTTGATATCACTGCTGACACCCACTAACTCCGACTCAGCCCCGCCCCCCTCCATCCTTCCCATTCTCTCTCGCTCTGACTGTGTCTCTCTGCTCTCTGCTATCACACAAGTCCTCAAGCGGTGCTGCCTCATCTTTGATCGTGTTTGAGGAACAGATGGAGAAGGGGGGAGGGCGGCGCACAAAAGTGGAAAGAGCCTGAGTGACGAGCACTTCGCTCCGTGGACGGCGAAAGATAAGCGAAGCTGCATCTTCATTCAGAAGAGCCTGCTGGGTAAGCGAGCAACTACTGGATTCTTATGCATGTAACTTTTATGCTGACATTTCGTGAGATGTACGATCTGAAGAAAATGTGACCTTGATCAACCTTTCTATCAAATGTTCTGCACGTAAATAGAGTACGCATATTGCAGAGGAGAAAACTTTCACTCTTCCCGATTGGTTATCTTCAATTGTTTGCCTAATTGCCACTGGCATGCTTAGTCACAATCAAAGTAGAAACATTTAGCTCGTACAATTAGCCACGTGTGTTTTTAATTGAACTTTAATGACTACTTACAACTAATTACTCTGCTGAGGGCCCAGAGAAAATAATGCTGCTAGATTTGGGATAAAGTTCCTAACCAAATAATCAGTTTCACTTTAATATTTTGATTTTTTTCTTGTAATTTGGCCCAGTTGCCTCATTTAATACATTCATTAGCTGTGCAATAACAATTGGGCCTTTTGGCAAAAGTATGTGTCTATGAAGTTGAATTCTGGTGAAATTAGAGCAGTGCTTCTCAATTATTTTGTGCAAAACCCCTCCAAGGAAAGAGAAAACATTTCACGCCCCCTTACTTGCGGTGACTATAAATGAGATCATTATCTATGAAAATGGTATCAGGATGCCAAAAATGTATTATTTTTTTAACAAAAAAAAAAAAAACATTTAAAAACTTTCAGCAGATGTTGATTTTGTCTGTTTGTGTGTGTGTTTTTACAGGGATTTATGCAAGTTATAGCTTATTATGAATCTGAAAAAAAAGCCAATTAAAGTGCATCAAAGTGTCTGAAATAAAACACAACAAAACAAAACAAAAACACCAATCTTTGTTCAAACTAGACTCCATTTTGACCAACAAAACTATTAGATGCTGAAAAAAATTAAATGGTTAAAAATTAATAACTGTAAATTGATCTGGAACACAAAAACCAATATCTTTAATGTTTTATTCTGGAGAAAAAGGCATAAAAAATGTGCTGATTTTTTTTTAAAGCAAAATATTCATTAAATTGCGTTAGAAAGAAATCTGTTGACAACAATTTTAAAAGTTACTAACAATGCACACTTTCACAATGAGTGCCACAGCACCACCTAGTGCTGTAAATATGCAATTACACCGTAGATCACAAAAGTAAAGAATTCCTGATTCCATATTCAAGTACCTTACTCGAAAATATGACAATAATAAACACAGAGCTGACTCAAAGTGACATGTGGTTGGCCCCCAGAGATATTTACTCTGCTGTTGAGGTTGCTATAATTAGAAATAAAATGTGACTTCTTTTTTTTTTTATCTGTGTCTGATCACTACTCCTGCCAAGATAATGTGGGGGATATGGTGCACAGTCATACTAAAGGGGAAAAAAAGTGCAATCAATTAACTTTAGGAATCCATGGGAATTATTTCTGCATAATTAAATAGCTTTCTTTAATTATTAATTTTATTGGCCTTGCCCAATGTACATGTGTTGGGTCAGTGGAATTTATTATGGTTGATTAAACTAAATGACTAAAATTGTGTCTGAACACCATAACTGAAGCTTGAATCATTAATTTTAAACAAGCCAGTTCACGCAGTCTCAGCAGATTATGAAAAGTGTTTCTGCTATGTTGATTCCAGTGCATTATGCTATCATTTAATTTTAAGCAAATACATCTTTGACTGTCTCTCGATTCCATTCTGATTTTTGGATTTACACTTTGATCCAGAATCGTTTTTTTAATTCCAAATGATTTGGGATTAAAACGGTTTTATCGACTTTAAAATGGTTTTATCGACAAAGATTTCTGCCTCAATCTATAGATATGCAAAGTATTGTCATGATGGAGTCCATTCTGCTTTGCAAGATACAATGACAAATGAAGAAGTGTTATTTTTTACATTTCAATTTTGAAATTTAAGTAAAGTTTTTTTCCCCATCAAAACAGCATGTTTTGATCCAAACCGCTACACTTTTTTTTTTATTCATTAACACCAACCACTAATGGAAGACGGAAGCCTTTTTGTTCTAAATTAAAATGACTTGACTTACTATTACTAAGTAAAATATGAAAGTAATTTCACCCCTTCATTTCCTTTTATATATGTCAGCTCTTATAGTTTGAAAGAAAGCCACATTGTTTGGATATTTGCTGTTATTAACGTTTGTTGCATTGATGAACCTTTTTTTTCTATATGAGTTGGAAATGTCCAACTGCATTTGAATGCACTGCCAAGTTAGCAGCTAGCGCTAATGCAGAAGACTTGTGCCGTATCATTCAATGGCAATGTAATTAACTAGTGGCCTTAATCAGTGATTAAATATGATGTTTTTTTTATTTTTTTAATGGCGACAGATTGATGGTTGTTTACGCGTAATATGATGGCAAGTTTTAGAGAGTTGTGAGTAGAGTAAAGCTAGCTGTTAGCAACCACCACTTCTTAGGTCAACTTCAAAATAAAAGCATGATATGGCCGTTGCATTGATATCCATGTATTTTCTTTTATTTTTGATTTATTTTGGTTTATTTTGAAGCCAGCCTTCACAGCACGCCTTTGCTGTGTAACGTGATGTTGTCTCTTCTTTGGCAGTGTGCATTTGGCGTAGTTCAATGAATGCCAACAGGAAATGGATGTGTAGAATGTGGATTTGTTTTCTTTTTGTTTTAATTGATAAATAGTAATAATTGGCAAACTTAACATCAATTCTGAATCGGGAATGAGAACCTTGATTCTTCCGTGAGTCGATTTTTTTTTTTTTTGGGGGGGGGGCTCTCTCATATACAGTAGTTTGAAAAGACATACTCAAGAAAATGCAAATTAAGGCTACCAGTTGATGGTTTTCCATTTTCATAGCATCTCATTTTCTGCTCACTTTCCATCCATCCATCCATCCATTTGCTAAACCACGTACTTTCATGAAATTCTTGGGCTATTTCAGTTTTTTTAAAATAGTATTACAGTTATGTGTGCGTGCTTTATTTGTACCACCCTAATTGTGATTGCACAATATTTTTCCAAATCTCTTTTAGACACTACGCGGAGTCAATCACACAAGGACACTTTTTAAGTTTCATCCGAAGAGATGTCTAGGTGAGAAGTGTGAGACTGCTTTTATCTAACTTGGTTAATCACCTGGATGTAAAACACACTGAATGGAAGTGACCTTACTTTACGCTCATCATCAAACGTGGGAAATGGACCCGCAGATAACAAACACCCCCACCCGGCTGCTTTATGAAGACTGATGGATCCTGCCTAAAGTTAAAGCAGAGACTGGACGCTTGAAGCCCCCGCTATGGAATCGGAATCGAGTGCGCCGGCTCTGTCCACAGCGGCATTGGTGGCCATTGTGTGTAACGCGTTTGCCGCCATCTTCCTCCTCCTCCTGTGTCTCGTCCTTTACCGAGCTTGCAGGGTCCCTTCCAGCCCGGACCGATTAATGGTGCTGTCTTCGGGTGAGGGAGAAGGCAGGCCTCTGAATGAAAAGTACCTCCTGACTTTTTGACTGCAGTGGGAGGAGTCAAATGTAGCAAAGCGAACAAAGTGCGAGGAACCACTTGGATGCGCTGAAAGCAATAATTAGGCATGTCTTTTGTAAATACCAAACGACCAGGGGCTTTGTTTAAAAATAGATATAATGTATAGAAGTGGAAGTTTAACGCACACAAACGGAGGAAAATGATTGCTGTAGGTGGTTGCTAAATTTATCCTGTCATTTCATCTCAGCATATTGCAGAGACTGAGCCCGTGTGTGTGCCATTGTCGGTTATAAATCCCAGCAATCTGTGTGCCAGAACTCCTTACAGGGGCGCTTACATAATGGACCAAGAGGCCACAATATACTGGTGTCCTTTTCAAGAAACACTACTCAAAATAAATGAGTATGGCGCTTTTAAAAGTAAGCTTTTATTCATTTCTTGGTTTTCAAAATCAAATTACTATTAGATCATTTCACTAATTTTATCCTGAATACATATTTTTCACGTTGTTTTTAAGAGTCCACAAAATCAGTCCCATGCACTCATATATTTTTTTTAATTTTTTTTTTCATGTGTTTGGATAAAGAAGAGTCTAAAAAAGCTGTCAATAAATGAGTATTTTTTTTTTTTGTTGTTGTTGCAATGTTACAGGAATTCAGCAGTTGTTTTGGACGTTTGTAATCAATGGCCCACATTTGTGGGAGTACGCAGAGGTGTCATATTCATTTTTGTGATTGAGGTTTCCCTAAAACAGCCATTTTGACTGTGAAATCATCATGATTTCTAATCATCTCCATTATATGTTTAGTGCACGACAATTTGATGGATATCTGGTTTTGAAATAAGTACATAAATGTACTTAAAGGGTAGAATATGTAAAAGATTTCATAAGATTTCTGCAGGTATGAGCACATGTAGTAACAAAGTTGAATAAGTCAGACATGGATGGCATAGCACACTATTGTAAAACAAATTTTTAAACATTTTATTCAAAAATACTATGCGGTGGTTAAGAGGTTCTTGGCTGAAAAAAATACTGCACAGGGGTATGCCCTGAATGAGGGTAGAGAACCACTGGTTTAAGTTACGGTAATGCTTGCAATATCTCACTTTTTATGAGATCATTTCAAATTTGGGTACATATTTTAGCAAGTGTCACATAAATTGACACACATTATTTGCTTTTGCGGGCCATATAGAATGAAGTAGAGGGCCAAATCTGGCCCTCGGTCCTTGGATTTGACACTTGTTTTTTTTGAGTGTCAAACATTTTGTGTTTAAATTTAGATTATGAAAGGAAATTTAAAAATGTTATCTTTAGGGTTGGAATTAATTGACAAGTACAGTAACTGATTAGCAAATTAATCAGCGACAATTTTAATAATCGAGTTATTGTTTAACTTTATTGTTTAACTTAAAATGGTCCGAAAGTTTGTCATTTCAGCTTCTTAGCAGTAGGCTATTTCCTTAGTCACCATCCATAAAAGGAGACTTTTTTTCTTTTTTGTTTCATCAAAATAAGACATTTACCAACATCAGCTTTTTCTTTGGAAGACAATGATCGAATCAGAAAATTAATTGATTTTAAATAGTTAGGCGAGTGCAACATCAATTTCTCTAAAGTGGCATTGCGTCATTGTTTAGTTGTTTTTATTCATTAAATAGTAGGGTTTAAACCACCAATAATGAACAGCAAATACTTGAATACAAAATAAAAATGTATCCAATTATTCGATATAATAATTTACCATATTATCCATTTTAATGATCTTTGATAGTGACAGCCCTAATATTTAATCTCTTATGGTAAAGTTTAAACATACGGTGCACAAGAAATTGATGACTCGTTTTTAGCAAGCGCCATGTAAATTGACATGCTTGATTCACATTCATGAGTCGCTTAAAAATGATGGTGAAGCCCAAATCTGGCTCTCGGTCCTTGAGATTAACACCTGTGATTAATAGTATGCCATATGAAATTTAGATTACCATATTTTCCGCACTATAAGGCGCACTGGATTATAAGGCGCACCCTCAATTAATGACACATTTGAAAACCTTTTCCATATATAAGGCGCACCGCATTATAAGGCGCACCCTTAATTAATGACATATTTTAAAACTTTTTCAATCACAATATCGTAATACTCAAAGTAATAACAATAATAACTCAAATAACGCTAAACTTTCAATAGCATAATAACTGAATGTCAATATGACCAACCTTGTTCAACTGTAAACACACAAAAGAAACAGGTAACGCTTACTTTATCAGTTCATTCCCCATCTACGGATCCCAATCTCAATATTGATCCATATATAAGGCGCACCTGATTATAAGGCGCACCTATCAGTTTAAAAAAAAATAAGGCTTTTAGGTGCGGAAAATACGGTATGTAAAAAAAATATGTTATCTTGTACTCACGTTTGCGAAGCAATCGATTCCTCCCTGTGCTTCTGGATGAAAGGATAAACATCTTCCAGATTTGGGATTCTTTTTACTAACTGTGAGAGAACCTTCCAAACGTCCCAAATACATTTGTCAAACAAACAGAGCAGTAAAACAAAGGTTTCTCCGTGTCAAAGCAACATGGATGAGCGAGCCCCTCCAGCACAACCCTGTTGCAGGATTCGAACTGACAAATCACAGTTAATGGACAGAGTGCCTGCCGCATGTGTCCGCGGCGAGATGTCAGGGGGACATGGAGTGGTACTTGACTGAACACGAGCGTCACAACCAAGCGGCGGCATCATGACTCAAAGCAAAGCTCTCCCTGTACTGTGGAATGAAATGGAGAGAGTCTTGGTTCATCCCTGGAATGCTGCCCGGGACTGCACGTGCAAGTCGATTAACATCATTTGTCTGAAGATGTTTAATCTATCAGGATAATTTGTTTTGCTGCTCACTTAGAAGAGTGCTCTCCCACACGCAACATCTTAATCAACTTGTTAAAACATACGGAATTGCCTTTGTCAGTCACTGCAGTCCTAATGTTGCCTGTTTAACTTAACGAATAGAAATAAATGTGTTTTATAAATGAATGTGAGTGACTTCTTTAATGTGACATTTTTTACCTACAGCTCAGGTTGAAATGTGTTTGTTGTTCTGCCCACACCGGAGCAAGCTAACGTGCTGTTATGTAATATTCTCATTCATCCTCGTCATTTCGTTCTTGGCTCAGAATCAATTGCGATTTGACTTTTTGAGTTGTCTTTGCGGTTCGGTTCTCAAGTTGGGGTGCAAGTACACCTGGGAGATATCTGGAGTATAAGTGAGAGCTTACCAGTACCAGAAAATCAAAGGTAATTCTTTTATGTCATGACAGAAACTGTTTGAGTTTCTTTTCAAATTAAGAGCAAATTAAGTGTAACATGGAGTGAATTTTGCAATATCTTGTCTAGTATCATATTGTTTGGTTTTATATGGATCTGCATTATCATTAGTGGCACTTTTTCATCAGATGAGTCAGAAATACAACAGTTGATGTTACAAGATTTTTATCTTCTGGAGTTGCTGGGGAAGATACGCCTAGAGATAACACTACAAATCCAGTACCAATCAAACATGGCTGGCGCAGCATTTTTTTTTCAAGTTGGTTTTTTTTTTAATGTAAAAATGCTATACACTGGCTGAAAAGAAATCCAGGAGGGGTACATTATTGAAAAACATTTATTCACTAATGTCGCCCTTGTGAAATATTTTCAATGCTTTCACATACTAAAATAGACACAGTATATTGTTTCTTTTCAAACTACGAACAAATTAATTGGAACCTGAGGCACTTTAATGCTAAATTGTGTTATAGTGACTTTTTTGCAAACTTATGTTTGCTTTTATTTTGTTATGCTTTATATGGATGCACATAGTCATTAGTGACACAATTTTTCAGCAGACAAGACAGAAATGCAACAGATGATGTTACTCTATCTTCTGGAGTTGCTGAATAAAATACATCTAGAGATAGCACAGTCACGAATGGCACAGCACTGTGTTTTTAGTCTTATTTTTCACCAACGTACCCCATGTGAAGTAGATTTTATGATTCTTATTTGACATGGCAAGAACATTACATTTTTCCTTTCAAAATTCAAGTAATGAAGCATGAAGAAAATTATTTCAAAAGTGAGATAAAGGGGTTTCTATGCCTTTATTTTTATGGAATTATTATTAAAAAATCAGAGGGTACGAACACAGCTCTCATTTGCACGATTATGACTTTGCGAGACACGACTTGACGTCTTTGCATGAATCTCCTTTTTTGATGAATGGATCTGATCCTTTGGATTTGAGTTGAATATGCAAATTAAGTTGGCGCCACGCCAAGCTACCTTGCAAATTACCTTGCAAACCACACGAACGCCGAAGCGGAAATAATAAATCATATAAACATCTTTATTTGTAAATGATTCATCTTTTTTTTTGTTAATAGTATTCCTCTTCAGCGTCTGTGTGGGCATCAAGACCAAGAGACGTCAAGTCGCGTCTCGGAGGTCGTACAAACGAGAGTTATCTTGAAAATACTTTGCACTTGCAAATGTTCAATTCGTTAACTCCGTTTGGTCACCTCTGCTCATTTTGCACTGCTTTGCTCTGAGCCCCTCAGTAAATTGAGCAGCTTCTCCATCTTGGCCGTTTCCACTTCAGGACCTTCGGGGATCTCTTGACCTTTCTTGCCCTACAAACACATGAAGGCACACACACTCACAGGATTTATTTGACCTTTACAGTGTAAACACCAAGAGATTACATATACAGTACAGTTAAGCTGGCTGCAGTTATTTTATTTGGAACGACAATAAAAATAGAAAACTGATATCAACTGCAAACATATACACATTCATATTTGTGTTTCTGAAGATCAAAATTTAAATCATAATTCATCATTAGAACCTATTTTAACTCTAACCCTAGACCATGAACACACACACACACACACACTGCATATTTCTTCCAATATTTGTTTTTCAATTCTTTATAATAATTATTAAAATTCTCAACAAAAGGCTTTCACAGCATGCCAGTAGCCGGGTGCACCAAAACGTAAACAAAATTCTAGACAACAGCCCTCCAGCTCAGATCAATAGAACAGATAATTAGATTATAAAAGACGCTTTACAAACGTCATTAAATTCTCATTTTCATTCGCTGCCTTTCCTTGTAAACGTCAAATAATAGTCGAAATTACACGCGTGTGGGGCACGACATCCTGAATTTTGTTTCTGTGCGGCACCTATTTATAGAGTTGATTTTGGGGGTCTCTCTGTCTATGTTATTAGCATATTGTTGATCATTTTTTTGCAGTGGGTGCTTGTGTCTGATGGCTATTTGCCACGCTGAGGTCCAAGAGCACTGTCAGCGGTGCTGAACTTTGTAATTATGTCCCAAATGTACTCTCAAGGACTGCAGTGTAAGGTTGATAATGATGTGCCACGGGCCTACTTGCGTGTGTGTGTGTGTGTGTGTGTGTGTGTATATTCTGTAGTCACTGTTTGAGATAAACTTATGAATATGGCCCAAAATCCGTTGTTTAATGTATAACGCAATAAGATCATTATAATTGAACCTATTTTCATTGCTCCATTAAGAAGACTGAAGTCCTGGCTTGGTAAAGCCATTATTGCAAATAATAATGAGAAATTAAATTGGATGTGTTTTACTTTTCAATTATAAGTGTGTGTGTGTATATGTGAGCTCACGTCTGCTTTAGATACTAATGTGTTTTCCGTATTTTTGGACTATAATGGGGTTAATGTATTTTTCTGACTATAATGGGCTTTCTATATTTTCATAATAATGGGTTTACTATATTTTTTTCCAAGATAATGCGTATTTTTCAGACGATAATGGATTTATTGAATTTCGGACGATAAAGGGTTTACTATACACTATTTTAAAGACTATTATGGGCTTACATAGTGTATTTTTTTAATATAATGCAATATATTGTGAGTTTACTTTATTTTCATACGATCAAAAGTTGTTTTTTTAACCAAGTAAGTGAAAGTCCATTTACATCATTGAAAAGGACAGAACTTAAAAGGTTAGCTTCAATGAGTGAAAAGACACAGACAAATACATTTATAAAAAAAAAAAAACATCCACTACAGCATACTTAAAGCATTCAGTATGCTGTGTAAAAACTATAAATATTTGAAGTAAGAAAGTCTCTTGTTTATTAAATTAAATACATTTAGCCCTTAGGGCAATATGTTACAAGTTATGGTAATTCCTTTAAAAAAAAAAATATATACCTTAAAAGAATTAATGGGAACAACACACTAGGGAGCTGAAATTTCCAGCAGCTGATTAATATATGTAAAATTTCAAAATGCAACGATTCTGACATTTCTATGTGATTGCAGCTGGAAATGCGAGATTTTGTGTACAAAAATAATCTATTATCCAAATTTTGGTCCATGTAAGAATATCATAATTAACATTTTTGAGATGCATTTTAATAAGATTTATTACATTGATTTTGCATGCAATTTTTGCAACATTCCGTTGAACGATGTCAGCAAACAGAAAATTCTTTGTTGACTTGTGTTTCACCTCAAGACAGTAGGTGGCGGTATAGACCAGTTAATGGCCTTGTTTTAAAGAGCCATCATTGTGTCACAGACTACAAAACCAGAGCATACCATTTTTCAAATTTTTGTGGGTCTTAATAGATTTAATCTACATATAAATGTATAGAAAGAACTGATACTACTATGCCATTATTACACCTTTAAAAGCATTTCCAAAAATAGGAAAAAAAATTAAATGTGTACAGTTTGCAAAGTGTGTGCACAAGGCTGAAGCTATTAACAATTTGGAAACCCGTAGTAAAATGAATATGTCACCAAAAAAAGTCAGGTTAGATCATCTCTTTGCCTCTGGTTTTGGTGATACCGGATGACAATCTAATCTAATCTAACAAAGGCAAAGGGACACAATTGATTGCTAGTTCTGATAGTGGGTAGAGGAGCAGCTGTTTTTCAGTAAAAATGAGCCGTAGGTCATACATGTAGAACAAGTGAGTAATGTGATGTGTTCATTGACTTGGGATATTGACAAGGATGCAAAAACATGCCCGCCAGGGTTCTTTACCTTTGGCTTCTTGCGGAGGTTCGGGGACAGTTTGAGGCTGAGAACAGAGCCTCTGTCATCTCCCACGATGATGATTGGATGGACAGGATTGAACTCAATGTGAGTCAGTTTGCCCTTATTTTTTGCCACCACCGGCTGCTGGCAAATAGCTTGATACTTGTTGATGCTGAGGTCAAAAACGTGAACCTGGATAATAGGATCAGAACACAACATGGCTGAGCAAACAAAGACGATTTTAATTTGTGATTGAGATAGTTGTGTGGAATGTGTACTGCCGTAGCAATGTATATTATTTTACTCCTGGATTTATTATTTTGTCATTTTTGTCAATGTCATAAAAGTAATATACAGTATGCTGTAACTAGGAGTCTGTGAACTGGAGCAGTGGTTCTCAAATCGGGGTACAAGTACCTCTCAGGCACTTTAATTTTAATAGAGTTTCGGTAGGCATCAGCATTTGTAATTTTCTGCTTTCTAATGCAAAATAGGAACGGGATATTTGGGTTTTCAAATTAAGAGCAAATGCATTGGGACATGAAGTAAGGTATTGCTCAATTACTTATCGTGAGTCTTTTGCAAAATATTGTATGCACATATGATATTATTATAATGCATATTGTCATTAGTGGCGCCGTTTTTTCAACAGACGTCAGAAATAAAACAAATGATGTTACACGATGACCACGTGGCGTTGCTGAATAAAGTACGCCTAGAGTTGGCACTACAATTGTAGTTCTAATCAGACATGGATGGCATAGCAGTCTGTTGAATTCATTTTCTACATCCCAAATTGCCTTGTGTTCTGTGGCATTGCGGTGTGGAACTATATTGCTTAAGATCATATGTTTTAATTCTACTTATCTCGTGGAAAATTGCTTCACTCATGACAATGTGCATTCCTATGAAACATAACATAATGTGAGCATCTGGTGTTTGTATATGGAGTCATTAAATGAGCAATTAGTTTCTTCATGTTCTAATTCATTTGCTCTTAATTTGAAAACGTCTTGTTCCGTCACAGCTTTTTAAAGCATTTAACAGTAATTAGATTTGCTGATATAGTTCATCTCGCTTACCCCTGAAGTGCCTTATAACCTCATTTGAGAACCATACAACTTAACCCTCCACTAAGGGCCGACTATTAGTAAAAGTGAAAACAATTCATCGAGCTTAATGTTTGGGGCTGTTTGTCTGTTTATTTGTTTATTTATTTAAGTGAGGTCAGAAAATGGCCGGGACTGAATGAGTTCAAGGAGAATGATGAAAATAAATCAGGTGTCAGTTTGATTTTCCTTCTTGTGCCTTCATGCACGATAGTTCTGCAAAATTCAATGTGCAAAATTTTGTGCACATTGAATTTGTAGCCACTAGTTAATGTTTGTGACAGGGTGATGGTTATATACCAATACGAACCGGAATTTACTATCCTGTTCTGTTGGGGAGAAAAATGGCTCAAAGGTAACCGATCTGGATGACACGGCATAATATGTGAAGTCTTCGCAGCCCGCTCCTTCAAGCCAGCAGATGAATGAGTGTGCCTCCGGGTCACTTGTGTCCACACTAAGTGTGAGTACTGGCTGTACACAAAGCGTCACTGTCGTCAGTTATAATTAGCGATCTGAATGACTTCCCGCAGCCTGGTCTCTTTGCCAGTCAACTCCTGTGTGGTTTTTGATTACCGCCTTCTGAGATTTCTTAGTAAAATTGCATTAGATTGCCTGTCTGTTTATCAAGAATTAAGAGCAATACACATTATGTTCAATTTTCACCTGGTAATTTGGATTTACCAGACAAAAATTATTTTTATAGACCTTTATAGACCTTATTTTACCATAGCATTGCACTACATTGTACTGAGAGGTGCTTTGAGTAATACCCCCCAATCATTGATGCGATATAGAATTTAAATAACACATCTAATTTGTATTAAGAAGATGATGAAGTATATTTCAGGATAATCTCACTCGCTCCTGCTGATATTTCATCTTACTTGACAATTCCACATCTGTTTGCTCTGGTGTGAAGCCTCCCCTCAAAATGAATGAGTTTTATGTTTGTACAGGACATTTTTTCTCATCTCTCAGGCCAACAGGAATGTTGTGGAAAAAAATGATCACAAACAATATCATTGAGTCCAAATGAGTTAAACTGATCAGAATTACATGTAAACAATGAAGCATTTGGAAGACAATTTAAATTTAGTAGTAACCAGGAGAAAAAAAAAAAATTCCACGCTCATTAACATTACAGCCCATTTTGATAATGTCCACATGAATAATGTATCATCATGACAGAATTCTGGCATATGCAAGCGATGCGTATGCTTGGTGCTCTATATTAGGATTACTAAACCTTGGCAACGATATGCGCAGTAATATGTTTGCTGTAATTTTTTTTCTTGAGTTTCTATTGTCACCATATAAGATTAAAAAGTGGCATTCAAGGTTGGAGACACTTTTATGTGCTGCAGAATCTGAGGGTATCTCCAAAAAGATGATTGTGTCAGATATATTTCACAAAACCTTAGTTTGCTGTTATGAAAAAGTGTGTGTTCTAGTCGTCATTACTTTTATTTTGGACTTTTCTGCTGGAAAATTGTGTCACTGATGACAAAGGTTGTCTGTATGAAATTAAACAAAGTAAAGGCACATAAAGTCTTGCAAGTTGCTATAAGATCATTTAGAAATAGGTCACTCCATATTCTAATTAATTTGCTCTTAATTTGAAAATAAACGTACTGTTTCTGTTATCTTCTTGTGTGTTTTTTTTTAATGTTTGTAAATTATGGTGCTGAAACTATTTATCATTCCACTTGTCTAATTCAGTAAATGTCATCCATACTTTGGAAAAGGACCAGCAACTAAGTAGTCATATTTGTCACAAAAAGTCCATTTAAAAGGGTTCTTACCAGTCCTTCTGTTGTGACAGCGGCAAAAACAGTGGATGAGTATGGTGCCCAGGCCACATCACCAACTGGAGAACTGAGCTCAAACGTTAACACGGGAGTACTGGAAAAAAACATTTCCATCAAAATACCATGGGGGAATTTGTTGCAATCTTTCATTTGTCATATCTGTCTTACTTGATCGTGTGATCCCAGATCTTGATGGTCCAGTCGGAGCTGCAAGAGATGAAAACCTTTGGGTGGTAAGGATTCCACTTTACTGCATCCACTGCCATGTTATGGGCAACGTAAGTCTCCAGGAACTGGCTAGAGTAATTCTTGGAGCACTGAAGAAAGGCAACAAAACTGACTGTAAAGCAGAAGTAATGCTGAACACTCATTCTTCTCTCAATATTTTAAAGTTGCATTAAGGAATTTTAAATGTTGGACATTTTTTTTCACCCCATAAGGGCCTGCTTCATGGACGTTCCATCAAGGTTGCAGTTACACGTATGGCCTAAGAGTGTCGTTGTTTAGCATGAAACTTGTAACACCCCTTGCAGTGCCTCTCAAATATTTTTTTGCAAAGCTCCCCAGGAAAGAGAAAATATTCCACGCCCTCCCCACTATGAATAAGAACATTATCTATTTTTAACATAAAAAAAAGAAAAAACAACGATATAAATCAACTAATAAAATGTTATCTACATTTTTCAGGGTTTAGAGAGGTAAAGGTTAGGACTTTCCATGCTTCAAAGTGCCTAAAATTATAAAATATATAGATATCAATCCTTATTTAAAGTAATAACATGATGCTGAAAAAATATTAAATCCATAAGCAATAGTAAATGTAAATTGATCTGGTACATTAACAAAGAAGCACCAGTATCTTCACCATTTTAATCTGAAGAAAAACATACAAAACATTGTGCTGATTTTTTTTCTTCTAAATCACATTAATCAATAAAGTGATTTAGACAAAAAACCGTTGTGGACAACAATGTAAAAAGTTTAAAACTCCTGCACAGACTTTGACAATGAGAGTGCCACTGCACCACCTGTTGCCGTGGATGTGCAATTTCACTTCACACGGCAAAAGCATAAAACGTCCTCCTGGCATCGCATTGCACCGCTAAACAATTTGAGAACTGCTTTCATGCAACATAAGCTTTTTAAAAAATAAAAATAACAAAGAAGCAAAAATATGATTTGCAGTGGGAACGTGTTTGTTTTAGAATAGTTTGTATTTTAGTATTTGCTATGAAAAAAAAGTGTACCTTGAAGAATTGCGTGAAAAGTATAGATGCTCGTTTTTAATATTCAACAATAATGAAATCGTGTGTTTGAAGAGTTGAAAAGCCCAAGTTGAAAAACTTTGGATTGCAAGCCTGAGTGCAGTGACAAATAAAGTGCATACTCGCTCGCTAAATCAGCTTTATGGCTTGTGGGCACAGCTGCTGTATTTCAAGCCACTGACAGTTCATTGACAGCCAAATCATGGAGACTGGAATGAATTTCAAAATACCTTGTGGATTTTACCCTCTTCGGTGCCAACAACGAAAAGAGAGTCGGTTTGATTGTGGAAGTCGAAGGACGTACCTCCAACTGAAGACAACATTTATGTACTTAGGAACAATATTAAGAAGTCCACAATGACAGTGAACATAAAAACATCCTGTGAGCAATATTAGTCATATCTACAACATGTAGTTATGCTAAAACATCAAAAAAGAAAAATCTCACCGGTGCTGTGCTCCCGAATACCATCAGGAGCATCAAACACAGGATCATCCCGTGTAAGCCTGATAGCATCTGAGAAGACCAGCTCATTCTACAGACACACAAACACATTGTGACAAACAATGCTAAACACATTTATTCGCCCACTTGTCATAAAAACGAAAAGAGAGCCTACAGTACTTTAATGCAAAGTCATTCCATTTCAATGAGCTATGAACGTTTTATAACGTGAGATTTGAACAGGAATAATAGATTTCCAATTTATTTTAAACAGCACACTGGGCCAAAATGAAAAGTGAGATATTTCATCACTGAAATCATTTTATTGCTCAGGAATAGGGCTGCACAATTAATCAAATTTTAATCGCGATCACGATATTGGCTGCCACGGCTAATTAAGCTGATATTAACATTTAAAAAGTACATGTCAAATGAAGCACTTTGTCATTCTACCACCAGGGGGCAATGTTTCACGTTTGCATGATAAAAGTCTCTGCTCTTCTCACCCTAATATTTGATTTGCCAGTGTGAAATGGCATTGAGTATATCACCGGATTCGTAATAGATACGGTGCTAACTGTCAATTGAGGCCCAAAATTGGAATCAATTTAGTTTGAAATGACCGAAAATGACATTTTGAGTACTAAGTGATTCAAATTTGCTTAAGAGTAAATAATGTGCTTGATTTTAAGTAGCCTAGTATAAGGCTTCAAAAAGATAAAAGGATAGTCAGGCAATGAAAATATCTAAAAAAAAAACAAAAAAACAGAAAAGTAAAACACAGAAGAACACATCATGTCCTTGGATAACAAAGCCATTTTAAAATAGCTATAATTCATATTCAATGCAACCTAGTGTACGTTCATTTAAAAAAATTAAAACATAAAACTTGTACTATCTCTACGGCTACATTACAAACCTTAATGAGTGTCCAAGACACAACACGGCCATCAGAGGATACGGAATAGAAATTGTGGTTGTTGTCCATGTCGTCATTCTGCCATCGCACCTAATTGAAAAGTCACAATCATATATATATATATATATATATATATATATATATATATATATATATATATATATATATATATATATATATATATATATATATATATATATATATATATATATATATATATATATATACTGTGTACATTCTAAACTCACCTGCCAGACAGGGTCGGTGTGCTTGCCAGTTTGGGCATTGCTCTTGTATTCAGGTTGCAGTCCCTTCTTCTTCAAATTGTACACGCAAACACATCCATCATAGAAACCGACAGCTACCAGATAGGAATGTTGCTTATGAATGTCGAGGCTGAGAACGCCAGCACCTGTCGGGAAGATGTATTCGGGGAAGGTAGCGTTCTTCAAGGTATAGAAGAGAAGCATCCCTTTGCCCTGTTTGCTGAAGTCATCTGACGTAATACAAGAATAGATGAAATTATTAGTGAGTCATGTCAGCTTCCCAGAAAGTCAAATGATTCATTCGTCTTGATGACTTACAAGATCCCAAACCTACACCAAAAAGATCAGGATATTTCTCATTCCTGTGGAAGAAGGTGCATTGAGCGTTAAGCTTGTGCTGCGTTGTTGTGTGTTTGACGATGTGAGGAACAAAGCTTACCAGCAGAGTGCAGTGACACACATTATTTTGGCTTTGTCATAGTGGAACTTCCATAAGGGAAGAAGAGTGCCTTCATGCTCCCTAAATTCATCTGCTGCGTCCTCAAAATATTTGAAATCTAAAAGGACACACAAGAAAAGAGGGTATCAGTTTAGTTGCACTCCTTTGGCAGGAGTCTGTTTATGTGTTATTTTATCCAACAGCTCCAGAAGGTAAATTGGGTAACATCATATGTTTTTCCTGTCCTGGAGTATCGTGTCATTAATGACACTGTCCGTCCATGTAATACTTTACAAAATTAAGGCATTTATAATTTAGCAAAGGTCACAATAATAAAATTTAGCGTTACATTACTTCATGTTTCAATCAATTTGCTCTTAATTTGAAAAGATTGGTGTACTGCTCCCATCATTTGTTAAGAAGCGTTAAATTTTATTTGCTGGAACCTGCTTCAATTCAATTAAAATCTCACATATACACTGAAATTCTATCATGTTCTCCAGGACTAACATTATCTGTTTTATCGCTGGAAAATTACGTCAATAATGACAATGCACATCTATATACAACTTTCTTAAGACATACAACAGTTTGCAAAGGCGTCACCACACAATTTAGCAATAGGTTACATCATGTTCCAATTAATTTACTCTTGGTTTGGAAAATATACAGTTATTGGTCCTGTCACAGAATTAAAACACATTAAATTAGATTTGCAGATACCAGAAAATCTGTCAATATCTCACATATACCCAGAAATTCCTAAAGGGCAGTTCTACCCCAATTTGAGAGCTGCTAATCTACAGCAAAAAAAAAAAGAACAATACCTTGAGCTATGTCATTACATGTATTCTGATTGACCATCCGTTCCAGCAGTTTGACTGCCATGACCATTTGGGCAATGTCATCTCTCTGCAGGGAAAGAGAAAAAAAAGTGGCCTGACCAATACAGAAAAAAATGTGTTTCCTGTGAATATGAAGAAAATAAATCACATATATAGTAATTACAAATCGATTATTTAATATAATCTCGCAAAAGAGAAAGCTGTAAACAGTAGTTGCAGCTTGTATATTGCAAGTAAATTGAGTTACCGGAGTGTCATTAATTATCATCCCTTTGTTTTGTTCACCATCTTTCTTCTGGAAGGCTCTCTGCTTCTCCTTTTTCAATTCTTGTTTCTGCAGCTCCTCTGTGTACGCATCATATATCTCCCACTGAACACACAAAAAAGAATCAAGCATTTGTTGTAGTAGGAGTGAAGTCAGAGAATCCACTACCTGACTTGCTGTGGCTGAATAGTTGCAGCGTGGTGGAGGTACAGTCTGGCAGCTTCTATCCTGCACGGAAACACAACTTGAAGTTTAGTTTAAGGTATAATATATATTTATATATATGTTGTTTGTTGTTCATTCCTACCCGCAGTGCATTATTGAGTGTTTGTGAGGCTCTTTCAATGAAATTGAACTGATTTGTACACTTTGTGTCCTGATCATTTGTTTTGGAGGCAGCACTGTCCGGTCTGTCATCTTCTCCAGCATCCTCGTCCTCAAATCCATCAACGGATGCCTCCTTTATGGAAAATCGACAATCAACAATGGCTTTTTCTCAATTAAAATATATATTTAATGAAATATTTTTAAAAAAGGAGTACACAATTTACCAATGTTTCTATTCCCTCCTCTTCAAGTTCTGTTCGAGTATCCACTGATTCTGGACAAAACATACGTATTTGTTTTCAAATTTCATAACATGTTGACAGCACCTCTTAGTGGTGCAAAGGATGAACTACATCATCATTTTAGTCGTCTGCAATCATTAAGAACACTGCATACAATTGTACAATCACATGGGGGATTGACAAAACAATAATTTTCATGGGCTAGTAAAAAATTTGCAGGTGTTAGTAAGTACCTCCAGAGAGCTCTTCACTGGCTGCCAGCCTGCGAGCCTCATCGGAGTCCTGATGGATAAGGCAACCATCCAAGACGAAATGGACAGCCAATTGATCAACAGCACTAGTAAGCTTGAAAGCACCCTCCTGGAAAAGAAATAATTCAAATGGATTGAATGTGTCGTGCAAAAAAAAAAAAGAAAAAAAAATGAATGTCACATCGGAAATGATCATTGCCTTAGAATGCTTTAGAATATTGTCATGAAGATGCATAGTTTTGCTTTTGAACGCTTCGTTTCAGTCTGTATATATTTTTTAGCACTAATCAAACCTCATTTTCTAGTAGGCGTGATTTCAATATTTACATTTACCTTGAAGCTGTATCGGATGATGTTTTGTGGCGCATGCGGATTTTTTGCAGTCAGAATCCTTGTAACTTCTTCTTTCAGCTCCTATTTGAAATAAACAACGACCACAGTGAAACAATGAGTGAGTAGGTTACCATGGTTGATTTATTTTTTACGTTCGCTTTCCCTTACTGCATCAGTGAGCTCCAATTGATCAGTAGGTTTAATAAGTTTGCCATGCGTTCTTTCATCCCAGGCATAATCACCACAGTCATCTTCGTCATCCTGCAATGTTGCATGCAGTTGCGGAATATTTTCTCATCATTTGTAATGATATAGGAATTAACATAAGGATGTGTAGGAATTGCGTTTGATGTGACTCACCTTTCTCTTACCGGTAGCTTTTTGTGACTTTGCACCAGGCACCTTCTGGTCAATTAGACGTAAGAGTAAAAAAAAAAAAAAAGAAATAACGACAGTATCATTACAAATGTTGCATTTGAACCATGCGTGAACAAAAAGAATCACAAACAATGTCACGTATTCACGGAGCCAGGTCATTTGTTATTTAGTCAACTTCGTGTCAGTTGACTTTACGTTGACTAAGTTCGGAATTTTACCTTTTTCCCGTGTGCTGCAAGATTATTGCCTGGCATCTCCAAAAGAGTAGAGAGAACTTCAAAGGAAAAATCCAGCAGGTGAAGACAGGCTTGGCTGGCCTTGTATACAGGTTGCCGAGACAACCGCCAGTCTCAGTAGAACTTCTTCGAATGTCTTTCTGGGAGCTTGCAAACAACTATTGGTGTGCTTTACTGCCACCCGTGGATAATAGGCCTACCTCTGCTTGACCCACTTAGGTTCTCCTCAAAATAAACAAGGTGTAATATCTGTCTTGTTTTGCTCATTTCTGTGCAGTTGAGTGGCTGTCTGCGTGGATAAATATAAATGTTCTATAGTGCATTGAAAATACATTGCACTGATGTTTTGTAAGCGTGCAAACAAGCTCAGAGTGGTCTTGTGACAATTAGAATGATTTTAGACGCACTTTTGCTTCACTGCGCACTTCATGGTGACGTTGTTTTGATTGGTCGGGAGCCTCATGAATATTTAATGAACCCGGAAGTTAGGCGGTGCTGCTGTTTCGCTGTCGAGTCACCTCTGTTGGGATGGAGGAAAACGAGCCGCTATAATGCTGCAACGAAGCATCTTAAATAGGAACGCTTAGACACAAACCGTAGTTTATCGTTCATACTGAAGCGTCACAAGAGCGTTTTGGCAAACATGATGGAAGAAATCGACAGGTTCCAAGTGCCTCCAGTTAACGGAGAGACGCAACCTTTGGTAAGCGAGCAAGCGCTCATCTTTATGCTAATCGGCCCATTGAATACGATTGGAAACGTTATTTTTTTGTCTAGTTTGTGTCTTTATTTCATTATACATTCCAGCTAGTCTTCGGTCGGTGTGCGCACCGCATTTCTCATCTCGGGATGTGAGAAACGATAACGTCAGATTGATAAACGAATAAGAGCATCGCTGCCAAGTCTCGCCCCTCCTTGGATGAAATCGAGCTAGTAAACAAGGCATTATCCTTGCTTAAACTTGGCATAAATCACATCTTTTAAAACAATGCTACTAAATCCGTGTTGACATTTAACGCAGCCTGCGCCCACTACTATCACATTTCGTCATTTGGTGACGTGTTATTTGGGTGCAACCTCACATGATGAAGAGGGGCTCTGTTCTAGTCTGCTCCCTGCCTGCTACGCTCTTCACGGTTCCATTTTTAAAAACGTGTCATATGACAAATCTCAGTAACAGGAAGTCACAAGAGTATGAGTATTATTTTCTTGGGCAGTATTTTATAACCGTTACAGAGCCAAAAATATATTTATCCTATATCATCTAGTGGATTTTTTTCTGTCTTTTAATAGATGAGACAAAGATGAATGAAGATAGCTTATTTTTTAGACAAACAAACAAACATACGACCTATTAATGGAAACTTAACCATTTGTGGTTGCACTCTTTAGATGTCACTAAGACAAAAGTAGTTCTTAATTGCCACCATCTTATGTTATAGGCAATTACTAATCTTTTAGGGAAGCGTCAATTTTTCGATATTAGTGTCAGCGTATTAACAATGTGGCATTCCCTTGTTACTATTCTACACAGCAGTAGCTTCTAACATCTAATTTTATTACCCACTTTACATATCTATGCTATTTGACTGTTTTAATGGTACATATGGCAGGGCCTTTGTAATGGTAAATACTTCATTGTCATTCTGAATGAATCAACTTTGCATCTGCTACATGCAAGCATACACACACTCACACACACATACACACAACACGCACACACTCACGCACACGCAGACACACGCACACATAAACACACACACTAGCACTTGAATGGGAAGAACTACGTTGCTGGAATTGAGATCCAATAATGACGGATAACTCTGCTGACTGTAACAGAATAATGTAGAACATTTGCAATTGTCATTCGTGGTCACCTGATTAGTCAGGCCTCATTGCGATTGGCTTCTGGGAAGCTGTGAAGCCACGATGTATAATCCTCCTTCAATCTCTGTGGGCTTGATGCTGTATCAGCAGCCTTGTGGTGCTGGCATCATCAGGGAAGGGAGTAAAAGAAAGATCAGGGTAATGAAACGGATACAGTGAGAGATTGTGTCATTTATATGTCAAAGTGGGTGTCTCATATATGATACAAGGTGTGTGAAAGGCAAGGGCAGCAGACCATGTTTTTTTTTTAAACCATCTAAAAAAAAGACTCGCTGATCCTGAAAGTCATGGGTCCTAAAGTCCACATCTCAGTTCTGCGGCCCCACCGAGTAAGCGACAGATAAAATTGACTCATACATTTGGTCTTTCAAGCATCGGTCAAAAATAATCAATAATATTTACCAATTATTTGAACTTTAATGTACTCTAACCATGGACAGCAGTTGTATACATATAACACTTCTGTCAATATTTTTAGATATAAATATATGCCATAACTTTATATCCTTAATATATATCATGAAATTTGGCAAGTACATTCTGTAAATCTGTCATTCAAATGTACCCCTAAATTTCTCTAAAATCCTGAAAAATCTTGCCTGTTGAGGACTTAAAAATAGAAAAACCTGTGCCAAATATAGAACATTTTTGCCTGTTTAAACGATGGAAGACAGCGGCCACTGTGCCCAGTAAAGGGTTACATTGCTTGGGGAGCAAACCAATTTTCTTTTATTCATGATCCTTTTTTAAACTAATCGACTGATTAATCTGTATTTTTTTCTGCAAAAAAAAAATCCATATTAGTCATGCCCTTGTCAGTTTTCTGTTTAGTGATTTGTTGTTTTTAAACGTCCTTGCTTTTGTATTGATCCTGTTGGATTCTGTGGGTGTACCCAATGCGTTACTGTATCCTACTCACCCATTTTCTGATTCTTTTTTCCTATCCCAATTAGGAAACACACTGTTGGTTTAGCCCAGATTAAACTTTAATTCCTCGGAACACCCATCAATCACCATGGTAAATAAATGTTGTGTCTTTCTTGCCAACTGCCTGGCGATCTCCACCCCGTGCGCCCCTCGGAGCCCCTCCTGGTGCAACAGTGGAGAGCTTACGAATGAGCTTAATAGTGCAACTCTGTTAGCAGGGCGAGCCAAGCGTGACCCAGCTCCCCTCTCTCAATCTGTTGACGGGCCGGGCTGGAACAGGAGCCCCCTCTGTTCTCCCACGGCCTCCTCTCCATGCCATCAGCGCTCGCACAGAAAGAACTGGAGCCAGGAGTGTATAGGTCTCAGAACACTCGGGCCCATTGATGCTGCACGGCGCACGGCCACGCTTGCCCGCTGGCAATTAGTGCTGGGGTGTTGGACATGAATTCCATTTAAAAAGAGCTGATTTTGCGGGCCTTACGGCATTACGGACGAGTTTGTCTTAAGCATCAGGATATACTGAAATGTGTGTGAGGTCCAAAATAAAAACAAATCTGAATATATTACTGTTATCATTTTTTAGGATCCGGCAGCCTCTTCCAACTCAGAAGCTGACCCTGATGCCAAAGGAGAGACGGTGGCGATCAACTACAAGCCTTCACCACTGCAAGTCCAAATAGGTACTGCCAATAGGCGATATAAAGTTTATCCAAAAAATAAAGTTTTGCTTATCGTCAATTGTCGAGACGATTGCGATTTTAGTAAGAAATAAACCTAACAAACTTTTATTTAAAAGTGTGAGTTTAAAAAAAAAATAAAAATATTCAGACAAAATGAATTAATACTAATTCAATATTAACCCCCGGGGGAAATTTTGACCCAACTTGGACTTTTGATGTTTTTGTGGTGTGAAATCAAAGGAAAAGCATCCAAAAAACACCAGGAAGCTAAAATATTGCATAGATTGTCAAAACATGATGACTTTCAATATGCCATGCTGCTGTCCCTTCTAAATGCTTGCAAACAGGAGGTTGAGAGGTACACCCTATAGGCGTCAAATTTAGCCCATTTGGGGCTCGTTCATTAGTTGCGCCTTCAGCACCTACAATGTCATTTTCAGTCAACAGCAAGTGAAAAATTTGTTTTTTTTAAAAGTAGTAATTATACAAGAAAAACAATTTGGTTTCCAAATGAACTCATTCTATTCTAAGACTTAATTGTACATTTTTATGTATATTTTTTTCCAGGTAGTTTCAAGTGTTAGGCTAAAAGAGTGTCTCAAAATTGCTTGCGCTAAAAGTTAAATGTTGACAATATATTCACTTTTTTACTTCTAAAAGTGACTAGAAGTGGCATTTTGCCACTTTTGCAAAATCTTGATTTCACCGCTTAGCTCATTTTTAAATGTTCGGTTTTTACGATGACAAATTAATCAATATAATGTTTTATATCCCTGTCTTGAAATTATTTCTAGCCCCTGACTGGTATGGATTTTACTTTTTTTGTTGTTTGTTTAGGCTGATGCTAATTTTCGATTTTGGGTAGAAATATATTCTGATAAGTGATTAATTAAAAAAAAAAATCCTACAATAGTCCTAGTGTACTCACTAGAGTACTTCCCGAACCTCCGTTGATATCTTTATCGTTACAGCAGAGGTTTTACAAGTAATCGGTTTTCAAAAAGAATTAAAAGGCCAAAAGTTGCCTCATGCAATACAACCATGCCCCATTTTGCTTTTAATTGTCACATTTACTGATCACTTGACATCCTTTGGTTGCCCAGAGAAACAGAGGGATCTTGCCAGAAAGGGATCAGCGAAGAACGGCACTGTGGGAAGTCCCGTCAATCAACAACCCAAGAAGAACGCCCGGACAAGGTAGCACCTTTCTTTCCATTCAGTGCAGAATGTAGCAAAACAAGCGCACAATGGATTTGCATAGCGCCTTTTGAGAGACGTCAGCTGACTTTGGATAGCTACAAAGAGATTGCAACAACAAAGATGCGGGTTTGTTTGTGTTCTGTGCGAGCACACTCAGCCCATAAAGCTGGTGTAACCCACAGTATTGACAACCGGCTCTGTCTAATCCCGCTCCCTGGTGGATTAGTGGAAATATATGAAAGGCTAGCGAGTGGCTTCATGCCAAATGCCCTGAGGCGGACTGATAAACTTCCAGTCCTGCATTCTGAGGTTTACAAATGTTCCTCACATTTACCTATTTTCTGTGGACTTATTGCTTGTACAGATAGAGGGATGAACGTGAACATTCTTTCACTCTTTCTAGGATAGCTTTTTGGAAACTCTATGCACGTTAACATTCAGGATAGACTTGCAATTTTTTCTTTTGTGGTCTGCCTCTACTACAAGGTTTGCAAATGGTATTTATGGTGGCTAAGAATACAATGGAAATTAGCATAGTGTTCATTGATTGCCAACTTTCTTTGTTGGGTGTATAGTCACCAAAAGCTAAAGTGGCATTAAAAACTGTAAAAAGAACATAGCATTGAAGCGATTGGAATTAAGTGGAATTATTTAGAAGGCATCCTTGAGGCGAGAGAGGTAGGTGCTTCGGGCGCAATACACTAGGGGGCGCCAAAACCCAAGTTGCCCTTAGTTTTCAAACGCGTTATTTCTATCGGTTTTTCTATCAACTTCAAGTCAAAAAGGAAACAATCGTCACAATTTTAAATGATTCTAAACAATAAAATGATTGAAGAGGAACCATTTGAATAAATTTGAGGTTATCAAAGTTCCTGTCCAAACGGAGCCGCGGCTGACGCGCTGTACGTTGAAATAACTCCCAAGTGTTTGGGTTGGTTGCTGGTCACTTTTAAAATTAGTTTTCCGGCTGTTGCGCTTCAACTGGTTTAAGAAAAAAAGACTCCTTTTATTACTGAGGAACATATTGGAACACATTGGAAGAATGTTTTTATTTTATATATTTTTTTTAAATGTTACTTTAAAATGCAATAATGACAGACCCATTTGTTGTGGAAAAAAGATCGGTTTCTATGACTAATTGGTAACAGAGCCATAAACCTTTTACATTAACACATGTTCTAGTGTTATTTTTGTCCTCAATCGAATGCAAATGCTAATTAAGTTAATGCAACGCTTTGCCAGTGATAAATTTGCACGTGGACATTTTAAGTCAATCAATGTGGAAACTGAAGATCAATAGTCAGATCTTTTAATTTCGGGCTTAAGAAAAAAAGTTGAATCTTGTGTATCTGAAGAATAAATGAAATAGCTTGGATGATCTAGACATTGGTGGACTTGGAATAATTTGAATCAGTCAAGTAATGCTGAAGGAGGAGTGAACACGGTAGAATACTGTATGTTGTAAATGTGTTAATTTTGCTCGATAAAAAATTGGAAATTTTTGATAGTTGCAATTTAAAATAAAAAAAAAACAAATTCCAAAGGTGTAAGGAATGAGCTAAATGTTTAGAATTTCAGGGTAGAATGATGTAATGATGAAATGAATGGGGATTTTTACATTTATTTATTTTTTAACAAGAACTTTTGGATAGAGAAAAATAAAAGTCCACGCAAAACACTGGCTTCTAATTGAAACACAACTTCCTCTTTGCTTGTTTGCAGGTTGGTTGTGCCAAATAAAGGCTACTCCTCTTTAGACCAGAGCCCAGACGAGAAGCCCCTTGTAGCACTGGACACCGACAGGTATGCCACTTGACCTTCGTAAACATACTTTCACACTTGTGAATACGACAAAACAAAATGCCTGACCTAAAGGGAAGTGAGGGGATTTCGGTGTTGTCGGTCCCCCCGCGTTACATTAATCCATGAAGCCACTTGAAGAGAGTTGGAGCAGTCGGGATCCAAATATGGGGCAAAGCCTCTCCCAGGGTGCAGGATTAAAGGATAGTGGGGTGAGGATTTGCAGAGGGAAAAGCAGCTCAGAGGGAGCGCCTGCTTCCACCCAATATTTGGACACAGATGAGCCTCACCCTTTGTGCTCCGACCCGAGGGCAAACGATCCACCAGGCGTGTCGGAAAAGCCCCGGCGAAAAGATAGATTTCACAACTGAACTACAAGTTATGTTTGTCTTCTGCTCGGCAGTGATGACGACTTCGACATGTCCAGGTACTCCTCGTCGGGATACTCCTCAGCCGAGGTGAGATGTCTGAGGGACCAGGTATCTATGCGCACATTATATTTCGCTTCACGTAGTGTCACCCCGTTAGCCACATCGTTTAGTCAAAGAACAAACATTGCCGCCTTGTCATCAAATCCCATCATCTGCTCAGCCCTTCTACCACAGTGATTGAACCTTTTTTTCAATGGTAGCCCTGCTGAAATATTTCTTTCAGCCAAATACCTCCTAATAAGGAAGACTTTTGTTTACAACAGTGGTGAAAAATACACAACACACACACACACACACATATACATATATATATATATATATATATATATATATATATATATATATATATATATATATATATATATATATATATATATATATATATATTTTTTTTTTCTTTTTTTTTTTTCTTTTTTCAAAAACAACAGAAGCCCATTTCTGCCTGTGCTTCTTCATGCGCAAATCCATGGGCAAACAGGCATCTGACAATAAAAAGAAAAACTAACAAACCAAAAAAAAAAAAGAATCCTCCCCTTCCCCTCTCAAAAATCTTTTTTTTTTTTTTTTTTTTTTATTCCTCCAAAACCTGCTTCTATCGGTGGGGAAAAAAGAAGTAAAAGGTCTTCATGCACAAATCTACTGACAGTCAAAAATGTTTGTTTCACTGCCAGACTTCTGGTAGTAATAAAGAAATAAATGAAACTGTCTTCACGAAAACTGGATTTTATTTGTTTCCACTGGCAAAAACAAGATTTATTTATTTCTTTTTAACTGATGAAAATGGGCTTTTATACTATATATTCTATATTCTAACCAGCAAAAAAATCCTGCTTGTCAGATTTATCATACTTGAATCTACATCAGTAGTGGTATCTCGAGTCGTATTTTATTCAGCAAAGCCATAAATTAGGATGGGTGATGTCATCTCTTTCATGTCTCACTAGTCTGCCAGAAATTTGAAAAAACGCGTACAACTACGTGACTTGCTTGATGTTCCAAATAATTTACTCTTAATTTGAAAAGAAAATCATCGTTCTAAATAAAACATAAACAGCATTAAATTAGCTGAAAGCTGTTAACTCTTTTAGTGCCATTGACACAAATTCTTATAAACTATATGTTTTTTTTTTTTAAATGATTGATAGATGACATAGATAGATGAATATTATGTCAATCGAACACGGTTGTAATGCAGTTACTGTATATACATATGCAAACTGTTATTTTGCCATCAAAAACACATTTTCACTGTTTTTGTCTATGTTTTATCAAAGGGGAGGGACTGTTGAGATGTTTCAAATGCTACAACAAAAGTGTCAAAGTCACTGTTGTTCAGAAAAGACATCTTTTCACAAGGAAAAACTCATTGTCTCATTTTGTCACTCAAATGACCTATTTTCAAATACGGATTATTAAAGAACAGAAAAAGCTAGAATCGTTTTTTTTCCTAAGTAAAGAATGGAATCCAGTCTTTCATATGGTACCACGATTGTCTACATCGTCACACTATACACTATTCTGTCCAAAATCAAGTGTACTCCCCCCAAGTGCCTTCACACAATCCCAACTGGGCTACTGCTTTACCGGATACACTGATCCTGTTGTATTCTAGTGGTGGGATACATTGTATTTGTCTACCACTGGTCCTTTCGAGTTCCCTGTCCCTCTTACCCCACTGTGACTTTCAAAGATATCGTTTACTTCAGATTTCTGTCTGAATACACCATTTTTTTTTTTTTTTTGTTCTATACGATGTATGTGGTTCAAGTCCTACTTGTGTCTACTACAGCAAATCAACCAGGACCTCAACATCCAGCTCCTGAAGGACGGCTACCGGCTGGATGAGATTCCAGATGACGAGGACCTGGATCTGATCCCGCCCAAAGCGGTCAACCCCACCTGCATGTGCTGTCAAGCCGCCCCCTCCACAGCGTGTCAGATCCAGTAGCACCGCTCCTCCTCTTTCCAAAAAAAGAATATTACAGAAAGGGTTCAACAGATTGCACAGCTTTAGGAGAAGACAAAAAGGCGTTGTAAATGTCCGGTGAGGGAGGTAGGTAACACCAATGGATCTTGTGCACGTTCCTCCTATGGTTGGATGTGTGCACCTTCTGCCTTGTAGGGTGGACCGGGACTGCAATGATGGCACAAACATAAGCTTGAAGGAAAACTCAAAACTCCATTTTTTTCCCCCCTCACATGGACAATTCAGGACTGTTGATTAGAAACCATTGGATGAATGAGTAGAACATTTTCTTTGGGAGATCATTTGAATTATTTCATCTGCTATGATAAAAGATTGGAATTTGTCTGGTTCCAGGCCACAAGTTTTGTCTTCATATAAGAGTATATGCGTCCATTGATGACATACCCAGAGAAGTAGCCCTCAGCCATTAAACTTCTCACCATAAAACACTTGAAGTAGTTAAAATCTTAGTTTTCTAATGTAATGTCTGTTTCATCATTGCTTTACAAAAATGTGATAAAATACATTTTGCATGTTTGCCTGTTGAAACTGTCACGACGGCCAACTTGTGCAGATGATTACTCGGTTTTTGGACATCATTCATGGTAGCGTATGTACTAATTTAGTTTGGATTTTTCTGTTGCGTTTGTTAGCTAATAATGACGATCCATGCATAAATATAAAGGGAACATCTTGTCATGAGAATTCAGCAGAAAATGGTACGTAAATGTTATTTTATAATCTCAACGATATTACTACATGCATATGTGAGCTCTGTGTGCATGCAGCAGCCACAGCAAAACTCAGAATAGCTTGTATATTACTCACTTAAAATATGAATGGTTATAGCAGTATTTTGCTTTTTGTCATTTAAAAGCTAGATATGACATTTTATTTTGGCACAAATTTTATTTAGAAAACACTGAGCATGTCTGAGGTTTTTACTTGTTCATCTACATGACTTTTTGTACCAAATCCTACTAATTTCTCATGACAGGTTTCGGAGAGTGTTATTTATCATTTGTTGTACCTGCTGTGAATTTTCAAATAATTTTAAAAATGTGACTTCAGTGGACACATTTTATTTTATTTTTTATTTGAGCTTTCCTCTTTTGAGGAAGGTGTAAAATACTTCACATTTTTAAATTTAATTTAAGTGTAATTATGTTGTCTTTTTTTGTACATATTCAACCTGTATATTTTGGACAAATATCCATAACACCCGCCACAGCTTTGCATTGTCACTGCCAATGGCCTTTTCTCATACGGTCGCTTTGTGTATGTTTTCTATACACTACTCGGTTGAGGTAATTTCCCGCTATGTGCTAGCACTATTGTGTGAATTTGTTTGAATTAAAGTGACCCTAGAAGACCACATTCCTCCAAAACAATGGCATTTTGTCCCACTTCCTGTGTGCCAACCGTGACCAGTTAGCTGATATAACAAAACCCGTGCACGTGTGTGCGTCCGTAACACAACTAGTACAAAACAAGTTAACCAGTCTTTATACAAAAAAAAAAAATATTTGGGGAAACCCTCCGTTCATAACTCATCTTTGTTCCCATACTGTCCGTTTCCTTTTTTTTTTTTTTTTAAATTCAGAATGGAATATAGATAAATATATTTTGGGGTTAAAGTATTGCATATGAGGTCATATTCTGGTCTTCTGAAAGAAGTGCCATATGGAATGAGTTTTCCCAAATTGTCTAAGAGCACACTTGTAATGTGCCAATATTGAATTGTTGGAATTAAAGGGGAAGTCAATAGAAAGTTTCTCTGAATAATATGTTCAATGCACCCCCAAAACTCTAAAGATGGTTTTCCGATTAAAATTGCATTTTCGGAATATTAATAAAGCAGCAAAATGAACCTGATTTCATCCATCTCAGATGCTGACCATTTTGGCAGTTTCTGTTACCTAAAAATGACGGTTGCTCGAGGCTTAGTTAATGACCAATCACGGTTCATCTTGAATATCACATGACCAACCAGAGTAGTGATTTGTCTTTACCTAAGCCCAGAGCAACTGTGATTTCATTTTCAGTTGAACGCGCTTGAGAAAATGGCCGACCCAGGAATAAAACGGGTACATTTAACTGCTTAATTCATAGTCCACAAATGAAATGAAAAATCAGAATGTCATATTTAGACTAGTGGAACTGCTTAGAGCATAATATTGAAAAACAAATATCGGCTTCCTTTACAAAATGAAATCTGTTCGTTGAGAGCTTCTGTCAACTGCAAACATTTAGACTGTGTAAACGATGTGTTTCAGTCCTCTTATGAGTAACACTATTTCTGACTAGTGTCACTTGTACCAAGTTTTGTCAATAGCAAACCATTATAACACATATTTATTTGCAGCTGTATATTTTAAATTATTTCCAGCTATGTGGAATATATTTCTGTTCAAAAATGTTTGGTTTTATTTGTTGGACTCCTCTAATGACTGTACAATGACTCCAGTTAGACTAAACGGTATTCCAGTTCTGTGTAAAGTGCAAAATGTCCCCCCCAAAATAAATAAATAAATACCTATCTGAAAGCTGGGTTTGTTCTTTCGGTTGTTTTTTTTTAACTTGATAAAAATACAGTATATGAAAATATGTATCCTCCAGAAAGCCGGCCTATTCGTTTGTGTTGTAATGGAAAATAAGTTTTAGTACAACATTTTGTTGTTCACTTGCCACCTGGCTTTGCTTGTAACTATTTCACTTGAACATACATGAGGACTTTCTGTGTATGAGCGAGTAAGAATCTTCTCTCTCTTTCGTCTCTTCAAATTCTCTTACAGACCAGACCGCTCCGTTAAGACTTGTCTTTGAAGCTTCAAAGAAAAAGCCTTTTTTTTTCGAAACTGATCTTGCCTAAATCCTGAAAATTCCACAATTGTCCACTGTTGTGTCCATTTTGTCTCAGCCAGACAGCAAAGTTAACACGAGACAAAATTTGGAATGGCTGGGTTGTCATCTACTGAGCACACAAGAACTTAGTAGGAAAGCTCCAATGAGTCAAAGGATACGAACCAAAAATGGACAGATGAGTGGCAGAATTTCGTTCTGTGCGTCCATGTTGTGGGGGGGCGGCTCAGTGATTAGCCTTGAGCTGATCCCTTGGGAGCAGATGGTGCAATGTGGCTTACCTACACTCCTGGAGTCTGAAGAGATAGTTAGTTCTGAGCAGAACAGCACCGATGTCTTGAAAGACCTTGATTGGTTCAAAAGAAAGGTGAGGGATTTCTCAGTCTTATCTAGGAGTGCAATGATATTTTTCAAATAAATATTAGCAAAATGTATTTTGTGTTTCGAACGTTTCTTTGAATGTGTATTTGAGTATTTATCACCCATTTTTTTGTACTGTAGAGCACAAAGAAGACGGGGCAACACGTGGCACCATGCTCTTGCGGGTGTTTCGATTTGCTATCATAGTGCTCCTGCTCTGTGTCAACCACCTGCATGGCTCCCTTCTCTTTCCTGCATCCTCCTATGAGTTCACTGCCTACAGAATGCAACAATACAACCTGGCAAAGCAGACTCACGGTAAGGTCATGCTGTCAGATGACTGTTCCCTGTGCTCATCTGGGCATTGCTCGTAAAACTAAGGATTTTGTGTATCGTAATGTTTGTTGTTGTCAGGCACGAGGAGTATTACAGGGGAGGAGTGAGTGAGTCCGTTAGTTTTTGTATTTTCTATTTCTTTTTTTTTAAATAAAAGAAGCAGATTGAACAATGGCTCGGTAAATCCCTTAACAAATGCATGTGTATCCAGATCCATATTATTTGAACTATAAATCACAACTTTTCTCTCATAATTTGAGCCCAGTGGTTTATAGTCCAGTGTGTCTTATCTGCAGGTGTTTTTTTTTTTTTACAATTCACTGTTAAAGCAAATGTGTGTACCTGTTCAAAGTGTCAATTTATGGAACAACTATGACAAAAAAACTGAAAAGATGTGCTCAATGGCTGTGCTCAAAAAGAGTTTTAAAAATACAGTATTTAAAATATAAAAAAATATGTATAAATTGTGTATATATATATATATATATATATATATATATATATATATATATATATATATATATATATATATATATATATATATATATATATATATATATATGTCCTTGTATATATGACATTAGTGCAGTGTGATTACATGTTCCCTAAAATAGTCAGTCACTTAAAGGCAAACAGTAGGAGCCATTATCGAATTATTGATTTTGAGTTTGAACTGCTATTTAATCCTGCAGTATTTTGTCGGCGTTAAGTTGAAATCATCAATCCATTTTCTATAAATATGTTTGTCGGTGGTAAACATGTTGAATTAAAAAAAAAAAAAAGGTCCATATACCATCTTTCTGCCTATATATCTGATAGCCTGTAGCTTGAAGTTTGGTGCGGCTCATCCATGACAATTTTATTATTTCTCATTTGTTGCTGCTGTGGCTTATATATGGGTTTGGCTTATAGTCCCTAAAATGCAGAATTATGGACTGCAATCTGATGGGTTTGATCCTATCCATTTTTTAAATTTTTTGTCATTTTGCAACCCACCGGCAGGAAAAACTTCAAAATAAAAGCGAGGACAGGCTCCAACTCACCAATAAAGCTAATGAGGGTAGAAAATGGACGGCTATAACATTGGGGATTTTTTTGGTTCAGGTTGCCGAGGCGCCATCGTAGTGGCCGAGGCAAGAGCCGCTGATGAGCCAGTCCTGACCCGCCGCTGTGTCATCATGAGAGCAGTGGACTTCACCACCAAAACATACAGTGAGGCGCAGAGACAAAATGCTGCCGCCATTTTAATTCTGCTGCCTCAAAATATGTCAAGCATTTCCCATGAAGCAATCCAGGTAGCAATTTTTGATCTCTTTTCACTTTTTATGAAAACTATGATAACAGATTTTTGAAATTCCTGAATAGCTAAATACCAAAGCCAAATACCCCAAATTGGTGAGTCCATTTGTTCTCCTAAATATCAGCTCTGTTCCTATATTTTTATTTTTTTCAGTCCTTTATGCTGAGTGAGAGTCAAGCCTTGATGAAGGAGACTCTCACGCCAGTGTATGTTGCCCATGAGGATGAGCAGTTGCTCTACATGTACGAAGAGGTGAAGAAAGCGGCATCTGCACGAACCTCATCGATATTCATTCGAGGTAATTTTCATTCGAGATAAACGCATCACCCATAAATGACAGTTTTTAAACCACTGGGTTTTCATCTGTGACAGTCTTTCGAAGTATGGTAACAGCGACAGCCTTTCAGATTTTAGTAACCAACAATGTCCCCATTAAGGCCATTACAGACACTACACTGGTGACTCTGGAAGTAAGTGTACATTTGTTTGTGTCTTTTTTTTTTTTTTAAGATACTCCCATTGTCCCCACACTACATTGTCCAGTATACAATATTAATATAAAATTGGAATTGTGTATTTCAGGGAGTGCTTCCTGGATCTGGTGAGGATATACCTACGATTGTGATCACTGCCCATTATGATTCATATGGACTGGCACCAGTGAGTTATCAATAGTCAATATGTACATATTGACAAAATCAGACAATGAGAATAAATATGTGGCAATATGCATGTCGCAAGAATAATAATTATATTTTGCAGTTATTAACATTTGATGCATAGATGAACTTTTTCTGTCTGAATTTCAAACATCGTGCTGCATTTGAATGCACCACATTTTTAGCGTAAAGTGCTGACGCTGGAGACTTATTCCGCATGGTGCAACGGCAGCATAATTGACTAGCTTGTTTATTATTGGTTTTAATCAGCAATTGATTTTTTTTTCATGGCGGCATGTTGATGTTGGTAGAGACATGATGCGATAAAAACAGAATTTCAAGGAGTAAAGCCAGCCGGTTCGCAAACCGGGCTGTGATTGGTCATTACCTGATCAACTGTTGTTGTCATTTTCATTCAACAGCAACACACAAAATGGCTGTTGACCAGGGCTTTTGCTTCTTTATTCATGTTCTACAAGCACAATACTAATCAGAATGCCATGTTTAAAGGTGGGCTGCATATAACATATTCTATGCAAAAAAATGTACAGTATATGCATGCCCACTGACATGCCCAGTACATGCCCACTGACATACTAAACTGTATTGACATAACTTGCATCAACAATAAATCCATAATAATAAATAAAATGAATTTTTCCTGTGTGTTGTATTATGCAGTGGTTGTCTTACGGCGCCGACTCGAATGGCAGCGGCGTCATCATCTTGCTGGAATTAGCACGTCTCTTCCAGATGCTTTATAGCAGCCCAAGTACCAGACCACGGTTAGTTGCAGTTCAAAACTCTTTCATTCAGAAGCTTGAATGCGACATTTAAGTCTGCTTCCTTTCTTTATATTCATCATTAAGGTATCATTTAATGTTCTCTCTCACTGGAGGAGGAAAATATAATTTTCTAGGCACCAAGAAGTGGATAGAAGAGAACCTGGACCATGCTGGTGAGTTCTGGCAAACGTCATCATAAGAACACAACATTTGATCAGTTTTGTTTGAAATCTATATTTCTTGCCAGAATCAAGCCTCCTTCATGACAATGTGGCATTTGTGGTTTGTTTGGATACACTGGCTAATGGTGATGAGCTGTACATGCATGTGTCCCGCCCGCCTAAATTGGACACTCCCATCAATGAATTCATTCAACATTTGGATGAGGTAATTATCAGGGTATCAAAAAAAAAAAAAAAGAGGTTTGCTCATGTTCAGAAATCATGCGTCCCTTTTACCCAGGTGGTTTCCTCAAGATTCCCATGGATGAAAACCCAACTGGTCCATAAGAAGATCAACCTTGTGGAATCGACGGTGGCCTGGGAGCACGAGCGCTTCAGTCTACGCAGGATACCGGCACTCACTCTGTCTCACCTGGAAGACCCCAAATCCGAGCTACGGGGTTCCTTGCTCGACACTGCGTAAGTTGAACGAGACATTCTACATGTGTCCCCGTAATTGGGTGGCGCCCCTGTCAGGTTGTTACAGTTAGCTTGGATAGGCTTTGGCTTATCTATGAGATATTATTGTAAGCTATTGCAAAAGTTTTATTAAAATCTTGTTTTGGAAATGTGTTATAACAGTTCCCAAGTGGACCTTCGGAAACTTAAGCGGAATGCTATCATCATAGCCGAAGCGCTGGCACGGAATATGTACCATTTATCAAAGAAGGTGAGGAAAAATATGGTGAAAATATGTTGTGATTGTTCATCATTACCCTGGGCAATTGTGATGTCATATTCAGTTGACAGCAAGTGGCAAAATGGCCACCCTCTGAGATGGATGAAAACATGTTGATTTTGATGCTTAATTTATAGTCCACAAATAAATTGAAACCATACTACCATATTTGGACTTGCATTGCACATTTTAATTCAAATGAAAACTTATGGGTTGACATCTCTTTTAAGTTCTATGTATGTACGAGTTGCTCTTTGTCCTCACTAGTATGACATTTTTGTACACTAGTAAACAACGATAATACTAATAGCACAAGTACATGTTATTGGTGGAGCAAAACTACTATTTTTTTTCAAAGTGCTACTCGTGTGTATCACATGCTAGAGAGGCCTATTAATGTTACTAGTTCCGGACATTACTTTACTATGATTTTCAATTGTTTGAGTGTTCGAGTAGGCCAACTTTCGCAAAAGTGAAAAGTTAATAGAAAGAAACAGTCCTGCTACCGTTCAGGTGAATTTTATTTTGAGTGAATTATAGTACAAGGTCCATGGTTTCTAAACTCGAGATCAATGAAATGATCGAGCTATTTTCAACCATTTTCAAAGGACTGTAGATTTCTCAATAAGATATAAACAGTGTTAATGTGCCAATTTTGTTTTATTTCAAGAGCTCGCCACAAGATGTTCAAATCTTCAAAGACAGACTGGTACGTGTCTCATTGAAAATACGAACGAATTGCTGCCCTCTAGCGTTCATATTATGACATTAGATACAATTAAAAAATCATAGCAACAACATACTTTTCGCGCTTGATTAAGCAGTATTAATTGCATCACTTGAATATTGTAACTTCAGGACTTCCTCGATAGTCGAATATCCAGTCTGATGTCCTTCCTAGCTTCAGTCCCCCGCGCCACGCAGCTGATGGATAAAGAGCCTGCTCACATCCTCCTCATCAACTCGCTGGAGCATGAATTCAAACAATACCTACAGCAAGTCCACCGGCACACTTTTAGACAAGATAAGAGGTAATATTTGTTTAAAAACAGTCTCTTAAGTGCTCACCTGTGCTGAAACTGCCATTTAACTGACAAATTGTAACTTTTTCAACGCAGGGACCCCGATATAACTTTTTATGATCAAATGAACCAGTCAATAGTGATGTACAGGTAAATAGGTATTTTCTTTTATTTTTCAAAATAGAAAAAAAAAAAAAAACCTTTTTCTTGTTTCTTTCAGGGTAAAACCTGCCGCTTTTGATTTGTTCCTGGGTGGTTGCATCACGGCATATTTGGGGATTGTTTACTATGCAATTCAGGTATGTAAACATGAATATATTCACATGCCATATACATCGTAGTTATTTATTTATTTATTTATTTTGAAACAGCTTTGTTGGAGCTCATTGTTTGTAACTAATGCATATATTTAGCCATTTATTCTTGTTTCTTTTTTCTCTTGCAGAATTTTGACTATGTCTACACAAAACTAAAAGCGGCAGTAAAACCCAAGCACCACTAAGAAAAAAAAGACACACCATATTTGAGGATCGGTTTTGACTGTACATTTTTTGACACTTTTTTGATCATCATTTTAATTGCTAACTGCAGCGAAGTAGTTTTCAATGTAGCAATAAATAAAGCAATGAATACAGTGAGCCTGATATTTTAATAAACAAGACTGTATTATCCTAATATCCTCCTGAGAACTAACCTTTTCAACTGTGTCCGATCGAGTGGATACTTATTCATTTTTTTATTATACCTTATATTTGTAGACATTTAACATTTTGACGTTTTAATAAAGTTTTGAGGTTCACTTTTGTACTATCAGCAAGGCAGATATGAAGGACTACGTCTCCCATGATTCAGCGCGTATAGACGAGGCGGATTCGCAACATGTCTTGAAACATTTTTTTCTCTATCTGACTTCGAGGCGTGTGGCACAACAAAGTCGATCCTGGGTCTGTTCCTGAATGTTTCGGTAGGGAAAAAAATATCAATTATGATTGTTTAATGCACGCGAATACGCTGGAATCATCGCTTGTCACTTTCATGAATATTAAGTCTATTTTGCCTCCGTTAAGTTTGTCACGTTGCCTTCCACTCACGCACACGCAAATAACGTTTGCTTGAGCATCTGGACTTGAAGTCGCAAATTCAGCTTGCATTATATTTTTTTGTTCAAATATATGTGTCCTATTTTAACATTTCAAAAAAGTTGAGATCGTCGCGATGACGTAAGCGTTATCGTGTACATCCAGTTATTCCACTCAAGTTTGCGTTGTGACTGCATCAGCATGTTTGTGTTTATCGTCACTGTCACAATCGACGGGAATGCAGATGTTGATCTTTCTCACGCCACAGCGCTTACAAAGAAGACAAATGTCCCTTGTCAATGTCATTGACTAGACAGAGCGAATTTGTTTGTGCAGAATAACATGTAATGCGATAATATGATGCGCGTTAGTCTGAAGGGCAAAGTTTGACCATTTTTAAGTGATTGAATTCTTGATTGACAGACGTTTTGTTTGCTGGGTAATGGCGAAAACAATGTTGAGAAAACTATTACAGCGAAATATCAATAAACGATCAATGATAACAAACTTGCAGTTATGCAATAACTGAAATGTTTTCGAAGATTTTCCACAGTCCACCTAGTTCACGTTTTAAGATTTTGATCAAGGTTCTTCAAAATAGTTCATTGTTTTGTTGTTCTTGTAGATTATGAGCTGCGTGTTTTGGGTCTTCATCTCGTTGTTGGGCTGCTGAACTACAACTGTTAGAATACCTTGATCTTTCTGAAATTTTGTTATTATACCATGTACAGATCCAAGATGCCCTGTGGCAAATTTCACAAAGCAACTCGAGAAAACAGCCAAGCCTCATGCATGTTTGATTTGATTTATTGGACATATAAACACGATACAAAAAAAAAAAAAAAATCTAGTTGAAGGGGAAAAAGCAGAAGCAGTCCTACCCTTTGCTTTTTACTAAATTACTACCTGACTTAAAAAAAAAAAAACAACGATGTATATTATATAAAGTAAAATAAGGTAATATATCATAAATAAATCAAAGCAGAAATACACACACACACCTCTCAATTCACAACTTTCATGCTGGATTAATGTATTTAATTAACAGTGTCTTTAAACCTGTAAACCCCGATTTGAAAACAGTATTCACATAGTTCAGATCTATTCCATAATTATTCCTAAATTAACACATTTGGCAGGGACACACACACTTAGCTTTTTGTTGGTTCTTATCTTAGATTTTTAAAATCACTTGAGCTCCTCAAACTAAAACATCCCAGTGTATCAAATCTTTTTAAAATTGGTTAATCACCACATCATTTTATGTGGTCAGTGAAATGCTAATTACAACTTCACAATTCTGACTAAAATACCAAATTTGCCAACATTTAAAAATAAAATTAAAATAAAAAACACCATGAATTAAAATATTTAAATAAATGAGTAAATAAAAAACAATAACAACAATGCGGCCCATGATAAAAATGAGTATGACAGTACTGACTTATTCCATCAAATAATCGAATAAGATCTCTTCCCCCTTCTCTTAAAAAAAAAAAGAATACGGTTGAACGTGGGTTTCCCATTTTAAAATATGCTACTGAGTTAGAACGTGAGTTGAAGTGAGTGAATATATTTACTCATTATTTGATATATTCTAATTTATTCTCCAGTTTTGTGTTGCCTACTCAAAAAACATTCTCCCAGAAGTCAGTTTTCAATTATTTCATGTGCCTTTTTTCCCACTACAATGCATCCACGTATGTGCATGTAAGAACTTTTGTTTTTTTGCTGTCCAATGCTGACATTTGCTTCTTCCCTGCTTTTGCCGCATGCTCAAAAATGACTTGTGCAGGTCTTCACAACATGTAAACATTTGAGTCAGATGTGGGTTGCAAATCTGATAAAAGCACCAATAGTAATTTGGCGCTGAGACCTACAAAAAAAAAAAAAAAAGCCTAAGCCACACTGTGTGTCCCCTTTTCTTTTTCTCTGTTCGTCTCGCTTCCTGCCTTGGAGAAGAACCAGCTTTCGGCACTAGGTTAATTAATGATGGCTTTATCTTATCACTTGTGTTGCTTGGGGAAAATCCATACAGAGGGTGGTTGAACACAGAATCAGTCAATTCAATTGGTAATCACAACAAGTAAGAGGAATTAGAGAGCACTGGCTTACCTTTTATCTGATGCGCATTCTAATCCGGTATAGTACTCAATGTTGGGAAATATGCATGCATAATGCAGAAGTCTCAGTGTGTCCTCGCTTTCGTATTCTTCCAAGTTTTCAAATTGGCCCAAAGCAGTCAGTTTACTTGCAGCTTGCCTTTGTTTTGGTTGATGAAGCAGAAAGTTTAGTATGCTTTCCTCCGCCTCATCCGATTGGCACAGCTCTTGAGGCCCAAACCCCACTTTGTTGTTTCTACTTCCTCACATACAAATGACTTTAGTTGAACTTGTATGTTTAAAATTCAGCGGGGACGGTCTGCCTTGTCCTCTTGCGGGTAATTGGGAGTAGATTTGTTGTTTAAATCTCAAATATCCCTTTTAAGTTTACATCTTCTTTGTGCTGTGAAATCACTTGCTGTATCGATGAAGATTATGCGAGACACTGCTGGGAATTTAACAGAGGCTTTGGTTTGACAGTATTAATGCAATTGATACTCGATATGGACAAATGGTTTGCAAAAATGAAAACGCAACCTTATTTACTTTTTTGTAGTTAATAACTAAACATTTGCAGTTTCTGGAGAACTAGTGTCTCTGCTGGATGAAAAAAAATATGGACACTGGTGTGATGTTGAATAATATTGACTGATATGAAATGAGGTGGAATATAATTGAATAGGGATTTTTTTGTGGGATGTGGACATTTTAGACAGGCTGAAAAATGATGGTTCTAGCTATCGAATTCTTTTATAATTAATTATTCTGACGATTAATTGAATAATCGGATAGAATTTTACTTTGCATAAAATGTATTAAAAACATTTGTTGTCCAACAATCAAAGAATAACTACTCTTGAGAGGCTGATATCAGAGATTTTGACCAATGTTTTGCTAACAATGGCTATAAACAATTGCTCAATTATTAAAATAACTGTCAAATAATTGGATAATCAGTTAGGTATTAATTAATGGATTAATTTTTACAGCTATTAAAAGTGTGAATTAAATTAGCTGAATGTTCCCAATTTTAAATGGGAACTGTGATGTGAGTTTGTTTTGTTGAATACGGAATGAATCAGGATTTTTTTGTGGGAATTTTTGGGAGTGGAAAACACACCCCCATTTTTGCAAAATTGTGATTTTTAAAAAAAAAAAGAGAAGTATGGATTTTTGTAATATGTTGTAATATGTTTGTATAAAATACACCAGAAATTGAGCTCAAGTTGACACAAATATTAAGTTTTTTTCTTTTTTTTCACCCATAGTTGGGTTATTTTTGACCCAACTGTTTTTAGAGTTTATGTGAAAACATAATGTGACAATAATGTATCCCTCACATCAAATCTCTCTCTTATGACAGACGGACCAGTGCACTGGAGAGCGACAAAGAGGATTCCCTTAAGAACAATTCAATGTTCTATTGAGTGTCAAGCCAAGGATTCGTCCCGTGAACAGAACAAGTCATGTACCAGGTTGTACCCGGGGGAGCGGGCGGCACAATCACCGACGTTATCCCCAAGCAGAAACACAGCAAGGACACCAGACCCTTAGTCGGAGCAGGAGTTCTTGGCCTGGTGCTTGTGATAGCCGCAGTGGCCGCATGGTCTTATTACATCGCTTCACTCCGAAAAGCTGAGCTGCTGAAGACTCAGCTGCTGGATCTAAATAAAGATGGTTACATTATCCGCAACCAGGGAGGAGCGATTGTTTTCAGAATGGATTTTAGGTGAGTGGCTTCTGGTCCACCTCTGAATCATCATTCATTTAGGCTCAAAATGATTAAAACTACCACCGTTAGTCAATAAATTGACAACTAGTCCATTATCTAATCAACCGATCAACATTTTTGAGAAATCTTTAGTTGTTCTGAGACCTACCTATAGGCTCCGAATCCATGGCATTTCGGGCACACACGAGTAAATACTCATCTGTTTCTGTACTAACCAATGTAAGCAGACGTATGATCTTTGTGATGAATCAAAATAAATCATTTGAAAACATTTAGAATAGGATAGTATAGAATCATTTTATTGTCATTGTATTGATGGATACAACAAAATTGGGACCCCTGCTCTGATTGGTGCTTATTAAATAAATGCAGTATAAACAATAAATAGTTGAGAAATATTTTTGGTTCTTTTTGTCTGACTTAAAGACCAAACCATTTGCGTAATCTTAGTTCATTTATGTTAAATCTCTGTCCGTTTGCAGATTTATTTTTTCTTCTCTCCAGATTCATGAATTGATCTGTTTATTTATATATATATGTGTGTGTGTGTGTGTGTGTGTGTGTGTTCATTTGTTATTGTTTCGGAATTTAAAAACAGCCCAAAAATAAATAATATCAAACGAGAGGGATGACAGTTTTACACGCCACTTTTTGAAACCTACTCGATCATTAAAATAGTTATTAATTTGATGATCAATCAGTCCTCGTCTAATCGATTAATTTTGACAGCTCTAGTACATTGTACACTTTCTAAAATAATACTTATTCCGGTTTGACAATTTTAGGTGCATAAAGAAGTGATTGAAGTCCAAATGGAAGACTATTTCCTCTGGATTTGTATTTTTATCAACTGCTTTGTATAATCCTCGCACGTGTTTACACGTTTGCAGGTCCGGGACATTGGATTTGGATTCTTGCACCAAAGAAGGAGAACTTCTCAGTTGTAGTCGCACGACAGATAGAAGCCTCAACTTCTTCATTGAGACAGTGCGGCCCAAAGACACGGTGCAGTGCTATCGCGTGCGTTGGGAGGAGTTGGTTCCCGACATTTCCGTGGCCCACGCAATGACGTACAAGTTTGCCCACTGGTACGGCGGCGCAGTGTCAGCCATTCAGCACTGGCCCATTTCCATCTCCGGACAACAGCCTCCCAAACCCTTTGTTACAAATGACATCTACTCCAATCGCAATGAGTTCGGAGGAATCTTGGAGAGCTATTGGCTTTCATCTAATGCTACCGCAATCAAAATTAATAATTCGGTACCCTTCCACTTGGGCTGGAATGACACGGAGAAGACCATGTATTTCCAAGCGAGGTACGATGACAGTCCTTTCAAGCCCAACCCCGGGGAGGCTCCATGCGCTGAACTTAGCTACAGAGTGTGCGTGGGCTCGGATGTGACCTCCATCCACAAGTACATGGTTCGTCGATACTTCAACAAACCAAACAAAGTTCCCGCCAAAGCCATGTTTCAGCACCCTATCTGGTCCACGTGGGCACTTCATAAGACTGACATTAACCAGGAAAAACTTCTGACTTATGCGGCCAACATCCGGAAATATAACTTTAACTGCAGCCACTTGGAGCTAGATGACCGCTACACACCCCGCTATGGAGAATTTGAATTTGACCCCATGAAGTTCCCCAATGCCTCATCCATGTTTCAAAAGCTCAAATCCGATGGATTTCTTGTGTCCCTCTGGATCCACCCGTTTGTGAACTACAACTCGGAGAACTTCCATACTTGTGTGGAGAGGGGCCTGTTTGTACGGGAGCCCACGGGCCAGCTGCCGGCTTTGGTCCGCTGGTGGAACGGCATCGGCGGAATCGTGGACTTCACGAACCCCGAGGCGCGTGATTGGTTCGCCTCCCAGCTCCGTTCCCTCCGCTCCAGATATGGCGTGTCCTCTTTCAAGTTTGACGCAGGCGAGACTAACTACCTTCCGTGGAAGTTCAGCACCAGAACTCCCATTCGGGATCCGAGTTTTTTCACCAGACGCTACACAGAGATGGCTATTCCCTATAACGACCGAGCAGAGCTACGCAGCGGCTACCAATCTCAGAACATCTCGTGCTTCTTCAGACCTATTGACAGGGACTCCGTTTGGGGCTATGAGCTAGGACTCAAATCTCTCATCCCCACAGTGCTCACCATCAGCATTCTGGGCTATCAGTTCATTCTGCCCGACATGATAGGAGGAAACGCCTATCTCAACCGCACCGAAGGAAATCGGGCATTACCCGACCGAGAACTTTATATCCGCTGGCTGGAGTTGTCCGCCTTTATGCCCTCCATGCAATTTTCCATTCCACCTTGGGCATATGACAATGAGGTGGTTGAAATCGCCCGCAAATACACCGCCCTCCATCAGAGTATCGTAGCGCCACGGGTCTTGGAGCTAGCCGGCGAGGTGCTGGACACAGGGGACCCGATTATACGGCCCTTGTGGTGGATCGCCACGGGGGATGAGACCGCCTATAAAATAGACTCACAGTTTCTGATCGGAGACGATCTCATGGTAGCGCCGGTTTTAGAACCCGGAAAGCAAGAACGGGATATTTACCTTCCAGCTGGTCACTGGAAAAGCTATAAAGGGGAGAGATTTGATATCAAAGAGCCGCTGCACCTCACAGACTATCCTGTAGATCTGGATGAAATTGCTTACTTTCTGTGGGTGTAGAAAGAAGAAGAAGCTCAAGAGCTTGGTTGGTGGCAAAACAGGTCAGAGAGCCTCAAAATCTTACCCAAGAGCCTTAAATCTCTGAAACACAGCAAGACAATTTGATGTAAAGTACGAGTATCTCGAATTAGTGATAGCTAGAGAAGTTTTATGAAGCACTTGTCATGTTTTTTTTACTCCTCCAGATGGTGATCTTGGTTTCAAGATAAATGCTAGTACAGTAGAAATGTATTAGATTTTAACTGCTTCTTTGAATCAAGAGTGCCATCTAGAGGAGTCAAAAATATCACACCTGCTTCATGAAGCTTCATTTGTTCGTCACTAATGTTAACATGTCTTCAAAATGAACTGTGAATCAAGGGATAACTGCAACGATACATTCAAAGATGAGCTAAATTGTGTGTAGATTACTGTAACTAATAATTTCTACCACAACCAATCAAACTCTTCAAACGACCACCACATATTATATTTTACTTTTATTGGAAATGAGTGAGTACTGAAGCAAAGTATCACTTTCGGTCTGACAGTGTTGGTATCGGGCCGCATTCGGCCTTATTTCAAGGTTTCGATACTCACCATGGCAGCCGATACTAGTATCAGCCTCTCCTTTGGAGCAGTTTTACCGTTATGGTCCAGAAATTCTTAGAACTTCCAAATGATTTGAAATAAAAGTTTAAAAGTGCTGTATTTCAATAGTTAAGTGTTTCTTTAAAGTGATCTCATTTTTTTTTTCCGAGGGGGATTTTGTGCATCAATAGTATCAGTGGTATTTGCAATTAGGATATGAGGGATGTTCGATACTAGTTTTCAGACTGATACCAGTAACCAGATCGAGTAAGCTCTGATAACCAATAACAGATCATTTTCAAGGAAGACCTACCTATTCCAGTTTAACATTTTCCTTAAAATTTCATGAAATTAAAAGCAGATACCTTGAAATAAGGCTGAGTATCTGCCTGATACTAATACTTGGTATCAGTGCTCATCAATCCCAAGGCCTTGGTATCAGTGACTACTCAAGAGTTTTGTTTCATACTCATACTTGTATTGGTCTAAAAAAGTGGTATTAAACCTCCCTAATTGTAGTTTGTAATGGCCACCACATAAGAACAATTTAAAGAAACACAATGGAATATTTAGTAATTCTGAATGCCTATGAATTAAAAAAAATACATCCACAATTGGGGTTCCATCATTTTTTAGTTTTGCTTTAAAGGTTTTGTGTTGCATTGATCTTCATAATATTTTTACAGTTATCACACACTAACCACAAATGCTTTGACAATGTTATTTGTTGAGTACGAAATATGTGATACGCTTTCTCAGGTGACCCCTCTCTCAGGCTCCGTTTGAAATGAATGAATTATGTTTTGTCAATCCTTGAATATTCTTTATTTTAGCGTGTTCAATTATCCAACTAAAACTTTGCCCCTTCAAGATCATGCTTTTATTTGTTAAAACAATGACTAAAGCTTACCATGTCAAAATGTGCACAAAAGGTTATTTGTGTATTTAGGTTTTAAATTATAGAAATATTTTGCAGCTGTGACACTATAGGTTGTAGTGATATATATATATATATATATATATATATATATATATATATATATATATATATATATATATATATATATATAAATGTACACTAATTTGTACTGTTTTTATTATGTATTGTCTAACTTAGAGCAACCTTAAAAGCTGTGGAAATGTGTTCACATTTTTCCAATTTTCTAAAGCTGCACAATGTCAATACTAACTTCAGTCCTGAAAACGTTTTATCATATCATGAAAATGTCTAAATATTTATTGTATTGGGCACTGCATGCAATGATGTTCAAGTTAAGATGTATTTTGCTTCCTTCAAAGGAATTGCTTTTCCCTCCTATTTTAAGTTTGACCAGACTACCTCCACAAATGCGTTTTGCATTATTGTTGCTTTTTTTTTTTTTTAATAATCTGTCTGCCATGCAGAGTGCGGACTTTGACATATAGCTTACACATTAACCTCTGTGGGATCTGTGTGTACCTCTGACATAGTTCTATCCTAGCAGTGCTGCCTATATATAGCCGTTCTCACACAGTTGCTATTTATGTCAGAGACTCTCTTGCCTTGTGACAAGAACACAACGTTACTTCGCTTTTTGACCAAGTCATACACTTATTTGTGAGTTGATTTGCTTGTGAGACCGTGCCGTTTGTTTTTATTTTTATTGAATGCAATAAAACCCTTTCAAATGGTTGCGTGTCTGCAAATTTTGTTTCCATTAAATACAAAGGATTTCCTCATGCAATTTACAGCACACACGTTTCAAACTTGCAGGAAAATAATCTAAAAGAACAAAAATTCGGGTCAGTCAAAAGGCCATGCAATAAAAGAAGCAATAAAAAATTGGAGCACTTATGGGTCTGCAATGTATGAAAAATAATGTGCCTTTCAATATCGTATTGAAAGGTTTGCCCTTGAGGGACCTTTCAAACTTTGTGACACACGACTCATCATGGGGCAATAATGGCGATGCGATGAAACAATTATGCAGGTTCTTTGGAGACTTCAGATCAATAAATCATCTGATGGTTCATCGTGTGGGCCAGAGAGTAAAAGTGTACCGCTGGGTACTGAGATTAAAAAAAATGACAAAAGTGCCTTTTTTATTTTCAATTGCATAGACACACATTACATTTCTTACCGCTACCCTTTCGCTTCTTTTAAAATATATTTCATTACATGGCGATATGCTTCAGAACTATTTCATTTAAGTTTCTGATGCCTCATCTTTCTTAAAATTGATCTTGTCAAGAAGCCCAGTGTGGGGAGGATATACATGCATTGATTAGCTGTCTTTGTCTAGTACGGATCGATAATATTTGTTGGTTTGCTTTCTGCAATCATATTGTTTGTATCGGCTAGGGAGATAATTTATGCTTTTTGTTGGAGGCAAGAACACAAAACAAAGTCTCTAAGTCCCCTCATCTATGTATTTTTGCGTATACAACAAAATACGCTTGAAATTGTATCTACATTTTCGAAACTGGTAACACCCAAATGTCTTCTGGTCTTGCGGTGCTACAATCATCCACCAGGGTGCAGTATAGCTTCATCGATGAATTCTCGCTAAGGTTTGCACGGAAGCTGGTCCAGATGTTATGAAGACGCGCACACACTGCACTAACGCCACACAAGTAATGCATGAGCAAACAAAACTGGCAGGACATTCCCTCCTTCTTTCCCCACCTGCGATCACACCTGTGCGTCCATCTGCCAAAGAGTGCAACACTTGAGCCAGCGTCTCTCAAGTATGCTTTTCAAATACCCTCTTTCTTTCACACGTCATTGAATGGAAGTCAATTTGTATAGACAAAGAGCAATTCGGAATTGTTGTCAACGTCGTGTATTTACAGCAAAATGTTTTCGTTTTACTGTGAGTTAAACAGGACGTAATGCAGGGAGTGGAGCTACTTTGTGGCTCTCTAGCCTTATGGTTCTCAAAGTGGGGTCCGCGGACCACTAGGGAACCGTGGCTTCACTGCAAGGGGCCCATGAAATACTTTGGGTTCTTAATAAACAATATATATTTGTGTTGATTTCATTTTATGTTATATTAAATTGTGTACAAATTTTAAAAATGTAATAATTTCGAAATTTGTCAAATAGACCCATGTAATCAGTGTCATAATCAAAGAGCTTGAATTTAATCACTAAATATTTGACCGCACCTGAGGGAAATTGACCCAGTTTGTTATGTTTCAATCAATCAATCAATCAATCTATCTATCTATCTATCTATCTATCTATCTATCTATCTATCTATCTATCTATCTATCTATCTATCTATCTATCTATCTATCTATCTATCTATCTATCTATCTATCTATCTATCTATCTATCTATCTGTTCGTCTGTCCGCCCGTCTGTCTGTCTGCCTGTCTGTCTGTTTATCTACCCACCTTTAAAAATAAAGGAATTACAGTATATTATGTAAGTGTTGAAATTGAATAAAGTCAGACATCCGAAAGGCACTTGCTTTGTACTTTAGGGGGGGTCAAGATGGTGACCCCCCAAAAAAGCCGAGATGCACAGGAAACATTCCACAGCGACTTTTTTGATTGATGCCATTTTTGCCAACTTTTGTTCCTTCATGCTTGCGGAGGTCACCTGAGGAGAAACCGGGGAGGGGACGGGCGCTTGTGTTGCTCATCTGGGTTCCTCAGGAAAATTGGTGTCATCCATCAAACACTTGCATTTAAGAGACGCTAACGCGGGTCTGGTCAACAAAGGCTGGAAAAAAAAAAAGGCATACCGCAAATCGGGAACATGTGAGGTGCAGGCACCGGTGAGGGTCAATCAATCAGCCGCTCGGCTTCTTTATTTAACAAGCTAAGACCGCGAGACCCCAAAGGCCACACTCCATATTCTGCCTGGTTGAGCTTTGCTGTCTTTCCTTTCAAAGTAAGGAAAGGCAGTGGAGAGAGAGGCTTGTGAGGGAAGAGGATTGGTGATGGAGGTGCAGAAAGGTTTGGCCTGTGTCCCCTGGCATGCCGGCGTGCTTCATCTTCTCAGTGCAAGGGCCTGGAACTGGTCCTTGATGGGATTTTCAGCCCCGTGGCCTACGCTGTCCCAGCATCCATCTGGAGGGCTGCGCCGCCCGGAGCCGGCCACTCAGCGACACGGCCATAAAGAATAGCCCGTAGGCGGGCCAACGCCGGCGATCTGAGGCTCGCGCCACTGTTCAGTGGACAGGCCAACACTCAGTGACACGTTCCTGTCAGGGACATGGGCTGATCCCTAAGTTACTGTGTGCTCGGTGGAACAGACTTCATGCTCCGCAAGGCAGTCCCCATTCACCTATCGAGCGCTTCCAAGTTGCAGAAATTGCAACGGAACGTTATGGCCTTCACCATTCAGTACCTCTAACTCATTCAATCCCAGAGACGTATTTATTCGTTTTTACCAAGCAAGGACATTCAATTCCATGTACTTATTTATAGTGTTTTTTGTTTTTTTTTTCTACTATTAAGTTAAAGCAGATTCTGGAAATAGATGGTACTTAATTCGTTTGTCTCTTTCTTTGTACAGTGCTTGTAATTTTCACCGCTAGATCAAATAGACACGGTGACAATTAGCACAAAATTTGGGATTTTTGGTGTGGTGGGTAGCTTTTAACCCTTTGCTTTTATGAATATATTCCTGGTGCTCCAAAAATAATACATGGCAATTTTCAAAATGTCACATTTGTCAATAAGGGAACTTTGTATGAATGAATGAATAAATATATAAATCCATGAATACGTTCATAAATAAATACATAAATAACACCATACATATATAAGTCCCAACACAGGGTTATTGGTCAATTTTTGCTGGAAATAAAACGTTAACACTTATTGATCCTCAAGCTGTTTTTTAGTTTTTATTTTTTTTCAGTTTTTATTATCACATTATTTATGTACAGTTAATTCATTTGGTCTTTAACAGAAAAAAGACAGGAAAATGTATAAGTATGGTATTTAAAGAGATACTCATATAGCTGTTTTCAACAGTAAAAAAGTTAATATTTTGTCCATAATTATTTTGATGAAGTCATCACTTTACTTATTTAGCAATGTTAAGCATTTAAACATAAGAATTTAATTTAAAACCCAAGTCATTTTTCATTGACAATGAATACATTTACATTTTTTTTCAGTTGCTGTCGACTGAACCTATCATCTTGCTCAGAGCTCAGGAAACAGCCAATCACACCTGTTTTCTTGGATTGGTCACGTTATATTAGCAAACAAATATAAAAGACATTAGAGAGACACTGACACACAAAGATTTATACCAATTTTCATTAAAAATGAATAAATTAAATGATTATAAATTCCAAATAAACTATATAAATAAAATAATACAAAAATATAATAAAATGTTTTCTCTTGCTGGGACATTGAGGGATGTAATACCAGCGTTAACCATGTGACAGCAGGCATCGCTCAACTGCAACTCCAAAGTTGAGGTTTGAATTGTGAAGAAGAGTGTTGCTGCTGCATCTTCGATCTCCACAAGTACACAGACAACAGCGATTTCTTTCTTTCTTTCTTTGGAGTGTTTGACAGTAAATGTACGCTTAGTTTGACAAGCGGCTGTTGTGATGCAATCTCCTTACAGAAGTGGACGTTGCCAGCACCAACTTTACTGCACTTTTACACAGGTGAGTCAGGTAGCCTAATTATGTGCAAATTTCTATCATTTGCAGGAAAACATATGGTAATATAAGAATGACCGAGAATAATTTGTGACGAAATGCACAAAATGAATTTCATGTTGGTTTGCTGGTCACCAGGTTTCTGCCATCTTTGAAAGGGTATGTTTGTAGAGCAATGACCCTATATGGTTATTTTGTTGCGTTTCTCTGTGGGCGCCCCTATGGATTATATAAATTATACATATATGTTTCAGAATCAAGTACTAAATTATTGGGTACCAAAGTAATCAATTACTTAATTTTTAAAGTAGAAGTAGAAGTCCTAAACACCAAGAACAGCCATTTCATCATGAAAGACAATTTAAAATAAAAATAGAATAAAGCTGTAGCAACCTAGCTTTTAGCTTAAGTTTACTTTTTTATTTGTTTTATACATTTTAGTAAGAGTAACGTCGCTTTTCGCCAGTCCCTTGCCCGTTTTTCTCTCCCTCTAAACTTTCTTTTCGCTGCTTGATTACCGTTTTAAGATGAATATTTCAGTGATTGCAGCTTGTAATCTGCAGAATAGGATTTTCGTTTCAATGCCATTTTCGTTAAGTCCTCAGTTTTATTTTTTTAAATTACTGCTAATGTCAAATGATCAATTTACAGTTACGAAAGTAGGTACAATTATACTGGCATAGAGCGCCCTCTTGGGGTCCTACGTGGTCCTAAATTAATGTGTTAATAATACCACATTTAACACCCTCAGGAGCCAAACTATGGGAAGAAAACAAACAAACTGTGACTTAGTCTGAAAAAATATGTTCTTTATAGACAAAAATTTTAACCTTTTAGTACTGAAAATGATAATATAAGTCAAGTATCCCATTTGGTTGTCCACCACAGCTGGAGATTGTAGTTTATCCCCAGGACAGCAACTCTTTTGCCTTTTCATTCCGTTACTGCAGACGGCTGCAATTTAAGTGGCACAGTATCCAGAACAATACTATCAGAAATACATGATTGAAAATCAGGACCAAATATGCAAAGACAATCATTACGGCATCTCATTGTCGAATCCAATTTGTGCACGCCCCAGGAGACTGAGCAGCAAGTAATAGACGGCCACTTTAGGCAGCAATATTGGCAGCGAATGCGAAGAAGATTCAGCCTGATAAAAACTGATATGACCGTGGAAAGTTTGGATCCAAAACGGCTTTTGCGTCTCCTCAGAGAAGCTCCGCGTTATTAGCATATTTTTTTCCCCTCGCCTGCCGACTGTAAATTCAGTAAATGTAGCCCTGTGGTGGTAAGGTGGGCAGACGGCAGACTGTATAAATAAACAGAGTCTGTCTGAGGGCAGCGCAGTGGCCCCCACCTGCCTGACATCAATCAGTATTACAGCAGCCAGTGGCAGACCAATCGCCCTTTTATAGGCTTGTGAAATGATCAAACATCTGCTCATAACCATGCTTCATGTATACATGTTTCAGACATACAGGGCACTGCTACAATTTGTAATAAGTGACAAACCTGTAGCTAAAAGTGAGATTGCCGTAGTTTGCGACTCTCGGCCTTTAGGCAGGTCACATTCGTTGCAGGATCAACAGCGGACTTTTAAAAGTCCCAAAGTGGTAGCCTCAGTAGCGCTTTTTCAGTTAGCATTTTTTTTTTTTACATGCTTACTATAAAAAGGAGTGACTCGTGATATTGATTGATGCATGAAAGCGCAAGAAAATGGATGTTAGCCGCTCAGCGAAAGCGGAATTTGTGGGACAGTTAAGAGAACAAGCTCAAGTCGCTTGTAAGTCTTCAGGTGATCGATCATTTTCACAGCCAAATACGAGGAAGAGCTCTCATCTGAATTCCTGTCGCACTTGTCAAAGGTCATTCCTGAAAGCTTCAAACGTTCGTCATCGACTGATTTTGAAGAATCAAAATGATGGCCAGTTGGAAAAAAACAAAACAAAAAGGGTTTTCTCGCGGCATTAGCTGGACATTTGCTGACAAGACTTTACACGGAATTGATCGGCAGACAATTTGCATTTTATGCAGAATCGGTTGTAATATCAGAATTTGCTCAAGTTGTTGACCGGCTCCGCCAAATCAAACATTATCATAAACTCTATTGTTCCCTCCTGGAACATTTTTTGTTGCCATCATCAATAATCCAATTTTTTTCAGGATGTAGTCAATTTTTTTTTTCTAACATTGCCCTACATCGTAGGTAATCAATGTTTGTTAGCCATTTTTGTGAGTACTTTTTAGGGTTTCATTTAGGGCTTAGCAATATGGCAAAAATTAAATTCTTGATTTTTCTTTCTATCCTTTTTTTGCTAATTGTTGAATAGCTACAATATCCTGATTGCGTGCTTTGATGTAACTCACTGTAAATTTCAGTCTTAGAAACAGCTTTACTGATGCACACTCACCAGTAGATGGCAGTGATGCCTCATTTTAGATCTGAGATCAGCATAGTTTGTGAGTCCCCTCTTGATTTTGTCAATTATTAAGAGTAGTTGTTTAATTTGATTGGATAGATTGCTCTGCCTTTTCATTGAATTGGTGATTATCATTTTTGAAAAATCTGTGATAGACCACAAAATTCTGTCACGTATGCTAATAATGATTCAGCTTGACCCATTTGATTAATGGTGAGGCGACACTCTGAAACGATATGAAAAGGGCTTCATTTGCATATTTTCCCATCTTTAGAATTACGCATACAAGTTGTCATTTCCCTCCAGACAGCTGAAAAACGATAAAACGGCCGTCTCCTCATTGAGTGCTAAAAAGTCAGCTGCCTTGATGGAAGTTCGGCAAACAGGACAAAAGTTGAGACGAGTAACTAGCTTGGCAGCTGTAGTCGACAAAAGTAGCAAAGGCCGTGTCCATAGAGGAAGGAAATGAATCCAAATGGTCCAAGGTTAATGGTGGCTTCCGACAAAATGGATTCAGTGCCAGGGGTGCGCTGACAGGTGATTTGACAAGAGTGAAGGCGGTCCATCAATCTCAAGTTGGCCTCCCTGACCCCTTCCTCGCCCAGCTGTAGCAGCTAGGGGGCGCCAAATGTCACAGTGGCCTGACCCGGACAGGTCTCCAGACGGCCCACCTGCTGTCTGCCTCAAGCTCCCCCTATGGCCAAAGGAGACGCCACCACTTCATGCTCGACTGACATAATGAAACTGTGATTGGAAGATAGTGAAGTGTGACAGGCGCCGCTAGCCTCGAATTCATCTAGCCAAAAATCACACAGCAGCTTCAGGTATCCTTTTTTTTTTTTTTACTGCCTGATTTTCCTTTAAAATGCCCTGACAATTTAATGGTGCAAAAAAGGAGCTCTAAATGGCGTTCGGTGGGAAAAAAAAAAGAGGTCTGAAAGGCGTTCATACCACACATGCTCTTGACTACTGTAAGGAATCCTATAAGGCAGTGGTTCTCAAATGGAGGTACTAGTACCACTGGGGGTACTTGAAGGAACTTCAGGGGGGACTCGAGATTTTAAACAAAACAAACAAACATGCAAAAATCCTTCCAAAATAATTATTGAAATAATTGTTTCAAGAAAATATAAGTTCATAAAACAAATTTTGCGTTCAGTAGGTTATTCAATTTCATTATTGTAAAAAGATTCTCCAGAGATTCTCCCCCATACTAGAATGCTTGGACCCAACTTTTCATGTGCCACTTCTAGTTACCTGTCAAGTTAATGATTTATTTTGTGAACACATTTCTATGATCCCAAAAAAGGACACTTGAAGTTGAATATTTTTCTGTGGACAATTATTAATTTATAATTCTTTCACTTTGAGAGCAGGTCTGGCACTTGATGTTGATTATTTTTTTGGGAGGGTGAATATTTATTAATAATGATTTATTTTTGTGAACAGATCTCTCCTGTAATTTCAAAACAGGACACTTTATGTTGTTCTATGGACACATATTTATTTCTAATTATTTCTTTTTGAGAACAGCTCTGACACATTATTTTGATTATTTTTTTGTGGACAAATATTTATTAATAATTATTTCTTTTTGATAACAAATTTATTCTACCATCCAAAACGTTTAAGGTTTTAGGTTGGACGTTTTAGGTTGAATATTTATTTTGTGGACCAATACAAATGAAGTTTCAAAGGGTCTAAATCAAATCAGACAAATCAGACACTGATGGTCTGAAGTTTTTTTTTTAATTCTTATTGTTTTTTTTTTTTTTTTTTTTTTTTTTTTTTTTACTCAAAAATGCTTTGCACTGGTTAAGGGGTACATTGCTGAAAAAAGGTTGACAATCTCTACTATAAGTCACTCAAAATGAGAACAAATATCAGGCATACCACTATGGTTATGTGCACATGGATGTTCCTCTGTGCACTTGCTCTTCCTCCCAAGTAGCCAAAAAAAAAAAAAAACGCCCCTCGGAGGCCGGGCTTGGTGTTTAAACCTGACGTAAATTCCCTGTCACAAATCCCTGGGGCAAGCAGGCCTGCAGGCACAAAAGCAAATATTTCTGTTCCTGATCACGGCCATTCCCTTTTAACATCCTCAGCCCTTTGCACCCTCCTCTCAAGCTACCCTAGCACCATAAGCCAGCCATTTGTCACAAAGTAATTATAGAATTATCGATTGGCAAGCAATTAACACCTTTCTTCTCTACTTCCACCATCATTGGCGCGCCCGCTCCACCCTCTCCTTTCATTTGAACTTGGAGAGAGAAGGGAGAAAAAAAAGGGGGAGGGGGGGTTGATGTGGGAGTAACACGTTTAATCCTGCTGGCATTTCCTAGTTCTCTTCAAATTAATAGGGCGACAGGGGCAAAATGGCTTTTCTTTCTGCACCTCTGTTTTTCTTCTCCCTGACTTGCCCGCCGATCGTTCTTTGACAGACGAGGAGCCGCTTGCACTATAGTCATTCCATAGGGTCTGAAATCTACGTGCAAAAATTACACCCAACATCTTCTGAGTGGACAGACTGCTCACAGCTCTCTCTCTCTCTCTCTCTCTCTCTCTCTCTCTCTCTCTCTCTCTCTCTCTCTCTCTCTCTCTCTCTCTCTCTCTCTCGGTCTCTCTCTCTCTCTCCTAATTCCGTTTTTATTCGTAATTAATAAAAAATCCTGAATTGACACAAACAAAAACCATGAAACAGAATATGGTTAGATATTGATATCTGCTTTGGTATTTTCTCAGCTTTAGCAGACCTAAAAAAAAAAAAAACCTTAGGGTCTTTTATTTTTCCTCAGTCAGCTTTATGATGTGGATGATGATTTATATCCTGCAATGACTTTCAGTTGATATAAATGTAATTACAAGTTGGAAAGAGCTTTGCACATCTTGGTATTTTCTCAGTCAACTTTGTAATGTGGGTGATAGTCTATGATGTGGAATGACTTTCCTTCCATAGCTATGTTTTTTTAAACAATAGTTTTGCACATCACGGCATTCTCACTGTCAGCTTTATGATGTGGATGATACTTTATTACCCACAATAATTTTCAGTCTATGGGTGAAAGAAAGAGTATAAGTGCAATATTATATAAGAGCTTTGGACATGTTGGTATTTTCTCATTCAACTTTATAATGCGAATGATACTTTATGACCTGAAATAACCTTCAGTTGACAGCTACTCATTTTCAATTTAACAACAGTTTTGCGGCTCTTATTCGTCTTTTTTTAACTCAGGGGTATGATGTTGAACATGCTTTGTGACTGACTCACTTTCAGTTCACAGCAATACATTTTGAGAAGTTAATCAAAGTTTGCACATCTTGGCATTTTCACTGTCGTCCTTATCATGTGGACAACGCGTTACGATCTGGACTCACTGTATTATCTCAGCCAACATTATAATGTGGATTATACTTTATGATCTAGGGTAACGTTCATTTCACAGCTGTGCTTTTTCAAGCCTTAATAACAGCTTTGCACATCTTGCCATCGCTATTCAGCTTCATGATGTGGATGTTGCTTCATAATCTGGAATGATGTGAATGATGCTATATAACCTGGAATGACTTTCGGTTCATGGCTGTACATTTTTAAGAGTTAATAGCAGCTTTTCACATCTTGGTATTTTCTCCCTCAGCTTAATGATGTGGATGACGGTTTATCTGGAATGCCTTTCAGTTAACAGCTCCGAATTATGAAGTGTTAAGTTTCCTTTTTTTTTTTTTTTTTTTTAAACCTTTTGATGTGGTGTTTGCAAACCTGTGACTGATACTGTATATGTTTACCTTTGTCTTTTTTCCATCCGGGATAGCTATCATAGTGTCACCTTAGCAACATATGAATGGGCTAAACAAGCATGCCGATTTATCTTTTGATGTCTTGATAACACAGCGCTGTCTCTGCGCATTACTTTTTGATGCTCATCCGAGATGAACGAGATCTTCGCCTCTCGTCATACCCACAGAGACACATTAGCGAGCTACTCAATTATTTTTACATTTAAATTTCTACAAAGCGTATGGCGTTTCTCTCTGATCTGAGAACGTGCGTATGTATTCTTAAACTGTGATTCAGATCCCCAAAATTGGGTCACGGCTCCGCTTTTAGTGTGTTCCCACAAAGTAAAAGTACCAATAAATATTAATGAGTCAGTATCCCGGGATGAGAGACTAAATTTCTAATTTGGGCCCCGCACTAAAAAAGAACCCCGGTGTTATACGGATTTAATTTTGCTCGGCGTTCTCAAGTCGGGGCACTTTAAATTACAATTCGTGTCACCGCAGCAGCAGAAGAGATGGAACCAACGATGCCACCCACTTCATCAATTTGAACAAAATGACTCGTATTGATCATGCAAATGATACTAGTTGAATTAGAGCCATGATTATGACATGAATGAAGGCTATTTTTTTAAGTTAATGGGTCTCAATTTAAACTTGTATCTACCGTTTAATGAAAATGTTGTCAGCGGGGCTCTTAGTGCAAATGAAGAACCACGAGCGAATGGATCACATTCAATTTCACAGCTTCCTCTCTGGAAATGATGAGACGCTTCTGTGAGTGGACCTTATTTTGCTGAAATTGAGGGACAATTTGAGGTCATTTAGAGGCCTTTTTCTTTTCTGCTGAAACGTTGATCAATAAGTCCTCTCGGAGTTTCATTCAAACAAACATACAGCAATACTCCCGCTTGAAAAACACTGCAGTATTGACCTGTTTTTCTTGCCCTGCAGCTCTTCTTATTTTCTCAAAAGAAGGGCTAACCCAGGAGACGCACTTTGCTTTGGCTTTTATGGCTCCACACAGTGACTCTGTTACCATCGCTTCAAAGCCTGTTTGCACTTTTACCATGCGGTTTGTGAAGTAGACGTCTGAGATAGTTAGAAGAATCACAGGATGGTTTGTTTGTTAATCTGCCTTTTCTGATGTTTGAAATGTTTCATGTGGGGACGGGCGATTATTTCGATGAATTTGTCTTTTTAAAAATCAAAAGTTTGAAACGTGACACAGGGAATTCAGGATTTTACTTTTTAGGCCGTATCGCACAGTCCTACTGTCACGTAAGACCCGTAACAACCCATCAAACCAAACCATAGATCGTTTGGATGGCAGACTGCGGAACGTGTGATTTGCTTCAAAAAAGGAAAAGTTACTTCAGCCATAGTTGAGGACCAGTCAATACCGATGCTTTCGCATATCGTCGTACTCAGCGGTTGCTTGACGTAGCACTTTGGCGAGGGTGGCAAAATGTGAGGCGAGCAAACAATATATGGCTGCGGCAAGTGTCAGCCGCTCGTCCCTGACTTTGATGAGCCATCGCCGCGTTAATGCCTTTTATCACACGGCCCGTTTCGGCGGCTCCTTGAAAATGTGGAATGGTGTTGGCGTCGCGATCTTTCTCTCACTGACCAACCCATAGTCGTTTTTCATCTGATGGTCTTTGCTCATCGAATCCACGTTTTGGCATTCGGTCAAGAAACACTACATGCACGGTCCAATATGTGTGGAAAAGAATGTTGTTTAGTTTGTCAACTCAAGTTGCTGTGCATGAAGGGCTGCGCTTAAAGGTTAGTTCGATTAAACTCGCATAAAAAAAAAGGCATCTTTTCATTTCCAGCCCTTTTATTACAAAAACAGGACATTGTCCAGTTGAAAGCGCAGAAAATACACAAACAGATGAATGAAGATTCGCCTACTAGTTTGGTCCATAATGTGAGAAAATATTTGATTTTTTTAATTCAATAGAAAGATAATCAATCTGATTTAATTGAGGATTGCAGAAATCGAAGCGTGTCTAATGTTGAGAAGCTGAAATTTTGAATTTGGATTCATAAAAATAATTATCAATTATTTCTTAATCAATGTTGTTAATTGATTAGTTGTTGCACATCTGTATTGATCGTTTATTTGAAGTTGTTTGCAGTTCTGTCTACAATAATGTCTACTGTTGAGAAGTTGAAAATTTTTTGATTAATAAAAATAATGATCAGTTAATTGTATAATCAATGTTGTCGATTAATTCATTAGTTGTCGCACATCTGTATCGTTCGTTTATTTGAAGTTGTTTGCAGTTTTTAATACCAATACTTGTCACTAGCGAATATTTTTAGAATTAATATAAAACAAAATGATAAATATTTACTTACTAATTTGGTCTGTAATGTGCTGAAAAAGGGGCACAAATGATTCGTGTTAGTAAAACACAATGATTTATTTTGATTCAACCGAAAGATTATTCTGATGAGGAATAAGAAAAAACAAAACAATGCATAAAGTGAAGCAGGAAATTGCAGGGAAACACGTACACCAATTCCAATGTCTGTCCAGTTTTAGTGGCTCGTATCAAGAGCTACCGACTATCTTTTTTGTCCAAGAAGCAACAATATTTTTTGTATCCATTTTTTTGCAAATATGTGACCCGTTTTATGTTGTCTTCACTAAATGACTTTCCTCAGAGGAGCACAACTCAACTCAGTCATTTACAGGTCTCATTTGTACAAATTGCAAAAGTGGCAAAGGTTAGGAAAGAATCGCTAGTTCACATGCGAGGTATCTGAGGGTCAATGGGGGAAAAAAACCAAGCTGGATCCGCAAACCGCCATGAATTCAATTGGATCTGTGGCGGGGTTGTACGATAAATCAATGCACTATCCCAGTCACTTCGCTGAGTGAATGATGCATCTAATAGCACCCGCAGATGCTACTTTTGAACGGAATTGCATTTGTTTTTTGAGAAATTCAATCATCGCAATGTTGTAACATGCGTGATGTATTGCGCTTACATGGCAAATGTCATCTGGAGGCTGTGACAAGCCGCCCACACATTTACATGATGTCAACCACTTTTTGAGCTTTGTATCTCCAGGGAAAAACGGGTGATGAAGTACATTGCTTGTCCACTGTGCTCACATCACAGATTTGATTTTAGAGCATTTACATCTTTTGCTGATCGCTTGTGAACTAGATGAGCTACTTCTTTAAATGTTGATGACATTTCTTTTTTTTTTTTTTTTAAATAGAGTCAGTTTTAGTAAAAAACAAAACAGATCTGTTTCACTTACTATACTTACTATATTTACTATACTGTACTTTGCTATGCTATTCTATCCTATACTAAGCTATGCTGTACTATACTGTACTGTATAATACTGAACTGTAGTTTACTGTACTGTACTTGCTATACTATACTATGTTATGCTATACTGTACGGTACTATACTGTACTTTTTGATTCTATACTATACTATGCTATATTATACTGTACTATACTGCACTGCATTATATTATACTATACCATATACCATACTATACTATTCTATGCTATACTAAGCTATACTACACTATTCCATTCTATACTAAGCTATACTACATTACTCCATACTAAGCTATACTCAATGACATACTAAGCTATATTACACTATACTATACTGTATAATACTAAAATTTAATATACTGTACTGCACTTGGCAATACAATGCAGTACTGAGCTGTACTATACTAATTTGTGCTATGCTATACCATACTGTACTATATTGTACTGTATTATAGTATACTGTACTTTATTGTTCTGTACTGTATTGAACTGTACTACAGCATGCTATACATTACTGTACTATACTGGACTGCACTGTACTGTATAATAGTCAACTGTTGTATACTGTACTGTACTTTACTGTGTAAAACTGTGCTGTGTTATAATAAATTGTACTGGGATATGCTATGTTATAATGTCATATACTCTATTATACGCACTTAACTATTTAGTACCGCGCTGCACTGTACGCTATGTAATCGTGACAGTATGTCGTTAGTACGTACATGAACATGTGATTATGCTTTAGCATTAGCCAGTCATTGTCGCCACTGAAGCCACCCTGGCTATTTTACATGTAGTTACAATAAAGCACTTGATCATATCTGCTCTTTACGTGACAGTGACAAAGCTGTAAGTTTAGAAGCAATTAGCTGCGATGTGACGTTTACACCTCTGTGCCGCTGATCAGTCTGCCACCTCTATAGGCTGCTGCGTTGGCTTTGTACAGTATAATTCCAAGCGCTTTACATAATTGACAAATGGGGAATACTAGATTACATTGACCAGGCAGGTAGGTCAGAATATCATTTATCCTCTTTATATCATCATAATGACTTAATGAATTAGTGTCTTGAGAAACTGCTAAATGAGGTTGCGAAGGGGCCGGCGGAGACTCGGCTTGGCCGGCCTTCCCGAGTGGGTGTGACAAAACACAAAATTGACTTTTGGGGTGGCGAGGGGGGCGGCTGGCTGGCTGGCACAACATGGCGGAACATGGTGCCGCTCCTGTTCCCAGCTGAGGCGGGACCTGTGTGCAAAATCACCGGCCCCCTTGCCCAACCCTACACTTGCCTTCCAAGCTCTCATTTTCCACATGATTAGCTTGCCACCTGTCCTCCGACTGGCCCTTGGCCTCCGGGTCATTTACGTCATAGTAGCGTTTAGCGCTGGCAATGTTTGCGCCCAGATTTGCTTCATCGCTGTGGAATCCATTCCCATAGTTTAGAGTGTGAAACTTCTGAGGAAATGATCTCAACAACAACAATATAAAATACTTGGATGATACTTGGCTATTTACTCACAACTAGATGAAGCTGCCTTGAGGGGTCATCAGTGTCATCGCTGTTATTAACTTTCAATTTTCTCTGTCAGTCAAAGGGCATGGACCAGAGGAAATGACCTAATTAAATTGTTTTATTTAGAATTATTTGTTTATAAGGAATAATCCGGATTCTGCCATCCGGCCACCTGTATGTCATATTGTCAGCCACTGTAACATTTTTGAATAAATAAAAAATACAGCACTCAAATATATTAAAAGTCCAAATGCTATTAAATAATGATAAAATTGAAATGTATCGCGTGGAACAGCTACATAAAAATTGTACTTCGATAAATATTTAAAGAATGGTCCTTAAAGTTTTTACTCTACTTAAGAGTTGAATATATTTGAAAGTGTCTTGTAAAAGAAAAAAAAAAGTATACGGGTTATAATATAGCGACATGCTTGTTTCAATGATAGTATATTTGAGTGTTTTTCAAGTTTAAAAATCTGTTTATTTTGTTTGTACAATTAGATTTCTCTTGGTACAGAGGCTCTCCTTTTTAGAGTGTAATAGTATTTATTTCATGCGCACAAATATATAGTCGTACAACACTTTAAGAATCACTCATCTATGGCACACAAACTATTTATGACAGGTAAAATCCAGAAAGGTTTTTCTGCTAGAAAGCAGAAGGTACATTATTAACCTGCATATCCACATTTTGGGACATTTTTTTTTTCATTCTTTGTGCAGTGAAATACTGTGTTTTTCTTGGCTCAGTAATATTTGAGAAATGCCTACGCTGATGGCTGTGTAGTTCTTGTATGAATCAGCGGAAGGCACTGTTTACTACCGAATGGCTCCACAGCTTTGCTGACTTCTTGCACCGCTATCAAACGAGCGGATTCTATGACAATATCGCCAGTCTTAACACGTTAAGAATTTATAGGCTTTGGACTGCAAAGCAACAGCTGGAAATACATTAACATGACAAGATTAGATGCGCCAAGACATTGACAGTCTTCAACGATTTTTTTTTTTACCCACATATTCACAAAGCGTACTTGTTTGCATAATGGAAAAATTGTATCTCGATTTGTCCAGATTGTGTACTCTTGTATCCAGAGGATGTACCTTGTTGAAAAGCAGCTTTTTATTCTTCTTCTCTGAATACATTTTCCACCTGTTTGAACCTGTTGTGTAATACACAATGGCACTGTGTGACACGCCACGTTATCCTTTGGTAGCAATGCATGCTGGTGATACATTTGCGCTCCGTCAGAGCAAAGGATTGGCTCTGACCCATGTTGGCCGCACTTCTGATGTTAGTGGCTTTGGACAGCGGGGAAAAGCAGAGGGTTACTAAAGAGAGATGGAGGTCAGAGTGTTGAAAGGAAAAAAAAAAAGCCCTCCATTTAAAATGATGACAGCCTTCAACGTCCGTGTTCATTTTTACACCTGCATGAGTCGACATTATGAGCCAATGAAATTTCATTAGAACAGTTTGCGTTAGCTGAGTGAGCTTTATGAATGTGTGATGAAGTTTCTTCTGGTTCGGCTTTTAAAAAAAAAAGTTTCTCGTGTTGTAGCGCACGGTCTGACAAATGTTGTGCTAGCTCGACTAATGAGCCGGCGGATGCCCGGAAAAACTTTGTATTGCGAGCGTATGTGTGCATGTCGGACATTCGTTTGCCAATGTGGTCATTACCAACCCAGATGCTTTTTGGGTTTTAAGGGTCGTGTTGCCGGGTCGGAATCGGTTTGAGGATCTGGCTTTTACCAGAGTTTCAACATCGGCCCGCTCAACACAAATTCAGGCATAATTGAGCACAGATTGGAGTTTTGTCTCAAAGGGAGCGTGAGAGGGGGAGAGAAGAGGAGCGCGTCAGACTGAGTAAAGTTTTTCAGGTCTTTGTCCCTCCTCAATTTGCATGCCTAATGAAGCTGAGCAGGAGTTAATAGTGGGTGTAATGACTTCTGTCTGGCTAGGTCGTGGGCTGCTGGGACAGGATAGGCTCTCCGAATGGTTAACCGTGGGGCAATGTGGCCAAAGGACAGACGGAAGGGGAAGCTGGGTTAGCGTCTTAAACCATTTCACGTACAGTGTGTGTTTAACCCATGTGTTATGTTACAAATGAGGGAAATTCCTTAGATTTTTTTTTTTCGTGATATCATAAAAGTATCAATGGGAAAAAAAATACTAGGGAGCTGAAATTTCTTTTAAAATATGTAACATTTCAAATTGCAACCATTCTGATATTTCGATGTAATTGCAGCTGGATGTGTGAGATTTTGCGTACAAAAATAATCATTGTCCAAATTCTGGACCACATAAAACTATTAGAATTACGGTTTTTGTCATGCATTTTAACAGGATTTATGACTGAGTTTCCTTAAACATTCTGTTGAGCGGCGGTCAAACTGTCAGCAAACAGAAAATTATTTGTTGACTTGTTTCACCAATAGTTAATGTTTATGGCTATGTCTTAGTGTCATCCTCACTTCACAGGCTACAAAACAGACCATACCATTTTTCTAAAATTTTGTGGGTGTTAATAAATTTAACCAACATATGTATGGTTAGAACTGATATCACTAAACAATTTGAGTGGTTGAAGGAAAAACAAATCATGAATAACTTTAATTTTTACTTTAATTATTCAACTGGAAATATTCGTTTAGCTAAATTACCAAGCAGAGTCAAATATTCTCGCTTCGCTCATTAAAATACCGTCAAATTTGACATATAAACGGCTCCTATTATACAGTAAGGATAGCTAAAGAATATAAGTTCACTTTTTGAAGAAATAACTACATTGTGACAACATACAACTTCAGGGAATGTTTAGAATTCAGTAAATGCACAGTCCTGAACCAATAACTAGTATTTGCTAAAAAATGGTCATTTTAACTGCATAAGAAACTAATATGTTGCACTGAAGTGAAAATGTTTGGCCGAAAACAGGAAATGGGAAAAGTATCTATAACAAAGGCAGGTTTAGTCTTCATTTGGATTCAGTGACAACATAACAAACCCTGATGTTAAAGACCGAAGCATGCTTATTAGAGTAGATTTTCCAAACATAAGTAACTAGATGGACCATTTATGGTAATTAAGAAAAAAAAATCAATTCATTTTCCTATCAACCGTCTTGATGTTAGCTTTTAAATATTGAAAGGAAGACCAAATTATTTCTGAACTTGCATTTATTACCGCATTGAGCAACCTTTATTTGTATTTACTCATAAATATCCAAATCAGAGAAAAAAAAATGCCGTAGAGTGGACTTCTTATGGATTAAATCCAGGTATACGAAGAATTTACGAACTGGTTGAAGTTTGACAGTGCAGACAGCAAATATATCCACAGCTGTCTATCGTCTTCTTTTTCATCCTCAAGCTGATGTGTTTTGCAGCATTTTTTGGCGCATCTCACAGAGAATTCAAGTTGGCACCAACACCCCCGCTCGGCACACGTTGCCAACATTTCTGCTACTGCTGACCAAAGGACGCACACACACATTCACACGCAGTCCTCGTGGCTACAGATGTAGCCTCGACCAGCTCATCTCCACCAGGTGTTGCTTTATAGCCGTGTCACTTTGAGCCTGACTCCATCTGCCACACTCAGCATGCAAAAAAAAAAAAAAAAAAGTGCTTCCTGCTTTCTTTGAGCGTGTTCACGTAGAAAAATACGGTGGATGTAGCCCTTGCCATAGTTCGGTTTCAGTCTTTCTAGATGTTTATTATTTTAATTGATTTCAGTCTGAGAAATAAAAAAATGTGGAAAATATTCAGGATTTTATAAGTCCAGACATTCTATTCCTGTCACAATGTGGTGTAGTAGGATCCGGAAGCGACTACCGGCACGTAGTTAATTTCTATTATTTATTAACAAAAACAACTCGGTATTGGAGCGCAAACATCCTAAGCAGTCATGTCTAGACTAAATAAAGGGCTTAAAGACCAATTGTGACATGCATTCCTACATGACATTGAAGATCAAGGCTAACTGACCTACAAGCCTGAATGACATGTTGTGATGCGAATGGTGACATCTTGAAACAAAAGCTCAATGACATGCTTTCCTTAAAAACTTCTTGTGATAAATGTTGACATGTGCATTGTGACAATTCCAGGTACAGTACTTATTTGCAGTAAGTTTTTTCAGATATTTGGGTCTGAGGGTCAGAAAATAGCTAGCATTATCTTTTTTTTAAAAGCACATTTTCTACTAGCTGTTGAATGAAAATGGCACTTGTTGGTCATGTGACATTCATAAGATGAGCTCTGGTTGGTCACTACTTGGGCCTTCAGGGGACGTAATTATCAGTGGAAAAATGTCTTTTTAAATGTATTAATCATACATCAAAATAATCTAGAAATCAAATTATGAATCACTGCTAGAAATGGATAGATAATGGGACTATCCCTTTAAGTCATTCAATCCCAAAGACGTAATTTCAAGTTTTTTTTTGTTTTTTGTTTTTTTTTTAAAGTCGGGACATTCAATCCTCCAAATTAAGTATTACAGTGATCAATTACATTAGATAACTAGAGCTGCAAGCAGCTATAAAGGGCCCTCGCAGACCTGTGCACGTTGGGGTATGAACAGGCCGGGGTATGAACAAGGAGTATGAACGATGAAAACTTAGTTGTAGATGACTTCAGTGCAGGATTCTTACCAAATATGTAAAATTTAGACAAGGTGGGACAATTTGGGTTGAGTTACTGCAGCTATTATTGTTACAGTTTTGTGACTCTCAATGCCGTATGGGCCACACCCACTGTGGAAACATCGTACTCATTTGTGGAGGGCATAAGGCATGGCCCCCGGCTTTTCAGAAAACATTTAAGGGATATCACTTCAAGGGGCTCAGCAGAGTACATAAAAACGTTAAGGATTTGCTATATTTTTTTCTGCCACTAGGTGGCGCTCGTACTATGATAAAAAAAAGGCTTGTAGTTGTGTTTCACATTGGACTCCCATCCCATATACGAAGTTTTAAAAATATCAGATCGTCTAGGTCCAATTACAGCAACTTTTACCGTTTTCGCGAGACATCGAATTTTGAGTTGGCATAGAGGCCACGCCCTTCATTGAAAAGTCATAAAAGTTGAGAACCTTAATGTTCCAATGTGTCATAGCTTTTCTGACCATTTTTGAGTTCATTTAGTCAAACAGGCATTTCACAGTACATAAAAGTATAAAAAATGAGATGTTAGTCCGCCACTGGGTGGCGCTGTAAATGATTTGAAAGTTTATCACATAGCTGTATTATTGCATGACTTTTAAAGTCCCAGGAAAGTTTCAGACGTTTTGAAGCTGTCATAGCTGAGTTATTAAGATTTTTGTCACTCATGGCGAAGGAAGTATTAAACATAATTTGAAGCTCCGCCCCCATCTTTTATGTCAAGAGATCCTCACGATATTTGGACTATGTGTGCCCCTCAGTTGGATAATGATTCATGCCAAAGTTGAAGGTAATGGGGTGAATCGTTTAAGAGAAAAAGGCACTAGTTTGAGACCAGCTAATGTCTAAGAATGGGACAAAACTGCACATTAAAAAAATTCATAACAATTTTTCTGTACATCCTAGCACATCACTTCTATTGACATTTTTGTAGGTCTTACAGTCCTTCATTAGCCTACAAAGTTTCATAGCTGTAGGTCAAACCAAACAGGATTGACTGTAATCTTTCGACTAATGACTTTTTTTGCAGCCACTAGGTGGCGCTAGCTTTAAACTGGAATATATTTTTGTCGCTATGTTCAGGAGAATATTTTTATCCAATGTGTGAAATTGTGAGAAGATCAGATCATCTGGGTCAAATTACAGCAAGTTTTACTGGACAGATAAAGCTTCGGAATGAAAATGGTCACAGAGGCCACGCCCATTATCGAAACTTCGTAAAATTTAATGGAGGTCAGCAAGGCTGTCTAGAGGCTTTTCAGACTTAATTTCAGCAATATTACTTCAAAGGGCTCAGCTAAACACATAAAAACGTTTAAAAAATGCTATATTTTTGGCTGCCACTAGGTGGCGCTCACACTATAGCAAAAAATAAGTTGATAGGTGTATTCCGCATTGGAAATCCATCAAATATGTAATGTTTAGAAAAGATAAGACCATCTGGGTCCAAATACAGCAATTTTGTTCGTTTTCGCGAGAAATCAGACTGACATTTTTGTTTGCCACTAGGTGGCCTTATAAGCAATTTAAGATTTTTTTAAACACATGTGTTAAGGGCTTGAGTCTTCATGTGTCTGTGAAGTTTCAGATTTTTCCAAGCTTGGAAAGCTGAGTTATAAAGGTTTGTTTCACATGTGGCAAAGTAATCATCAAAGGCTTAATATGAAGCCCCGCCCCCAACATATTTGATTGCGGATCGTCACGAAAATTTGAACATTTGTGCCTCACAGTCAGATAAAACATCACAGCAAATTTGAAGGCGATCGGGTCAAGCGTTTGGGAGAAAAAAGGAGCAGTTCGGGGCCTGCAAATGAGCAAAAACGGGCCAAAGGTGCACATTCAAAAATTCATACCTCTCTTTCTGTACATCTGAGCATATGGCTCACGCTGACTTTTTTGTAGGGCTTGAGGTCCTACATAAGGCTACAAATTTTTGTAGCTCTAGGTCAAATGGGCCGGGAGTAAGAGGCTATTTTCCACTCATAAGGCCATTTTGGGGCCAATTACAGCCACTTTTTTCGTTTTGGCGAGTCATCTGACTTTGAGGTGGCGTGCAGACTACGCCCATTATCGAAAAGTCGTAAAATTTTAAAACCTTAATATTCCATGTCTTATTGATATTCTGACCAATTTTCATTTGTTTTACTCAAACAGACTGAGCACAATACATGAGAGTGTAAAAAATGACATTTTAATCAACCACTAGGCGGCGCTAGTAGGTATTTAAAAAAACTTTTTTTAAAGGTGTTAAAGACATAAGTTTCCATGTGTCTATGAAGTTTTAGATTTTTTTAAGCTAGTACATCAAAGTTATTAAGGTTTTTGTCCCTCTTGGCGAAGGAAAAATTGAACACATTATTTGAAGCCACGCCCCTTATCATATATGTCAGCGGATCTGCACCAAATTTCGCCCACTTGTGCCCCTATGTGTGAATATGGACCACAGCAAATTTGAAGGTGATTGAGTAAAGCGTTTAGGAGAAACAAGGAGCAGTTTGGGACCTGCAAACGTTCAAAAATGGGCCAAAAATGCACATTCAAAAATTCATAACTCTTTTTCTGTACATCTGAGCACATGGCTCGCGCTGACTTTTTTGTAGGTCTCTAGGTCCTACATATGCCTAAAAATTTTCGTAGCTCTAGGTCAAACGGGCCGGGACCAGGTGCACTTTTTCGACCTTAGGTGGCGCTGCAGAGCCATTTTTTTTGCATTGTTTTGGGAAACACAAAAATATCCAATTTTTCACCGGGCCCGACAAATGTGCAAATTTTGGTGACTTTTCGTGCATGTTTAGGCCCTCAAAAATGGAAAAGCGCTGCACAGTAAATAATAATAATAACTAGAGCTGCAAGCAGCTATAAAGGGCCCTCGCAGACCTGTGCACGTTGGGGTATGAACAGGTCGGGGTATGAACAAGGACTATGAACAATGAAATAGTAGTTGTAGATGACTTCAGTGCAGGACTCTTACCAAATATGTAAAATTTAGACAAGGTGGGACAATGTGGGTGGAGTTACTGCAGCTTTTATTGTTCCAATTTTGTGACTTTCAATGCCATATAGGCCACACCCACTGTCGAAACATCGTACTGATTTGTGGAGGGCATAAGGCATGGCCACTGGCTTTTCAGAAAACATTTAAGGGATATCACTTCAAGGGGCTCAGCAGAGTACATAAAAACATTAAGGATTTGCTATATTTTTTGCTGCCACTAGGTGGCGCTCGTACTATGATAAAAAAATAGGCTTGTAGGTGTGTTTCACATTGGACTCCCATCCCATATATGAAGTTTTGCAAACATCAGATCATCTAGGTCCAATTACAGCAACTTTTACCGTTTTGGGGAGACATCAGACTTTGAGTTTGCATAGAGGCCACGCCCTTTAATGAAAAGTCATAAAAGTTGAGACCCTTAATCTTCCAATGTGTCATAGCTTTTCTGACCATTTTTTAGTTCATTTAGTCAAACAGGCATTTCACAGTACATAAAAGTATAAAAAATGAGATTTTTGTCCGCCACTGGGTGGCGCTGTAAATGATTAGAAAGTTTATCACATAGCTGTATTATTCCATGACTTTTAAAGTCCCAGGAAAGTTTCAGATGGTTTGAAGCTGTCATAGCTGAGTTATTAACATTTTTGTCACTCTTGGCGAAGGAATTATTAAACATAATTTGAAGCTCCGCCCCCATCTTTTCTGTCAAGAGATCTTCACGATATTTGGACTATGTGTGCCCCTCAGTTGGATAATGATTCATGCCAAAGTTGAAGGTAATGGGGTGAATCATTTAAGAGAAAAAGGCACTAGTTTGAGACCAGCTAATGTCTAAGAATGGGACAAAACTGCACATTAAAAAAATTCATAACAATTTTTCTGTACATCCTAGCACATCACTTGTATTGACTTTTTTGTAGGACATGCAGTCCTTCATTTGCCTACAAAGTTTCATAGCTGTAGGTCAAACCAAACAGGATTGACTGTAAGCGTTCGACTAATGACATTTTTTGCAGCCACTAGGTGGCGCTAGCTTTAAACTGGAATATATTTTTGTCGATATGTTCAGGAGAATATTTTCATCCAATGTGTGAAATTGTGAGAAGATCAGATCATCTGGGTCAAATTACAGCAACTTTTACTGGACAGATAAAGCTTCGGAATGAAAATGGCCGTAGAGGCCACACCCATTATCGAAACTTCGTAAAATTTGGTGGAGGTCAGCAGGGCTGTCTAGAGGCTTTTCAGACTTAATTTCAGCGATATTACTTCAAAGGGCTCAAATAAACACATAAAAATGTTTAAAAAATGCTATATTTTTGGCTGCCACTAGGTGGCGCTCGCACTATAACAAAAAATACGTTAATAGGTGTATTCCGCATTGGAAACCCATCAAATATATGAAGTTTAGAAAAGATAAGCCCATCTGGGACCAAACACAGCAACTTTGTTCGTTTTGGCGAGACATCAGACTGACATTTTTGTTTGCCACTAGATGGCTTTATAAGCAATTGAAGATTTTTTTAAACACTTGTGTTAAGGGCTTGAGTCTTCATGTGTCTGTGAATTTTCAGATTTTTCCAAGCTTGTAAAGCTGAGTTATAAAGGTTTGTTTCACATGTGGCAAAGTAATCATCAAAGGCATAATATAAAGCCCCGCCCCCAACATATTTGATGGCGGATCATCACAAAAATTTGAACAATTGTGCCTCACAGTCAGATAAAACATCACAGCAAATTTGAAGTCGATCAGGTCAAGGGTTTGGGAGAAAAAAGGAGCAGTTCGGGACCTGCAAATGAGCAAAAACGGGCCAAAAGTGCACATTCAAAAATTCATAACTCTCTTTCTGTACATCTGAGCACATGGCACGCGCTGACTTTTTTGTAGGGCTCGAGGTCCTACATAAGGCTACAAATTTTTGGAGCTCTAGGTCAAACGGGCCGGGAGTGAGAGGCTATTTTCCACTCATAAGGCCATTTTGGGGCCAATTACAGACACTTTTTTCGTTTTGGCGAGTCATCTGACTTTGAGGTGGCGTGCAGACTACGCCCATTATCGAAAAGTCGTAAAATTTTAAAACCTTAATATTCCATGTGTTAATGATATTCTGACCGATTTTCATTTGTTTTACTCAAACAGACTGAGCACAATACATGAAAGTGTAAAAAATGACATTTTAATCAACCACTAGGCGGCGCTAGTAGGTATTAAAAAAAATTTTTTTCAAAGGTGTTAAAGACATAAGTTTCCATGTGTCTATGAAGTTTTAGATTTTTTTAAGCTAATACATCAAAGTTATTAAGGTTTATGTCCCTCTTGGCGAAGGAAAAATTGAACACATAATTTGAAGCCACGCCCCTATCATATATGCCAGCGGATCTGCACCAAATTTTGCCCACTTGTGCCCCTATGTGTGAATATGCACCACAGCAAATTTGAAGGTGATTGAGTAAAGCGTTTAGGAGAAACAAGGAGCAGTTTGGGACCTACAAACGTGCAAAAAAGGGCCAAAAATGCACATTCAAAAATTCATAACTCTTTTTCTGTACATCTGAGCACATGGCTCGCGCTGACTTTTTTGTAGGTCTCTAGGTCCTACATATGCCTAAAAATTTTCGTAGCTCTAGGTCAAACGGGCCGGGACCAGGTGCACTTTTTCAACCTTAGGTGGCGCTGCAGAGCCATTTTTTTTGCATTGTTTTGGGAAACACAAAAATATCCAATTTTTCACCGGGCCCGACAAATGTGCAAATTTTGGTGACTTTTCGTGCATGTTTAGGCCCTCAAAAATGGAAAAGCGCTGCACAGTAAATAATAATAATAATAATAATAATAATAATAATAATCTGGAGAAAAACAAGAGGGCTCTCGCAGCGGTAGCTGCTCGGGCCCTAATAATAATAATAATAATAATAATCTGGAGAAAAACAAGAGGGCTCTCGCAGCGGTAGCTGCTCGGGCCCTAATTAGGTGCTATACTAATGAATGACTTAAAATCAATATTGAATGCTTTTGAACTAAATACATAAAATATTTAATTACTTTAGTACTTATTACCTGAAGTAATTAACCATTTAGTACTTAATTATGTAATTTTTTACTTTAAGTATTTTTAATACTTAAAGTAATGTTACTTTCATACTTTCATACTACCTAAAGTAATTGATTACTTTGCCACTTAATTCATCAATGACTTAATTCTTAGTTCACCAGCTATTTTCAGAGCATCCAATTAAAAAAAGTACTTAGTATTGCATTTCTGGACTCCTTAAAAGGTAAACATTTGTCCTTGGGATTCAATGTGTTCAATGCCACGCTAGAGTAGTATCTTTTGGAAATGTGTTGTAAACAACCACCCTGGCAAATCTCAATTTCATGCTTTAGTTACATTTCAAAAGCTTTTTTTTAAAAATGACAAATAATATTGCCACTAACTGATGGTAGTGATCATCATTTTCCACCATCATCAAAGGAACTATACAGTACAGCACATTAAGATGAGTGCTCTGTGGGATGTTTTAACAGCATTGCTGTTTTATGATCATTCTACTCTAATCAGAATTAATCATTCTGTAGCACTGTAATGTTGTTTACCTGCAAACCCAAAATTAGGATCTGAATCGCAGCCTTCCCATCCTAATAGCGTTGTTTCGACTTAGCCATCCGTCATCCCACCAACAGGTAATATGATAGTTGAGCAAACAGGCAGTGCAATTAGATTGCTGTTGAACAGTGGGGCGTGTTTTTCTTCACCACATGCTTTGATATTTAATCACAGTTCTATTTTGGAAGTAAAACACCAGTCCTGTTGTTGAACTTCCGCAGTCTGCAACAGTGCAAAAGGATGCAAAGATTATTATGAGATAAAGATAATAATAATTGGCTCATAAATAGCTATGCCTTATTTGACCACATGAAACACAGAGAGGATTTCTTTTTGTGTTTTTGAAACTCGATTGTTTAATTCGCTTAATTAATTTCAACTGTGATTCAGAAGGGTCTGATGCATGCTTTGGTCATGTTTATGAATAAAACGTTGACATCCACTACACATATCAGCTGACTGTAGAATCTGTCTGCCTGCGTCTTGGTTAAATCCACCAAATTTCGCTACATCACATGTGCCACAATTTAAACTTGGTCATCTAGTCCAGTGGTTCTCAAATGAGGGACTTTGTGAGATTTTTACAGGGTTTCTGTAGGTATTAGAAAATCTGATTTCATAGTTTGTAATGCTGTGGCAGGAACAATACATTATTTTCAAATTAATTGCAAATGAAACATGAAGCAACTTTTTCCTAAATTATACTATAATGAATCCTTTGCAAGATGTTTTATGAATATTATTTTCAGTTTTGGATGCACATTGTCATTAGTGACAAAGAAATAAAAGAAATGTCAAGCTATCTTCTGAAGTTAGTAAATAAAATGCGCCTAAACATGCTACTAGTAATTATAGGCTAAATGTTAAAAACATTTTTTTCCGAAAATATTAAGCTAAGGGGAAAAAAATGCTTTTATTAACATTCAGCTTAGAAGTACGTTCGAATGCAATATCAAGTGTGTTTAAACGTATTTGCAAGCACGTTGTTTTTTTTTTAATTTGAATGCATTTGAAAATATGTTTGAACATAACTAATTTCATTGGAACATACTCTTAAACACGTTCAAACATAGATGTAAACACATTTGAAAAATGTTTGCCTCTCAAAAAGTTTACTCCACATTGACAGCTCCACTCTTTCGTAGTGTGGGAAAAGTTAACTCTTTTAGTGCCAAGCATTACTGGAAAAGGAAACCTCTCGAGGGCCAATATATTTAGCCATTTCATTCATCTTTCAAGGCCAACAGAATATTGTGGGCTATGTCTATGTAAATATGTTATCATATGAAAGATTGATTTCCGTTCCTTACTTTGAATTGTACTGTATGTAGGTAAGAGCAATGTTAGCTGTTTGGAAACACCGCCATCCAATGGTCACAGCTATCACTACAGTGCTTATATTAGGTAAGCATTAGTCAAAGGTGTCAGCTCCTCTCCATGAAAAACAAAAAACAAAAATTCACAAGAATTGTCATTTTTAATTATTGTTGTTACTATTTTAAAAGATGAGAATTCTCTTCCGTGGCACTGAAAGAGTTTATGAAAGCATATCTAGAATATGATGATTATTGTAAATAAATCTGTCACTTTGGCTGTTTTGTATGCCATGTCTCTTTCAGAGTTGCAATGTTCTTTATTCCCACCAAACTTGATACCTTTTTTTTGTCTGCGACTTGTGTTTGCATGCCTGCATACTATAGCTATACCTTCAATTCAACACCTCCTTCCACCGTCACTCGTAGATGAATAGTGTGCTGTCACTCGCCAGGCTCTTCAGAGGGCCGGCGCTCTGTATGAGGAAAGTGCCAGTCATTAACGGGAGGGGGAGGAAGGAGGGAGGCAGGATGAAAAATGAGTTCATTTACGGCCGAGTCCTGTGAGCTGCGTAACGTCAGCAACAAGCAAGCCCCATCACCTTCTCCTCCCATCTTCCTCCCATCACTTTGCCTGTGCCTGTAGGGGGGGGGTGAGTTTGAAGTTTCTCAGTAGATTTTTAGAAGCTTTTAAAGGAAAAAAAGAAGAGTCTGTGAGGAAAAGCATACACAAGATTAGTGTGGGTAAGTCTGAGATGGAGGGGGGCGTCACAATGGAAGAAGAAGCAGGTGTTAGCAGGTGGGAGATTAGACATCAAGTCATCATTCACACTGAGTGGGTTCAGGGTGATTTTTTGGAGGAAGATTATAGCTTGTGGTCACAGCTACTGTATACAATTTTAAATGCCAGGTCAAACAGCCTCAGACCATATAATGGAATGTTTTGTCAACCTTTATGGAATGGAAAGTTATAGGTCAAATGCTGTAGTTGAAATTCACTTGTAAACTTTTGACAGGGAAAAAAAAATAGTCGTGCGTTTGTTTTGATAACATGCAAACTTGTGGAATTTTAAGGATTTTGGCGAAATCAGTGAAAACATCTGGAAAACCCATTGTTGTTTCTTTAATTTGAAACTTCAAAGACACAAGTCTTGACAGACTCTAAGAGAGTATGTAGGGACAAGTGAAAGAGAAGCTTCTTAAGGCTCTGGAAGGGAGGAACCATAAGAAGGGAGTCAAATACAAAATGTCATACACCTGTGTTATGAACTCACTTATATAGCTAACTATTATATATCTACCTACACAGAGTTCTCATGTATGTTAAGTGAAAGGGTCTTTGTTCAAACCAGGTGGTCAGTGAGCAACAACATGTTACACTAATCCTGGCTGAATACTTAATATCCATTCCATACAATTTTTCCATTTAGTTTCCATGTTTATATTTACAATCATGATGGTGAATTGGTAGGTATCATAAACCACTACCGCCCAGGAATTGTAATCCACTCCTGCCCTTATTGATCAATGGTCATGCCGTGAACCAATCACGTGTCTTGTAGGAGGGCCCCTGAGCTGATTGACGGATTGCCTGGCAAATCAGTTGAGAACAGTACTTATGTTGTTGTTGTTGAGGACGTTCTCGGAGTAAAGATCACTCGCGAGCATGGCTGAAAGAGAGCAATGAGGAGGAAAGAAAGTCTGGCTAACCAACCAGACATAGTGGCGGTGGCCAAAACAGGGTAGTGGTGATAGATGTGGGAGTCCCAGCTGACGCCAACATCAGGAAGAAGGAACATGATAACCTAAAGAAGTATCAGCAGTTGAAAGAGCAGCTGTAACGGATGTGGAAGGTCAAGGGTTCCGTGGTCCCCGTGGTAGTGGGGGCACTTGGGGCAGTAACCCCCTAACTGGGTGAGTGGCTCAAGCAAATCCCAGGACCTCAGTCCCGAAGTGTGAACCCTCAAACTCCCAGGGCTCTGGTCGAAGACCTGACCTTGAAGGAGATTTATATATATATATATATATATATATATTATTATTACCTCAAATTTACCAATATTGTTTATACATAGTTGCAGAATTGCAACCCGACGTCTGACACAGCACATTTCATGATAATCTTGTTCCCGAAAGCACTGGGCCACAATGCTCATTCAAATATTTCCGACGCAGTCACCCCCATCAACCGGCTTTAAATTTTTAAGTGGCTATTGTGAGCTTATGGCGTATTAAGATTGTCCTCGTCTTTGAGCCTGTCTCTTTAATCACTGTTATTTCCTGCAGGCAAGTGAAGGCAACAATGTTTATTATGTTAGGGCGACGCTGTCACGGTTTACACCAAACACAAGCCGTTTGTCACTGTCAGCTCAGCATGCGAGAGGAAGGTTGGGCTCGTCGTAAACTCGAGACTTTGGAAACCATGATTATGCCTGGTCCTTCTTTCAAGTGCTTAACCAGGACGTACAGTAAACAAAGGTGATGGATGCAGATGTCTCGTTGTCGAGCGCTTCGCCGTTGGCACAGTCGGATGTGAAATAAATGGAACCAAACCCTTTGCCGTGATCGAAGCACAAAAAGGGCCAGCAACTGATGGCAGTGCAACACTGAAGTTTTATGAGGCGCGCTTCTTCAACTCTGGCAGCATAGACATTTTCCTAAATTATTTAGTAGTGACGCATTGCTAATGTCCTTAACAGATAAGGGACGATAGATAAAGCTCTGACGTGGAAGTAATTACAACAGGGTGCACTAAATGACAACACTAACATGCTGATCTGAGCAGATGATTTTTAAGAGTGTTTATTATTCTTCCCCCAGTATTGACTGCATTGGCATAGTAACCTCTGCTAATTAAAAATCAAACCTGGGAATCATTAACGTCACACGGATGTGCCCGTCCGATCCGTGTTGCTCACCGGACGAGTAAAACTTGCATTGAAAGAACGACTGCAGTCATCGCCATATTGTTCTCACCGACTTACAGTGACTTCCATTTTGAGCGTTAGCAAGACCGCTAACCCTCAAAATTACACTTGGATCATTATAATTTTATTCGGGTCACTGGATTTGCCAATTCAAGGACAAACAGTCCAAACAGGAAAAAGAAATATTTGAAATCATCCGTCAAACCAGCAACCCCAGTGCACTTTTCTCACTATTAGACAACATGCTTACCCTGTACAGTGTAAACTTATAAACCCTTTGGAGGCGTATACCAAGACAAATAAACAGTATCTTCTGGCTGTATTTGCAGTGAACTGTAGCTGACCTTGTGCTCCAAACCACCTGCGAGGAGAGAGAATAAAGCCGATTTCTCACTGGGGATCCATATAATGTGGCATCATTATTTTTTTTTTTTCGCACAAGTCCTCGTCTTAACTGTTGGCTGTTTTGCCTTAGACTGCTAAACGTGGCTTGACAACAAGATTAGACTCACATGAGCTCCTCGGTGACTCCTTTTAGAATTACTAAGTAAATACACAGACCCACGCGAAAGGGAAAAATACTTTAAAATGATTCCAACACAACGACAATGCGAACTGTAATGATTTTCATTGAAACAGTACGATTTGCTTTTTAATGAAAAAATGAATGTAGGGAAAATAAATGAGAGACCGAGTTAGGAAATTCACTCGGGTGGCAACTCAGTGCAGGTGTGTTTGGACTCACTTTGCTGTTGTGGTGTCTGTAATTTAATTTCATACATCATAAAGGCCACTTTGACACCTAGTCAGGCGTGTGACAACAGGAATGTACAGGCCATAAATTAAGTCAGATCTGTTTACGCTTTCCTCTTCTAATTTAAAATCAGAATTTCGGTCCTGGAAAACAACTGGTAAGGGGCTGCTATTTTGAAATACAAATAGAGTTGGAATCTGACAATCTCTCAATCTACAATCGTAGGAAGTCAACTCTCATATTTAGGAGTAGACACGTCGATTTGACTAAATAGATCATTTAATCCCAGTGATTATAAAATCACAGTTTTTGTCAGACACAAAAGAGCACATCCGATGAAAGGAGGCGTGTCAAGGTCCATACAACGTGTCAAACAGACAAAAATAAATCTTTATTTTCAGACTTTACCCCCTTTTTTCCCCCCTCTTTTCAAAAGCCTCTCTTCAGCAAACCTAAATGCAATCCTGGCTTTTCAGCATGGGAGTTGCAGATAGCGAGCGAGTTCAATATCTTCTTTCATCGGAATCATGCTGCGGTAATGCACGAGCCATTGCTTCAATCGGCCAAACTACTGAAAGCAATTGTGAATGCTTCATGTTGCCTGACTAATAGCACTAAGCTTTTTGACAATAGTCTTAAGTGCATCATAGATCTTCAGTTTATCACTGTTGTGTTCAGAATGATTTTTTTTTCAAGCTAATACGCCGCCTCCTGCAGGAATGGCCAACCTGTGTTTATGAGTGAATTTCTCCCCTGGGTCTCCGCTATTAGAAGCTGCTGATTTCCTTCAGCGCTGTTTAATTTCAGGCTCCAATTGGAGGTACGCATTAAAAACTAATGGGCAAGCTTGCTATTGATTTCTCCTGAATAAAAGACATAAGCCAGCTTTGGATTTTTTTTTTTTTCCTATCTATCCGACTTTACAGCGCATCATGTATCATCACCATTTTTTTTTTCTTTTAATTTCACTGATACATCAGCAAAATAGGCCCGTTGCGAAGACAATAACCCCCCACGTGCTTTGAGGCGACGTGCATTGTGGCCGCTGCAGCTGCGTCTGGCGCTGCTGGCGAGGCCCAGTGGTGTGTCAGGCAGCGGAGCAGGGGAAACGGTGGGATAAATGATTATTTATGATCTGCCACCTCCCATCCTCTCAGCTATCCCCAGGCCCCATTCATTACAGCTGCAGGCTGCCACTGAGCAGTAGCACACACGCACACACACACACACACACACACACACTGAGCCAAATGTGCATACACCGCTCCAGCAAGTGATTTTGTTCACCAAAAATCTCGCCTTTCCAGTTAAGAGGAATACATCTCAGGCTCGTAGGTTATTGTCATTTTCAATCTCGTGCACATTTCAAAGTCTTCATGCAACTCGCCAAAGTTTCTCCCGGTGGCATGTTGTTCTTCAGAGAAGACGATATATCATCCCATTTGCTGCTGCTATAATCAGATGTTACACTTCTAATGATCTCGGCTTGGCACTGAGTGCTGAGTGGCTGAGGGGTCTCTGTGGTATTCGTCTCTCCCCGTGCGTGTTTTTCATTGTGCCAAACTTTCAGCTGCTGGACCTGATAAATCTTTAGAAGACTCAGAAAGCTCATGGTAGTCTAAATAATTGATAAAAATGAGCATGCAGCCTGCCAGACAGCTATACAGGCAACTATGACACACAAGACATTATATAGGTAATATATGTTGTGGGCCTATGTGCTTGTGTTTGGGCTTTGTTCAGGTTTCCATCAGAATAATTTTTGGGGGGAGAATGATTTTTATTTTATTTTGCAACATGCACAAAAAAAAAAACAATTGAATGTACGTTTTCCACAAAAATGGGGAGAAATTGGGGGCAGGGTTCAGAAAAAAATTGTAGAAAAGTCCAAAATATCCTTTTGAAACTCACCTGATTCATCTTTGCTCACTGTTGTGTCCATTTTGTCTCAGCAAAGCGTCATCGGCACCAGAAGAAAGGCGTTAGGGTCAAAAGGTAAAATCTCTATTTTCATAAGTCATTCTGGTTTGTTCAAATTTTAATAGATTTTAATTGAAGTAAAAGAAAAAGTCAAAAACACTGAATTAAAGGTTTACTTGAAATGTCAAACGGGTTAGTTTGAATGATAATATAACAAGAGTGCTAATGAAGGGTTAATGAAGTTCCCCAGTAACCTAAAAAAAAAAATGAATAAAATGATAAATTAACAAATATATATTTTGACCTTTGCCTTAGTGAGGATATGGTACAGAAAATGGATGGATAGCTCATTATGATTGGCTGATCGTGAACACGGCCACATTCCAATGTGATTGTCTTCATTTTAATATCACAGTAACCTGGCAATGGGCCATGTATACTCTTGATACATTCACTGTGCTGGGAATTTCAATCTTTTTTATTTCTTTTTTAATGGGAAAAGAAAAACTAAGGACTTTTTTTTGTTTTTGTCTGCAGAACTCCGGCTACTTCATGTTTTAACCCGCTGTGTGATGGTTTGTCTATAAAGCATTGAGTTAGGGCATGCTTGAAATGGAACTTACTTCACATATATCAAGAACTTGTTAAGCGAATGTATAGTAAGTCTCAGGGCTACCGTGATATTACCGGTCCATTTTGCTGAAAACCGGCCAGTGTAAATGTCTGCTGTGTATTGGAGATCTGGGTCCGTTCAGCCTATAGGCGGAGGCCCCAAATGATCACTCACTTAAACGGTCCACAGCTGACCATTAAATCTGGAGGCTAACGGTCTTGGAGCGTGGTGCCAATGGACGCTGAATCAATATATTGGATTATAATATGTTCAGAATGACACTGCATTAGAGGACCATCGTGCCACCCCCCAGCAAATGGAGAAAGGCCCAGAATGTGAGTGACCAGCACTCACCTGCTTCTTCTTTCGTGTGTGTGTGTACCATTTTATGTCGCAACACCACTAAACAGTTTTGCAGTAGTGCCCCGAAGGCAAGTTTGCAAACTTTGAGAATTACCCGATAATTACCCTCATGAAATGTGGTCACTGGGTGATGGACGAGGGGAGCTCAAACTTCAGACCGTCGTCTTTAAGCGGACTTTTTGTTTTTGTATTTATTTATTACCATCAGTCAAAGGTTTTGAAACATCTACAAATTCACATGATCTCAAAAACATTAGGGTTTCAACAAATTCAAGCTAATAATTTCATTCCATTATTAATTATTTTATTTATTTAGTTGTCATGACATATTCCAAACTGCTAATCCACACTAGGATTGTCATTTATTTATTTATTTAGTTACTTATTTATTTATTCATACATACGTACATACATCCATACATCCATGCATACGTATTTATCCCAGTAAGATCATTAAGAACAGAACTATATGAACAATATAAACTAAACAATTCCAACAATATTTCTCTATGATGTTAAGTATTTATTTATTTATTTATTGATCTTTAAACGTATTTATCCCAGTATTGCCATTAAGAATATAAGAACATGAAAATATAAAATAAACAATACCAGCAATATCTCTGTATGTTGATCACAAGTACAGATTCAGCTCAGGATTTTTTTTTTTTTTGTTAAAGATTTGTTAAAGAGTTTCCAAACGTTTACCGTTCTGTAAATGTTTGAATTTCCTCTAAATGTATCACGATAATGTGACTCCACCCTTGGCTGGACAGACATTTGTGACTTTGCACTGACTTTGAATGCAATCGCACTGTAAGATGTGTATTCATGTCATTATAGAGACAATGTTTTCCCTAATCAATGTGATGGTTACCGAAACCCAACACAATTGCCCCCCCCCCCCTTTTTTTTTCAATCTTTCCATGAAATATGCTTCTCTCTGTTGAACACCTTGCAGTGAGTGATACAGTCAAGCATTGGGCTGCAGGAGAAAAGCCTCATTGTTACCTTTTCCTGTTTACGTCCTCTTTCCTTTCAGGACGACCCATCAATAATTACACGCAAAATCCCTCTGGCTTCAAATCTGTCTCGCTCTCCTCCTACCTTCTCACTTTGCATCTTGCCTTTGATTTTCTCTCCTCTACATGTCAACACAGTCAGGTCCCTTGGTAGTGACATAGCTATCCACCGTCCCATCCCCCCTCGCTTTGCCCCGTCCCATTACAATGACAATAACAGATAAGAATATTTATTATGTTGGTTCGCCACTCCCCGTTCCTCCAAACATCTCTCGGGGGAGCCGCTCCTCACTATCACCCTCAAAAGCCTTATTCAGTTAACAGAAAAAAAAACCACACACACACACACACACACACATCCACCCCTGGCCTTGATGCTTGCCTTTATCAGTCCTATGAAAGAAGAGCCGGAGCATGAAGGCGTCTCATCTCCTCGGCTTCTTTTCTTCTCCCTCCCGCTTTTAATTTTCATCTCTCCTTTCCAACTCATTTTGGAGGAAAAAGGAAGGAAAAGGAGGAGGGGGCACAGCCAACGCGAGTGGGACGCGGGCTTGTGATAAGTGCCACGCAGAATGGACATCTCCCTTGTTTATTGGCTTTTGAAATTCAATCCATTGTCTGGCTTGGGAAGTGATAAAGGGAGTGGAAATACAGACGCTCTTATCATGCCAGCTTCCTGAAAGAAACTTTTTTTTTTTCCATCCTCCTCCTCCTCCAGATGCCTTCGTTTTGTTGAGGAGAACGTTTGTTGTGCGCTTCGCCACATCCGAATAATGGTTTCGCAGAATTGTATTCATTCGGCTGATTATTCAGATCCAGCGGTGTCGAGAGTGACGAGAGTCGAGTCATCACATTTAGTGGAGGGCGCTCTATTGAGAACAGTCACGCTTGTCTCCTTGGTCTTTTAGGGATGTTTTTTTAAACCTGCGTGTATATTGAATTTTGGTACAAATCCACAATTTTCCCTAGCTTGAGTATGTATGACATCTTTTTGCCACTTTAGAGTTCCAAAATGCATATTTGCTTGTGATTTTTGCGCTTTATTGACCTTTGGATGTCGTTCGTAATCCAAATGTGTTCACAATCCATTTCTTTGATGGTCAGTAATCATTGCCAATAAATTGGAGTACCAGTCAAAAGTTTGGAAACACACTTAAGTATTCACCATTACGAAGACATTTACATGGAATTATGTAATGAAACGCGCACACACTATTAGGTAGATGTGAAGGATTTCTTTTGTAAAAATTTGGAATTTCCAGTGTAGACTCTGATTTGTAATCATTTTTGGTCAGCTACAGGCTCCTCTAATGACCTCAGGCACTGCTAGTTTAACCGCGGCTCTCCGTGAGACTACAGCCAAGGAGTGAAGGGACAACAATACACTTACTGTATACAGTTTAATCATTTAAGATTTACGTAAATATGTGTACCGCAGTTATATTTGTCTGACATTTGTAAAGCGTGAATACTTTTCCAATTCAAGTCCCCACATTCCCATGCATAAAAATTCCGTCGGGGGGTGCTTGTCGCTTCCAAGTATACACCTCTTTGCGGCTTCACTTGATTCAAGATATGCAACATGAGAATCTTTTGGTTAGATCATCCACCTCGCAGTCAAAATGGCCCAGATTCGTACATGTTCTCTCTGTGCTTTTATATGCTTCCTTTCACATTCCAAAATTATGCCTGTTAAGCGTGTACAATGTTGCCCACGTCGCGTAACAACTCCAGATAAATGTTTTTGCCCCTTGTACACTGACTGTCTTTAAAATAAAGGAATAAATCAATACATATTTGAGCAAATCACAGAGCCTCCCAAGATGAAGAGCCACTTCCCTCATCAGCCCTCATCAACTTGCTGCCAGCCATGAAAAGCTGATCATTACGGTCTTGCATGCTGCAGTCACCCACAGCTCTTCAGGCTTAATTGATTAGCGTTGAAGGTTTTGCATTGACATTGCAGTTTAATCACAGCGGCGAGAATTCAAGTTGACATTTTTGACATTCCAACACACATATTAGATATTGTAATTATCTTATTAAAGTACCATTTTAATTAATCTTTTAGACAGTGATTGATTGATTGATTTTCAGAGGACAGATTGGAGGTTGCTCACTTGTTACATTGAAATACTATTTCACCAAGAGAGGTCTAAAGGTAACTTGGGCCATGGCCACGGAAAGGAAGACGATCTATATATTTGCAAATGTGTGTCCAAGCAAAAATCCTGACACAGCTGTATTATATATGCTATTCCTAAAGTGGTACTGCTCTTCAATTATAACACTTTCACATAAAGGTGCAACGATTATTGGACAACTAATTGATTATTAAATGAATATTTATTCTTGATAACCTATTTGGAGACCTTAAATTGGCCAAATCTTCAGAATTCCAGCCTCTCAACAGTCAATTTTTGTCGCTGTCTTTGGAGCTGTATTAAATCAGGCTGTCATTGTGTTAAATTAGGCCTGGGTGATAAATATAATTGATTTTGTCATTTTAAAAATCAAAAATATGAACATTCGTTGAATTGCGTTTCGAAAAAACGGAAGCCCGCAGGATAGTTGATGAGACAAGTCTACAACAGTTACTACTTAATTGTGGCAATTTTGTGAATGAGTTCAAGAAAAATTAGTACACAATATTGCAGTCAGAATATTTAGGCGGGCTAATGCGGATCCTTGGCTGTCCTCCTAGCATCCCGTTTTTCGTTTCCTCAGACAAAACATTGTTTATTCGGTTGTTTTTGTCGCTTCTGCCATGACAGCGGCAATCACACGTCGACGTTAGAACTGACTGCCATCTTTACAACGAATAGTCTCACTTTACCACTCGTGTAGTATTTTCATCATTTTTTTGCTCATTTTCCTCCACATAAGTCCAGCAGTATTTTCGGCAAGGGATGGCACGTTCCTTGTTGTGTGATAAATGTTGAACATTGACATGTTGTCACCATGTGGGTGAAATTTCAGCTCCTTAGTGTCTTTTTTCAATGAAGTCAAATGTCTTTGATGTAAAGATCAATTGATTTAAGAAAATACTGCAAAAGGGTTCAAATTGTGGGCATTTAAAGCAAAAGAGCAGCACACTTCTACTGTTCTTTAGTCAAAATCGAAATACTGCGATAAAGATGTTGAAAACATTGCAAGATTTGATATTTCTCAATTCTCAAAGACAGCATTTGCATCGACATGCAAGTGGTTGGCTCTAATTCATAATTCAACACATTCCCAACGCATTAATTCATCACATTTTCCAATTTGGCATCCGCTGGTCCCAGCAGAGTGCAGAGGGAATCCCAGCATTCTTGTGTTTCCCTAATGTCTATTTAAGAAAAAAAAAATGTAGCCTTTCAGATCACTTTGGATCGAATTATGTCATAAAGAGCAAATATATTATTTTGTATGAACCCTCTCTATGGACTCATTAGCTGTTATTCCCTGACTGTCTGCTGTGGGGCTCTGTCGCACAGGAAATCACACACCTCCCTATCTCTCCATTCCACATCCCTCTCTTGTTATTTCCCCCTCGCTCAACCATCCACAACTAGCGCCGAAAATTTTGGTCCTTGACACGTCAGCTTTCGTCTCCAAGATTGACTCGGTGATGACCCGGCTATAAAATATGATGGAGGTATTCATGTAAAGCATCTTCACAATTTCAAGTCAATGTTTACTGCTCCTTGTTTACCATTCCAAATGCTCACTGCCAGGGGAAAACATCATTTTCCATCATGACCATTTGCTCGCTGCCACCGCTAAATCCAGAGTGTGATTTACTATTGCGATGACCACAGGCATGGGGCATCATTACAGATATCGGTCATTATGATCGTATGAATAATCTATGTTACCGCATCGGTATTAGCGAAATTTGATCCATGCTTTTAATGCACTCTATATGAAATCTCTGCTTACATTGGACCAAATACTGTGAACTCGCAAGCTGAATGTTAGATTTGTCAAAGCACTGTTCGTATTAGGAGTCTTGTTTACTTTTTTCTTGGCTCCTTGAAGTACTTCTGTTTTGGAAAGTTGTACATCAAACTGTTCATTCCTGGCATTATTGTAATGTGTTGTAGTCAGTCAAATTCAACAACGTATAATTCATATTCTTTTGCAGCCCTGTGAAATAATTTTTCAACCATCTATTATATGTTTGCGTCTCTTTCAATTCGTCTTCCTTTCAAGTCAAACTAGGCAAAGTTCATTCATTTTATAAATTAAAAACAATTCAGCCTCTACTACATTTTTATTCATGACCATATCTATTGCAGGTTTACCTTCCTATTTTTCATAATATTTTTTCTCTCAAGTCAGACAGGACAAAAAAATTATATTGATTTTATACATGTATTTATTGATTTTAACAAATGAACCAAACTAAAAGAGAACAAAATCAAAACGAAAAAAGACAACATTTTTGGTTACTCAAAGCAGTTTTGGATGAAAGAAAATCAAAAACGTATATATTGATAAAAATACAACTAAAAAAAAATGAGTCTTGTGCCATCCACCGTCTGATTTATTAAACTTTGGAAATACATTTGTCATAGTACCTCTAGGCATAATTTATTCAGCAGTTCTAGGAGATAGAATGTGTAACATCTGTTTATTTCTTCATCAGCAGGAAAATTATGTTATAACAATTACCGACTGTATAAAACGTATCAAAATAAAGACAGTTAACATTTTGCAAAGAAGTCACAATGACAAATTAATTGGAAAATGAAACAACTTATTGGTAATAGCTTGTTTCATTTTCTAATGAATTTGCTGTTAATTTGAAAAGAAAAAAATATTGTTCCTGTGACATTAAAAAGCATTAAATTGAATGTGCTGATACTCACAAAAAGCCTGCTAAATTGTCATATACACCATAGAGTGCTTTCGTGCAACTCCAGGGGTACTCATATCCCGATTTGTGAACTGATCATTTATTCCATAGCATTTGCTTCTTTTAAGGCTACACTGACAGGAATTGAGCCAATATAATTCTCTTGAAAGTAGATTTTCATGATTTTCAAGTGTCTCTGCATAAGTTTGTGTCAATTCACCCAGATGAGAATTGGGCCACAATCTCCATGTAATTTAAAAAAAAAAAAAAGTGTTGGCTCAGGTTGAGGTCGGGCTTTCAAGATCTTTCATGCCAAACTCATCCAGCAATGTCTTTACGTACATACAGTAATCCCGATTTGTTTAGAAATTAAAATAAGACTTATAATGACAAACACAGCCCCTTTCCAAACAACATACAATAAATACATCATACGTGCAAATAGATTACGAGTGTTGATGAGGTTTTTAATTGGATGGTTAAGAGGAGATTTGTTCTAAAGTCCCAGGAGACCCTTTGCGGGCACAAGGTTTCCAAAGGAAATGGTGCAGTAGTAAGAAGACTTAAGTGTTAATCACACGATTAAATACATAGGATTCATTGCCGATTTGGTCGTTCTCTTGTGTCGTACCACACCGTGGATTTAAGAGAGGGGGTCCGTTAATCCCCTCTCATTTTCCACTTCGGCACAGGCACATCTCAAGAACATGGTCCTTTCAGGTGTTAATTAAATCAACTTGTGTGTGTTTGTAGGGGCATTTTTTTTTTTTTTTTTTTAATCCTAGGTGACGCCAGCAATGAAACACACGAATCATTAGTCATCGTTGCTAAACGCATGAGCCACGTTGTCAGCTTGTATGTGCAATTTCTAAAATCCAAGGTTTCCTTTCTGTCTGGCCAACAGTGCACACACACACAACCACACACACGTACAGACCTCTAATTAAAACCATTGTTGTGAATAGATCTGATTCCATCTCAGTGTGGTTAACAGTCCTTCATGGATAAATAATGAGCTGCTATTGTTGTTGCTGACGGTAGGAGAGGACTTCAAGCCTTAAATTCCTCACTGCTGGAGGACTGTAAGCAGCTTTCCTGTTGGATGTTAGAAAGGAGACAGGTGCTTCGTAACAGCAGGAGCATGTATAAAAAATAAAGTACTGTTGACAGTGGGTGATGTTGAGTTGATTTTTCGGACTTTTAAAGAGTTGCGCGGAAAAGAACGCTGCAATTTTAGAAATACTGTAAGTTGTTACTTTGATTATCTCCACATTAAGATCGTACGATTCACCCATTCGCATCGGTGCATCGACTATAAAAATTCATGATGCGACTGGCTGAATTAAAAGGGAGTGGGCTGGGCGTGATTCGAAATGAACTCGGGACGCATTCCAACAACTTCATCCCCATAAACATTTTCTTGTCTACTGTCTATAAATGGCCATTGATACTCAAATTTTTGAGTTAAACTTAGTTAGACTAGTGCAGGCAATTATACGCCATATAATAGGTTCTGTTTTACTTAACACTCACACCGTCATCTTTAAGATCACACCAAAAGTAGAAACCGTATGGATATTATCGCAATTCAGTTTCACCCGGTTTGTGAAACTTGTCACAACATTTCCAAAACAATAATAAGATGCAGATGTCCATTAAAATTGTACTTCTAATGTGATATTTCATCAGTTTTGTACCAAAGATTTAATATTTTGACACACTGTATTTTTCTGAATAGAAGGTGCACTGGATTATAAGGCACAGTCTCAATGAACCTGACAATGTTTGGAGATTTTAATATTTAAGGCGCCCTGGGTTAAAAAGCACACAAGGTTATATCTCAAGGTCTATTTTAGGGAATTTAAATATATAAGGCACACCGGGTTATGAAGTGCAGTCTCAATGTACAGGTCTATTTTTGGAAATGTCCATTAATAAAGCACAGTGCGTTATAACACACTAGGTTATAATGTTCAATGTCAATGAAGAGGTCTGTTTTTGGAAATTTCATTGTATAGGGCACGCCGAGTTATACAGTAAGATGCACCGGTTATAAAGCACACTGGGTCATAAGGTGCAGTCTCAATGAACAGATCTATTTTGGGAAATTTCCATTTATAAGGCACAATGGGATATAACACACACCAGGTTATAAGGCACAATATTATTAAAGAATGGCCTATAAGGCATCGTCTATACATAGCCGGGGTTCTGCAAACGGGCAGTAAAAGTTTTCCCTATTTGCTAAAAGTGCCTAGGCTTTTTTTTTTTTTTTTTTTGATTTCATTAAAACTGAAAGTCTCACAACCAAAGTGGAGATTCGCCAAATTCTTCGGATTCACGTTTGCGTGTAGCAAGCATAAACCAGAGATTAGCGTCATAACTCTTATTTCCCACCAAAGATGCAGACGCCGGTGACGTCAGAGGCAAAAGTTTTTTTCTGATGGGACGAAATTTGGCAAACTACTGCCGCCTAGCTGCTTGGCATGCTTGTAAATGAATTAAACCGAATTTTGCAGATTTGTGTAGCAACAATTTACTTATTTAAACAAAGCCATGCGTAAGGAGATTTTTTTTACTCAAGAAGCGGGACGACAAAGGTTTAAATACTTCCGGTTATGTGTAGACAAGGCCTAAGATATACCATCTTATAAGGAATGGTGCAGTCTCATTGAACAGATCTAATTTTTCATATATAGAGAAATTTCTTCATATAAAGTGCATTGGGTTACCGGGTTACAAGGCACATCACTGTACATTAAAGGAAACAAGTCTCCACAGTGAAAGAGACAAACGTTATTCATACTATACATACTGTATTATAAAATGCACTGTGGATTTTTGAGAAAATTACAGGATTTTTAGTGTTTCATAGTCTGAAAAATACAGTTTTTTCTTTATTTGTGGGGGTGGGGGGCTTCCAAGCAGCAGTCTCATTTCAGTTACACTAGCCCATACTGCAGAGTGTGTGATCAAATGCTTTTGTATGCAAAATTTAGATGATGGTGTTCAAGCTTAATCAAAGAAACCACATCAGAGTTTGTTTTAACTGAAGTTTGACTTGATAAAAATGACCATAGTTTGATATACTTTACTGAAGCACAACCATTTTTTATATTGTATCAGTGGGACACACACACACACATGAAATGTAACCCATTCTTTAGGCAAGATCATGACATGCATTCCGAAGTTTTAGCCCTACAACTTACAACATGACCACCCATTTTCAAGTTATTTTGAGTTATTTTCAACGGACGGTTTTTCAACAGATCAATGTGAAAACTACCTTCTCGTGTCAAAATGTCATCTCGCAGAGCAATGCAGCAACATCTACTGTCTGTTATGTAATGATAAGCGCAGCATGTCTTTCATTGAAGCATCAGCTATTATGTGTCACCGAAAAGTAAACAGAGTCAATGGTCAGAAACATGTGTAGGTGTTTTGGCATTCATTATATGGCCTCAGGCTCCTGTGTGGGCGCAGATTTAACCGTACACCCACATTGAGGTGTCAATAGCCAGGTTGATTAAATCTCTGGAAGTTGGGGTGAGAAATGCTACGCAGAGATAGACCATTGTTGAATCGGTGCTCCTAACGAAGACAAACATATACAGTATCTGCAACAAGCTTTATTTTCCTGTGTTTACCTCAAATTGCTTTGGATGTTTTCCACAATGATCGTTTTTGGATGTCTCTTGCCTTACTAATTTTATTGCGTGCCGTCAGTGTGGTTTTTGTAATCTTTCTCGAGCCCCTCCGTGAGAATGAGATTTCCCTTGGCATTAAATGATGATGATGATGACACAGTGCTGCAGTAATGTTTTGTTCATATTGGATTTTATTATCAATTCAGCTCAATCTCCACACAGGTGATTAAATTGGGAACAGTTACACAATTAGAGCCACAACTTTCCCCTGATGGATAGCCACAGAAGGCAGACGAAAAGTACTTTGAATTATGGAAGCATGGCTTTAGGCGGGTGATTTTTCTGAGGCATGAGTGGGACCTTGGATAGCACTTCTACTTTTGCCTTACACAAAACATCATACAGTCAGTTAAATAATATGAAAATGGGGAGTTTTTGTTTTTCATGTGATTGTAAAGCAAAGTCATTTATGAAGAAAAATAGAGTGTGAGTATATGCTGTAAGGTTTTTTTTTTTTTTTCCTGCGTGAGCCTTCAGCGTGACCTAGCTTGGGCTGATTGGAGTGAATTCTCTGTCAGGCTATTGACAGCAAGGTTGTAAGGAAACAGCAAAATAAGGAAGGACAATCTCATCCTGTCTGTCTGTTGGAGGAGATAAAAAAAAAAAAAAACGCAACTCAGGCTGTATGTGCCATTCCTCCTCTTTTAACATATTTTCTTCTCGGTGCCTGTCGAAAAAGCAAGGCCACTTTGATCAGAGTGTTATCTGCACCGCTGCGGCCTAATCCGTGTATTTGCTCCGAGTCTTAGCAGGATCACCGCGCTCAAATCAAAGCAGTATGGAGTCAGAACCTGCGAGGGAATAAACGTGTGGGAACACTCAGTCATACAGTTGGCATGCACACTTTGAGAAACTCGTCATCGAGACAGTTTGTGGACATGAGCTGCTCTATTTCCAAACCATAAAGTACGATCTAGATCAAGATGACTATGAATGTGACATTTAACAGCATATGGAAATAGGGATGCACGGATAACTTCAGGCCATGTATAGTCATACAAGTACAGGCTTAGCTTACATTTGAGCACTTACTTTACAGAAACTTTACACAAACAACTACATACATACATACATACATACATACATACATATATATATATATATATATATATATATATATATATATTATATATATATATATGTATATATATATATATATGTATATATATATATATGTATGTATATATATATATATATATATATATATATATATGTATGTATGTATGTATGTATATATATATATATATATATATATATATATATATATATATATATATATATATGTACTGTATATATATACGGACGTGCTAACCACTCTTCCACCAAGACATCTTGGAAGCCTGTTAGCCTGCAAGCTATCAAACAAAATATCTGTAGGTATTGCCTGATGCTAGTACGTGCTTTAGCCTAGCCTATGTGTTACTTAAACTAGCATGTGCTGACTCTTAAAACTCTTTAACATTCACCAGTTCATCCAATTTAAAAAAAAAAAGCAAGTATCAAAACAAACACATTTATTTAAAAACAATTCGTCAATCATAGGTGGCTCTGTCATTAATAAAGATCAAAGGCTTTGACTGTGGAATCATACTCAGAATGCCCTCTTTTTATTAGGTAATCAAATGCCCTTCTTGTGGCCTCCCGAAGGAAGCAATACTCATATGCAGATAGAAAAACAAAGCACAGAGAGGGAACACAGAGCTGGTGCAGTAATGAAATAACTTATGGAGATGTGCCTCTCTTGGCAAGGTGCTGAGAGGGAGCTAGCTGTTGTTGACTCAATACTATTGTACTTTTCATTTGGGGACACTTTCCAAGACCCCTTTATATTGGTCACAGAATAGTGGAAAATAAAAATGTTCTGGGTACTGCTTGTCTAACAAATGAGGTATTATTTTTTGCTTCGAGTTACGCATATTAGTAGGTTTTAGCAGGTATTTTTAAAACTGTTTTTTTTTTTTTTGTCCTTGCGGAGGAAGTTCTCTGAATCAATTCCACACGAGCGGCAGGAGATCGGCAAGGAGGAAAGAGATCTTTGGGATCCTCTTACCTTTTGTCATAAATAGGAATTTCAAGTGTTAACTCTGCTTTTTAATCATGTTTAGTCAGCTATTTGCTTCACTCTAGTTAGATGTCCAAGCACCTACTTGTAGGGCATCTACATGACCCCGACTACATACAGCCAATACAGGGAAACGAGAAGGAACAACAGTACAGTTACTGTATAAGTTTTGCAGTTCAACGTCTGATGCACTAATTTAAATACACTAATCTAAATGACCTTAAATGTACATGAAAGTATTCCGACATTAATTTTTTTTGTTTAATTTTTTTGCACGGAACAACCTCGTAACCACGAGCGTTTCTGGCTCTTGATCGATCCGTAGTTTTGCGCAGTGACCATAACGCCACTCTTTTCCCTCCGAAGTCCTGAGAGTCGGGAGCTGAAATTTTCACATCCACAGTAACCGGATTATAATGACACGAATCACAATTCCTTCAAAGTTAATGTAATTAAACACGGATCGTTGCGGCGATACTTGTTGCTGAAAATTCCGAGTGGTTTTCGAGTGCGGGCAAACTTTGATGTTGCGGCTCCTGATCCCGTTGAGACTTTCATGTTAATAAATGAGATCTCAGCGCGGCAGCACGGCTTTAACCCTATGTATTATGGATGAGGCGAAAAGAGAACCAAACTAAAAAGGAGGAATCACCTAGGCACACATAAGTGCCAGAATCCAATCTCGGCTCCATTAGTGCAAGACAAATCCTATACAGTGAGGAGGGTCTCCATACGTTTCCATGAGGGAGCACAGAAAGCCATTATGGAAATGAAAGAGGACAAATCACACGATACAGATCACTGCGTAAAGAAGGAACAAAATCTTTCTGCAATATACTTTGAAAGGGGTTGTACTCAACATCTTTTCCATAAGACCTCCAGTAATCTTGAGGGACAACTTGAAATTTCCATCATTTTATTAGCGTCACCTTGCATTTACAATGAAGTTGTTTTATTGTTCTCTGCGATAGATCAATGATTGCATCTTTTCACATTCTCCTCTTCACTTTGCCGTAGCGTCTTGCACCTGAAATACTGCGGTTCAACGGCATTCGATCATGTGCCAAGCCTTTATCGCTCACTTCCTCTCAACAACCCAGAACTCATTCTAAGTAGATTGGAAGTCACAACAAGGTTATTTGGGAAGACAATTTGCCTGTGTTTTCCAATGTGTTAGCATCCCCTGCCAGCATATGCTCCATCACTGTAGATACAGATCCTTACAAACAATCTCCCTAATGCTAATTGAGGTAATTAAAGCTGCGGCATCCTGCGCATACAGGTGCAGGTGGAAGGCATTACTCATGTCTTCTTGCCCTTGGAGGTAACCCTCTCAATCTAACGAGGTAAACAAGACACGCGAGTCATTTTTCACTGTTGTCTATGTAAAGGTGAGTGAACAAGAAGCCATATTTCCCCAGTGGTCTGAGAGTGACATTGTTATTGTTTATGAAAACTATCAAGTGCTCTTCCTGTCGTTTGAGTCACATTTGCAGAAACTTCATTAACATTAATGCCGTTTTTCAAGGAGAATATGTTAAGACGCAAAACACACTGGAGCAGAAGCTTTTGGTATTCGGGTAGCCGTAGGAAAATTTGAATCAAATATTCAGTATTGGGCTAAGAGTGAACTAATCTATGTTTTTGGTTGATTAAAAACAATAGTAAACATTGATGTTCAAATAACATTTCCACGTATGAATGGCCAACTTTTTTTTTTAAACTTACATTTAAATGAAATCAAATTTAAGGTCAAATAAGGTCATATTGTTTGATCACCTGAGCCAATCCCCTAGAAGGGCAAGGAAAAACTCAAACCCCCATTTAGGTAAAAACAAGAAACCTTAGGAGTTGCTTATAAGCACACTTGTTTCTACTCTAGAATCATTAGATTTTCGAAAAATCTCTCTCCATTAATTTTGGTCTCGGAGACAAAAATTTTCTGTCGTAATCAGCACACTTGCCAACATGGTTTGTTAAAAAGTGATCAGTAGAAACGGCGACTGAGTCAGGCTGTGAACAGTAAAGTGTGGAGAGTCATTTATATCTCTAACACTACTAGCTAGCGGCTAATTTTTGCTACATACAACAACACAGCTATGACGGAGCCTGGGCCATTGGTACACTGGCAACAGGTGCTTTAAATCATTGTCAGCATCATCATATTTACGTTATTTGTTAACCTCCACAATTGGCTATTAAACATTATTTTAAAGCAGCATTGTGTTTTTATTTTTTTATCGGAAGTCTGGAGCAACAGTTTCAAAAGACAGACTTGTAAAGTAGTAAACTTCATAACAAAACGTACTCGCGCATTCGTGTCCATATATTATTTGGCAAACTAAGATTCATTTTAGCCTTCTCGCCACCTTTCCAGCATCTTTTACTGTCATTCAGAGCCTTAACACTTGTTTTTGTAGTTTGCTTCATACATATACTCTCTGACATTTACACTAATAAGCAGATATCCGGAGCAAGACAAAACGCGTTGAGCATTTTCTTTTTCGATCCGAGGTACTCAAATTACTCGAGGACTCGTTTCAGCCCTAAAACACACATGCAACAACTTAATTAAGAAAATGGAAAGCTGATCCAAAAATACCCTTTAATATGTGAATGAAAATGCCACGGAAGCAAATGCCACCGATAGCTCGAGATTGGTAGCGATGGCAGCAGGCGTCTAGGATCTTGTTTTTATCACACAGTGATTAGATTAATACTCATTAGAGAATATTTGCATCTGGATCACCCTCCCTCGTAGCAACAGGAGCCATGGAAATTAAAAAGAGGGAACAATAACCTTCCTCCCACATCGCAAACGCGTTAGTTTGATAAACCCGGACTTGCATGTGTGCTGAAATGAAAAATAAATAAGTCAGGCTCTCATTAATTTTATGTTATGCTTTTATTCAGTGAGTTAAATCGCAACAATCCAATAATACAACCCCATAAGAAATTGCAACATGATAGAAGGTCCCAAATAAAATGCAACAATCCTGACAGTTATTCTGCTTCTGGGCGAAAACAGACAATTTATCAAGCATTTATGACCTTTCCTTGACACTTGAAGCCGATTATTTTGACTTAACAGGAAGATGCGATTTGTATTCTGAATGTGTCCTTAAAATCCATATTGCTCCTCTGCCAACTTCTTAAAATGGAAACTCATTTACATACATTTCAGCACAGTTGCTCATTACTTTTCGGAACGCTTTATCGGATTTTCATGGTGACGTTTCTGCCTAAAAATACTCATTTTAAGAAGCCAACATTTGATCAATGAAACTCCGTGTCAAGGTAACTCCTACTGCTCAAATCGTTATCACATGCTTTTCAATTTGGTACACCAAACATTTTTGGAAATGCCCTCAATTCTTTTTTTCTCTTTTCTAGTAATTCTGTTTGAAAGAGATTTGGAAATGTCCATTTTGAATCCTTTGTATTCAAAACGGCACAAGCTAAGTATTGCAAAGTATGAGCTCAAAGAATAACAACCTTCCGAAAATCATTGATTTACTTCAACTCATATTCCTATTAGTTTAATTTTCTTACTACATGGGAGAAAGGAAATCTCCCAATTTTTTTTATAGTACATAATTTATCCCAGTGTATAAGTCGTAATTTTACATATATTTTAATTATATTTTATATTATAATTTTACAAGGCTGGCACCAGAGGGTTTCTAGCTAAGGTCATCCGTGTTCAACTTGGAAGAAAAAGTTTCAAATCCAACTAGACCTCATTTGCTTACCAACACTATTTTTGGGGAGCGAGGATTTTGGATGCCAATCTGAGCTCAAATTTAAACTTTATTTGTTGTACCTGAGTATAACTCAGGCAAACTGGCAAAGAAGTGATTCATCTAAAAACTATGGTTTATTAACGTGCAATGTTTTGTTAATGAAATTTAAAAAAATACCTCTGAGATAGTTGGTTAAAAATTTTACAATTTGCCCTCCACATTTGACCCTAATGAGAGCAACACAGCCATCAACATTGCTTTAAAACCGATTTAAACAGTACTGTTCCATCATAATGTATAAATATTTCGAAATATTTCCCGATAATTGGCCACTTTGTACGTGATCCTCATGTGTCCTTCCGTCCCCTGAGCTCATCGAAAAAGACGGTGATCTTAATAATTAGCACTTAGAAAGTCACCGCTGCCTTTGTGACGCCACCACTTTAGCTGTCATTAGAAGTGAATGTATTCATGACATCTTTTTTGAGTCATTTTAAGCACCGTTTGGTGCTCTATTAGCTATGGGTTATGATCATTAGGATAAAAGGGGCATACTTTGCCAAAAGGGACAAACTTCAGAGAGTACCGCTCGCTCAAAGATAGAGGGAAACTTTGTGCTCAGGCTGAGGCAGCTTTAATTATGCCTGTCATAAAGGCTTCACTTCCCTTTGCAACTGAAGAGACGAAACTCTGATCTCCCGTGTCTAGAAAGGAGCTCCTCAGATGTTCCTCATGCAGAGGCTGCCAGCCGCTGCTTCCAGCGAGCATCGGTATCAGTCAGGCCTCCGTCGCGATGGCCGGCCCGACCTGTCTCTGCCTAATTATCCAAAGTACCAGCATTTCTGCTGTGTTTGTGTCCTTCCCTCTTTTGCACTCCAACATCTGTGATGAGGAACATTGTAGAAGTGTGATTAGAAGCGATCGAGCCTTGTAAAACGGCAGCAAGACCACGGAAGAAAATAAACTCAAAGATACTTATATGGCACATTAATTCTTGCAGGTGATTGTGAGAGTTAATAGGGACTTGATTGGTTTCCTTTACATTCCATCCTTTAGAGACATTATTAAAAGCTTTAACAACAATTTGTTTTCATAGCGGCACAGGTGGAAATGTGCCGGTAATGAGAGATCGTCCTTTCATTGTTCGTCGATTATCGTGTCGTGCTGTGATGTAACAGTGCAGTTTGGAAGTGTACTGAAGTTTATATTGTTATTCCACGCTAAAGTGCTGTCATCAGTGCCTCTTGGATCGATATGCTCTTAACACAACGTCCATATTCATTCGAGTGCAAGGGCCTTTAAAGAAGCCGTTAAACGGCAATAATGGCCAAAAAGACACAGGCGACCAACTGCATGTCTCTTAGAAGCTTCTGTTGAATTGCGGAGAAGGTAGTTTTCGACTGATCGTGAATTGAATTGTGAGCCCATGAATAACTTCAGGGTTAAAAATCACATTTCAGTTGTAGTTCTTGATTGGTGTCGGTCTTCAGACCTGTCTCAAGGCCATTTCTCAAGGGTCATGTCTCGGGATCATAGCGATTTTTCACTTTGTTTTGGACGGGGCAGACTTGGGGTTTCTAATCACCACTTCAAGTACTACCATTACTGCTGTGATCAGTGAGAAATTGCATTATTACAGAGACGTCAAAATTAATCCATCATTCGACAACTAATGTATTTGTTCTTGCAAACACGATAAAACAAGAAGGTACTGGTCATTTTCTCTGTTTGATTTTTGTGCGTGTGTGATTTCACTTTGATGGACGCTTTCCACACTCTTTAGGCTTTATAATGTCATGGTTTTTGTCGGTATTGTCGTGACCACAACACTAGTCATTACTGGGTGGATTCAAGTTTGGCTAGCTTGTTGTAGCCTCGCACACAGCCTGTTATTTTCATGTATTTATTTATTTATTTTTTTGCTATCCAAGAGTGCATTAGGTTGAAACCGGCTCAGGTTGTTGTCACTAGTCGTTAGAGCTGACCACCGGCCTGGGGTCAAGATCTGCCCCACTCTGGTGACAGGCCTAACATCATCTGTCCATCTTTTTCACACCCCAGAATCAACAATGCTTCGATATAAAAAAAAAAAATGTATACCATAGAGTGTAGTTAAAAATGCTCACAATGTTCAGAAAGTCTGGCTGCTGCTTCTTTTCTTTTCTTGGATGACATTTGCACAAAGCCTTCTGCTGGTACAGACAAGGAAGGCAAATGTTAGAGGTGGAGGTTGCTCTAGGTGTGTGCATTGGCCATAAGTACCCTTGTTTAATTCCGAGCATGAATTCCACTCTAAGTCCTGTCTGCACAAACCACCTCTTGTTAAAAACACAAGCACAAGGAGTGACTTTTTGTGTGCAAGCACACTCCAAATCAATAAAGAAAACCTTTCATTTATGTTCTGTTCGCCCTCTTTACAGTCTTATTGATTTTTACACAAATGCAGATTTAAATATCCAACATGGTGCTCTTTGACTGAACCCCCGCTGTCAATTTCTCGACTTTTGGATATAACCTAAGGCCCTTTTAAATCTACATGAATGATTTAATACCTTCCTTTGCATCAACTCCAAGACTGAGCATTTGGGTAGCACGTTGCTCTCAGTGCGAAGGTTCTGCTTTGAAAGAAAACCATCATTTCAATTCCAACAGCAAGAAACCAAGCAATACCAAAAACCCTAACCCTTAGTAATACTGGTAGACTCCTCTGCAAGCACTTTCATATATTCCATATATTCAACTTTCCTATTTACTTTCCCCTCATGGTCCGAAATATACAATACTGTACATCAGTCTACAAATCATTACATATTAGCCATAATACAATCTTAATAGGAGTGAATATATTGAAAAAAGTTTGACTTTTTTTTTTCCCTGTACTGCTTTGTTTCTTCTATTGTGCATTAAAGTACCTTACTGTATAACAAGGTATGCATTGAAAGCTGGTATACCTTATAACCTATTGTGTCTCATAACCTGGCTGCTGGGTGATGTGATAACCTGGGTGCCTAATAAACCATTGCACGTTCCAAAACTATACCTGTTCATGAATGGCGGTGTTCTGAGAGAAAAAGTAAGTGGGTTTCGGATCTGTCTGAGCCAGTCCCAAATTTCGTTCATGTATTGAAGTCTTTTGAACAGCTCTTTACTGTAAAACATGGGACTTGAGTCTTATTAAGGAGCTGTTCATGCTTCCAGCCGTTCACGAAACATTAACTAAAAAAACTTTTCAGTCAGTCTTTTGAGTGGTTTTTAGTGAATGATCAGTGAACAAACGGTTTCCCTTACGATCCGTAAGGGAAACCAAAATCCCATCACTAATTGAAAAAAAATAAAAATTATGTTCTGTATCGAGTCACTCTGATTTCTAATTTAGACGATTACTGAATCACTTCCACGATAGTTAGCAGAGGTTTCAGGATGAAGAGTTTTTAATGGACTTGAGTTCCTGTGTCGCTCTCACTTCCTTATGCCCATGTTTTTCTTTGAATTGCTGCCAAGCTTTACATGTTTCTGTAATTACGGGCCGTAAGCATGCTTTCAAAAGTCCATTTTGAAAATGGCAAATGCAACAATGGTTTATTGATAACACATTACCCCTTGCCACATGTATGTATATGCACTAGAAGCTCCTCATGCCTTTTCAGGTGGCTTGTATTCACTGACAAAATGCAAAAGTAATACTATTCCAACACAGATATGAGGATAAAATGTTGGCATACTGGTCCCTCTTTGTTTGAATAAAAACAAGATGGTTTGAACAATGAAAAAAAAAAAATCATAGTCACCATACAGAGCTGCAAGAGAAAATAATGGGTTAGTATGCTTTGGGAGTACTCAGGGAGAGCTTTAAATGTGATGCTAGGCAGTTTTTTCAGGGTTCCTTGATATTACAAATTGACATGGGTGACCCTCCACGTGCGCGAGTTGTCATCACGCATCAATTGGCAAGGTATACGAATATCACCCCATGGTGCCCACAGCCCATATTAGTGTGTGCATTTGGATTTAGATTTCCAATTAAGTTTGCAAATTATATGATCAGCTGCAGCGCTGTGCCAAGGCCATTTTGAAAACAGCCTGCACGACTCATTTAGTTATTTGCTTCGATAACAGCATCAGTGGCTAACCTGCGTATGCCTTGAGAATATTAATATCTGTCGACTATCATTTATCTCTTCAACTCTGTCCATCTTTTGCAATTTCACCCGTCTGAATAAAGACAATAAGTACCTACAAAAGCCCTTAATAGCGCAAATGCAGTAGCCCCTGAAAGATTGTAATAGTGTCTTAGTAAATGATATCTGGAGGACGTAATGGATGATATGGATCTCCAACAAGCATGTACATGTACACGTGTGAGCACAGAAAACAATACCACTCATTGAATGTGAGTTATTGATTTGAACATGGCCAATGTAACAAACAGGAGGGCAGAAAGAGCCTCTTAAATTAAACATAGCTGACCCAGGCATGTAAACAATAAATAGCTTTTTTAGAGATTGGTCAATATCCAAATTAATTGTTGATAAATGCAGATTATTATGAAACTATGTATGGTAACATCCACCATAAATTTAGGACTACAAATCTGAGGTCATGAGGTGCAGTTTCAATTAAAAGGTGTATTTTGGGAAATTATATATACACGGTCACTTGGATTGTGAAGTGAACCGCTCAAGGAGCATTGCTGTGAATTAAGGTGGAAAAAAATGTACAGAAAATAAGTTGAACTTTATTATTAAGTTTAATACCCAGTCATAAGCCTTACTGTGAGAAAATAAAGAATTTTAAGTGTGCCTTACAGTGTGTAATATTCGGGAAATAGGGGTACAGAAATTTCAAAGAGATTCCATTTAAACTATAATTGACAAAGAAGAAATAGTTAACTTTCATTATAATCCAGGAAATTTGAAATGAAGTGAAATGGCAATCCCTCAATATACATTAGTAAACTCAAGCAAGCAAAATCCATTGAAGCATGTGTCTAATTTCACACATTTTAAAGCTTCCAGCCTTTTACAACTGCAATTTGTAGTGATGGTAATATTTGTTGTCACAGCAATAAAAAAGCAGACATTTTCTATATCTTACAAATTCCCTCACAGACATTTGTACACATACCACCCTAAATAAAACATACCTTTGAGAACATTTCAGCACTGCGCTATTTCATATCACTATTCTTCCACGGAGGCAAACTAGTTTATGGCGGTCTTGCAAATGTAAGTTTAATATTGCCTCTTAGTTTTGTTTTCGTCTCCACTTACTCCTGAGGGAAATATTAGGTTTTAGTAGCTCAATAATGCAATATGCTCAATACATAACACATCTTGATGCTGTGCACAAAGAATTCTTTGAAATTGTCCTCAGTCCTATAAAGACAGCTGCCAAATGATTCTCGAAATTTGCTTCATGAGATAATGGTCATGAGGTGTGTTTGTTCCACAAACCCCTTTAAGCGCTCTACCTGGGAAATATGACATCAGTTTCCGAGCACAAAATGCGGAAAAACAATGTGCTGCATTTTTTCCATTGTATGTGACACCATTCGTAATACATCACAATTTGATCCTGAGACGATAAAACGGCGATTCTGCCTCTATAATTTGATCATCCATTTTCACGTCAAGTGTTGACTAGGGCCAAATGTCTCCATTTAAAGTTGAATCACTTCAACAACCTATATGTACGCCTATATGCGTGTATCAAAGTCCCACTCGGAGGTGTTGGTGTCAACGCGTATTCATAACTTTTTGAAGTGTTTACAGGATAGAAGCGAGCAGAAGATTGGGTTGCGCTAGATACTCTGCGAGCAAGTAGAGTAACAGCTTGCCATCCTTCATGATCATAATCTCCTCGGTGCTACTTACAGCACACCTCAATATCCAAGGCAACACCAGTCAGATTGCGCCTTGTGACAAGTATAGATTGCAGTACAGCAGCTGGCAAATCCTCAACCCATAGGCACATTACCATATCTCCATCTAATTAGAATTATTTGCAGCCTCTATAGGCTTTATCGCTCATTTTGTCGTGGAATATAAATTCAGAGTTTCTTATATTCCTCCTATTTTGTACAGACCCAAGAGACTCAGCAAGATGATAATTGATGCACCTTTTCTCTTTTTTGTTTGCAATATATGTTTGATCACGCCATAAGCTGTAAACTCAGGTAGTCGGAGTCAAAGTTATCTTAGTTTTTGGATAGTAGATATTATTCATTGGCATCACGGGACAATGTGACGTGAGATGGTGCCATTGTATCAGGCAAGCCTTCAGCATCTCAGTGTTGCTCCCCATTGTGGTTGCACCTTTAGGCACTCTACACACCAACCTGACAACTTGCCATCATGGCCCCTATTCCGATGGCAGATTGACTCAGAAAAATCACTATGAACACACCGCAGCGAGGCCCACTACTCTACTAGGTCCGTTCTGCACATGAGTTTGAAGTAATACTCCTCCGCACCATCGGAGGCAGTAGTCAATATTCCTACCATTTTTGTACACTGCATTGTGGGATGCCTGATGTCACATCCTTAGCTTTATTTATACACAAATTAACAGGCTGCTTTCATTTTTGCTCATGAAGGATCTAGCTTCGCTCAAATGGATTTCCTGGTAATATGTGTGTTTTATACACAGGCTAAGGAGATTGTTGTGGCATTTTTAGTCATTAGAATGGAGATTTAACACAAGAACAAAAAAGGCAAAGGCAGCAAAAGCGCTTTCGGCTTTTGTCACTTCCTCTTCTTCTCTAGTCTCGTCTTGTTCGCTGATTTGTTAGCTAAACAGCCACTAATTGTTTCGACGGCCTTGACCTGGTTCAACATGCTCAATCGTCCCAAAACCCTTTTCCAATGACTCGCTACCGAAAAGGCTCACGGCGCACAACGTATATAAATCCCGAACGTCGACTTGGTATGTAGAGGGCCTGATACTGAATGTTATTTTCTTATGAAAGATGTTATCTTTCTCTAATCATATTTCTGGAGTGAAGATGCATGCGGATGCTTCAGAGATCAACAGTCCTTGGAGCGGTACGCAAAGAAAACCTTGATATATAGTATCGGTTAGTTTACAAACATTTACTGGATTTCACCTACGTTCTGGAGGTATAGATGGGATAGGCAGCCCCATATCGACATCAAAATTTGTTTTGTTAGCTACGATTAGGCTCAAAACATGTGCTGACATGTTGACATCAACAACATCACCTTTTTCCATACCTTTTGACGACATTTACCACTTATGTCTGTCGAGAGAGGAAATGAGAGACCTCAAGTAGGGCCACATACCTTCAACAAAATGCTCAGAACACACTCTAGTGTACTTTGACGGTCAGAAATCTTTCCGATTTGTCTTAGCAATCCCCTTGTTTCGTCTTTGGTCACTCAGTTCTTTTGTTGGTTCACATTCACGGTGTCAAACAAGGTACTCCAAAGAACCCTTTTTACATCCTTGTTCACTCTATTGCTGCACCCTAGAAAGGTGCATGTATCTGTGTGGTTTTCACCTCGGTTTTGCATCACTTATAACACCAAGAAATTGAATTTCATTTACTCTTTCTATTTCAATTGCATTAAAAGTTGTTCCAAAGGTTATAAACTTGGGTTGGTTCTGTGATTTCGGCTGCAACGATTTTTTTTGTTGTTGTCTTCATCATGATACGTTTTTAAAAAGTTGTTTTTATTTTATTTTTTTTACTTAAGTATTAAAACTACAGCTCTTCCACTAGATGACAGAAAGTACATAAAGTCATATTAAATGCGTGGTTGCACAGTTTGTTTTTATGTCCAGTTTGTAGCTCAATTCTAGTCTCCACGAAGATCAGACATTTTGTTTCGAAATGCCATGAATGCATCAAAGTATCTGTCAACAAAAGAACGGAAGTAGAAGACCAAAGTGTGGGAGGGGGTGGGTGGGTGGGTGGGGCGGGGGGGGGGGGGGGGGGGGGGGGACTGGCTGCTCTAAACACCACATCATCCTCAACAGCGGCCAGAGGTGGCGCTAAAGAAACAAAGATCAAGCGCAAATGTATGAACTGTTAAACTAAATCATCTCCAAAACATTATTTCGGGTGCAGCCTACGCGGCCTGGTACCAGTTGATCCACGGACCGATACCGGTCCGCGGACCGGGGGTTGGGGACCACCGCTCTAGTGATTACGACTTAATTTCTATTGCATTTTTGTCCAATATTTTGAGCTTTACATCAAAGGCATTTTACATCAAAACAAAAGCATTGAAAAAGGACTTGAGAGAGAGATGCAATTTCACCCACTTTGTCAAAGTTCAACATGTCATGACAATTGAGTTATCACACTAAGCAGGAGTGTGCCCTCCCTTGGCTAAAATACTGCAAGAATGATGTAGAAAATCACCCCAAAATGGTCAAAATACTGCACAAGGATTAAATAAACTTAAAAAAAAAAAATCCATAATGTATTCCATTCAGGCTTGAATTTTCTTGACATATTTATTAGACGCCTGTTTCATTTATTGACAATTTTATTCATGACTAAATCAAAGGACCAATAAATGGTATCAGATGGTCCACAGAAAGTTTTTTTTTGTGTTTGTTGGATGGTTTCACTTTGACCGTTTTCAATCAGGTTCACACTTTGTTCATAGAAAATTGGTACTTATCTTGTAAGTGCAACAAATAACTCAGCAACAATCATTGTTCAGCTGACAAGGTCAGCATTTACGAGGGCAGACAATGAAGAAGCAATATTCTTATAAAGACTTGAATCTGCTGCTTGTGGCTTTTGCTAATGAAGTCCAAGCACTGAAATAATAGCAAAAAGTATAATTTTATGTATATTGCACTTTTTTAAAATCAAGTTACTGCAGAACTACAAGAGAGAGACTCAAAGAGAGCAATCAAATTAATTAGTGTTTATTCGGCTCCAAGGACACGGGCAGCAACATTTTACTTTGTGTGCTGAGTTTGGAGAGCATATGCCATCCAAAGCCGCCTCTTTATTATCTAAGCCCTCTCTCCTGCACAGGGTCACAGTGTCACATCCCTTTCAAAACATTTGCTTAAAAGAAGCATCTGAAAAGTGTTTTGCTAAAATACTGCACAGCGGACCTTTTTAGTTGCAGGCGACTTCTGCTTGGCTGTAGTGCAAGTGAAAGGCGGTTTTAGCCTTGCACTGACCTTCGGGCATGAATAGGGATTAGTCTGTATGGATTCCGGAGAGATATGAAGCAGAGATATGTCGAGCCAGGGCATTTCTAGCTCATGTCTCCGGCAGCGCATCATCTTAGCGCTCGCACTTGTTTTTCAGTGTGCGCGATGGAAAAGTAAACTGGTAATAGCTGAGGTTATTTCAGGTAAAGCCCTATTCATTTTTTTTTCCCCCTTTATCTAAATCGCTCCCTCGGATAATCTATCCATCCTACAGCTGAACAGGAGCACTCAGATTGTGCAAAATGATAAAACTCAAGGGAGGAGCGTTTCAGAGTGAGAAATGAGGGGGCAAGGGGTGAGCTGAAGACTTGATAGATTCAATTTTATGGCCAAGAGGAATTTGAAAACCCATCACATACGGGCTAGAGATCATCGCAAACCAGCCTCCTCCACCCTTTTCCCCTCTTGATTCCAATAAGTAGCGGGGAATATGAGACACAACTCCCATTCCCTGATAAAGGACACCATACTGACCAACTGGATCCTCTTACTGTCAATGTTCACTTTTTATCGCTAATCTTCATGCATTATAGTTTGAAAGATGGAAAAACAAGACTTCAGAGAGCACATCATCGTGCGCATCATTTTATGTGCCCCGCAAAATGTTGGTTTGACTTTAGGTTGCTTGTTAAAATACCCAACTTGCAAGCGTCTTCCAAGTAACAATTTTTTGTTCCCAATCTGTCTTTTGAACTTATTTACCGACCGCTGATTTCAAAACTAGCTAAGTGCGACAAACACACTTAAAATTTATTGCGTCCCCCTGACAGAAACGGTAACTACAATGTGGCCTACAATAAACATGAGTGTGACACCCCTGCTTTAGATTCTACAGTACCGGTGTCAAACTCAAGGACCAGGGGCCACATCCGGTCCAGACACATCTTTTTATGTAGCTCGTAAAATGAAGATTTGACATAAAATTTCTGGCAAAAATACCAAATTTGCAAGTTGTCTTCAACTCTTAAAAGGTTTTGTGGAGAAAAAAATCTCAACAGCAACCACCTTTGTTCCCCAATCTGTCTTTTGAACAGTTTTTACTGACCTCTGATTTCATAACTAGCTCAGTGTGTGACAAACTCGAAAATGTATTTGACTTTACAGTCATTTGCAAGCATGTTCAGTCTGTGTTGAAGGCACAATGTTGCTGTAACAAAAACCTGTGAAAACACCTGAACTGTGGTTTATACATGGTCCCAGTTTTTCCCTTATTGAGCCAATTAAGGCATCCATTTTACATTAAGAAAATGTTAATAAACAGCAACAAACATACTGTAAATGTCTTAAAAGGCATGAATCCAGAAATGATTATGATCTAAGGTTACTTAACTTACAAATGTATACTGTGTAGTTTGATCTGCGGTATATTATAAAAACGCCCTCAACTTTGTGGTTTTTGTGTTTTCTATTTTGTCGGCATGGTGATTCGGTATGTTATCAAAACTTCCTCTTTCATCCGCTGTGTCAATTAGCAGGTTTTGGACTAGGTTGGGTTTAGTTTTGCTAGAATGAATTCCTGCTTCCTGGTTATCTACGCCAGTTTCATTCACAGAACCTTTTATACTTTTCCACACTATTCTCAGAGATTCAGGCCACATCCAAAATTGGACTCTTTCTTTTCATGGGACGCTGTGCCATGGACACTTCTTACTTCATTTAGGCAAAATCTAAGAAAGTACTTGCTCTCATTGCTCCCCAGAGTATCCTCCCTCCATGATGATGAAGAATGAGTCAGTCCATCACTTTTCCGGCATTTATGAAACATTATTATCCAGCTATAGGGTATCATTTGTCATTGCGCGGCGAGCGCAGAAAAATTATGACTCTAGCAAGCCTACTTTGTTCGAAATATCTATTTCACTCCTTTGGTGTGATCATCGCACAGTGGAGGAGGATTTCACGATTGCGGTGGCTATTAATACACCCGTGTGTAATTAACACTGCTTCCTGGTGCTTTATGCCGCAGTAGTTGTGCAGACACCTGTCCTGTCTCAAAACTTGTACATGCGAACCCACTGTCAACCTTTGATGCATCGCTCTGAAACGCAGACTCTCAGCACTTATTCTTGTCATGTAAAGATGAGAAGTAGCAGGTGTTTTAGGACAGTATGATGCAGTAGTGCCCAGGGGTGCCGCCGGTGTCGATAGGCCCACACTTGCATAATGAAACACACAGCCAGATGGGAAGTATATGATGAAGTCTGGTAGGTGACAAAAAGCAAACTGCTCATGTTTGTGGTTGAATTTAAACTTGTATGAGAAAGTATTTGAAGCCTTTGGAATTTCCTAGACTTTTGCATGGATTGGTCATAAAATGTGTTGCGATGGTCATCTCGGTCACAGCAATAGATAAACGCAGTCACCACAGGCCACACCATGTAAATATTGACAGTGCAGGGTGAAAATTGGATGTTAACCTCTGAGGTTAATGACTTCTCCAAGAGATAATCGTAGTCAGGCGTCAGAAAACTCAGTCCAATCGATGATACGAGATGGTTGAGAATGAAGCTTGAGAGGGTTGCAAAAAATAATTCTTATAGTCTTGATGTTCATCAGTCTAAGCTAGGACAGACTATCCATAAATGGAGAAAGTGGCCTTCGTGTAAAAATGATTGCAAGCATAGCGTGGAATGATCAATGAGGTGAAGAAAAATCCTAGCGTCAGCTAAAGACTTTTAATAACTCCCTGGCACGTGTTAAAATCTCTGGAGGACACCATAGTGGAGGCCACCTCTGTCTAAGAAAACAGCATTACAGGTTTGAAAAACAAAAACATCGCCTGGATGTTTTACAAGTCTACCGGGAAACGTCTGTGGATATATTGAGGAAAGGTCAATTGTTGCACTGGTGCTCTCCATCTTTTCAGCTGGTCGCACCCACAAAGGGTTTGGTTGCACATTTATTTCGAGGAGGTGCAGCTTGACCATATTTGCATTATGGTTTGGAACTGTTTTGTTAGATTTGGCCTTGTCTTCAAGAAGAAAATGAATTCTCAATGTCCAATTTGAAAAAAATCCATCTATCTGTCAGGAAAATGTGATTGCTCGCAATGAACATTTGCCAGTTCCTCAACGGTCTGTACTGGAGCTTTTCTGACACACTTCATACCAGGACTTCACAATTTAATCTTTTGTCATTCATTTTTCATTTTGATTATTTCATCAATCAAGCAACAGCAGTGACAATGAGTTCAATTTTTTTCAAATTATTGACTAAGGTCGGACGTGAATTGAAGTTGTTTATTATTTTCGATACATAAGAATTTTAGATAAAGTTTGCCTATGCTAACCGGTTAGCAATAGTGATTTGCATTAGCATGAGCCATATGTCAAGATGGCCTTTTCATATGTTTTTAGTTCTGCAGTGGTATGCCTTTTTCACTTTGCAATGATCAAATATTACTCTATTTTCGTCACTCTTGTTAATCATCAAAAATGATTCCAAACGTGTGTTATCCCCGGATTGTTTTACAAGAGTCTTTCTCCGTTGCGGTTATTGCAACACTGCGTACATCTACAAGAAAAGTACGCATAGAAAGCGGTGGTGCAAAAATGTTTCAGCACCGCTTCCAGGCTGATATTTTTAGTGGCACTATTTTTAAAAGTTGACTTCCCTGACTTGGTCAACTTTTTTTTTTTTTTTTTTTTTAAATCCAGCCTTACCTCATACCCTACTTTATTGCGATTTGGTACATCTACAAGAAAAGTACGCATAGAAAGCGGTGGTGCAAAAATGTTTCAGCACCGCTTCCAGGCTGATATTTTTAGTGGCACTATTTTTAAAAGTTGACTTCCCTGACTTGGTCAACTTTTTTTTTTTTTTTTTTTTTAAATCCAGCCTTACCTCATACCCTACTTTATTGCGATTTGGTTCTTCAGAAAGGCTGTTTTGGAATTTGCATTTGTATTTTGCTTATCATAATGATGACTGAACAAGATGAACCACTGGAGTGTAGTAAAGAGACGACGGCGAATAAGCTCTGCATGTGTGCTCATGCACATAGCAGGGAATATTTGTCCCATGTAGCCTTTTTTAATCCGGTGTGTGTGTGTGTTTGTGTGTTTTTTTGTGTGTTTTGAAGTGTGTGCCATTGTTAAAGCAGGCTTTTAGCAGTCAATCAGCCTTCTCTGACCCGCCTGACCCAGTGTCCCTGGATGTGGTCCAAGTAGCCTACAGTTCCATCTTCTCTGCCAGCATGGTCTCACAAAACCTTTTCTTTACACAGTCACCATTTTTTGAAAAGTTACATTCACACTATACACACAAGCCGCTATCTCTCTCCCGCTTCTCTCTCTTACTTTTTGCTAGTGTCTTAAAAGCACTTACTACAGTCTTTGTTGTCTGCAGATGTACCAATTCATTCTGAGTCTGTTTACTTTAATATTCAGATCTGCCTGTCATGTTTAATTTATATGATGCATTTTAGTCTGGGTGCACACAAATTGTTTTTGCAATGCCTTTAGGTGGTTTGCAACATTTAGTGCTGCAAAGCTACATTTTATCCCTCACATTTATAGAAATGTTGATTACTACAGTGAAAGCTCTTAACATTTATTGGTTCTTTATCAAGGTATTGTTATCCTGCGAGGTAGGGTGGAGAGGAGTGTAAAAGCTTTATACTACAGCAAAATAGCGATTTTATGACAGTTGCTCCCACGCCTGGTACTTGCTGCATCACTCTGTGTGCAGATGGTGAATTTTTAGTGTTAGCTGACTTCCAACACTGCACAGAAAGATGCGTGATTCCAAACATGTTGTGCAGTGTTGCCTCTCAACTCTTGCCCATAAGGGAACAGCTGTTTTAATGCAAAAATATAGTCTAATAAGTGACTTAATAACAATAATACGTATCCAACACTGTGCCAGCCCTCCCAAAAAAATCACCATTATTGAATACATTCATTTACTAATAATAGTTACACCATATCATTTTTGTTGCTTTGGAGCAGCAGTCATCTCTATCCCAAATATTTACATGTATTTGCACAAAAAATGTACAGAACATTTGATGAAATCACAAATCATATGCCTCTGAGACTTGATAAGCATTACTTGCTTTATTTCCAAGTGTTTCCCGCTGCTTCTTGTTTGTCTTTGGTCCAACCAATGTGTGATGCAGAGGTGTACAATCCAGGGGTCAGTCTGTTCTTAAGTATCTCATCTGGAGCCATACTCCTTACTTTGAGAATTGGGGCACGTCTTGTTTCTCCTGAGTATTCAAATCGAGGAGTGAGTGATAAGACAACACATAAAGGATAGTATTGGAATTCAGCCTAAGAGTTAAATTACAGGCACCGTCAAGAGAGAAACATTTTCATGTTTTCATTTATTTTAACCCGCTCTTAGGCCTTCGCAGCGAATGAGACAAGAACTTCTCAGGGTCAAGCATGTGTTTATGATTATATCAGCTCAAGGATATAAATTCATGAAGCAGAATAATGATGACTCCTGCCTTTTGTTCTCTTAAAAATATCTGAGATTAAATTTCAGGTTGGAATAGCATTTAGCAGAGCAGCCCACCAGGAGATTGCCAGAAGGTCTAGATTTTTACTCCGAGCCAGTATTAGTTTGAATTTAGGATTATATTTAGATTTTTAAATTGTCATACTTTTTATGTATGTGGTTTTTCATGTTTCCTTGAAGATTCTTTCTACCTTTCTTTAAGACACAGAGAAGATGCTGTGCTGCTAAATATGGGATGCAGGATTGTGCGTGGGAACAGCATGAAGATGGGGGAAGGGTGAGAAGGTTAGTCTGTTTATGTGTGTGGGTGTGTGTGCTTGCATGTGTGGTTTTTGCTGGGGGGGTTGGTTGCCGGTGGGACCTGCCTCTCAGTGTAATTGAAAAATGTGACCTGGAAAATGTTTGCCCAGCGGAGCATGAAAGTTACCTCCACATCGATGGTGGTGTGCTACGAGACGGCTCACCTGCCCCCTGACAGCAAGAGCCTTGTACTGGGTGGAAGCTCACGTGAAGAGCCACTTTAAAGTCCCGGCATAAGCAGAAAAATTAATTATTTAATAAGAATCCAAAAGTGACTGGAAAAATGCAAAATAATTCATGCATAAACCCCGTAAGATTGACCTCAACAAGGACTCCTGGTGTGCTTCTCCAATGTGTGTGTGTATGTGTGCATTTTTCAGGTAATCCTCGCAGAAAAATAGGGAATTTCCTTTTCACTTTAATGGCCACATTGGAAATCCGCTGCCTGATGTGGTCCACATTGGAAGCAGTTACTGGAAAATATATTTTATGTGCAGGAAAGAAAAAGGAGATAGCAAATCTCATGGTTCATTTATAAGGGGTGGGGTGGGGGTTGGGGTGGGTGATGAAAAGCAATCAAAAACATGACCTCCGTCCTACACTCTCAGGTTCCCTTGAGTCGTTTTCATTAACCTAAAACCATTATTTAACCAAACGCATGCCACCCTCTACCTCAGCAGGTAGCGGGATGCGTGAATGGGGGTGCACTTAGGTAACAAATTGGCCCAGAAGATGGATTCACAGAAGTGCACCATCAGCATAAGATGGTGATATGATCTACTTTGTAATTACAGAATTGAGACTGCCCATCAGTTTATTGTGAGTGGTCATAGATATAAATACATATGTCAAGGCCAAATTGTACTATATACTGTACTAATATACTGATCACGTGAAATGTAACAATAATGTTCAGAGCCATAGTATGCAGTTTTAAGACTTATGCAGGACACTTTTGTTCATGTATGGCTTTTTTTGTCAGTGTTTCATTTTTCGGTCAAGGGTTTCTCATTTTGGGTTTTCGGTTTTCGTCAAACATTTTCATTTCGATGCATCAGTAATTTTAATCCTAATATGAAAACCATACTCAAGTAAGTGTAGTCTTAAGAATCACTAACATCAAAGTTAATTATATAATATTTGAGCAAATTATTGACATTGAGAACGTTGGTCAAGAAACATTTTGATGTCAACATTTTAATTTTTGGGGTATTTTGATGTCATTTAATCCAAATATGATTTGTTTCTCCCTAGTTGGCTGTAATTTCTCAAATCTATAGTCTTCATTTCAAGCGTGTCCATAGAGTATATAATTTTTAATTCAACTATGTGGAAGAAGACAATCGTTAACACACCTTTGTGCAAATTGTGTTTCATGCAAAAATCAAGCACTAACTCAGAAAATATGCCAATCAGGTAAAAATAAGGTTGCTTGACTTGTATTAGAAAATACAAAAGAAGCATTTTTGACATAAATTATTTGAAATAAATTACCAATCAGTTAATAGTAAAAAATAATGGCCTTATTAAAAACGATGCCATGAGCTTTGGCAGTTAAGCCCGTTTCTCTTTGCCATACCTACCAAGTTTCATCAGAATGTATAAGTTGCAACAGTACAGCCATTTTCAAACTTCTCCAGACCTTTTCAATCAGATTCAAATCGGATCCTGGCTGGATCAGTCAAAGTCATTTATTATCCCGAGGCCACTCCCTTGATATCTGAGGAGAGCACTGAGGATTGTTGTCCTGTTGGAAGATGAACATTTAGTCAGTCTGATGTCAAGTGTGATCTAGAGCAGCTTTCCGTTCAGATTGTCTCTTTACATTGTTGCATTCGTTCTATTTCTCAACCTTGAGTAGTCTCGCAGTTAAGGCCGCTGAAAAACATTTCAGTAAGAATTCGATCTTTGTCTCATCAGACCACAAAATTTTGATCTCAGGACCCTTCGCTTTCATGTGGATAAATCCAGGTATCTTACCATATGGATTCATTTGAACTGGCTTCTACTATCCCCTTAGCTTATTCATCTACGTGTATTGATTAGCCTTTATATGAAAAAAAAAACATCATACCTTCACACATTTACTTTTCTCATCTTTACCCCACAAATAATACATGAAAACATCATATCAGCCAATATATTAATGACAACACAAATGGGCTCATAGAGTGTGAATCTAATTAAAAGATAATGTCACCCCAGTTAGTTGAACGTTTCCTGCCATGGAGACCTGAAGCTCGCTATCTGTTGAGCTCTATTGCACTCGGCTTGGAGGCTGTATCTTTAGTCATAGTGCTATCTCCACTCCTTCACTGTGGACGCTATCTTCCTGACTTGGTGGCATTTATGCTGTTGCACATTTTCACCCACGGAAGATCATATTGATTTTTAGCTTCCGCCGTTGATTAAAGTTTGCGATTGTTAGCTGGGAAGCGTCATAAAACACAATCAAAATATCGAATACAAACCGGCATTGGCGTAGTGGTAATGATATTTATAACAATCAGAAATATGTTATTATGTTAGCCTCTGAAGTAGCCTGCTACAGCTATTGGATATTTTTGAACCTCGTATTGAGTATTCGGATAAAAATAAAATACATATTTTTTTAACTTAAAGTTCCAAACTGCGTTAGCAGCACATGAAACAGCACATCTGAGTAAGCATGGTAAAAATGTGATCAGTAGGAACAGCAACTATGTCAGACTCTGAGCATTGCTAGCTAGCGGTTCATTTATGAGCCACTGGTACACATCGGCAACAGGGGCTGTGTGTCAATGTTAGTGTAATTAATTAATTGTTAGTTCCCTGAATTAGCGATTGAATAAGATTTCGTTTGTATCGGGAGTTCCTATAAGAAAGATCTGTCACATTGTCATGAACACTTTCAAAATAAAAGCAAACCAAATCATATGTGTTCATACACCATTTGAAAAACTAAGATTTAATCTGAAATTGGCCTTCTTACAGCGTTTCCAGTGCGTTTTACTGTCACGCGGAGCATGACCATTTATGCTGCGATTAACTTGACATATTTTTATGACTTGTACAATAATAATCCAGTATCTGGGCATAGACATTTTCTTTTAACAGAGGTACTGAAATTACTCAAGGATTTTTTTCCAGCCTACAATTAAGCTACAAATGGAAAAGCAAAAGAAGAATCACATTTTTGCTCTCACTTATTTTATATGTTCATTCATGAAGTGCTAACGCAGCAAACGTAACGGTGCAAGATGCTATACATTAGGACATAAGTTCTCTTTGCAGAAAAGCCTTGTCTCTTTACAAGAAATACATACATTTTTCTGGACATTTGGCTGTCCTTATCTTCACAGCAGCAACTGCATGCTCAGAACGAACATCACGCCACAGACTGGCCAATGCGGGGAAACTTGAAAGAACATGAAGCCCTATAGATGCCTCAGTATTCGCAGATGCTCTTCTTCAAAGGCCCTGCGTTGAGCATCTCGGCCATAAAACAGAAAAGACTTTGCATGCAGTCTAAATATTCATCAAGAGTTTATGGTCCACTCAGAAGTGATTGACCCTTTTTTTGCACTGTGTGCTGAATTTCATTTGACTATATATCTCATTATTGACATTCTAAAGCTCACGTTTCTTTTTGATTTTGATGTTCTGTATATGCGACTTGCATTTTCATCAGACAGCGTCTGATGTTATTGCACATGGCAGCAGTGGATAACGCTTTTGATTTCCGCGCTTCTGAGGGAACGCTGTGCGGGAAAAGCTGCCCCAAAGGCACATGTTGTTTTTTTTGCACAGATATATATATATTAATCCAATCAATTTGCTTCACTCGTACCTTTTGCTAAATTGCAATGGAGCACATGGATGTTGAATATTCTCAAAAAATATCTCTATGACTTCAGGTTAAATTTCAGTGACTTTTATGTGCCGAAATGATTTTGTATTTATAGATATGAGCGTTTCTTGCACATTTTTTTTTTGGAGGTGGGTGCACAAGCACCCCCAAATTTAATCACACCACTCAAAAAAATGTATTTTTTTAATTTTATTTATGCTCTTTGTGAACAATCTACAGAAGCATGTTAACATGCATTAGTGTATGGGTAAAATGTATTTCAACAATAAATATGCAAAAATGTACAATGTTTTATATATATATATATATATATATATATATATATATATATATATATATATATATATATATAATATGTCCCTAATGTATGGATTTCATATCCGGACTCTTAAAAAATGAGTTAATCACCCGATACTCATATTTTTGAAGTATGATAATGATCTTCTTTGACTACTTGTTGATTATAGGCAGTTTTAAAACCTTATTATGAATATTCCCAATATTTTCTCCAATGATGTGTATAAGCCCCAACCCAGTTGCTTGCCACTCCTCGCCACCCCGGGTCAAATTTTCAATAGCTAACACAGAGTGTAAGAAAAGAGATTGTTGCAAAAAAGGGCAACCTTTATGTTTTCAAGTAATTCTGGCAACTAAATAATCATTAAATATGCAGGGAAATGCATTAAACAGTTTCTTTTATGTAATTTCCTCCATGTCCAGATTCACAAAAGGTCAATTAAACAGTGTAAAAACGTGATGAAAACACTTAGACGGAATATTGTGTAACCTTTTCAGTCGTGTTTCCATTTCATATTTACTGCCCTTCTCTCATACTAAAGTCACTCCCAAGATCACTGCTAGTGTATTCATTTCTTTTACTCCATAAAATATCAAGCCCCAGGACACGGTCTCACATTCTTGTTTGAGAGTAGCGAGTGGGGGTCGCTGAAACGTCTTAGTGTGAGGCCATGTGTGACCGCATGTGTGTGTGCGCGCGCTCAAGCGTGCGCACTTGCCTGTGTCGCAGTGTCATCCCACCCAGGAAAATGACTTATTAAAATGAAATTACACAGTGCCCTGACCCACGGCAAACGGCACCAAGCCTCAATTTGTCTAGCGGTTGAGCTGTGAATAAAATCTGATTGGCAATAATTCGGCTTTGCTGTTGATGTAGCGTCGCCTCCTCGGCTTTTCTTCCAGCCCCCTTGCGCCCACCCTCTGTGTCTTATCATGGCGGTCTTGATCTAAGGGTGAAATATTACTAATCTGTTGAGGTGGGGTCAGTGAGCAGAGCACTGTGATGGTGGTAAGTGGGTGCTTGGGAGGTTACACAAGTGTTATATGAAGCAAGGAAGGATGATGTCAACGTGAAATGCCAAAGCAGACCGCCGATCACCACTAAAAGTGGGATTGAATCAATGTTTGGGTGCTGTGTATTGTGGCATTGTTAGTAAGCATAGGGTGATTTGAGAAAGGGAGGGCTGCGCTACTGTGGGAGTGGTCACTCATGGGCTATCAAAGCAGCTGCGCTTATTCCCTTTGAATGCCTTGTACAAGGGTCGTGACCTGGCAAAGCGCATATGGGATGCCTTTTTGTTTCGGTGCTTCCTAGATTTTTGCTTCCTTGTATTGCTTCTTTTTGATTTCTTACTTGTTTCTTTGCTGCATCGTTTCCTTGATTTCTTGTTTCTTTACTTTCTGGTTTCCTGAACTCCGTTTTGTTTTCTTTGTTTCTTATTTTCTTGCTTCCTTGTTTCTTTGGTTTTCTGTGTCATTGATTCTTTTCTTTCTTGGTGTTGTGTATCATGTCTTCCTTCCTTGCTTTCTCCTTTCCTTGTTTTGATTCTTCCTTGTTTCCTTGCTTCATTATTTCCTTCCTTACTTACCTCCTTGATTTCTTGCTTCCTTATTGGCTTCCTTTCACATATTTTTCATCTTTTTAAATAAAGGCCTGAATCACCCCTTTTTTTCTCCTTTTCCTTACTTTAAACTGTTACATTTTCAGCAAATATTTTCAAACAATCTTTTTTTATTCAGTATAAAAGACAGAAATTCATATTTTTCTTTGTTTTTTTTACGTCTTTAAATTTTTGACCAATTTGAATGAGTCCATCTTAGACATTCCTGGCAATTGTGTACCGTTCTATATGATTCGATATCACTACACCTCATTGCATACATTTTCAGCTTTTCAGCCTTCACATGCACATTTTCCGGCAATTGTGTTCTTATTTTTAAAACATTTTTTATGATAACTGCATCTGAAATAGCTGCAGTATATTTTAAATATGAAACTAGGATGATAATAGCACAGTAAGAAAAATAAATTAAAAATACTTGTTTGAATCATACAATCGACTGTGACATCAAGAAACTAGTGCAAAGCTTTCTCAATGTCATTAGACAAAACTGTCACTTTTTTTTCCCTTTTTTTTTTTTCTCTTTTTAATGTCGACTCTCAGCGCGGTTAAAGAGCTTCCTGCAGTGGCGGCCTTGGACAGGTTGATATAGTCCCAGCAATGAGCGGCTCATAAAAAGTGCTATCCTAAGCCTCAGGAAGATATTCTATCTCTGTGCTGCAAATGGAAGAGCCAAAAATCACCTGCTCCATCAAAGTCAGAACACCTCACTTACCTGAATCCTACAAAGGTAACAATAGGGTTGTTTGTGACGCATTTGAACAGGGCATAACTCTATCTTTATTTCATTAATTTCGTTGTACTAAATGGATGGATGGATAAATAAGTATATGGGATCGATTATCTGGACTCTCAAAATACGTAAAAATATGTCTTTGGGATCGAATGGGTTAAAGGTACAAGTTTATGGTAAAGATTTTTTGCAATATATAATAACTCCAGTGTATGCTATTGTTGGTAATAGTCAACGTACATGTAGGTAAAATGTTAAACTAATCAGCAAATATCAAGCATTTGGATGATTATTTTTGATTGATGAAGGGCCATAATCGACAGATTTAATTGTCGGGCCAATAGATGGGTTCGGGCCGATTGATGATAGAATTTTCAGATATACAGTTGATTTTGGCAGCGATAACTAGAGGAATAATTCAAAAACTATACTGTATACAGTGATAATTGACGACATAGCCGTAACCATGGGATAATTGTGAAAAATGGAATCATAAAACAACGAAGCAGAAAGTAACGAAAATATACAGCAAGTTGATCTTGACTCAATTTATTGCTCCTAAATGTGTTGGACCTACTTTAAACCATGTTGACAATAACCATTCGGGTTGAACCTTCTGAGTTGTTTTAGGGTTGCGCTGTCATCATCAGTCACCGGACAATCGGGGCAAGTGTGCGGCTTTGCTCAAGTCTTCCTTTGGAGACAGAGAACTTAAATTCCCTTTTCGAGCTAATAGAAATTTAACTCTGGCCATAACTCTACCGAGTCCTGGAGTCTCAACACAAGGCAGGACCCTGGAGGAAATAGCTTCAAATGTCATTTACTTAACTGTTCTCTTCTTATCTTTTTCATTTCTTCCCTTTCCCTTCTGCCATATCTTTTCATGATGTTTGCTGTCATTGGCAGCCACTTGAGCGGCCATGTCTCAGAAATATTGATTTCTCACCTCCCCCTTCCTCCTCATTCAATCTTCTTAAAAATCCCACCCCGTCCACGGTTGTTGCATCGGGGGCTGCGGTTTGACGCAAGCGAACGCCAATGAACGTTTCGTTCTTTTTTCACCACTCCCCGTTTTTTGTTTTGGTTTTCAAATTGTCTGGCCTTTTGGCAACGCTTGATGTCAATCTTCCAATGACTTCACTTTTGGGGTGACAAAACAAAAAGGGCTGCTCCAAATACATTTATTACCTCAATAGAGAGAATCCAAACACTCAAAACGAGCTATATGTGTGTGTGTATACCTATATATATATATATATATATATATATGTGTAGAGAGAGAGATTGATATTAGTCACAATATTGTGTATGTGCATGTATAATTACATTTCACTATCATTCAGGTTTTACATGCTATTCCACCAATAGTATAATATCATCAAAGGTCATTTGATCCTGTTATTGTTGATTTTGACAATAACAGCCGGTAGGGTTAGAGTTCAATAGCCATTTATGCGAGAATTTGAATAAAAGCACTTGTAGCTCAAAAAGTTACTAAAGAGTTAATACATCAACATAATGAAGTTCTGAAGTGAATATCCTATGCTTTTACATGTACTTTAAAAATATAGTGTATTAACAATTTTGGAATACGCTCATAAGTAAGGTTGCTGCTATTCATGCAGGCATAGCCAGTATTTGTCCCGAGGGGGATTCCCAAGGACAGGAAGTTAAGCTTGTTGCAACAACTCTCGCTCGTAAAGTACACTCGTGGCTTGGCATTTCTGAAAATGTAAGAAAAAATTATACATTTTACAGCTACTCCCAAAGAGACTGAACTCTAGCGTCTTGACATACGCAATGAATAATGACAGGGGCACCTAAGGGGAATTCGATTACTTAGTGCCAGAAGACAACTGACGGGGGGGAAAAAGGTTGCTTGTTTCATACATAGTGGAATTAAGTTAGTGTCTTAACCCCAAAAGTAGTCTTGCAGCTAACAAATGCGAGAGTTAGATAAAGTAGAAATGACAGGGCATTTATTTGAGGGTTTTTGCATCAGAACACATCTTAAAGTTCATAATTCAGACTATTTCATTCTGGTTTTTAAGGTTATAATAATTCTCAGAGGATGTATCTTACAGAAAAAGGAAAACATCTTTCAAAACAAAATGAAAATAAGTGTTGTAAAAAAAATATGAGTAACTAAAAAAGAATCATGCAGCCCAAGCCACAGAGGAAAATAATGCATTAGCCATGTAGCTTAGCTAGTCCATAGCAGAAAACAAACTCATCTCTTGAGAACTTGCCAGCGGCAAGCCATAATCATATACGAGGTTTGGTTTTCATTGATTTTTCATTTTCTTCTCATACACCAATATGGACGATAAGCTTCCACCTTAGATCTTCCTCGGATGATATCACCACACGCCAGTTATGGTTGCAGTATAAAAAAACAATAATAATAAATGAATGAATGTATAGACTGATAGAATTGAGTTTTAACTGAAGTATTGCATGGCATTTGAATCATAAAACACAATGTTGACACTGAACAATTATTAAAAATAATTGATAAATGGTTCTGGTCATTGTTTATCAAAGTGAAGCAGACAAAAGCTCATGTTAAACAATGTGTTAAAAACAGTAACGATGATGTAGGCTAGCTGCTAACGTTAGCCCCACCGAAATCATCTATTTTTGAAATCACTCTACCTAATCAAGCCCACTGATCTTGAATTTGAATATTAACATTCAAATTGTGGAATTCACTAACTGTTTCTGCCTAAAGCAATGCAGAACAGTGCTGTGAAACTAAGTAATAAAGGGATTAAAACATAAACACAGATTTTGTGTGTTCTCATTAAAGGTTTTACAATGCAGACTAAATGATTTGTTTGATATTTATTTTTAGATGTATATGTACACAAGGATATATTGTTTATTCAATTCGTTGAATTCAACTAAGCAAATAATCACTGCAGCTTAAGGCAAATACAGATACAGAATTTGACTCTAATCTTAAGTAACCTGCAGATCAGTTTTAATGCAATTGAAACTCACAATCACCGATTTTTGCCATTATAAACAAACTCTTTCAAAAGAGTTTTCCTTGAATTTGTCATGCCGAGATATAGTCTACAGTAAGCTTACTTGATTAGAATTGCAAGCTTTTGATGTGTAGCTGCAGCGCTATCTCGCAGATATGTCGAGGCTCTTTGCTCCCAGAGAAGAGAGATGATGCCCAGATAAGACGTTGAGGGATACGCTCTTCACAGGGGCATGCAGGGAATTAAAGGTGTCCTCTCCCATCTTAAAAAAAAAAAAAAAAAAAAAAAAAATGGTCCCTGCACCTGACACCAAGCAGCACCTTTACTCAAGATAAGACCTAATCTGGACTTGCTGAGATCTTTCTTCATTTGAGTCAAGGTTATAAGCACATATGGCACAGAACATCCTGTCCTCTTTCAATCAAACTTGACAATAGCAATAATAACTTCGATGCTTTCTAGTGACTGTAAAATCTCTAAATATATCAAACTTAATCTACCAAATGTTTTGGAGGGAAATACTGAAATTGACAACAATGCATGCCACATATGGTTGGCTGTCTTTGGCTGTCCATGTATGGCTCAATTTTTGATACCCACAAGAAATTCAATGCATCTTCATCCTCATTGCTTAGTGGGTTGAACATGGGTCAAGTGTCAATCAATGTCCGGAATCAGATTCAATCAAAAATAAATCGAAAACTCAGTCCAAATTTTACCAATGTATAAATTGGTCATCGTCCTTGACCGGATTATATTTGGCCTTCAGAGGCTTCACTGTGCACTACCTTATTTTTTTGGACTAAAAAGCACACCAGATTATGAAGTGCAGAGTCAGTGAATGAATGAATCCCTATGAATTTCCATAACCTCCTGAGATCCTTTTTTTTTTCTTCCCACTATAGTCTACATTTGTTTTTGGTCAATATCATTTGACATTCAAACTACCTTAAGTCCTAGTGGCCATCCTGGCTTTTCCAATGATGTCTCATATGTTTGGATGAGATGCATTTTTCTTTACTGTCTTGCTGAGAAGAAAGGGACACAACTGTAGGCGCAGATAAATAGGCTTTGTCTCAGGAGGATATATAAGGCAAAGCAGGTTAGAAGTAGTATACATATACAGTATATATATATATATATATATATATATATATATATATATATATATATATATATATATATATATATATATATATATATATATAGAGAGAGAGAGATATGTATATATATATATATATATATATATATATATATATATATATATATATATATTTATAGATATAGATATGTATATAGATAATGTGTATATGTACACACACACACACACACACACACAAAGTAATCCCTCGTTTTTTTGTAGTTAGTGGGTCCAAAATCCCCTTGCGAAAGTAAACAAAAAATACTACCTTTCGACTGAGGCCATGTGCCGTTTGATATATTGACATTCAGTTAAGATTTCCTACCTATGACAATATACGTTTTCACCATTCTGTAAGAGCCCAAATTTCTGATTGAAAGTCATAAAATTTTTATCTTCAAGGTGACTGAACAGCATCTGCCGAGCCTCTTTCAATACGTTATAACTTCAAAAAAACAAATGATCTTGATGTGTTTGCTTTGAGACATTTAATGATGCCAGCTGTCTGCAGGAATGTATGCATTCCATCAGGTACGGCTATACATTAGCTAAAATAGCCCGAATGGCACCTTGTCTTGGCTTTTCCTGATTTTGTTTTTTTTCCTGATGACACGCTGCCTCGCTACAGTTGTGATGACAGACAGTAGATTTAAATTCCCAAGGATTGTTTCTCTAACCTTTCTCAACCGAGGAATAACACAGAGACATAATGCCGGCACCACTGCTCTTTCGATTGCTCCCTTGCTGTCACTTGACACAAATAAGACAGTGACGCCTGGGATGTGGCATCACTTACCTCACCGCCGTGTGGGGGGGATATGCCATCTTTTGACCCCCTGATGCATTTCAGAAAAGGTCAATCTGACAGACGTCGTTTCATCAATCCGCTGTTGTGATTTTGTCGGTCTTCCAGTGGGACCCTCCAGAGGTGAGGCGGTGGGCGGGATACGGTTTTCGAACAAAATTCAACATTCTGATTCCCTACCACCCACCAGTGGCTCGCCTTGGAGGATTGGACCAGGGAGGGGTGGGGGTGACCTTCGCTGCTACCTTATCTTGCGGAAAGGTCACAGTAAGGCCTCTTGAAAACCAGAGGGGTGGGGAGGATCGATCTGGAGGCTTCTTTTATTTATCTCGGTGGACATGCTGCTCCTGGTGTTCTTCCAGGCCAATGGTGAGGGGACGAGATAACGATCTATTAGTGTTGCAGATATCCTCCTCCTTACCTTTTTTCGTCCCCGGCCTCCCTCCCTATACCCTAACACCAAAGCGGCTTCTGGTTCGGAGCCAGGAGCTCTTGCGTTAAGAAACTTGGAGGTCGTCCGAACGGGAAGAGTCTCATCCTGGGGTCAATGCAATCAAGCCGTGTCACAGGTTAATGCTGTGTATATACAGTTTAGAAAAAAGGTCATCTTGATGGAAACGGCAAAGCTATTAGGACTGTGAAAGTAAAAGACGGGAGATCATCAAAAGCCCATGTAGTTGTCTGTCTATCCCCTTTGACTTTTACAGTGCAGTGTATAATAGCTGGCTCTTATCCATGGTTATCTTTCAAACTGCGCAATATGTAGGAAGTGCTTGCATTAGTCAAGGGATTTGCTGATAAGATAGCAATGCCACTTGGCTAGATCAATTAGATCATTGGTTCTCAAATTCTGGTTCTCAGATCATTGGTCCTTCAAATTCACATGAAGGCGCTCGTGATTTTTTTTAGGGTTCCCGCAGGTATCGGCAATTGTGATATGCAATGACAGGAACAATTTTGTTTTTAAATTAAGAGCAAACTGATTGGAACACGAAACAATTTTATGGTAAAAAATGTTAGAATGACTCCTTTGCAAAATGTTGCATGCTTTTATTTTGTGAAGACTTGTACGAAGACATATTTTCAGGGCAGACAAGCTAGGAATGAAACAAATGAGCTATCTTCTGAAGTTGCTCGATAAAATATACCTTGAGATACCACTACAAATATAGTTCCAAAGTTTAATAAGACACAAATGTCATAATCTGATTTACGTCTTGTTTTTGTTTTGTTTTGTTTTTTTCCATACAAAACTGGTTTGTGCTGAGGTACTACTGAAAAACTTTTTCACAGACGAACCGCTGAATTACTGTGGATAATTGACTTCAGTTTGCAAGCAAGGATTTTTGTCATTACATTGTTGATTGTTTGTTGAAACACATTAAAACATGTTGACATTTTATATATAAAAAAAAAAAAAAGTTAACACAATTTATTTAATCCTCTTTGAACCCAAACTGAGTGGACAGTGGTCAGGTATAGAAAATGCCAAACGATAGCAACCAATTTTGACCGTTTTTCTAGTGATGGGAAAATGAAGTCACAACTTTGCTTCATGAACCAGTTGTTGTATTTTTATACCTCCTCGAGATGGCATTGTTGGTTTAAAAAGGTATTTTAGAACTAAGAGATATGCTTTCATCCCTATGCTAACTGAACAGTGCCATCTAGAGGACTCAAAAAATACAGCAACTGGTTCATGAAGCAAAGTTGCAGCCTCATTTTCTCATCACTCCGTTGTTTCAAAGTAAACACAGTTTTGTAAACGTATGACATATTTCTTGATTGATAGTAAATTGGAAATGATAAAGGGTTTAAAAATATATGAATTTGATATTCAATTGTTGATTACTCGTTGCATCCCTCCATTGAATTTCCTACTTTTCATTATACTGTATTCTATTTGAAGATGTGCAAAATTAACCCAGAGACTTATTGGCAAAATTGCTGAGTCAGCTATAACCTCTTAACAACGAGTTATATTTGTTCTGTAAAAGTATGTGCCGTATGCAAATGTGTGTACACAAACAATCATAAGTCTCCATTACAGACAATAAAAAACATGCTAGACACACTAGCAAATTTCACTTCTGCGCGTTGTAAAATTGCCGTGCACGCGGCCCACCCAAACTTATTCCAAATATTTCTCCATTACCCTGCCAACACGGTCAATTAGGCCCCGCCTTTTATCTCTTTAACCAGGGTCCTCATCTACTGCTTGTGTCACCGGCCCCACATATAAATAATTCAGGAGAGAGGGGAATAATTTACTGCTCCCGTCTTACACAGCCAGGCTGTAAATTCTCAATGAGGGGAAATGGGAGAATAGAGTTGGGGAGAAGGGGAAGTTAGATGAGGGAGGAGAGGGGCTGCAGGGAAACGTTCCCAGAGGGCCCATCGTCTCACACAGGCAACATCATAAAGTCACCATTAGAACGCTGTATTTATAACAGAGGGTTTGCCCAAGGCTGTGGCTGTGATGCTAAGTTCCCCTTCAAACACATACACACTTAGCGTCTCCTCCACTTTGGAGCGCACTAATCACGCGAGTACAATCATACAGTACACACGAGCATGTAGGACACATTGCCCGTGTCCACATGATAATGCCTCTTCCCCCAAGTGTTAGGAGAATTTGCTCGTAAAACACACACTGTGTTCTGCTGGCACGATTGTCCCTATATGGCGTTCAGCAGGGCGCCCGCATCAAAGAATATCAATGGCTTAATGGGGCGAGGGCTCTTTCTGATGCACGCAACATTGCCTCTTTGGGGGGAACACGAAGAGTGAAACGGCTTTGCGTAGCGATAACAACGCCCCCCGATGGACCGCTGGCCTGCATGGAGCGCGCTCACAAGTGCCTGACACAATGGCTGCCTGAATTCAAGCCAGCTTCCCAAGAATCCTTTTATTCCTTTTTTTTTTCCTACACAAGACAATGTCCAAAACTCAAGTGTTTTCTTCTATGTAGCTGATTTTAGACGCGCCAAATACAAATGTATTCATAGCAGAGCAAAGGATAAACCAGATTGTGTGTGGGGTGGCGTGGTGCCTCGAGCAAAATGTTTGCGTTCATCATACAAAACAATTGACTCATTTATTACATTGACATTGTTCTACTTTTGCGTTATTGTTGTGCAGATTGGACTCATCAACTGTTCTAACTGTGGAAAAAAAAATACATATATATAAAATGAAGCTAATGAATTCTATTACTATACGTCACATAGTAACAAAAAATAAAAAAAGAACGGTTGGCTTTTAAAAACCAGAAGCCTCGACGTTACACGTATACCATATATTGTGTTGTATCTGTGATGCCATATGTTTGTCGCGAAAAAGATATGCCAACAGTGCGTCGTAATATTCAGCGGGACTCGCAAAGACAAGTACATGCAGAACCCCCAGAGCCTTTTCACACGCTGCCGAAAAGCAATAAGACGAGCTACAGTACCTTTTGTTTATCCGTCCCGCTCATGCGTTTATTGTCAAATCTTGTTTGGGAATATAATTTCCCTTTAACTGGCCTTTTGCCTTCCTGGCACTCATGTCAGCGGTCTACAGTGGGGCCCGTGCATTGGAATAAACTCCTTTTATTTAAAGCTCGCCAGAGGGGTCGGAGAGCCTGATCTGTCATTGGCAGTGTAATAAACAGAGAAAGAGAGTTCCACATAAACACCTCCGACCAATATGAACAGCCCACTACAGGAAATGAAAATGTGGCCACAGGAAGTTAACCCTTTACACGGCAGCGGCTTGGCGAAAGGCAGAGTCGCAAATCCAGTGTTTAAGTGGACGCCTCGTTCCCTTTGTTCGGGTTATATTCGGGGGGCATCGCTCGAGGGTGTCGGGACATGCATTAATTGCTTGTTGCGGAGAGATAGGCCTAAAAGCGGACGGGGTGGTGGTGTCGGATCCCATTTAATGAGAGGATAAAACAGACTCCCATTGAAGGCAGATAGGGAGAATCATATTGACCGGCGTCGGCGCTCGTGAATAACCAGTTGTCTCCCGCAATCGATCACGGCACAATGAGACACAACAAGGAAGGAAGGGCGTCGTGATTTGTGAATGACACACAAGGTTAAAACATGTTGCCGCGATCCCTCCCTTGCCATATATCAGTAATTTTGTCTTTGATTCTGTGCCTCGCTGTCCTCACTCCAGCTTCAACCTCTTCACCCATCCATGGTCATTAGGCCCAACGGCGCAATTCCCAGAGAGGCAGAGCCAGAAACGGAGTTGACCCTTCAAGGGCGCCGCTCCGACTCGCTACTCCATCTCCTTCGTCATCTTCTGTTCTCACTCATCTTATTCCCCACAGTATGCCTGTCAAAGGGCCAAAGCTTTGGCTGCTTGTTGCGCATGCTAACTTGGGAAAATGTGAAAGATGGGACAGAGAGGGCGAGGGAGTGGAAGACGGACAGAGGCCAAGACTGTTAAAGCTATGCTCTCCACCCGGAGACACACTTTGAGACTTGAGTGAATAAATGCCCTGTCTACTTGGGACTGGGCGCACTCACTCTCAAAACCCGGCACGCATGCATAAAATCCTCAGGGTCGCGGGCCGGGGAGCGGAGAGATTTTCTGCGGAGAGATTGATAACGCCCCCTGCTTCAAACGGCCGGCGATCCAAGCGAGCCCATGTGACTTTTAAAAAACCCAGATGAATTGTGGCTGGAGATGGGTCAAGGGCAAGTTGGGCGATGGAGGTTTTCTTATCAATCAGGGAGTCATGAGTAGAATAAGAGAAGACAACAGCTGAGCTGGGGTCGTTTGGAAGAAATGACGGGAGCCGGATAAAGCTCCGTTGGTAGTTGTGAAATGGACAAACAGATGCAGAGAAGCGGGATGAGCATTTAAGTCTACCCATAGTAAAAACTCGAGGGTAAAAGGGTTTGCGCGTTTACGACAGGTGTGTCATGATGGCGCCGGCTCTGTTTATGGCTCGTCGATGAATTTTCTAATAGCTATTTTTGGAGTAGTTCTCCTTGTGATATCTGTTGCTACGTTCATGCATTTGACACCTTCGTAATTATAGTCATGTATTTCTAGTCTTTAGAACTATTTAGGCGTTTAGAACCTTTGTCAAAAGAGTCCTCTGCTTACTGTTGTGACTGCAAATTTGGACAGAGGGTGGTTGTGGTGATGGTGGTAGGTCTGGTGGTGTTCCAGTCTTGATCAAAACTCCAGACTATGCCCCCTCTGAGACTAAGACAAGCCTGAGTAAAAATGCCTTTGGTTCCGAGATGAGATCAAAACCCTTTAAGATTGGTCTTGAGGCCTCTTTTCAGACCAAGACCAATCTTGAGAACTTCAGCAACTCTGGTAACTTCAGCTGAAATCTGTTTGATGTTCTCAAAGAATCTGCAATGATTCATGGGCTTTCAATAGCTAGTTTGACAGAAGCATCCAATGCATAGTCTACACGTAGCCGGGGTTCTTGCAAACGGGCGGTAAATGTCTCCAGTTTGCCCTACCTGCGTGCGATATGTGCCCAGATTTTTTATTTATTTATTTATTTATCATCAACACCAAAGGTCTCAAACATTCCAGCCAAATTGGAGATTTGCCAAATCCTCGTCAACCAAAGACTTACGTAATCACTATAGTCTAGTTCCCACAAAAGAAGCAGACACCGGTGACATTACGAGACGGATGTTCCTTCTGATTGGGCAGAATTTGGAGACACTACTTTTTACCCTTGTCGATGAATAAAACTGCACTATGCTGATTTGTGCACCAGCGTTTTTTTTTTTTTTAATATAATAAACAAAGGCATGTGGACGGAGGTTTTTACACACAACGAGGGAAGAATATGCCGGTTCAAATAGCCCTGGTTATGTGTAGACAAGGCCAAAGAGATTTATCTTCAGAACGACATTTAGAACCGGGCTTTGACTCTGGAACTGCCATAAAATGCCTTTTAAGGGAATAGAAACAAAGTAAGTGACTGCAACAAAATTTTAGGATAATTAACTACGTAGTTTTTTTTATGCAAAAGAGATTATGCTTGCGCATACTTGCTGATAACCGTGGTTAAATGCTTTATTCCTGAAGACAACGATTTAGATTTAGTTTTATTTCAATGCCACAGTGCTACAATTGTTTGAGACCTAAACACGAATCATGCTGTATTTTATATTCTTTACAGTACGTCTGAAAGACGAATCACCCAAAGCGTGAGAAGTGACCTGAATCAACTTGATTGGAAATGATGTCCTCTATTCAAAGAACACCCAAGAAGAATAACAGGTGGGAAGGTCTTTCATAATGGCAAATCAATATAAAGAATTTACAGCAGAGATCAGCCTAAATGCCACCCGCCCTTTGGCCTCTTATCAGTACCCAATCACAGGCAATCAAGCTCCTTTTGAAGACTGATTTAACCCTGATGAGACCTAAACTGGAGAAACCTCATAAACACACACGCACACACGCACACACACGAGCACAAAACAGTGTCTGCAATATCGCACCTGAGATTAAAGCCACACGAAAGGTTAGAGACAAAGGTGACGTCTCCTCTTTTCAAATGGCAAGAGCGGAGTTTGACATGAAGCGAGTGGGTGAGTGCCTGGGTGAACAAAAGGCTGGCTCCACGTGAGAGAAAGGGCAGAGGCGGCAGTGGTGGGGGGCAGGCCTTTAATTAAAAGGATTATATTGAGGTGCACTGTGCTGCAAAGGAGCTGTCCACTGGGTCCAGATTGACTACAGTAATGAAAACTAGACCTGTCAGAGGAGAAGGAGTTGCAGAGTGATGAGCTTGGAATGTAACGCCGCTTACTTGTCCAGGAATGATCAAATCATTTATTTAGAAAACATAAACATGAAGAATAAATGCTCATCAAGCAGATTTGGACGCTTAAAGTAATAAATAAATATACAAGGTCATAAAGAATAATACAGTAAATGAACTATGGCATTAAATTAGAAGTTCTTGTAGATTAAAGTCATTACTGATATGCTTCTGGCCAAGTGAGCTTCCAGCTTTAATGTAAATGGAAAGGTTGCCATATCCATCCAGTGCCTCTGCTTCTCATTAATTTTTATCTCTGCAGATATAATGAAGTCATAGTAGCAGGGGGTCTGATGAGTTGTCAATTAGAAACTTGAACGATCCCTGTCCAGGGGAAAAAAAAAAAAAAAGCCTCTGAGGGGCGTTTATTGATTCTGGCCTGTCTTTACCACAGTGGTAAGCATCACCTGTCATCTTGTGCTTGCTCCCATGTCCGTGTTCGTCCTTCATTCGCACCAGGAAGCCGTTAATGACATGTTTATGATGTGACGAGGATGCAATTATCATTAAAACACATCCTTTAAATCCGCTTGTTCCCGGGTCGGATCCATTTAGTGTCACATATGCTATTCAAAAGAATCAGCATTGCCGACAAGAAGTGTACTTTCATACATGGACACTTGCAAACTTTTCTCAGTGGAGATAAATCCACTGTCTGCTTCTGACTATATTTGTGTTATCATCCCAATCCGTTGTGTTGTGGGGAACTGCATGGCTTCCCACCGCTGCTGACCGAGATTAACATTATCTCTGACCACCCTGCCGGAAAACCAGACTCTGCACTAAATGAATGATAGAAGGAGGACAGAAATGCTTTCACTTTTGCCACCTACTGTCTGCTTATTCCACTGCTTCACCATTTTTATTAAATTTGTATCGCCTATATGCAGTATCTGCTTCGAGAACACTTTTTTTCATGATTTCTCCACATATTATTGATGAAAAGGACATGACGGCTGGCCCTGCGCAATATAATGATATCCAATATGAGAGCGCTATCAGATATTTTCAGTTTTAATACGTTTTTTATAGCCTCAGAATATACTGTGTGTGTGTGTGTGTGTGTGTGTGTGTGTGTGTGTGTGTGTCTGTATGTATCCATCCATCCATCCATCCATTTTCTAGAGCCGTTTATCCTCACAAGGGTTGCAGGCAGGCTTGCTGGTGCCTATCCCAGCTGGCTTCGGGCAGTAGGCGGGGTACACCCTCAACTGGTTGCCAGCCAATTGCAGGGCACACAGAGATGAACAACCTGCCCTGCATGTTTCTGGAGTGTGGGAGGAAGCCAGAGCGTGTAAATAAATAAATAAATAAATATATATTAGTGCAGGAGTAATGGGGAAGTGCATGGGGCAATATGGGCAAAACTTAGCCAGTATATCTTGTATACACTGTAGCAATGTACATCTTATCTCCCCAGGGTCAGTATAGACTGTAAAACAAATTGTATTTTTTGGATGGTTGACCCATGGTCATGGCTGATAGCAAATCAATTCACCATGGCTGCAGCATGTGTGTTTTACTAATAAATGGGATTTCGCACTTACGGAGTGAATATTTTTTCTTCATACTGTACTGGGATGAAATTTCAGCATACTGATCATGCTATGTCTGAGATAATATTACCTCACATCATTTGAATTTATAAAGGTCAGCTGGAGAAAGGCAAAGCTGTCACAGACAATTTCATATTTCCTAATAAAAAGCATGACTACTTTTCAAGGTGCACTGTACTCAAGGACAGAGAATCTGTTAACACAGACTTTCCACAGATTTACTGTTGCTCACCTGTCAACTTTTTGTTACCACTAAATGGCTTGCACGAGACGTCTGACATTGAAGCTGCGTTAGTGTCTAACTAACCCAAAGCTGAAAAACATGTTCAATGTTATGGATGGCTGGGCATTAAATGTCAATTTAATTTTTAATTTAGTGACAGATTTATACAGACTCACAGTAACTCATACCATATTAGGTACCCTTATAAATATTTGTAAGTAAATGTGCAGCATATATGCTCATGTGTTGAATTTTTCATTTACATCAGTCAAGTCAGAATAAAACAAGATTCTTTTAAAATATATCGTCACAAAATAATATCCTATATTCGATGGTAAGTTACAATAATATGACAAAAGCACAGTACAGTTGGTAAACTACCCTTCACTTGGGAGGAGCCTCAAAATAGAAACAGTGTTCTAAAAAAATGTTTTTGCATTCATGGATTGAAATTGAGAATACTTAATAAATATTTTTTCTGGATGATAACGCCTCTTGCTATCAGTACACTACACTACTTGTTATCCTGCCATACGTACATCTTTCTGACTGTAGAATCGTACATCGGTCCATATGTATGGATGTATGGGTGTGTCATGTATGTGATATTAGTTTCTGACAGTGTGATAACTATAAACAACAATATCACAGTTTTATAATTATAGCTCTTTTTAGTGAACACTATTTTATTCAAGAACTAAATAGTGAATATTTGGTACTTGTGTACCATGTTTAGTCCAAATAAATGAATGTATAAATAAATAAATATAATAAAAATACAGTCTTTTGTTTTTAATTGTTCTTAGAAAGTTGTGAGTTATTTTGTCCTCCATGCATGCCAAGATGGTTAAGAAAAAAGCAATTTCTTTCTAATTATTTTCAGAGGCAGCTACTTGAGTCAACTCTGTAAGCACTAGTGATACCACTAATCGTATTATTGTTGAACTGTACAGGGTTTCCGTGAATGCCCACGGGGATGACAAATTCTCTAAAAACGATGACTTATTTTCAAAATAATGTTTTCTGTATTCACTTGTAACCTTTAAAATTTTGCAGAAATCAAGTTTTTTTGACTAGCTTGAGTTTATATGTATGTATGTGTGTTATCAATCAAAAAATGGGCACTACATCTCTATGTCCATACAGTTCAGTTTTCACATCTAAATTTATGTAAATGCATATCCGTACGTGCACGCATATGTATATATCGGTTTGAACATCTCTTCCTGTATGTACTGTATGTCTGTACTTTGTATGCCCACAAGTCAGTACGTCTGTACAGCAGACATTTGCATGGAAGCAATACTCCTTTAACGAAAGTCAGCCAAATGAAACACTGGACCATCGATGAAGCCCTTTCCTGACAATCTAAGCAATCCAAACTGCCCTGCCAAATTCAGATCAATTATATCTTCAAGGGAGGTAATATGTCACTCGATAACCTTCGCGCTTGAAAAAGTTGCTTCTGTTTTGTCTTTACTTTGCATAAAGCCATTGAGTGTGTTTGAGGAGGTATGAAATTCATTTCATACCTACTTCCCCTTCCTCATTTCCCTGACATTTTAGATGCTGACCTCTATTCAAGCTATGTGTCTCACTATTACAGAGCTAATCCAGCCATGACAATGTTCAATTTCCTCTGGGGAATATTCACTGTGTGGCTCATCCAACGAGCGTTAATGACACTTGCCTCATCTCCAAGAGCCACAGCTTTTTGTCTGACATCAAATATAGTTTGGAAAGTTTTAGCGTGAAATATAGCAATGATATAACCTTAGTGATTAGACGTTTGATAGAGAAAAAAAAAAAACTCATTTTAAAACAATCTATTGGGATACGCCGTGAATAGCTCGTTGATTCTTTAAAGTTTGTAAAATACTGTATTTTTCTGACTATAAGCCATGACTTTTTCCTCTTGTTTTGAGCCCTTCAATTCATAGTCCAGTGTGCCTTATCCATGTTTTTTGTTTGTTTGTTTGTTTGGGTTTTTTTTGCAAGCCACCAGCACGCAAATGTGTGTATCTCTTCAAGGTGTCAGTTTATGGAACAGCTCTCAAATAGAACTGAAAAGATGTGAATCAATGGCTATGCTCAGAAAGAGTTAAAACAATATATTAGTAAAAAATATAGATATGTCTAAATTTAATAAAAGAATGTATAAAATTTTGGGTAGATTTGTGACGTGTACATTTTATATACAGTACACAGTATATGTGATTTTATCTATGCATTTATAAATGTATGTGTTATGTTTAGTAAAATAAACTATCAAACAAAGGGAGACAAAAACAGATGCTATTGCAGTATTGATTTCGATTTTGAATTACTTTCTGTAAATATGTTGGGACTAAACAAGCAGGCATGTTCAGTCTGTTAAAGAGAGTATGTTGCTGTTGGCAGACAATTACAAAAACATTTAATTCCTAAAAAAAGTTATAAACTTTGTATACCATCTTTTTGCATAAAAATCTGTAGTTATTACCTGCAGCTTATAGTCCAGTGCGGCTTAATTGTGACAAAAACATTTTTTTGCTCATATTTTGCCGCTGCGGCTTATATACCAGTGCGCCTTATAGTCCGGAAAATACGGCACATATTGAATGCCTCTCTTACAGTGCCATTGTGAGTTTGTTTGTTTTTTTTGCAAAGATGCAAACTGAGTTTTCAGTTCTGCTTCCAAGCTTGGCATCCATGATTCATGTACTCACCATAATATTGACAAAACAATCATTTTGCAATCATGCCAGCATATACCATCTTTAATACTGATTATTGACCCCTTCATCACTCCCTCCTGGTCCCTTCACAAAGACATCAGCTGCCATGAGGAAGAGAAAAAGAAGGAAACGGGTGTGAGAGAGCAGGCGCGATTCTGTCAGCTCTCTAATAAGCCGATCTACTGCTGCGTTCGGGACGGCAAAGTCAGTGACCTACAGGTGGCAATTAAATGTCAAGACATTTGGTTTCCGATTCTGATCTGCTGCCGAGTCGCACGAGTCCGTTTGTAAGTTTTAGAGATGTCAAACTGGATGAGTTCTGTCATTTTGAAGTTCTAGATCAGCACATATAAATTAGTCAAACTTATTAAGGATCGTTGCATGGTGTTTTTTAGTAAATGTATTCCAGCATATTATGAGTTGTTTATCTTGGGTACCGCAGTGTAGCACCATTAATTCAATCTCCGCCCAATGAAGTGATAGCGGTGCATACAAATGGATGCACGGAGGCATCATTCAGATATCGATATTGTGTATTTCTCCATTCTCATCACATTTCATATGTATGCTGTCGGAGGCGCGTGTGGAATGTCAATGAGCGAGTGGAAGACATCCTGACATCCAAAGCATCTCCAAGGTCAGCTTGTAAATCAGACCTGCATTTTTAGTCGGAATCAAGCTCCCTCTCGGAGATTTGGTTTTAGCTGTTCCCGTCAAACACATTTTCCTTGAATCAACTGTATGTGTCATTCAAATGTGATCATAAAATATGTTGTCGCAGGAGAAATTATTTTAAACATTTTGTAGGGATGGAAATCTTTGTCTCGCGATTCGATTCACTTTTTGGATCGATGATTTTTGATTCAAATTGATATTCGATTCGAAACGATTTGATTGAAAATAATTTCTTGTTTAATTTTTAGATGTGCAACGATCGTGATGATCTATTTCAGTCTGCTTTGCGAGACAGGGTGACAAATGGACACATTAAAGTGGCACGTCGTTTTTATTTTTACATTTATTAAGTTTTGAATTGCAAGGAGAATGCCTTTTAGTCAAAAAAATCCATGTGGGCCTCAGCTGCTTCTCTATTCTTTATTTTCATTCGCCGACCTAGAAACTACTATAGAAGATGGAAGCCTTACTATTTGATACGGTATTATAAACCTAAGTCACTTGATGAACTATTTATTGTAACTCAGTAAAATATCAATTTCACTCCCATCATTTTCCTCAATAAATGTCAGCATTTATAGATGAGTCAAAACCCCACATTGTTAAGGTATTTGTAGTTGTCAACATTTGATGCATACATTGACTTTTTTCTATCTGAGTTGGGAATGTCTGACTGCAATTGAATACACCATGTAGTTAGCGGCTAGCATCAATGCTGGAGCCTTGTGCCGTATCGTAAAATGACAGCGTAGTTGAGTAGCGGTTTCTTAGCATTCCTTATTCAATGAATAGGATTTTTTAATGGCGGCGTGTTGACGTTGTTAGAGACGTGATGTGATGGTAATACAAACTGAGTCGGGAGGAGGCGCTAACTGGAGGTTAAGCTAACTCGTAGCAGCCATCACTGCGAAGACAAGCTTCTAAATAAAAACATGCTATGGCCACTGTAATGACATGCATGCGTTATTTGATGTGCTGTCTCGTCTTTGATAGTGCACCTTCGGCATAGTTAAACACAAGTCGAAGGGAAGCAGACATTTCATTAATTATTTGTAGCGTTCATCTTGGGACATTTTATGTTGATTCTGAAGGACTCAAGATTTCATCTTGAGTGTTTTCTGAATATTTTACTTGGTAGTTGTATGAGTGATTTAAGTATTTGGTTTGTGGACACTCTAGCAAGACAGTTGTGCCTAATTGGGCATGGTTTCAGTACCCCACAGGTACCCACAGAGGAACTATTAACAATGATCAGAAAAAAAACAAGCTCTTAATTCAGGTGTTGGGATTGCCTTATCACTTCAACAGAAGTTCTCACAGTTCATAAAATGAGAAGAGAGTAGACAGCTTCAGATTCTTTTTATAGTCATCTTCAAATGGTATGGCTCAAAATGAGAACTTAATCTACCAAGTCAATGTGAAAAACATCAAGCATAAAAATAATGGACAAGTTAAAATAATACTTTTTCTTGACTCTGAATACATTAGGAAATACTGATCTTTTCAGAGCGGAGCCGAATCCTCCCACTTCCCAACATCATTAAATCACACCATTGGGCCACAATATCAGATTTGCTTATCAACACTATTGCTAATATTTTGGGCACAGCAAGCTGCTGAAAAGTTCTTGTTAAGTTGCAGCATAGTTCAACATCACTGGAAAGTAGAACCATCTTTGAGAAATGGTAACATTGTTATATTTCTAAAGTCACAGTCATTGATACAGCTCTGTAATGACTCACATAACATTTTCAGATACACTCCGAACTAAAGTATTACAACACTGAGTCCACTGTATTTATTTAAATATTTTCATTAAACAATGAATAAATTACATCAACGCATCTTTTTTTCTCCATGTATTTACATCTGAATCAGATACATACTTGAGGTGATTATTTTTTTTAATTTGAACCTATTGTCCCAGGGAATGTCGAAATAAGTTTAATGTCCCCTTAATTGTGACCAGTCATAAACAGACAAGGTAATGAATGTTTTCTTAGGATACTCTGTATTATTTTTGTCTGTTTGCTACTTTAACTAATCTTAGAATTGTCACCTTGTTTCTCCAAAATCACTGAGGTAAATTTGCTTGCTGGCAGCTTAATCTAATTAGTGTACAACACCAGAATTATGAGTGACATAAAACGCATTAGGTGTCGGCAGAGTTGTTTGTGGTGTAAGTTAGTGAGCGACTTTAAGGCCTGCCTATTGGGACCTAGTTGGGAATAAATGCAATTCATGTTTGCATACATTACCGCTGTAAAGTTTTAACGGCCAAGAGCTGAGCTGATTACACGCTGGCTCCCTACAGGAGAACGGCCATTAGCATTGTTGTGCAGCTGTCAGGAACTCTTATCCAAAAACCAGTCGTCATGGCACATGTCGGGCCCGAGGAGAGACATAAGCAAGCTCATCATTGTCTATTGGAAGTTATTGACACGTGGCTTGAAGTGCTCGGCCTGAAAATATGACTGGGATCAATAGGCCGGTCATTCAAAGAGATCTTTATTTGAATACTGCTATGCTGTATTTAAATACACGTTTTATGACGAATGCCAGATCTTCATGTAATGTTCAATGACAGCTTTTCACTATTTGTTGGAAGCAAATAAACCTTGTGCCACCCTTCCCCACTCTGGAAAGCTCCCTTGTTTTTCCTTGTTTTTTTGTGTTGTTTTTTTCCTGAACACCCAACCCGAGGATTTACTGCAGGGGCAAAGAGTAACTGTGCATATAATGTCAAGGACTGTTGTCAGTATTCATACATCATACCCATGTATGTAATACACAGTTGTTAAATATACATGCTCCCATGAAATAAACATGAACATTATTTATACAAAGCTCATAGCAGTGGTAGGATTGGTTGGAAACCCAGCAGGAAATGCTTATCTCCTACAGGTGCTTCTCCATCTGTTCTCTAGGTTTTATTCAGTACCCGCCAATATTAGCATGTTATACATGACATAAAAAATGGTTATGTTGTGATTATTTGGCTATGCAATAATACATTTTAGCTAATTACTATTAGTTTGCAGGAGATTGATAGTGAGAGGGGGATTGTGGGTAAAGAGTTCCTCATTATCAGGGAACGAGAGTGCTAATAAAACACAGAAGCTGCCAGGTCTAGAGGTCAGATACACATGGAATGAAATGAGGAATTTAACTCATCCAACAAGCCAAGGCAAAAATCAATTTTGTTACTCTCAGGTAGGCCAAATGCAAAACTAATAATGTCAAGGAAAGCCCCGTTTGATTGTGTTCGTGTGTGTTTCTTGGCAGGCCGTCATGGGTTGTAGTTTACCAGTTGTGTGTGTGTGTGCGTGTGCGTGTGTGTGTGTGTGTGTGTGTGTGTGTGTGTGTGTGTGTGCATGTATAGACTTAAAGTACATGTATAGTCAATGTGTTCACCTACCCCTTGTGCAGTATTTTGACAATTTCGGGCTCATTTTTTTCCACATCATTCTCTCAGTATTTTACCCAATCGATGGCACATTCCTGGTGGTGGTGTGATGGTGAAATTTGGTTGACTTCCTCTATAAATATGAACATGTGTATATGAAACTGCTATAGTGCCTAGGCCGAAGGAACCCCATCGAGATCATACTCCACATCAATATTCACCAATATTTGCCCCTCAGTGGGATAGTAGCTTAACATACTTAAACATTAAGGCTGCACATGAATCAGTGGTGACTTTAATTTTGCAGTGATTTGGCCATTGAAAATGAACGCCGACTGAATATTTTCACTCCAGTCTAAACGCGTCATAAAAACATGCTCAGTTTGCAAACGTCATATGATTAAACGTAAGCCGTAATTGGTCTTTACCTAAGCCCTGTGCAACTGCAGTGTCATTACCAGTCGACAGCAACTGACAAAATGGATAAAAACGGGTGGATTTAGCTATTAACTCTTTCAATGCCAAGCGTTCTTGGAAAAGGAAACCTCGAACGCCAGTATATTTAACATTTTCACTCACCTTCCAGGGCCAACAGACTATTGTGTGCTATATCTGTGTAAATATTGAAAGATTGACTTCCATTTTTCAGTTACACTTGCATATAAGTAACAGCTGTGTTGTAAGTCTGGAAACGCTGCCATCTAATGGTCACAGTTATCACTAAGGGCTCAATTGGCTTATATTAGTTAACTCTTAGTCAAGGGTGTCAGCCTATCTCCATTAAAAAAAAAAAAAAAAAAAAAAAAATATATATATATATATATATATATATATATATATATATATATATATATAATATTTGACCAGAATGTTATGATTTGTTATTGCTATTCCTATTTTAAAAGAAGAGAATTCTCGTCCATGGCACTGGATGAGTTAAATTCATATTTCACAAGCTCAATATTTACCACATGATCATCATTCAGATACTGTACTACATAAAAAGGTATTCCATCATGATCTTTGGCTTCATCGAAAAAAACGCTACTCTGCTGGGATGTACACAGAATAAACTGAGATTTCTTAGAATCGTCCACCACAAAATAAAGGAAGCTTCTGAGAAGACACACAAATCAAAACGGTATCATTGCACAGTTTAATATTTTGCTCTCACAAGAAGAGAGGTAGAAATAGAGATTAAAATCATAATCTGATCCATTTTGCTCAGTTTTATTTTGATTTGTTTTCAAATTGGGAGCCATTCTCCCTCGGAGGCAAAGTCATTAGGCTTTATACATAACCATTGCTGCCACATTAAAATCACATTACACAACACTGATAATCATTGCATTCAATTACACATGGTAATAAATACCCAACACCATCTCCACTAAATCCATTAGCCTGGGAGACAAACACAAATGTGCACACACAGATGCAAACACAAGATCTGAGTGTTTGGACCCCTGGTTTCAGAGATACTGTCGTCCCACTGAAAGAAGCGGGAGGGGGAATATGAACATTTTACATTAAGGATTCATTGCACAAACATTCAAGCTGAGGCAAAAATGGAAAAAAAAAAAAAGTCCAGATGTCACACTGCTCTACGGCTAGAGATTTAAAAATGCACAGGAGTCCCCAAGAAAAAAAAAATATGACAGGAATATTTTATTCAATTCTTAATGTCAGCCATTTAAAAACATGAACCCGAGAGTCATTTTTAAGCATTTTGACTGATCATAGTCAGTTTTTGTTTTAAATTTTCCCAAAGGATGGTGCTCATCGATAGGGTTTTTGCTGTCATCCTTTCACATCAAGTTTTATGGGATACTAAACTTATTTAGCCATTTTCAAGAGAATAAAAATAACGAAACATGAAAGTAATTCACAGATGAGATTTTGAGCAAAATCTTTAGCTTTTGCTGCTGAAAATGCCCAAAGTATAATACCCCCTTTAAGACTTTAAATTTCAGTGATTTGCTGCTCACTCGCAAAAAATCCGCTCAGAGATCAAGCCTACAAACTAGCTAAGTCTACAACAGGCCCATAAACATAACTATCATAACACAAACATAAGGTCATGTTCCATTTTTTATTTTTTTTTGTAAATCCAGCACACATGCACCATAGTAACATGTATTGTACCACACTTTCAAATCTCCTACTTGGATCCATTCAATAGTCTCTCTCGATCCCTTGGCCTAAAAGCAGCTCAGACATACACTGCACCAGCTCAGCTCGCTCCCTCTCTTTGCCTTCAGACGCTTCTCTTCCCCTTTTACTTGATGGCGGCCTCACTTGTAATTAACTGTTATGTGGGGGATTGATTGCGTACAGCTTAGCATTGACCAGCTTCATTATGGAGTCCCTTCAAAGTGGGATTCTGGTCCTGCCAATACTCCTGAGTTTATTTCAGTGAAGGGATCAATAGCTAGCGCATTAAAAGCTTTATTTGGGCTTTGTCCGCCCCTTGAGTACCTTCGCCCCGGTTGCTCTGTGGATTTTAATGGTACCGCCACCATGGCAGCTTAAGTCTTTTCAGAGATGGGTGGTCAACAGTATATGATCACACTTGGAAGGCAAAGGCTGCTTTTTAGGTGTTTGCTGTTATAGACTTTGATGGAAAATCCATTTTATAATCCATTTTAATATCTACACTTGTGTAGCGAGAAACATTTCCACAAAGCACTGGCGTTTAGTTTGGTTTGACATGGTGCAGTTCAGCCGCTACGGTAGCCACTGATGTGACTTTTGATGGTGAGAATAAATAAGAAGGAATTTGAATGAAAGATGATGTGACTTTTGATGGTGAGAATATATAAGAAGGAATTTGAATTAAATGCACGTAAAGGTGGTCATGACGTATGGCTTTTCTTGGCTAATGCTACAGTACATGTGTGATTAATAACATCTACTAGTTTAGCAGGCTTTCATTAAAGACTATATTAGTACCTAAAAAGCATAGGACTGTGTTATCTAAGAATGTACCCTGTAAAAAAATATATAGCGAATCTGTTTCAACCCATAGAGGGCAGTCAAGCACAAAACGTGCCCACTCTACTCGTCAAGAAGAAAAAGAGGAAGTCATTGACCTCTTAGTAACTAACGGGCCATTCTACTGTCAAGTTTACTCGTCAGTAAGTAACTTTAAGGACATTATTACATGTGTAATGTCCACATAACATTATGTATGTGTGAACTGAATGGTACTTAGCATTTGTTGACTTTAAATCCAATCACTAGCCCCCTATTGCTAATCGCCATTGCTAGTCATTGCAAATTATTTTGGTGTCTAAACAATTGTATGCATAGAATATAGTACATAATGAGTCATTTTGTTTATTCACTTCAACGTTAGGAGATAGAAATGAGGGACATTGGGGAGCATGGGTGGACATTACTTCAATATTTGATGGAAATAATCGCTTTTAAAAAGATTCAATTGTGACAAATCTAATCTATACCAAAGGTCTCCCGAAAATGGTTTTAGAGATACATGGATTGTGCCCAGCATCAGTGATTTGGTCTTTCATTGCAATACAAGAGAAAGACCTTGACCAAATATATGCCTACACAGTTATAAAAGCATTTTGATGCAGCATTTGGAATGAATCTTCAGGTATGCATTGCGTACTTATAAGCAGTGGCTTGACGTGACCGCTGAGCAATTCCTTCCATTTTTCTAGATAGGCAGACACCCTGCAGAGTTTCTCCACGCACCCCCGTTTCGACTTCATTGGTACCACGGCAGCAGCTCACGGCTCAGTTTTAAAGCTCATGCTACACACAGCGTGCTGCTCCACGAAAGCATGTACACATTGGGCTACCTGGGGACTTTTGCGCACTGCCACACATGCACACAGGAACAGGTGCACAGGTGCGGCGGCCCTCTGATGAGATATCATTTTGTCATTTAGCATGCTGTGTTACAAGATCCATCTTCTCCAGCAAAGCGTTCGCAGCAAACTCAGCTCTGTCCTTGTCTGCTGTTCCCCTTAAGGCGATACACACCGCAGAGGAGCCACACACACCCTGGGAGATGGAGCGAGCATAGCAGACACATTATAAATGACGATGAGATTCCCTTTCACTCGCACGCCTTTATTCTTCTGTTTCTCCCTTTTTTTTTCTTCTTCTTGGCATCTCCATCTCATACACACCTGCATGAGCACACCAGTTGCCAACTGAGACATTATAAAGATATTCCCTGTAGGGGCCCCATGGATACGAATGATGACCTTGCCCTAAAGCTCTTCTTTTTCTTTGCTTCTTTTGACTGTCTGAAATGGATCCAGCAAACGAAATACCCGGGCACCCTAAAGAAATCATGCGGACAATTAAATGCTTTTTGTAGTTGGTTACTCTCGTTATGATCTTTCAACTTTTATCAGGATTGGATTAAATCTTTCTTCATCCTCTTTTTCAGGATATAAGACTGTCTCAGTCTACTGATATATAGTTGATCAATTTGTAGCTCAACAAAAGTAAACAGGCAAAAATCATCCCTTGAGTGACAAATATGACAGAAAAGGGTATAATTTCCAAACCTTTTCATCCAGTGCCCCGCACAGTGGAAATAGTGCTAAAATAATAATTATTTTTTGGCATTATGTTGATATTTTTGTCACACATTATTTCATTAGTATTGCATTATGCTTTTTTTAAAGGGCTTTTTACACCGCTGTCATATCCCCAAAATTACCACTTTTCAGGAGACGTTAGCATTGCCTCGTAAATAGCGCAAAGCATTTCCAACAGTTTAATTTGGTTAGTAATTTGCAAAAATAAAAGCAACACAGGTAGTTTGACCAATAGTATAAATTTTTGAAAAATATGAAGTTCACCAAGATGTATTTTATGAGGTTTCAGCCCAGTGCCAACAGTATACAGTTTTTTGTTTAAGGTGGTTATTTTTGAGACTCCAATAATAATAAGTTCATCAGGTGAGCCTGAAGGGATAATTAATGAAAGGAAGTTTGGTTATGTATAGATGCCAACGTGAAGTTGAGTAAAGTTTGACTCATTTGCTGTCTTGTTTGGTTTCCCTTAATGAAGTACAGTAATGAGCCTTATAATCCGGTTAAACAGAGACTAGGCTGTTCATTTAGACTGCAATTTATGATTATGGTCTACAAAATACAGTAAGTCACATTTTTATACACGTGTATATATTAAAGTACTGGGAGAACTTGTAGAAGGTCATTAAATAAATCACATATCATGACCACAATATAACATGATTCATTGCAGCAATGTGCGACAACTTGTGTGGCATGGATGCAAAAATAATGATTAAATCAATAATAATGCTTGTCATTTGATCATAGCCCATGAGTAACTTTTGCACCAAGAGTCAAATAGGATTTGAGATTATTTCAAATATGCCTGCATAAGCAATATGCATTTTGGTAATGGGGATGTTGCTGGATCCCTGTGCTGGTAGAGAAAAATAAAAACAAAAATAATAGCAGACTGAATAACATATTCCCACATTGGATTTTCATTTTGCGATGTAAAAGCAAGAAAATTCCGTCGATGGAATTTGATGAGAACCATCTGTCGTTTGCTAATCAGTGGACCATCCCTGCACAGCTCACTCAAGCTTGAAAAATTATAAATGAATAAATTAGTTATACATGTAGAAAAAAAAAAAAAAAACAACCCCGAGTTTGTCTTAGCTAAGGAAGGCTATGTTTGATCACATATCTGACAGATATGTGCTTGGAAGTAGATAAATCTTTAAAGTTTTTTGAATCAACGCTGAAGCTATACGTATTTGAAATGCTGAAATAACTCAGCAGCCATTTTCCAGTTTCTGCACTGGACAAATGTCAATATTCAGAAGCAGTCCGTTCTTTCTCCTCCAAGATGGCAGATGAGATGGAGAGGGGACTGTCAAAACACTCGCATGTCAAGATGAAACAGAGGAAAGATAGCTGTTCAATTCTGACATTTCATTAATGAGTCATTTTCCCCTTGCATAAATATTAATAGATAAAATTAATTAGTTAATTCATTGATGTGGGACAAAATCGGCTGGGAAGCTCTCCAATTTGACTTCTGGTCTCATATAGGTGCCTGTACTAATTATATTTTGAATTTAGGATTCTTAAAATGCTTTAAACTGATTTTACTTGTGGTTTGTACTGCAACATTTACATTTTGAAATATTGCCAGAACAATATATTTGTGAGCTGACACATCCTATGAGTTATATAGAGATTTAAATTCTAGCTGCATCCTCTGAAATGTCTTCTCAAAGTTTCAAATTAACCATCTGAAATATTTTTCGCCGGTGTTGAAAAGTCAGCAGTCTTTGCCTTTCTCGCCTGTCATTTTATATTACATAAATGAGTTCAGACGTACCAAATGAGGCGTCCCCGCCCTTAAAACAGCTAATAGGGTAATCATTAAAGACTACTCTGTTGACCTTTTAAAATGCTGGCTCCAAACTCCTCACTCTAAACCTTCTTCTTATTGACTTGGCAGCTTCTTCAAATGCTCCTCTTAAAGGAGCCATGCATGGATTTTTTTTCTTTTTTTTTTTCCTCTTCTCTCCCTTTCTCGTCCCGTTCCCTTGGCAATACTGCTCACCTCTGACCCCAGCAGCAATGCCCTGGGAAATGAGGGGTGTATTAATGATGTCCTCAAATGAGCTGCTATCGCCTGACAAGAACACACTGTACAATTAAGCGGCCATGCATGTTCTTCAATGGATATTGCAACGATGCAGACATTAACGAGCACAATGGCTCCCCTTACCTTGCAAGAACGGCTTTTGACTTCATTCTCATACCATAACATTTACTGTCACTTTCCTGCCGCCTCCTCCCGCTCTGTGGTGTGCGGGCTCCGCATAGCCCGAGGGCTGAGATGACACTGAGAACAACTGCTCCGTTTATGACACCTGTGAAATGAGTATGGAGAGGAGTTGGATGTTCAATGTGACAGAATAATGGAAGAAGTTGTGACAAATGGCAAGACACTTCGCATGGTGCATCTTCCCCACAAATGAATTTGTGATGGTGCTATGCAAGGAATGAAATGAGGTCCATTAAAACAGTAATCTGACATCTATGTGTATATACAATATATTTATATATATGTATACACACACACAGTAATCCCTCGTTTTTTTGTGGTTAGTGGGGACCAAAAAAACCCTTGTGAAAGTAACCAAAAAAAACCACTGTTACAATACACTACCTTTCGAGTGAGGCCATGCGCCCGAGAAAAAATGGCTGCAGAAGAGGGCAATTATCAAAGAAAAGTTTACGAAACAAAGATAGCTTTTTTCTTCGTTTCTGCCGTTGTAGTCATATCTCGGGCTTCCGCACTGTGTTCAAGTCATCCAAGATAAGCTCCTGTTTGTGTTGCAGAGAAGCGCAATAATATCCGAGCATCCGTATTAAGGATCAGTAGAATGTCATGTCTCAGGTCACTTTAACTGTGAGGCGAACATGCTATTCACTACGCCACCCAGCCGCCCCGTTTTAATATACAGATAATAGATAGTAGAGTTCAGGGGTTGCACCAAGTATTAAATCATGCAATAAAAATTGGACCATTGATTTGTAAGATGGGATAAACAAGCTTTTGGTAGTATATTTTGCATTACTGATCAATATGTGGCAGAAAATCTCTGATTGTGTAACACTCTTTCCCAGCTTTTAAGATACGCCTCACTGAATCGGATAAATGGATAATCAATGGGTAATTGATTACCAGACACGAAACATTAAAATGACCTTAAGTTTTATACTTTCAGTATGTTTGGCTGTCAGTCACTCCCAAACACACTTTTGTTCTCAAATAAGGCTGCGGAAAGCATTCTCATACTCCTGCCAGACAACAAGTGATCTCTATTACTCCCATGCAACCCTTCCACCTGCCCATTTATCATGTCTTTCTGCGCCATGGGTCGACTGTGGCGCTAATGATGCCAATTAATTGAAAACCTTAGTGCATCACCAAGATTAACATTCCCAGGCCACACATGGAAAGGAGAACCTGTGGGAGTGAGGATATCAAAGCCTAAACTAAAGCTCATTGATGCATTGTTTGGCCTCTACTGATTAATAGGGAACATAGGTTAAACAGAGACGGGAACCGATGCTCCCCAGCAGTGTGATTAGAGACCTCACGTTGGTGTCTTGGAGTCGGAGAATGGAACAAAAATGCTTTCAGGAGTCGAGAACAGCTGTGATCAGCAGAGGATATTTGTCACGTTTGCTGCGGATGTCACAATAATGGCGCTTGACACTATAAATTCCTCGGCGAGTTCAATGTTGACTGAGAAAGCTGTTCTCCTGTTTGAGTGCTGCTTGTGAAGCAGTGTGGGCGGCGCTGATGTGCGCATGGACGCATTACCTGCCAGCTCCGGATGCCACCCCCGTATAGAAACCGTAATTTTACCTCCACACACTCAGCAATTCATACTTGCTATGAAAGTCGCATTAAAAGATGTTGAAAGGACACTGACATACAATTATAGGCTCTAACTCACAAAAAAAAAAAAGGGCCATTCATGTAGTTTTCAGAAACAGACTTTCACAGCAATTCCAACTTCATTTCTAAACTTTATGAAATGGCAATTTTATATGATCTTTTTTATTCCGGTGAAATTGCATCAATTTTCTTTTTAGAAAGACTTTCTGATAGCACCTTCAAGCTTTAAAAACATCCAGAATATGGTGTCAAATACATGCGTATGGTCTCAAATCCACGGCCCGCAAGCCGCATCCAGGTCACAAGGAGATTTAATCCGGCCCTGTAAAATGATTTTCTGAAGCATTAAAAAAAGAAATAAAAAGTCAAAAAAAGTACAGAAACACTTCCAAAAGCTAATGGTCTCAAAAACATGAACTCTTTTGGTGTTATCGGAAAAGGAAACCTCTAAATGACCAGTGTATTTAGCATTTTGACTCATCTTTCAAGTCCAAAAGAATATTGTGTGCTATGTCTTTGTAAATATGGTTGCTATCATTTTTCCATTCCTTACTTAGAATTTTGTGTAGGTAATATTTGTGTTGTATGTGTGGAAACACTGTCATCCAATGGTCACAGTTATCACTACAGTGCTCAATTGGCTTATGATAGGTAAGCATTAGTCAAGGATGTCAGCTACCCGCCACAAAAAACGTTTTCTGATGAAAATTTTATTATGTATTATTTTTATTACTATTTTGAATAACAAAGATTCTCTGAATGAGTTAATTTGTGTTACCTTTTGAAAATGCCCAGCTGTGACTTGTCAAAGTCATTAAGCATCATCCACATCATAAAGCTAACTGAGAAAATTCCATGGCTAATTTGAAGGAGCTAAATTATAAAACAATCTGGTTTTATTCAAAACCAAAATGGTAATAAGTCCAATATTTCTTCATAATGTTGACCAATGTAAAAAGTTCAAGATATTTGTTTTACCTTTGTGCATTTTTTTTTTCAGTTGTTTGATATGTACATCTAAGGCATTTTATGTAGGATGGGAAAACAATAAAGAAGATACTATGGATCAGAAATATCACCCAAATGGTGACAATATGTCAAAGTTCAACATGCCATGACCACGTAGTCATCACACGACCAGGAATGTGCCTTGCCTTGACTAAAATCCTGCCAGAATAATTTGGAAGAATTTGTCACGATACTGCAAAAGGGTTAAATAATGAAGAAAACAAAAAAGTGAATTGGAAGCACCCTTATTATGTGACTTTAACATTGATTCTGAAACTGTCATTAGATCAATTTAATTTGTTTTTGAATGCCATGACAGGAAGCATTTTTTTTTTAAATTTTCAAACTAAGAGCAAATGAATTGCAACATGAGGCAACTTATTGCTAAATTGTGTGCCTTTATTTTGGCTGCACATTAGTGGTGCGATTGTGTGACAGCAGTGCCAAAATTAAAACAGCTTACTGACATTACCCGTCTTCCTGGATTGTTGAGTAAAAAATATGCCTAGAGCTACCACTACAAAAGTAGGTCCAAAGCTTAAGAAATCAGACACTACATAAATAAAACCCACGTCATTCCAAAAAAGAATGAGCACCACCAAATTAGGCATGTTTTTTCTGTTACTGCGCAGCAGTTAGGCACCCAAGGCTGCCTTTTGATTTTCTCCAGAGTAAAGTTAGCAAGACCTTACTTCCAAATGATATGCATACCGGCGCTGACCGTTGAGGCACTCGGCATCAGAGACAGAGTGAGATGGCAGACTAGCTTCCAGTCTTGGCAGCCAAGCAGTTTGCCACATGCCTGGCAGACATTGATGATGACAGCAGAGAGATGATTCCAGGCTCCCAGCCTGAGTATCAGCCAGGTGTCCACGCACCAGATAGGGGGAGGGTGAGAATAGATGACGGGGCCAGAAAAGTGTAGCAGCTGCTTCTAGGGCCAGTTGAGTATATATCATGAAAATGAATTTAGTCGTGCTGCAACACAATGTTTTAAAGCTTGACCTAAAAAAAGCCACGATTGTCATCAGTTAAAATAATACAACAGTTCATATTTTCCTGTGACCCATCTTATTATTTTTTTGTCCACCGTTGTCTCCATTTTGTCACAGCAAGACAGCAAAGTTAATTGCACCCCACCCAAACACTTGAGAAATCATTGGAAAGGCCGGAATGTCCTCTATTGTAAACACTCGGAATAAATAGAGTATTGTAGTCGAAAGATATAGACCTATAGATATAGATATATGTCCGCTACTGCTGAAAATAAAATAAAAATATTTAAAGGTTTGCGTTATTTAAAATAATACTGGGCAAATGTAAATATTTCCCAAAGGATTTGTTTTTTTTAATATATCATAACATTTACTGATTTCAAATAAATTTTACCGTTCCAATCACAGAATTAACTCGTTGAATCCCAAAGACGTATTCTTACATATCTTTCGTGAATCTAGGCATTCGATCCTAGGTATTTATATATTTATTTTTTTCAAGTTTTCAATTGTTAGCATAACGAAGGACCTGAAAATGAACGACATCTGTTAGTACAGATTGTAAACATGCTTTGTAAACCACTGGTCCAGCATTCTGCCACTTTTGCAAAATATCCAGTTCAGCAAATGTTCAAATCTTCGATTTTCGAAATAATGAAATGTAATGCCCTGCCCTACTTCTCATCACTTTGGACGCAAAGTCCCGAGTGAAACGCTGAAAAATGCGTCTCCCGTAGGAAGTTTAATTGGTTATGTGTGACAGTGTGCTTTGGACACGTGCACGTAATTATAAAACGGTGGAGTCTGACAGTGTTCCAATGTGCAGCATTGTTTACACTCTTTCATTGGCTATCTTGCCAGCTGCTCGAAGCTGCCCAATTATGGAGCAAAATCCCGGCTTGATCTTCCCGGAGCCCCGCACTGCATCCCGCATCCATCTCGGGCTCCGGAGAGCTCCCCCTCAGCTCTCCGCCAATGTCATTTACACCTCCCAAACCGCCCTGACTTAGGTTGCTTCCTACTGCTATTTAATGTGAGCTACAGCCCCCCTGTTGCCCGGTAACCCGGCGCACAAGCAAAATGGTCTTCTTGGAAAATGAAGACAGTGAATGTGACGCAGCACGACATCTCATTACAGCGGTAGAAGTTTTTCTGCTGGTGTTTGCCCAGGCTTAGATCATCAGACGCGGGAGAGATTGCTTGAGCTTGGCGCCGTCGTTTGCCGAACGGGAGGAGGGACGGAGAAATGAAAAGAGAGGGGGAGGGGAAAACAAAAGAAAGTATGGAGCGAGCAGTGGAGCCGAGAGGAATCTGCAGCAGCTGTACTGCGGAGGAACGAAGGTTCCAAGCAGCGGGTGCAACGCGCTATAATGCGGAGGAGTCCGTTGAAAGCAGCAGGGGCCCCTTTCCGTCAGCCTCCACAAAAACAAAAACAAAAAAACTGTATTTATACTAACAAAGAGGAGACATTTTGGTGTGAATTCAGACACTTGAAAACAAAACATTTTGTCACTTTGCGAAAGCTTTTAGACAACAACAACACGCTGAGATACGTGTCAATACTCTAGTAGTACTCTGGCTAGTGCTGGAATACTTTTGTCACAAGGGGGCACCCGTGGCCGACGACACCTGCAGAATAACGACGGGATTTGCCCAAGACACCCGATGAAAGTATTATTTGCTGATGACACATCTTGATAATGCTCTGGAGCAAAGCTTGATCAGTTTCTCAGGAAAAAAAATACAAAAACTGGCCCATTATTAATAAACTGTTATTGAACTTAAAACGAAGTATATAATCTTTGCCGTCAGACAAATTAAGGATTCATAATTACTGTTAACAGAAATAGGAAGAATATATGACATAAAATATTATTACTAAAATGAAAAATGATGCTGCAAATTACATATAGAATTTGTTTTTTTAGTGTGTGTGAGAGGGCAGCATAAAGGATTATGCACTTCCTATTATGGTGAAATGACAATACTGTATATCCTTTTAAATAAGGACAAAATATGTGGAAATGTCTTGATTTGTTTTCTATCAAATCAATGTACAAAGTGCCCTATCAAACCACTGGACGGGTTTTTAGACTATACGATCAGGATTTTTGAAGTCAATTATGACTGCTACTCAGTGAATTTAGAAATAATATCTTTTTATACTCTTTTATACTTTTATACCTAACGTTAGTGGTCCTTGTGAAAAAAAAAGATGACTGTTTTTGTTCTTTTGAGATGTGTTGTAGTGGGAGCTTAGGTTGAAATCTTAGCTGATCACCTCTTTTATCAAACCAGCCATTTTGCAGAATGATGTAGTCCTCGAAATCTGTCTTGAAATCATCACCTTTATAGTCTTGTCTCATTCTGGAATAGAGCAAATTTGGATTTTGATCGCTATTCGGCGAGACCGGTACGGTAGAAATGTGATACGATATTCAGTATTGTCTTGGTCTTGTCTTAGTGTCAAGCTCCAAAAGTCTTGGTCTGGTTTTGGTCTTGATACTTTCTAGTCTCAAGTCAAGTCAAGTTTATTTGTATAGCTCTGAATTACCACAGTCAGGTGAAATAGAAATCAGATAGGATCACGGAGAACATTACCACTACACAATGACATTCCCATGAAAAAAAGGGAAAACCTCACTTTTGGTGGTAAAGTACAATTTTGTACTCTAAAGGTTTGCCTGCCACCTAGTGTTGAACACTGTTATTACAACTTTAAACTCTTCACTACAGTAAACATTTTTATTATCAAAATATACTTGGCATGTGGACCGCCAGTTGCCCATGTAATGACCATTACATTTCTTCCCTTCCTCAATTATTCATGTATCCTTGCGCTAATGTTGTCAAGACCCCCCTTGAAGCGGTTGCTCGACAGGAAATTAAGTTGCTCTCGGAGCAAGGGGCTGACTATTTTGCGCGAAGATGGGTAAGATGCGGGGGCAGGCGGGAGGTGACGATGCCATTGAAGCCGAGCAGAGGTTGAGTGGGGTTGGAGCCACACTGTAAGCCCTACTTTCCCCCGAGACAGACGGAGTTAGGGGGCCAGGATGGTACTGGGTTACATGGAAGGACCCGGGGCCATTTCATTACAGAAAGTGTCTGTCCAGAAGATGGGAAAAGGATTATCCTCCAAACAGGATTTATTGGAGGGGATAATTCCTTGGCTGAACCCAAAGTGGTAAAGTGCCATATAGGTTGAGGTTACAATATCGCTTCATTCACAGCTTCCAAGTGCCTGATTTCGTGCCATGAATGTGTGTGACACCGTTTGAGGTTGGAATGAAAAAAGCAAGCAAGCGAAGGTGTTCTTAGAGAGACTGATGGATCTATGCGGGCATGCACTCACGTACGAATCTTTTCTATTTCAGCTTGAAATTGTGCCAGATACTGTACGGTATTTTATTAGCAGCATCATGAGGTACCGTGAGGCTATTTTGACGATTTAATGGACTGCAATATTGGCGGTACGTGACCACACGCAACTCAATTGCAAAATCAAGAAGTTCCTTTTTGTGGAGAATATGTAAATGGAGTTTGTTAGAAAACAGCTGAGGTGATAAGACAAAATAAAAAATAAAGTCAGAATTGGGACTCATTTGTAGTCTTCCGGCCTGGAGGGTACTTGACAAAACAATAATGGAGACACGGAAGAACGCTGGAGGGATTTGCATTTAACAAACTAATGTCTCTTGGCCTGTCATGTTGCATTAATGCTAAATAAAAATTGCTGTTTTCTCAGGTGGTAATAAGATAACATTCTCCGCAGAGGTTTTATTTGAGTCTTTGTTTCGTGTGCTGCGATCAGCAGTTCTCAAACAGGGATACGCGTACCCAGGGAGGGTATATGAAGGCACTTTGGGGGTATGCAGAATTTTAATAAAGTTTCTGCCCATTTAACCATATGTATGTGTGTATGTGTGTGTGTCTAGTGATACCACTACAAATGAAATTCCAAAGTTCAATAAATTAGACACTGATGGCACAGTAGTTAGGCTTAAGACTTTTTTTTTTCTCATCCAAAAAGCTTTATACTCATCAGGGAGTACATCGCTTGCAATTTATTTCATAGGGTGTGCATGAATGTTCAAAGATTGAGACAGAGACAGCTGGCATGAAGATACTGTCTTATGGAAAAGAGTTATTTTCAAAAAGGTCCAGTGTCGCCATAAAATATCCCATGAATGGAGCATCCCACTCCATTCCATGCGGTCGTGTGCATCCACTTCTTGCCCTTTAATATTTTTCCAAGAGTTGCAAAAAAAGAGCCTGAAATCATTCCCTCAAAAGGCTGTTGATTGGGGTGCCGGGGTCTATAATTTGCAATTAACGACCGGGCTCTAGAATTTGATTTGGGTCAAGGTCCTCATTTGCATACTCCTTCCTGACTAGCAGCGAGACTCCAGGGGTGCTCTGTCTTGATGACGGTGTCTCGTTGTCTGATTTATGTTCGGCGGTCACGGTGAGGAAAAAAAAGCCGAGCGGTGCTGCCCTGCGCCTCCTCTCACTTCTTCTGGCTCGTCACTCTCTTTCGTTTAATGAATTCTGAGCGCAAGCAGTGCTTTCTATTGGTTCACCTCAATTGCCTCTTAATGGCAAGCTTAGAAGGCCGAGGAAATAGCAAACTCCACCTCCAGTGGTTGCGGCAGACCGACATCGTCTTGGGCTTTGAGTGCCAGAAGGGTTAGTTAGACTTTGCTGAATCTGGGGACGTAGAGAGAGCTTCAGCTTTTTAATCACAATTTTGTATAATGATAGCACTTTGCATCAGCCGCTCAAAGTATTAAACTCCCTAGTATGGATGAAAAGGTTTATCATTAACAGCTTATTATAGGAGAATGACAAAATAAACATACAATTGTCACATGTTATCATATCTATCTATCTATCTATCTATCTATCTATCTATCTATCTATCTATCTATCTATCTATCTATCTATCTATCTATCTATCTATCTATCTATCTATCTATCTATCTATCTATCTATCTATCTATCTATCTATCTATCTATCTATCTATCTATCTATCTATCTATCTATCTATCTATCTATCGCACTAGTTCCATTCTTGCTAGCTAGCTTTAGTTAGCTAGCTGTCTATGTCTCTCCTTTCCAGTTAGTGAGCAAGTAAAATGTGTGTTTTTTGTATTTTCGTTTTTATTTTGTTTTGTTTTTCCACATTGTTGTTCTAAAATCATACCTCAAAGCCATTACTGTCATTAAGGAAATATTTAAGGTCAACAAACACTGATGTTGATGATATGCTCTGTAAAGAAGTTATTGCACAGTACACTCCCACTCCGGAAAGTGGACTGTCAAGTGCAATTTGCTTTTGTGCCAAGTACGATGTTGACGTGTCAAGATGCTTGAAGTGGAGCAATATAGAGAAAGATGTGCTCCCAGGACGATAATCTTTGGATCTTGTGAAGTGCATTCCGGCCTCTGCTGATGGACCGAGTTTCTCACAATTGAAGAAGGTGTGGTGAGACAATGGAGAGATGCCCTTGGGAGCTTCTGGCTTTCGTACCGTTGACTATAGACACCATTTATCAACCACATCCTTGGCGGTGATGTTGCTGACTTTCCCATGCCGTCACCAACTTGCCACAACAAATTTACATATGTGACATTTGGGTTCTACTTTGCTTTTCAATTATAGGTGATACAGTAATACGAAAACATGCTTCTGTGATGCAAACTTTTTTTTTTTTAAACACAACTTCATCCGCCTCTACATTACCGCTCACTGTATCTGCGGAGTGTGTAAAGTCCGTGAGTCCGTGGTCTGACAGTCCCCGGGGAGGAGTGTGTTTGTTTAGGGCCACTGCTCTGCTCGGACAGCGAGATGCAGATGGTAGAGGGAGCCGGCCCTGGAGTGCCTTTGGACACGCTCCGGCAGAGTGCAGGGTCATGTTCTCTTGCCGACTACGAGACAGGAAATCCATTTAATTACCTGTGAAGCAGAAGAAGGGGTGTGGAGGCCTGACAGAAGAAGGCTGTGTTCCCTGTGCACTTTGCCAATAGTTGGGGGTGGGGGGCAAAGCAAGGTTCTCCCAAAGGAAAAGGAAAAAAAATAAGGACAACAATGGAACAAGAAAAGGAAGTTATTGATACAAAAAAAGTAAAAATAATTTTTTGGGATTATTATACCAGTATATACGCTATGCAGCATCTGAAAATACTTGTGTGCAATAATGGATCAACAACTCTCGGTAATTGATTACATTTGATAAATAAATACTTTTGATAATTGATTAATCTTTTGTCCAAATGCTCTTTTTGTTTCTCCATGGAAACAGTTTAATAAGTCAGAACGAGACATTTAGAAACATCTGCTTTTACTTTGGAAAACAATAATCATCATTATAGGAAAAAAAAATGCATTTTTAAAGTTCCTGCACTGTCAATTTGAGGAAAAAAATGTGTTTCTTAAATAAAGCACTAGAGTTTAAAATGCAGAAAAATGTAATCAATTGACACATTTAACAAATTCATTGATTAATAAAATTAGGGATGGGCAGTATTGTGCTGACCATCCCTACAACAATAATAGTACCAGATGCTCTTAGAATTTAATGACAAAGAAACAAAAAATACTAATAATAAGAATACATAAATATCCATGAATTTCATGAAATTGTAATGAAAATTCTATATGGGATTATATAGGCTATAATGTTATTGATTTCCGGGCGTTTTTTTGTGTATCTAAAGTATTACTGGTATCGGTAATGTTTTTGGTATCGGTGACTACTCTTACTGAGTACTCATCCTGGTATTGGTCTGAAATCAAAAAGTGTGTAATCGTTAGTTGTATCTTTGGACACTTTATTCGGTACACATTTAAAATCAAGTGTGATGAAATGCAAGAATTCAAGTAAAAAAACAAAACAAAACAGAGAAGGCGACTATTATATGAACCTGTAAGCTTGGCTCAAAACCAGGATAACTTTTCATCTTCACTATGTTTTTTTTTTAGCGGCAGCGGTTTTTCTGGTGACCTGAATGGCAGCTATAGAGTGTATTCATAAATTGGAATAGAAAAGTGAGGTGAGCAAGTTGAGAGTTATTTTTCTTATTCCGACACAGCCCGCATGCATCAGTGACTCCCAGATTTCTGTCATGTTCTGAAGTAATGCCCTCGCGTCCCCCATCGCTCCTTTTATTCCTCGGCGTTTCACCCGTCTAAGTCTTCACTTCTTTTCTCTTTCCTGGCGGGTCAGCCAGCTAACGATCTGGCCGAGCGAGAATCCCGTGAGACTCAGTTCAACCGCAGTTCAGGCCGCGGCTGGGTGAGGGATGGAGCAAGAGACAGAAGCGCAAAGGTATTTGCGGTATTCATCACCACCCTTGCTCGTTACTCATTCTCCATGTTGCTGCGTAATAGCTGTTTTCATGCCCTAACTGCTGGAAAAAAATGGTGTCATTTAATCTTCCAGCTGAAACAATTCATAAGGAAACTTGTCAGCGCACTTGAAGAAAAGCTCCACGTTTGTGTCAGACAAATCAAAGGCGGGCTGTGAATTATTGATTCATAGTATTTTAACTTCAAAAAAGCACCCAAAATGCTTATAGCATTTTAATGTGATCTTGAAAATCTCTGTATCAATTTGTTCTTGCTACGCCTATGACAATGTTTGGGACTCAGGCAGCGCGCTTGTCCCATCTAAGTGTTTAAATAGAAACAAAACATTCCACTGGTAAAATCAGCGTCCTCCATAAATCACTCACAGCGAGCAGCGATACCGAGCAAGGTGTTCGGAGATGATAGTTTGCTTGTGGGAGCAACGGAGCATGAACTTGGGTTGCCAGAGATGTGGAGTCGTGACACTCCTGTCCTGAGCCACCTGCGCGTTTGTGTGTGTGTTTGGCAGTGTGGGGCAAGATACTGTTGCCAGTGACAGGTGAGGAAATTGTTACCTCCAAACTACACTCCAGGCATTAGTCTGCAAGTTAATGCAACATAGACGCAGATGCAGACTGCATTTGACATTTAAAGTAGTCTGGCTTTGCCTTGTTGGTCGCGTCATACATTTATACGATTTTCGAGAAAAACGTACAAATTAACTATGTTACTTGGAAATGGCAGTCTAAATCAATTTGACTTGCCTTAATGCATTGATGGAAAAATGTTATCTCATATACACATATAGCTCATCTTTTTAAAAATCGGTATTTGCTCAGGGTGTTGGGAGAAGGTAGTGGACTGTTCATGGAAAATAAGTATTCGCCCTAACATGACCACCTGATTTTGTTTGAACAGAGAACATGTCACTTAACATACATGACAACTCTCTAGAATGAGAGCTACAATGAGATGACCTTGAGAGATGTAAAGTATATTATTTTCTTGTAATTTTTTGTACTTTTCTTGTAATTCCTCCCTCTTCAGCCATTAGAAACTTCCCTATCAATTATTCCTACGCACTCTCTTACAGACCACGAGACTGCTCTCTTAAGACTTTAAGTCTTTAAAGTTTCAAATATAAAGAAACCCCAAAAGACCATTTGTTTTTAGACTATTTTAATTATCTTGCCTAAAAAAAAATACACAATGGTATGTTTGTTAAAGTGACATTATGTAAGATTCAGATCGTTTTTCATTAAAACGAATCAATTAAATTATTATATATTTCAAAAACTTGCAAATAAATGTGCTCTAACGACCATCGGTATGTTTTAAATATACCGGTAATCGTAGTTCTAGTCATCATTAAATGATAATACATGGAAGGTGGCACTCCTCCGGAGGTCGCCATGTTTATTATAGCTACGGACAGCCGAAGGAGGAGTGTGTATTGCTGCATTTACTGTAATGCCCCTAACTTTTATGGCTATGGGTGCAAGAACAATCTAAAAGCTCTGGGGGTCAAATAACTTTTATCAGTGTTGATCCAAGAGGAAGCCAACGACGCGAAGCATCCTGTTGAAATTAATGAATAATGCATTTAATAAATAGCTCCTGAGCCAGAATTGTACGACCAACATCTGCTTTGCTAAAATAGCTTCCTTTTATTAATGCCAGGGAGCCATTAGCAGACTATAGAGACGACGGCATGGCATGTATTTTTGTTATTTTACTTTTTGCCAATAAATTAATGGAGCAAATTAATTTTGCTAGCTAACACTATGTGAATACTTTAATTTGAATTTGCAGCACTGGGCTATTTTTTTATACCTTTGAGATCATCAAGTTCAGATCATCCTCACATAGCACTTCAGTAAAGTCTTCCATGTCTACAAATATAATTAATTTCTCTGAAGGCCACATGTTGCATCAGTTTAATGATGCAAAATTATCCAAAGTCTAACCGGCATATCATCGGTGGAGCTTATTGTTTCCTCGCCACATGCTCACAGTAAAAGTAGAAGCCTGAAAGATCTTGCTCTGTGTTCTTTGCATCAGGGAGCAGTCAGTCATTTCAGATTAGACCATGGATGGGAGGTCAAGGGGAATTAAATTGTCTACAGGCGAGAAACAGTACACACTCCATCTCAATGGAGCAATTAAAGACTTTTATATTAGGGGAAGTGGTAGTGAGGAACAGACAATTTCGATCATCGAAAATGTCATATTTTGATAAGCAATAGCCATAATAGAGCCATGTTTCTCCACAAAGTAGAGTTTGGTATTGTACACGAGGGATGTGAATCTGCACTCTGAGGCTGATATGATTTACATTAATAATATGCAGCAAAAGATACCATGGTTTTTGGATATTTGTAAAATAACTTAAGATGTCTATTTTCCATATAAACACATGTATTAGAAATGAAACAAAAACATATGGGAGTTCAACCAAATCGAATTGTTTCACTGTAATATATTAAATTATATATTAAAAAACGTAATATCATCATGAGAGAGATATATATTGGAAACATATTGGAAATTTGTAACATATGTCCAATTTGAGATTTTTACTAAAACAGCCTCCCAACTTTCATTTTTCTAGAAGAAATCATATGTATATGAAAGTATATGAAAATAAGGGATTAGTAGATGATGCGGCATCATTAAAAGATGAATTTGACAAAACCTTTAAAGCATTTTGCTAAAAATGAAGGATTTTAGTTTGGCAATATACAATCCAAATTGCAGCAACTCTGTACATGTTTGATATCCATGTATTATCCATTATCCATTTTGAAACAAGTGAGGCCGACCAATAGCAGACCACCATCACCGTGAGGAGACGCTGACCAATAGCAGAATTGTAGTGACGCGTTGCAGGGACGGCAACTGAAAATAGGTGTAATAGTGTAATAACCTAAAAACACCTGCAGATGGAGACGAAACAACACAAACGCAGCCAAGCCCCTAGGGTCATGACAGTTGCAAAACCAGGAAAATGTCATAAGGACTGGATGAAAAAACCCAGTATTCCACGTCGCAAAATGAAAATAAAGTAAGTCAGGGACGTTGTAACACGAGGGTCCACTATATATATATATATATATATATATATATATATATATATATATATATATATATATATATATATATCCATCCATCTATTTTCTAGAGCTGCTTATCCTCGCAAGCGCAGGCTTGCTTGTGCCTATCCCAGCTGACTTTGATCATTAGGCCTGGGGACATCCTGAACTGGTTGCCGGCCAATTGCAGGGCAAAACGAGACAAACAATCATTTACGCACCCAATCACACCTAAGGACATGTCTCAGCATGATAGCAAAGTTAGTCACATCCCATCCAGACACGTGACACATCATTTGAAAGGCCAGGATGTCCTCTTCTCAACACGTTAGGACTTAGTAAGGTTGCTCCAATGACTCAAAAGCTATATATTAAAAATAAATGTCCAATACAGCGGACACAAATTGATAGCCTGTGTCTCAGGATGATTCTAAATAGAAATGTGTGTTTCTATCTCTTCATCTTCTCAAAACTTGACTCCTGATTTATATTCTGTGTATTTTCTTTGTAAGGCCAAACTGCTTTAACAATTAAAGCAAGCTGGAGCTATGAAACATGGTGATGAGAGTAGCAAAAAATTATATCTGACTCAGAACTGCGCTTTCATGTTTGAAAAAAATCAATGCGCCAGTGGAGTTGTGAATGCCATGTTCTGGTGAATGATTTATACCATTTCTCCAACAAAGAAAGTATACGAATCCTCTCTCCATCCCTTTCCTCACTCTCCCTCTTTGAAAGCGTAGGCCTTTGTAGCTTGAGCAACAATATGTGAATCCAGAATATGTGTGCCATAAATTAAGGTTGACTGGACAAAGCTGGGACTCTGCCCTTTGCTACAAAAGGCTATTATTGTTCGGAGCAGAGGCGGAGGCGAAGCGAAGTCATCTGCATCTGTGCGGGAGAAGAGAGGGCTGGAGCATTCAACGCGAGCCTCCTCTGTGGCCGCTGAGGCCCGGCCTGCTGCTGCAGATAGACTTGTTCCAGCTCGTAGCCCTCCCAGGCTCCTTAGCCTGCCTCGGCCCAGGAACAGATGGAGAGAGGAGAGCAAAGCGGGTGAGGGAGGGAAATTGCTCCCTGTTCAGAGCTTGGCACGAACAGTCTAAGTATGTTATACAGTTAGTTTACTGTACACTCTACTACCGGCGTAGCTTTTAAAGTTTACTGTGAGGACGAGAGCACCTCCGTCACATGTTTATGTTTCGTATCGCGGCGGCGGCAATTCTCATTTATTGGAAATCATCACCCCCGCCCACTGGATGACACAGCCGCGTTGGTCCGGAAGGTTCCTGGAAGGTCAAAGGGCCCCTGCGCGGGGACTAGCAACTTGCGTGATTCAAATAATCGGTGAATATATTTTGGATGCAGAAGACAATCTTGTCTATGTGGAGTGCTTTTTCTTTGTGAATCTGGTTGTAGATATTCTTTTTCCAGTTTGGTGCTTTCTGAACAATGGAATTAACCATGGCGCACGGCGGCATAGCAGGTGTTTCAAGTCCTGCGTAAACTTGGCGGACCTCGCAGAGTGGAGACGCATTTTCTCTATGTTTAATCCACAAGTATGGTTTTAAATGAAATTTGTCTGCTAACCGGTTATCAGTAGCGATTAGCATTAGCATGCTAGGGATTTCCTTTAAGGTAAACAAACACTAACTACCATTTAGTTCATACACTCATAATGTTATTTTTACTACACATGTAAAAATGCAATGTAATGAAGTCTCTTCAATTGTTTTTCGAACAATATTATAATATTATAATATTCTATTACTAAATTTAAGAGTAAAATTGCCTGTTAGCTACTTTTAGCAGTGCATGGTGAAAGTCAGCAAGCAGCACTTTAGGTCAAGGATTTTTGAAACGAGATATATGTGTGCACTGAGTATTAGCGTAGATTTGTGAAAAATACGACGTTCACCAAAATCTGTCTTTTGAGTATTGGCCAACATCAGCAAAACCTTCCTGAGACCGATCCTATTAATTTGTGTCCACTGTTGTGTCCATTTTGTCTCAGCAAAACAGCAAAGTTAATTGCATCCCGCCCAAACACAAGTCATCATTGGAAATGATTTCGACCGGTAGGTTAGCTCGAATGAAACGAAAAGATATAGATCAAAAATAAACGTCCACTACAATAGATGGCTGGTGAAAAAGTAAATGTTTGCCATTCTTACATCCCTCAACCGTCTGTCTTGTTGAGTCCACTGTTAATGGACCAAATGACCTCTAGTTCTACTAAATCTCCTTCATTACACTGGCGCTGCTGGTTATGGGACCGAAGAGCGGCTTCAATGGCAACGTGCCATGGTGCAAGGGCCACATCTGATGACATTAAATGACTTACATCAAACCCTTGTGGGCCTCCTTCTGCCAGAAATCATAAATGGAAAAGCATTTGCATACATGAAACTCATTTGCATATTCAAAACCGGGTAGCAATCATTTGCACGTGCATATTTTTAGTCACCAATAAAATCTTTGGTCAATGAACTATTTAACGGATAAGATTCTGTGTTTGCCGCTCATTTCATAGCATGAAATGGGATTTAATGAAGCCGTATTGCGAAGAGGACGTGTCCGGGCATTTTTTGTGTTTTCAGATGATGGAATAATAATGATGTTGAGGACTGATTAGCAGAACTTTAGCTCTGATATTTCAAAAGAAATGCACGATTAGTAAGGAAGGGTGGAAAAAAGACGAGGAAAGACCTCCTGCTATCGAACGCGTTTCAGATAGCCACAAGAGTGATGCATGTCCAAGCAAATTGATTCTATCTGAAAGGGCTTAGAAAACTTTAACCCAGATCAAAGCGCAGTGTAAGTCGCTCAGATCACCCTGTAACCAGGCAGAGCAGCAGGGGAAAAGAGAAAAGTAGGAGTGTCTTGTCCTGTCTAATTATGCATTTCAGACAGCTCACCACCAATTATCTCCCCTTCAGTAGCATCTGCCCTTCCAATGACCGCAATGTTAATGCGTGGCAAGCCCACCGTTGGCTTCGCAACTTGTGCTTCATGTATTGGGAAGCTGCTGGAATCTGCCTAATATCTAATGATAACAAATTCAAGGTGAGACAAAGGCCTAACAGTTAATTGACACGTTTTTATCATCATGCTAATACTAACACCTGTGGCCTTTGGAAGTCATACCGCATTTATATAAACCGCCTCTTTCACTTTACCATCCCTGAGGAGAATCAATAATTGCTACGCTAAAGGTTCCCTCTGGTCATTTTGGTTATTGTCGGATTGTTTATAACGTGGGTAGGTTGACCAGATTTAAATTTGAAAAACTACAATTTCTCTGAAAATCGAATGTACTAAAAATACCTTCTACCAAAACACCATTTTGCTGTATACCTGTGTACAATGACAATATCTCTATTCTATACAGTAAAATTTCACAACATGCTATTTATAACACTTTTAATCAATCTGTTGGCATTCTGGTCATCAAATGTTGTGTTGCTACTCCAGCTAATGCTAAATGCTACTCTGGTTGGCAGGTAAACAGTGTAAAACAAGTCAATGCACTCACCATTATTATTATTTTTTTCCGGTGTTCTGTCATTGAGACACAAGACCCAAAATCGAAACTGAATTTGGACACTCATTTAAATAACGGATTTTTTATGTCTAACTTATACTATAGTTATATTTGAACATATATTTAATTATTAATTCTGCGAGTCGAAATATAATTGCTGTACTTTTCAGATGACGTGGCACGCTTAAAATACTTTAACTTAATTTAGATGTCAAATTGAAGTTGAATAAAGCTTGACTCATTTGATGTATTGATTTGCCTTCTTGTGCATTGCTAGCCAGTGAACCTTATAACTGGGGGTTTCTTAAATATGGAAATTAAAAAAAAAAAAAAAAACTGAGGGTGCGTGGTCTAAAATTTAATATTCCGTTTTAGTATCGCTAATTCAAAAGTTTGTAGCTTGAACATGGTTAGCGATAAAGGGATACGGTAAGAATTGCTTGGTGCAATTTTCCTACTTTGGGTTAATTTACTTGATTTATGAAAGGAAAACAATACCCACAAACCCACAAAAAGAAATATTGCCTAAAAGACCTTAAAAAAAAGTTTACTCAAAGATATTTCCGCTATGGATTCCATTAAAAGTAAACATTTAACACGTCTTAAACAATGTTCTGCTCATCTGACAGAGACATTAAAACGTATCAGCAGGACATAAGACAACAACTGACAATGCATTTGTTTTCATACTGCGTTGAGGTGGATTGTGGTTGACAGCTCTGAAGCACGGATGCCTTCTTTGATTAGATGCTTGTTACTTCGTCTCTTCTTTGCTCGCATCTCAGGTGGCTGGTTTGGAGCTAAGTTTGTAACTAGAGTGAGGGTTTTACTTTGAACGTTTACAAATGGGTGCGGAGAAATAGGAGAGGACCACTTGGTGAAAACACACATTTTACAAGGGGAGCGAGAAAAGGACAAAAAGCCGAGATCGAGGCCATCAAAAAAGTGGATCGTTTGGCTCATTCGTGTTTCTAACATCTTTGTCGTATTGCCGTCCATTTTTCGCGACGACATGATTTTGACGGCAAGGCTCTTCGATTCATAGTCGTAATTTTGGTCGTTTTAGTGAATAGAAATTATTAGATTTTCTTTGATTGTTGTACTTCTTTTTTTCTTCTCAAAATTTTGCTCACTGTATTACTCAGCAAAAGTTTGGTGTGTGTTTTTCTCAAATTGGAGATTCCCGGAGCTATGGAATAGAAAAAAAATCATGTAGGGAAAAAACCCCAAAGAAAACCAGATTTTGAACCTCAGGTTTTCAGCACATTGTTTCTCTACTTACACCAAAAAAATCACGCCACTTGACATGATATTAGTGAACAGAAACAGCTGGAATTGCTGCGTTTTGATGTTTTTACTCGTTTTGCAACTGTTTATTGTTTTCTCTCAAAGTTTAGCTCACTATATTACGCTGCAAAAGTGTGTTTCTCTCAAAAATTCCTCCAAAAAACACAAAACAAAATCTCGACTTCAGGTTTTTGGCTCGTCGTTTCGCTACGTACAAAACAAAAACAATAACAAAAAACAAAAAAAGCACAAAAACAAAGGTAAAACATAAAAAATAATCACCGTGGCCCCATTCTACCCAAATATTTCCCTTCCATAAATGCTTGAACTGGAAAAATAATCACAAAAGGCAAGGAAGTCATTACCTCTGAAGATTTTGTTCATCCCGTGTCAGGTGTTTCTTTTTTTTTTGTGCTGGGAAAAAAAAAAAGTTGCACTTTGCTTTTATGCTATCCCTGAGAGTAATGGCTGATCAAACTGAAGTGTTGGAGTGAGTTTGTAACACCCTGAGAGGTGCGACTCATTGGTTCAGATAAATCATGCAGTCTGTAGGCTTTAGCAAAGTGATTCAGCCAGATTCAAAAGTGAGTGTGTATAAGTGTGTGAGTGTGTGTGTCCATGAAAGAGAAGACCTTTCCCACACTGCAATAGGCTTCAGTGGAGCAGGCAATTGCAGTGTAGCCATGTGAGAACAGGGCAAGTTGGAGTGACTTTTGCTGATGGCTCTTCGAAAACCCAACAGTTTGGATAGCAGGACACACCATGCCAAACGCTGGACAAACATTTCCAAAGTCTCTCGCTTGCTGTGCCGATGCGGCAGTGTGTTGCTAAGCTGACTTAATTTCTCTCAGTTGGAAATGGCTTTGCATGGTAATTCTCACTATGGGGTGACTCATTATCGAGTAAGAAAAAAAAAACGCCTTTGCACAGTCTTGAAATCTCATCTTTCTTCCTATTTTTGTCTTGAAGACTTATTTTCAAATAGGATGTGAAAAAACATTTATTTTGAAAATAATGTAATTCTTTCCAAACATCCTTCCCGCGGTACCGTTTGGAGACGGATATTGAATGTGGGGGCACTGAGCCATGCCGTCAGTGCTGAAGGCTGCTTCCTCTCGCATGGCAGACTTTATTGGAAGCATTAGCTCTATTAGCCATCAGCGCAACAATTGTGTCCTCACTTATAGCGATAGCAATGTGGCCTAACTATGACATTAAAAGTCAATGTACAACGGGCGGTGTCGGTATGAGAGTTTGAACTGGTGAATTTACCCTAATTCCACAAATATAAAACATACCTTTTCCCCAAAAATGAAGGCCAAAAGTATGGGTGCATCCTATAAATGATAAATCAAAATTTAGCTTTTTTTTTCCCAACACCATTTGAGAAAAATTAATCTGTCAGCCACATAAATCGAGTTGTGTGCATTTTTATATCGGCCGTAGTTTTACCAATAATAATTACCGTAAATGGAAGAGCTTGAGGGTGGATGTCAGTTAGCTGTTAGCAGCAAGTGCCTGTTGCAGCTAACAGCTTTAGTTTCAGTAAAAGAAGCGAGCAGGCTGAACCAACATACGAGGCCACCCTCATCCCAAAACAGAGAGGATCATGTTGAAGTTAGGATGTCTGCAGCTGATTCAATTAAGAGTGCACCAAAGGTATGGAAAGGTATTCCATTTGACCCGTTTATTAACTGCGGTCTTTTGGCATTTAGACACTTTCTTGCTGAACAGAAAGTTCTCATATATGTTAAATGAAAGGGTCTTAGTTCAAACAAAACAGGTGGTCACTGAACAACAAAAAGTCATTCTAATGCTTATTTTCAATTACAGTTTACATTTTTCACGCCAAGGGCTCAAGCGCAGGTCAGTCGATCGGCGAAGTGCAGACGTGGTCAGAGTGACACCAGAGCAAGTTTTGGCAATTTTGTAGACATGGCGTCGTTGGACAGAGATGGTGCACGTCAAAGCAGCCGACTCCCATTGCGCAATCAGAACACTTCGTCCCTATCCCTTTAAATGTGTTGCATCTGACTCGCACGGAAAGTCCAGATATGGCGAAGAACAGGGCGTCACCCACTTTCACCCGAAAAAAATATACAACTGGACTTCCTCGTGCAGACATCAAATTGGGCTGGCAAGAAGTCACCGTTTTTACGCAAATAAGCCTCTCGCATAGACATTTCTCGTCTGTTTAAGGACTTTTGTGACGAAATAGTGACTCGCCTCACAACTTTTGTCTCGTAAAAGTACACTTTCCTATAGGTGACGCTTGAGTTTTTGTCCAAAAGCTGTGTGCTGAAACACCTTTAAAAATATCTCTTTTATGCAGTTGAGATCAAACCCTATTGGTCTCAAACACATTAAGAGGTCAATAAATTCAAGCTATTAGATCTTGGTAATGCAAGGCTGTATAACGAAGGTCCTACCAGGTCACAAAGCACTATCACATCATAAAGCTGGGAGAAAAAAAAAAAAATGTGCAAAGCTGTTAAGTAGACAAATGGTGGGTACTATGAAAAATCCTGATCATCCGTCATAATCTGTTTTAATTACCAATTTTGTTTACCAGAGAATTCCATCAATATTTCCTCATACTGATTATGACTTAAGTATTAATTACAACTCTGTACATTTATAAATAATGAAAAAAAAAACAGAATGAGGAGGTGAATCACAACTTTTGAGTGTCCCATTTTCACAAATGCTCCAACGCACACCGTGTAATACCGACAGTCATTTGGTCGGCGTGAATGTTTTGAATATCAAACTGATATGGCAAGCGTACCGGCTTTGCTACAGCTCACTTTGCCATTTGTAGAACAAGTGTGACACAATTGATGTGGTGATTCAAACTTACACTAGCGTGACAAGGGGATATGTAATGGTCGCATTTGTTGTCACATGGCTATGTCAATCAAACGTTGAAAAAATGAAGAATTAGAAGATGACAGAGCATGTAAGCGTCGCTGACAAAATAGACGGCGTCAACAGAAATTAGTGACAGCGATATTTTGTTTTCTTTAATCTTAATTTAAATTGATTTTCCTTACTCGCTATAATTCGTACGATGATGATGTTGAACTATGTTTTCCCACTTGCAACATTGTTGCTCTAGCTTTTTCTCACTTTCCCCTCTCGAGCAAGATAAAGCCAATTTCCCTGCTAGCTGCTGCCACACAACGCTCTGTAATAGTCTAATTGTGGCTAATGGTTTGTGCAGCTAATTAAAGTGTATGAATTACAGTAATCAGTCAGCTGCATGCGGGCCTTGTCGCTTCACGCTGCTCCTCAGAGCATGGAAGGCCAAGGCCGAAGCCAAGATGGGGCACAAAGAAGGTGAGGTGAAATTATGAGGAGAAGGGGAAAGACTAGCTTGACACGCCGAGTAGCGAGAAGCACACCAACATAAATAGATGATGGACAGTAAAATTGTCACGTACAACATGATCAAGCAGATTTATGGTACTAAAGTTTGTTAATGCGGTGAACTTTTTACTTGTTTTGTGTCCGCTTATTTTGATTTAAGTGATTCGTGTAATTTTTACCATTATTGTTACGGCCATTTAGTCAGTGGTAAATAACATACACAGGCAGACACACACAAAATCAAAAACTAAAAAAAAACAACCCTAGATCCATATTTTCATCACTTCAAAGAAACAAGATGGAGGAGAATTGAAAATGGTGAATGACAGAACAAACAACAGCATTTTATAACCCCTTGACACAAACCACTTAAGTGCCTATTTGAGTTCCTAATCTCCGGTTAAGATTGACCCTGTGATTTGCTTTATATTTGTAATTCTTGTGGTCATTTTAGATACTTGTGAAGGGGAAACTGTTTGGGCATGGTCCTTTTTTGTTTCAGCGTTAGTGTGCCCCCATCAAACACACTTAATAGGATTTAGAAATGGAATTGCAAGCCAACCTTTCTCTCAAGCCCTCTTTTTACCCTTGTTTTTTTTTTTTTAATTTTACTTTGAATAATAGCCCAAAATATTCCACTCCAAAATCTTGTAATAATAAAAATCAACACTATTCTGTTTTCCATTTTTATTCCTGTACAATGTAAAACGCTTTTTTAATCAAAAAATCCTATTTATAATTTGCAATTTTTTTCAAACAACTATGATCATTATTATACATAGGGTATTAATATGAAACAAAAATATTGATTTGTTTAGATGCTTAGCAATTCATACTTCCAACATTGTATGTAATGTTTAGTTTCTCAAATTTACCTAATAAATGTCATTAATTAATTAGTTGTATAATATGATTGTTTTGGGCATGGCAAAGTTTTTATGAGCCATGGCAAGAATGCTTTATTTTATACATATTTTTAAAGTATTATTGTTGATACACAATAAAAGTATACAGTAAAAATATAAATTCAAATAGACACATTCTCCCATCATGGAATCGGATGAGTGAACGGTTATCAGTTATTTTTAAACTCATTGATATGTGATAGCGATCCATTTTCAAAAATACTGACCATTTTAAGTCTAGTGCAGACTAAATTTCAGTTTTTCTTTGATTTTCTCAACAGTTATCTTCGCAAAAACAATAAAAGTACTCGAAATTGGCCAAGTGGGGATTCATCTCTCCCCTCCCTCCCTAAATAAATACTTGTTTGTCTGCCCCGGAGTAAAAATATCAATAGATATGGTCATAAAATGTAATCCACATAGTATATGTTGATTTGTTATTTTCATATGAAATAAAATGCTATTTTTGACTGTTCTGACTTAAAAGAAATAACTAAAATAGCGACGCGAACCCGAATTAAAGTATGGTCAAAAATGAAAATTTTCAATATGGTGAAGCCGCAATAACCACATTGTGATGGCGTGAGGGACACCATATTTATGGTAAATATATAACTTTTAGGACAAGTGCTCCACCACTCAAGTTTAATTCTGAAAAGCCCACCGGGCATTTTATTACTTTTCCAAATAATGACTTCTGATGAACAGAAATTAATCAAGCGTCCACTATATAGAAGACTCCTCATTATGCGATAGTAGGACACACACATGCACGCACATTTGCGAGATGGTGAAATGACTTGGTAACCAAGCGATTTATTCCCTTTTAATAGGGTCTCAATTGCAGCAGCCACACTTAGACAAATGAGCAAACAAGTCGGAGAGTGACAGTGATATCCATTATGTGTTTAATTATCTTCAAAGTTCCAGTGAAGGGCATTTCTTTGGCTAATGGGGAGACAGTGCAGCGTGTCACAGCAAAGTGCTCTTCAAATGCTCCAACAAAACTGTCTCGCTCTTCCATTTCGCAGCCTCTTATCTGAGTTTTGACAGGCGGCATTAGGTTGGGGAAATTGCCACAATCAGTGTCCTCATCAAGAATAACTGACATTCGTTCGCTATTTGTTTCTTTTCCTCTCCCTTCCATTTCCAAGTCAAATTTCGCCGGCAATAATTTGACTGACTTCCATTAGTTGGCACTGAAACAAGGCACGTTGATTGGTGTATTCAGGGCGAGGTGATTGATACAAAGATTGGAGCCGAGGCAGAAATCTCATTTCTGAGTGGATCTGATTGCATTGTGCTAAAGCAGGGATCTGTTTTTTTTTTTTTTTTTTTCTTTAGCATTAATCACAATAAGATTAGCTGCATCCTGTCACGACTGTGTATGCGTGCGTGTGTGCGTTGACGCAATTTTGCCAAAGAAAATTCACTGCTGGATGCCCTACTTGTTTTATACAAACACATCTCCTCAAAGAGCAGTTATTAATTGAGGTTAATTAATCCGAAATGGATTTCTAACATCGGATCCAGCTTGGTTAAATAGAGCACATGTCTGCATTTTTATAGGTGGCATCAACAGTGCTGACCTAATGGGGAACACATCCCCCATGCTTTCATTTATTTGACTTCCTGGGGCGTGGCAGGAAGTGGGCCAAAAATGGTGGATATTCGGCTAACTGTTATATTTATTTGGGAATATTTGGGAGCGTAAGCAATGAATGGGAACATCTGCTGCTGTGTGATGCCATGCTTGTGACTGGCTCCCTTCCCCAAAATACACGCTTTCAGCTTTGTGTTTTTTATTTTGTTTGTTTGTTTTGGTTTGGTGTTTGGGATTATGCCTTAGCAGCGTTGAATGTGTATGCGTGTTTTTTTTCATCATTGTCATCATTTTAAAAATGTGACTTATCAGTGTCTTCAATATGTAGTATTTTAATAATTCATGTGACGGCACACATGCTGGGCAAAGACACGCACACGTGAAAGTGTTGCTTTTTTGGTGAAAATGATGCAGGTTTTGTAGCAGTTTACAGAAGATTACTTCCACAGTCAACAATGGCCTATTTTCTTGGATGTTTTTTAGGCTGAAGGTGGAGCTTTGATAACATTGTATGACTGTAAGTGAAGTTACTTTTTTTCAATTTCAATTAAATTGCCATTGAATCCTCATCTTTGACATGAACTATCCTCAAAATGCTCACTAAATATGTTGCAGCCGTTAGATACAAAAAAAAGCAAATCCCAATAAACTGAGATGCCATAAGTCACTCATTGTAAAGTCAGTGGCACCACAGAAGGTATTTCAAACAGATGTTATAATTGTATTTTGCATTCTATCTTAAAAAAAAAAAAACAAAAAGATTAAAACACAGTTTTGACTAAACAAATGTCTAAAATTAATGGGTTTGATAATGTGGATACATAAAAATCAGTGTAGCAAATGTGTCTGAATACATTTATTTTAAAAAAAATCATTTATATGTGTTTTAATAACTGCTATTGGCTGGCAACCAGTTCAGGGTGTCTCCTGCCTACTCCCCATCCATAGACAGCTGGAGGGGGCAAATTAATTGGACCATGAAGCAACTTATTGGAAATTGTTTTATCGTGACCCCTTTGCAAAATGCTGCATACCTTTATTTATTTATTTTTTCTGCATTCATATTGTCATTAGTGATGCAATTTCCCAGCATATGTGTCAGTAATAAAATTACACGATCCAGCTTCTGGAGTGCTGAATAAAATATACCTGGAGATAACACTACGCTTTTGAGTTAGTGATAGGAACTAGAAGCAAATGTAAAAATGCCCATTTTTAGTGTATGGTGCAAATAATGTTTTAATGTTCGTAAATGTAGCACTTTCACCATCATGATGACGTTGAAATTACACTTATTAGGGAGGTATTGCAGCAGTTACATTTACAGTAATAATAAAATACTTTCTCAGTGTTTTGTATGCATTGTTTATGCTTGAGAGCAATAATACAAATTTAATCCACTTATGTCTAGTGCTGTGTAAAAGTGTTTGTAATGGAAGTGCTTCTCAGAAAAAAAGTGCTTTTGAGTCGCAGCAATAATTAAAACCATTCTAATGTAACTGCATGTGTCCTATGAATAAATTATGCATTTTGGTGGGTTACTTTTAATTTAGTTCAAAGGGGAAAAGAACACTAAAATTGGACTATATTTTCTCTTTGTTTCCATGCCAGTTGCATGGACAATTTACACAGGCCTGGGAAAATAGGATCAAGCCTGATGAGTAAGAGCAAGTTTCTATAAACTTTACTTTCCGTAATGTACCGGTAAAGATGAGAAGCAGGTGGGAAGGAGGGATATTTTAGAAGATGGAAGGCTAAAACTATTCAAGTGGCTGCAGTTGACGCAAGGCATCAATCTTTCATATGCTTTGAGGCCACTTGAAATCAATTTCACCCCCTGCTTCCAGGCTAATCATGTGGCAGAGGGCAGGCAATGTGCCAGTTTGGTCAGGATTGAGGGACGGACAAACAGACATATATAGGCAAACAGACCCGCATTCACTTCCTCAGATAAGCGGAGAGACAGTCAAACATCCCAAACCTGCACCAGGGAAGATATGGAGGAGGTTGATCTGAACTGACAGCCAGTCAACCATTCCCGCCTCAAAATATTTAGACTGTTTTGGCACTCAAACGTATTCCGCTATTTATGGCCGAGTATTCAGAATTTTAGACTTCGGGAAGAAGCAATGGGAAAAGGATTAGGGCAAAGGAGAATTGGGGATATGAATTAAGAGCAGTCAAATCTGCAGTTTATCAAAAGGCATTAAAAGTCATTTCATTGATTGTGTGCAACTTTTGGCCTCAACTGGCATTAAATACAAATTATGGTCGCTTACGCTAGGATTTTTTTTTAAGATTAATTTCATATAGAATGTCAAAAGCAATTGATTCATCCAGTGGTTCTCAACCTTTTTCAGTACCCCTTACCAGCGCAAAGCATTTTTGGTTTAAAAAAAAAAAAGACTTAAAACATGCCATCAGTGTCTGATTTATTAATCTGTAGACCCTTTCAAACTTCATTCAAGTGTCCTCTTTTGGACCATTGAAGAAATCTGTGATCAAAAAGAAATAACTCAATTATTAATAAATATTTTTCCACAAAAAAAATCAATATAAAGAATCGGACCGGTTCTAAAAAAGAAAAAAATATATAAATATTTGTCCACTGGATAATATTAAACATAAAACTTTCTGTTTTCTGGTTACAGTACAGATCACGTCACAAAATACATTTTCAATGTGATTATTAATATATATTTGTCCACAAAAAACAAAAGCAATGACCGAACCAGTGACTTAATCTGTTGAACAAAGGTTGCTGATTCACTAGCTCATTAAAATTGGATTTTTGACTTATCAAGCTGTTAATATGGGTGAATAAATTAAAAATGGATTCTGGACATCTTCATCTGTTGAATATCCAATCTTATTGGACTGGTGAATGAGTTAAAATCGATTTTTCACTTAATACAGCTGTCAATGGGAGTGATTAAGTTAGGTCATTCACCGCCTAATTAAAATGTCGTCTATAGCCGTCAATGCTAGTGAATGAGTTAGATTTGAATCAGGGTTGCAATATTCCAAGTCCAAATTAAAGTTCGAATTAAGCACGCAAATTCACAATACATACGATACTGTAAGCATCCATGCGAGAACAAAAATGTTCAACATCCCGCAATTTTGACCATTACGCTGACAAAGGGCATCTTAGTGACTACGTGACGCCGACCAATAACAGACCAGCATTGTAGTGACGTAAGCAGTGACGCGCCTAGTGACGTATGAGCGCGGTCACATACGCACACAGACCGCCACGTTTGAGAAGAGAAGCTGCTGTTTTTTATGTAATAGGCGAAAAAAATGGCATAAAGAGGGGACGAAAAAATGTTGCGGTCCATGTCATAAGGTCAAAACATAGGTCACCGTAGGGGTCCACCGTATATAGAAAACTGATTGTAAAACTAGAACGGATATAAAACCATCATAAAAAGCGTTAAATTAGTTTGCTGATACCTGCAGAAACCCTGAGAGCATTTGCACACACACTCTAAGAGGTGGGGTAACGCACATGCATATGCAGAAGCGACTTACACGTCAGCGGAGCCTACCGTGATTTGAGACCACTCATGGCGCGCTTGAGTTACTGTCGCCAATGCATAGCGAGCACGCCGGCATTGTTTATTCTATTGACGTATTGGTCCCGTCCATCGACTGGTGTTGCCTGTAGCCCTGGCTTGCTTTTCTCCCTTTAAATCACCACCTCCTAATTATCTGTCACATTTCCTGCTATCCCATGCCAGAGACACCCATTGGCCAATAATGACCCCCATAGACAGCATCTATCAGGCACCCCGCCATTGATTCCTCTGTCTCTTTTTCTCCATTGCGCTCATTTTCCCTCCGTTGCCCACTTGCCGTCTTTGTCGTTCTCCCTCGGCCATCCGCCTCTCCTCGCTTTCTGTCGATCTGCCCGGGCTCTTCAACAGCTGCCGCAACATTTTCCTGCAAACGCGGCCCATCTATCTTTCGATCAAAAATGTCTCGGCGTCGTTTTTCAGATGAATCATAACATAGATGGCGACGTTGCGGGGTAGCATTTGTTTTACTCAGAAATTCTTTACAAGTGCCCCAAGTTGAAGCTGTCACTGGCTGACTGAACAGACAGTGGGGAGGCAAAGTAGCTGATGGGCCAACGTGTGGCCAGAATGGACTCCGCAATATGACAGTAATGTAGCTGGAGTGTTAGTCCCCTGGAGGCTGCACAGAAGCTCATTCCCCTCCCACGGATTCGGCTGGCATCTGTCCCCCTCCCTTGTACGTGTCACCCGCTGCCGCCACCCTTCAACCCCGCATTCGCTCCCCGCAAAAACGTCACCCTGCCGAGAGGGTCATTACAGCAAACTGTCAGAGGAAACTCTCTCACGGTCGAAGATCTAAGTGTCACTCTCTGCCAAGTTTCTTGCTGGTTCAGACATACAGCATCAATCTTCCTCAACTAAGAAGTTCTACAACAACCTCTTTCCTTTACAGCCCATGCATGAGTTTAAAAAAAAATGCCACTATATCACAAATGCACTGTCATCCCCATATGGTGTTGGATAACTGGTTTATACAGTGTGTATATATATATATATATATATATATATATATATATATATATATATATATATATATATATATATATCACCAGTCCTCACACTCGTAGATTTGCAGTCCACCGTTGTAAGCAGACATATTAGCTTGGTGTTTAATCAAAATCAAACATTTGCGAACATCCGTTTTTTTTTTTTTTTTTTTTTTTTACTTTAGAAAACAAGCGGGTGGCGCCAATAAAGGGGAGTCCTGTGGTCTCTCTCATCTGCAACACATTCTCAGGAAGGTCAGGATATAACCACCTATAAATCCGCACTTATTGACTCATTATGTCCACCAGAAGGATCTGATGAAAATTACGGTAATAGCTAGCACACCGAGAAATATAAAAACCTCTTTGACAGTGTTTATTTTTGGATATATTTTCTTTTGGAAACTCAAAGTCGTATACCCCACACTATTAGAAAACATTGTTGCAATACTTCCAAATTAATTATGCCCCTAAAAACAAATAAAACAAGGAAGAGTTTTCAGTTGGAAAAAGTAATTACACTTTTGTCTTAATCAATGACCGTATTGATTTAGAACTGTATTAGTGGTTACAACGGGTGCAATAATAAATGATATAGAATACCATTTATTGTTTAATGCTATTCTATCTCGCCACGGGCATGAGTTGGCATACAGTAATTCCCGCTTGTGGAACCTTGTTACAAACTGGCAGGCATTTCAAGCAGCGTTGAGTCATTGCAATTCACTCAGTGCATGTTGTCTCTTTGTTATATTTTGTCACCTTTTCAATGTTACTTCTTCTCATGAATCGAAATTTTTTTGAGCGAGCCACACTAAGGTCGGTTATACTTCAAAACACGGTGTAAACCATGCGCACTGTACTATTTGATTTGTGTGTGCGTGTGTGTGTCTGCCTGTTTATTTGTATATACGTTCTAAGTCAGCTCCCTCAGGGCCTCTCACTGAGTAGGCCAGTCTAGTTGCTGTAATAACAATGTCCACTCCAAAACGGATTTCAGCAGATTGTTTCATTTTGTTCTCCTTGGCTACTGCGTTAAAATCACCCAGCAAGCCCCTGCCTCCCCTTTTTTAACATTATCTGGCTTCCATATTCCTCTGGGTAATGCCAGCTGACTGATGGAGCTTGTTTAGCCTTAATTACATTGCAGGTGTTTCGGCCAGGTCAGTTTATAGCCGTGAAGCAGAAAGCTCAAAATGGTTAAGTTAGGGATTGAAATTCTCAAAGTGGAAACACTAGTGGTCTTTGCACTGTTGTTGTGCCAGCCTTGCCATTTCTTACTCTTGTTTTCTTGTTTCTATATACTGTGCTGCAAATCTTGCAAAGTTAACACTGGTCGTTAATTAACTACTCATCCAACTTTTATCCATTACCACAGTATTATTTTAAATGTTTTTAAAATGTATAAGGTTCACAATTATATATTGGATGACTACAGACCGGATGACATTTGGACTATATTACTTTTTTTATATTACCTTTTTTTTTTTAAAGCAGCACAACACATGGATGCACGCACAGCACACACACATGCACACAGAGATTGGATTTTTCTTTTTTCTGACCAGGCTCAAAATAGGAAGGAAACGTGTTGTTTTATTACTAGAGGCTTAATGATGGTGGAGATGACATCAATCAGCAGGGAGCTGGGAACAAGCAAAAGATAAAATGTGGAGCACGGATGATGGAAGGAGTACTGCTCAGGCTCCTACAAAGGAAGACCAGAACACAGCAAACACACTAGAAAGCAAAACTGTAATCGTATTTTTCAGACCATAGGGTATGGTATTAGAGCTATACAAAACTTACCCTTAAAGTTAGCATTTTTTTTAATACATGTGCCATCATCATTATATATACATGTGCATCGTACTCTATTCTCCATTGCACTCTACTACACTATAAGTATGTTGATGCGGTCAATATTTTTTCAATGTATGCTCAGACATTCCATAATTAATATTTAATTAATAATGCTAATAATAGAATTAATACAAAGCTATTAACAAATATTTACTTAAGTAAAATCTTGGAACTAATGTAAACTCATCAAGTAAAAATGATTTAGTTTACTGTATATATATATACACACACACACATGCATATATATATATATATATATATATATATATATATATATATATATATATATATATATATTCTTAGCAATTTCTTAGCAACTTCTCCGCTTCTCCTCTCCAAGGGTCATGGAATTTACTGCTGCTTATCCCAGCTGTCTTTGGGCAGCAATTAGTTTTCAGCCAATCACAGGGCACATGGAGACGAATGACCTGTCACCCTCAGAAACACGCCTAAGGGCAAGTTGGACTGTCCAATATACCTATTATGCTTCTCGGTTGTGGGAGGGAACCAATGTACCCGGAGGAAAACTTGGGCAGGCAGGCACAGGGGAAACATACAAACTCTACACTGGAAGTAATTAAGTTGTTGAATCCATTATACCTGTGAAATTGATTTGTGATTATTCAATTCTTGATTGTTTTTAAATTCAATAGCCAATTGGCAGTAGTGATCAGTCACAAAAATTCTGGTACATACATAAATATATATATATATATATATATATATATATATATATATATATATATATATATAGCTTTGAAAATTTCCCCTAAACATGATGCAACTTTGTCATCAACTCCAGTTAACTGAGCCACAATAAGTAAAGCATCAAGTTCACTGAAGTGCGATCGCTCTTCTTCCTCCTCGTTCTCACCTCACCGATCAGAGCGTGAACAATTTCCTGGCCTCTTTCTTTCAAGGCGGTCGTGAATCAGGACCACGGACAGAGCGAGTAGCTGTCGACATGAATCAACATGTTTTCCTGACAAAGTGAAACGTCACAACTATAATCCCTTTCCGCACACCTCCATAAAAATAGCCATGCACATCTAACCTCCAGCTGCAACTGATTGTGCCCCGCAGAGTGTGCACAAATGTTCCATGATGATCCAATTGTATATTTAGACACCTCAACACATCAAGCATCAGCTGCAGGTTTGATATTTGGACCCTGAAAGTGACTGGTTCCCATAACTTGTCAGTATTTCATACTTGGGATATATTTCTATGAAACATTGCAACTTTTAATGTTAATTAATTCACTGCTAGCCCATATAAAATATATATTTTCTACTATTTTTTGGAGGTACACCGGATTATAAAACACAGTCTTAATGAAGAGGTATATTTTTGAAAATTCCTATACGTACATATGTAGCATGAGGTTATAAGGCGCACTGGGTTGTACGGCAGAAGGAATAAAACAATCCAATATAGCCAATGGACTCAAACTTTATACCTACGCTGACGTACATATTATAAGGTGTACTATCGATTTTTGACAAATGTAAAAGATTTTAATAGTCCGAAAAACATGGTAGCTGTAAAAATTGATTTTTGATGTCTGAGTTTGTCAATTAAAGTCCAATCAACTGTCGGGTTCACCTTATTGACAGTTGTGAAAAACTATAAACAAAGAAGGCGAAAAGGCATGAATTCCTGCTCGTGCATGAGGAGAACGGAGAAGGACTGCACACATACAAATCTGCTGCTATTTGTTCATTTGTGTGTGTGCATGTGTAGGTGGAAGATTGGTACATGTACGGCACAACATTTAAAGTCGCAAGATATTCTGCAAGATATTCTTAATCACAAGTCAAAACATACCTAAAAAACAGTCACCACCTAATTATTTCCCATGAAGTCAATCTAATATTTGATATATAACCGTTTGCTCCTTCAATAATCAGGAATAGCAACCTCCAAGTATCCCTGGATCAGAAGTCAGCAGCATGATTGATGCAAGGAACGGATTCCGTCAATATTTAACACATTTTTTCGTTGGTCAAGTTGATGCTTCATGGCAGGTCAAAACAAGCTTTAGGCTACAGGGAAATGGTGCTTTCAAACTGCAATAAGGCCTTTGATCATGTTGGAATCTGGTGAACACACTGTTCCATTTCATTAGACTGAAGCATGTATTCTGAGAGACAAGACGAGGGCATCTAAAATTGATGCTATCTCGATACCTTGTTTTCCTGCATGCCGAGTTGTCCCTGAATGGCCTCAGACTCGCACCGCATATAACTTTAAAGTAAAAAAAGAACACCCTAATGGTGGATTGTGAGTTGTTAAACCTTGTCAGCTCTCCTGTTCCCATCGCCACTTAAAATCGTGCACCGCTATAACACATCACATTAGCCCAAACCCCACAGCAGCAACCGAAGCGCAAGCCTGTGATTGCTGTCATCAGCGCCGAATGAACATTGACATCTCCGTTGCCCAAGAACATCTTGATAGACCCTTAACTTTCTAATAGCTGTGTTAGCACTGTCTGCGAAATGCTGCCGTCTACTCGCTTTCAGCTTTTCTAATCAGTATTTCCTTCTCTGATTTGATTAAAGCGGGCATGTTTAGGCATACCATCTCCTAGGTCCCATCCTTATTGTTTAAACATCTCAAGGCGTCTTGGGGAATAACAAATTTACCGCAAGTGCCGTGACAGAATCGCAGCTTGTTCCAAAAGAAAAATATTTCATCTCGTTTGCTGTAAATGTGAATTTAAAACAGTGACCGTTGCGGACACGAACGTGAGCATAAAAGGAGGAACTCGTTCACCCTCCTTCTACTGAAACAAATGAGGGATATGATCAATGCAAGTGAGGAGCCCATAGTTAGAATTAATGAGCATTAGCTATCGTCTGCAATTTGTCTGCGGTAGTATTGACTTGTCCTATTCACAGCATAATTTGTTATTGCTCCAAACATCTCTTTACCCGTGGTGATTTCAAATGTTTCATTGTGAGCCGCTGCCAGCTGGCCTCAAACAATGTTTCAGGCTGTTTTTGAATATTGTATAATGTAAACAGTATGTGGAATTTCATAAAAGGGCTTTAGCAGAAAAATGACTGGAGTGCTAAACATAAATGAGTATATCACAAGAGATTAGTCAGAAAATCTTGAGTGATTGGCATATAGGGCTCCAACTATTGAGTAATTTTGAATATCCTACAGCCCAGTGGTCCTTAAACCTTTCTCACTGATGTACCCCCTGTGAAATATCTTTTCAGCCAAGTACCCCTTAACTAGTGCAAAGCATTTTTGACTAAAAAAGAAAAAAACAACAACAACAAAAAAACACCTTAAAGCATGCCATCAGTATCTCATTTATTAGACTTTAGACCCTTTCAAATTTCATTTGTATTGGTCCACAAAAAAGTAATCAACCTAAAGTGTCCTCTTCTGGATCATAGACGAAATATGTCATCAAAACGAAATAACTTTATTATGAATAAATATTTACTCACAAAAAAAAATCAAGACCTTGCAGGCAATAATGCAGACCTTTTAAAAAAAACATAAGTAAATATTTGTCCACAGAAAAACATTAAATATAAAGCATGCTTTTATGGGATTACAGTGCAGATCTGTTACAAAAATAAATAATTAACTTAATTAACAATAAATAATTCTCCACAAAAAGTAATCAACATAGTGTCAGAACTGTCCTCAAAAGGAAATAATTATAAATAAAAAATTTTCCACAGAAATACATGAAACTGTTTTGGGATCATAGGAGACATAAGTTCACAAAATTAAATCATTAACTTGACAGGTAACGAGAGGTGGCACATGACAAGTTGCGTCCAAATATTCTACTATAGGGGAAGAATCTGTTTTTTTACAATAATGAAACTGAATAACATACTGAACATAAAATTTGTTTCATCAACTTATATTTTCCTGAAACATTAATTCAATAAATATTATTAAAGGCTATTTGCTTGTTTGTTCGTTTCATTTAAAATCTCGAGTACCCGCTGGAGTTCCTTCAAGTACCCCTAGGGGCACTAGTGCCCCCATTTGAGAATCACCGCGGCAGACCATTTAAATCAAATATGGAGTACTTGAATAAAAACAACATTTGTTTTCTTGGGAAGAATCAACAATTATGAACAAAGATGAATTAATAACTTTTTAATGTTGTTCTTTTTTTTTTTTTTTTTTAAACTTATTCCCAATTGAAACTGCTCAGCAGCACACTACTGTCCACCGAATTCCTGCCCATAACATTTGCTGGCGGAAACAGCACATTTGAGTCAGCATGGTTTATTAAAAAGTGATCAGTAGGAACAGCAACTTTGTGAAGCTGTCAGCATCAAAGTGTACAGCCTATATTGGAGGTCGGCGACCCCGTTCCTAGAGAGTGCGGGTGTGCTAACCACTCCACCATCCACCCTTTATAGTTTTAAATACATGGGGATAAGTCATCAAAACTTAAAAATTGAACTTCAAATTAAGTGAACAGACATTTATTCCCCATATGACTCTGTTCTCAATGTAACTTTTGGTGTCATATATATGTTTTCCATTTACTTATGATTGTTAGTTTTTTTTTTTACTTTGTGTGGAACCTAGAGATTTCATAGCATTTTAGCCAGTGCAATATACATAAGAATAACTGTAATTTAATTACCAATCCTGCACATCTAATTCATTTAATTAGGCTCCTACTCAGGCCACTTGGCAGGTTCACGTTAATCTGGACATCAACATTGGTTCCTATTTATAGATTTTCTTATTTGAATATTGTCTGCGCATACTTTTGCATCGTCTCTCATCACACTATACCCTTATTAACATGATACACATAGCAGTAATGTTGAAGCAACAGAGAAATGTGGCCACATCTGTCTGTCCTGTTCTGCCTGTCCGTCCATCCGTCCAAAGTCTAGACAGCTATCTAACCACCAGAATTTAATAACATTTTTTCCATTGATTGGTCATTTCAGAATAAACCAACAAAGTAGAATCTATTGACGTGCTAGATGATTACGTTTCTTTCTTTTAGGGCGGACAGCAGCAATCCAGAGTTTATAATGGACTTTTCAGAAGCACATACAATATGTATTTGCAATCATCAGCATGGCATGCAACAACAAGTGGCAAAACTGATCGAAAGCAATAATACCAACTCGCCGCGTGAAAGAAAAAAAAATAAGAATACAGGCCTTGAGCTTGAGGACGTAGCAATAAAGATGAGCGCAGACATTCATGCAGAGAAAAGAATGTTAAGGACTCGACATGAAGCAACAGGCACAGAGGGGGGTCTCAAATACAGAACTGGGCACGCGAAAATATACCACGGAGGGAAAAAAAAAAAAAAAAAGCTGTTTGGATCTTCACAGGAGCAAAAATATTGATTTGAACTTTCATATGGTCAGAGAGGTTCTGCCTACAAATGAGGTGCAGTGTGGTGAGACCGAGAGCAACGAGGAAGGCCAGAAGAAAAGAAGCCCTGGGCTACTATGACCATATCCAAGGCATAGTGGGTTAGCGCACTAACAGGTGGCCACCCTGCTTCAGGGTACACTCACCCGCTGATAGCTTTGCCGCGACCCCTACTGGGAAGAATCAAGTCTTTGATCTCCAGTCAGAGGCTGAGGAGGTTTAGAAATTAAATTGTGGCATGTTTACAGTCGGACTCGGTGGTAAACACTTTTTGCCCCCTCGGAGGAGACGAGCATTGGTTTATGAGGTTTTTTTTTTATTATTTTCATTTTTTTATGATTTTATATATCTAACATATCTACCTTAAGTCCCCAAATATGAGACACACTTTTTTTCCCAAAAAGAAGGCCAAAACTATGGTTGCGTCCTATAAATGGTAACTTAAAACTTTTTTTATTGTTCTGTTCAACACCATTCAGGGAAAATTCATCCGTCAGCCGCATCAACCGAGTTTTGACGCAGAGATGTGCATTTTTATATTTTCCGTATTCTTACTTAAAATAATTACCATAACTGGACCAGCTGGAGGGCGGGTATCAAATTGCTGTTAGCAGCAAGTACCTGTTACAACAAACAGCAGCTTGTGATAGCTGAGTTTGTTTATGCATTAGTTTCAATAAAAGAAGCGAGCAGACTGAACCACTGCCCGAGTCCCTCTTTGTTCACTCACATGAATATTCCTAAAACGGAGAAGATAGTGTAAAAGTTAGGATGTCTCCATTTTTTAACTGCGGACTTTTCGCATACACATACAATCATAAAAGGTGCAATGCCTACGCTGCATGTAGAAAATGGATGGAAGTTTTTAGAGTGTGGATTTTTCATTCGACTTCAATGTGTTGTTGGCTTAGTTTTGACGAATTGTTTTCATCGTTGGTCATTCATTGGACCCAATTTTTTTGATTAAATATACAACCCAAAAAGTTCAGTTTTTACCCCACAACCAACATTTTATGCATGTTTTACCCCGTTTTTAAAATATAGACAGTACATTTTGAATTGTCATCCGATTCAGCTTAGTAGTTTATTTAAAGAAACCGCAACATAGATGAACAGTAGATCCAAAACTGACACTGTAATTTTGAGAGCTATTTTGAAGTTTTGTTTTTTTTTCCCCACACGACGCAGCATAATGGAAAATCTACATAAACCTCGCTGAGAGATTTGTCTTGTTGCTCAGACCTGCAGCTATGAAAAGTTAATTGGAGCCATTAATGCTGTTTGCAAAATTCTCCCATAATTCAATCCAGTCACCTTTGATATCTCTTTTTAACGCATGTTTATGATCAATTGGGGAGAACAAGATTTGTATTTATTATTATTTGCTGGTGCTTAAAGGGGCAAGAAACAGTTTAATTTCAATTGCAGTAAGTAATTTTCATTAAATGTCAATTTGTTATTAATTCAGAGCAATGCTGGTATCAAATGGTGTTCATTAATCACAGTGCCGTCCGGCAGGCTGCTAATTAAAATGTTGGGGGCCAGCTCGTTATTCACTGGCAGACCTGATTGTTAATGTCGACTCATTGTCCTCTTCAACCATGCTATCATTTATTCTCTTTGGTTTTCTTGTAGACTCTTGCTAATTATTAAATTGCCTTTTTTTTTATTCCCCGTGTCAGTTTTTCGATTAGAATCAAAGCGCTGCCAAGCAGTGGAAGACTCTGATGTGAGACACAAACAAGTTGTCTTTTTATTTGCTAATAATGATATGCTACAATAAGCAGTGAGCATTAAAAATGTTAAATAATCAAAATGTTTTTTTTTTTTTCTGCAAACGAGAATTATCTTCCGAGTAAAGTTTATTTGCTGCACACTGGTCTTCATTAGAGCGGAATGTTGGATTTTCTACAAATTACTGACGTCTAAACATGACAAAAGGGCAAACACGTTTGAACATACTTGCAACTATGTTTAAATGTATTTAAGTATGTTCAGAAATATTGATCCATCCATCCATTCATTATCTACCGCTTTATCCAGCAAACTAAATATAATCCTGATTAAAAGTTAGACTGGTGTGTCACCTGACAAGGATCCTCTTTTACCTTGGCAATATTGGGGGTTTAAAAAAAAACACCAAAGCCCTCAGACCTAATAAAACTAATTTTCAAGTACTGTACGTTTGAACATTTTTTCAAATAATAAAACCTTACCTACCTTTCTTGTCCATGTCTAGCGATCTCCATAGTACCGACAAACTTGAACCCAACACCCTGCCACCATACGGAATGAAAACGCCCATTGGCCGCAATGGGAGCGGAGCAAGGCCGAATATTAACAGGCTGTTAGACTTTATTACAGTACATCAGGGAGACTCTTCTGTAAAGCAGTAAAGTATCAAAAACACTGCAGTACATGAAACTTGATCGTGTTTTTAAATCGCCTACATTTGAACAAATTTTCAAAAATTTTTGAACATGCTTCCAAATATATTTGAACATTCTTTTAAGATAAATGAGAAGAACAGCATTTTATTCCATAATGCTACGATGTACGCTCATCAACACCCTGTTGCGTGAGAACAAATGTATGTTTTGTTTGTTTGTTTTTTCAGGATTTAGCCTATAGGTTTATTGGGAAACGAGTGCAAGTATTTTCAAACGTATTTGCAAGTTTACTGCAACATATTTCCAGGTATATTTACTCACAGTTACGTTCGATTACGTCTGGGAATACATTCAAATGTACTTGTAAGTACGTTCAAACATATTTTCAATGTTCATTTTTAAAGCGTTTTTAAATCTCGTCTTTCCGAGGTAAAATATTTTCATTGGCATTTTGGTGCTTTAAAGTAAGTCTTAGTGCAGCCGGTATGTCTGGACAATTAGCGTGAGGTGTTCAGAAACAGGTTGACTCCCACAGTCAAGGCCCAAGGTCTGCGTCTTTGACTCACAGCCCTCAGCCAGCGATATAACCTGTTTTCCCACTTCTCAATTATGCATGTTATCCACCAGCAGCCATATGTCTCTGTCAATACCTTTTCCTAGCATTCAGCGGCCGTCTGTGTGGGATTTGTGTGCGTTAAATAATGCAGTACTGAAAGGTCAGGAGGGAGACGAGGAGAGGGTCAATGCTTGGGCGAGTTGCACAAGTGGGGGTTTGGAGCAGAAGCTCCAAGAGGCAGCCGTTAATTTCCAGGTCAGTTCCAATAATGAAATGCATACGGTAAATGTCAAACAGCACCGGGTAATCAGTAATCTGGCTCAGCTGGGAAATAATGAATGGCTTTCTTTAAAAGCCTCAAAACCTCATTGGAACGCAGATATCAGCATTCGCTTGAATTATTTTTGAGACGAGTCTTAATCATCGTCTTTTCGCCGCTTTTGGGTTTGCTGCCCACACTTGTAATGCATATGTTTTTTATTTGAAATTCACACTGTTATAGATTTACAAAAACGTAACTGAATGGATTGCAACGTTTTAAGGGTATGGTCATTGCAAATTTTTTGTATGGTGTTCCTGTAAAGGTCAGTACACTAAGCAATCATTAATCAGCTAAATAATAGTCAATGCTTGCTTCTTTACCATTAAAGTAAAAAATATGTAAAAAAAGGACAGTATTTACTTGATGACTTCACTCTGCCCTCTTTAAAGTTCACTATTACATGTATTGTAATGAGAATTTATTACATATTTCATTTTCAGCAAACTTGATTTTTAATTCTGAAAATCTGCTCATCCCACTGTAAACATACTTGCTGCATGAACCATTGTTTGCTAACTGCTAAAATGCAAATAAAGTTTAAAAAGAAATACAAGACTGATTATTTATCATAAAACACACCAACACCAAATTTCTGGCCACCCCTGCCCACTTTGAATCTCCTCGGACCGTTCGGAGGATTCTACCTATGCTAGGCAGTAACACTGTGAAGCTTGATGCTAATGCTAACTTGTACGCTAGTGTTGTGTTCTACTCTCTGTCCCTGAAGGGATCAGCTAGCTATTTTCCACAACGTGTCACTTCTGCTTGTAAGTTGCAGTGCTGGACAGCGGACTAATGGCTTCGTTATTTCTATTCCTTTTTTTTTTTTTTTAATGCTTCACAAAATCATGCTGTTTGTCGTGTTAAACCTCCTTGAAGGCCCCGTTCGGCTCGCCGGCCGTACGTTTGACACCCCCGCTGTAAGGATATCAGAATAGCCACTTGGAATTGTTCAGAAGCTGTGAAATGAAGACACTTTACCTGTTATCAACACGCGTGCAGTGCGCTTCTCTCTCGGTTTCATTGCCATAAATTATTGAAGTGATTGTGGGGAAGACAACAATAACACTGCTAGCCTTAGCGGAAGATGGAAGCTGTAATGAACAGGAAAGAGAACTCAAGGTGAGTGTGACTCACAGACTACATTATCTTTTGCTTGCAACGCTCCAATGTCAGAAGCAAAGAGAGATTCTTCTTTCATCTATGTCCTTGTTCTGTTTTCTTGCGTGCGAGCGAGTAGGCTGGAGTTTGAGCGCACTTGCTACGGAAGCAACATTTTGGGAAGGTGGAACGTCGGCAAGGTGGAAACGACTTTTGTGGAATTACTGCAGACGGCTTTGTTTTCTGATGATAATTTAGCACGGTTACGAGCGCTTGACTTTTGATCCCCATTTACGTTAGCTCTGTCGCTGTTCAGTTGAGCACGGGAGGGGTGTGTTCACCTTGGAGGGAACACACACAGGAGCACGCAACAGAAACACACTCGTCTTATCCACTTCGACGCCGCGTGCAAGACCCCCCCCCCCCCCCCGAAGCCCCCCACGCGTGCACGCAAACATTTATAGCCTCCTCCTCTGTTTCTCTCTTTTTATCTTTTCACACACATACATCAACCGTGTACACACATGCAAACAAGGAAAGGAGGCATTTGGAAGCACACACATGCACACAAACACCTGAGGCATTGGAATAAATGCATCTTTAATGATAGCAGATAAGGACTTCCAACCAGGCCCGTAGTCATAGCTCAGTGATTTGGCTCGCAGCGAAAGGCAGTGTGGGAATGAAAAACAAGCCAGTGGAAACTTCTGGGGCCTCCAGGAGCCATCCACCCAAAAAAATAAAAGAAGTCCGCCGGACAGAGAAGAACGCTCACAGCTCCTTTTTCCGATATGCCGTCAGATGCTGAGCAAAGTCTTTTAAAACAACACAACCGCAGTTGTGGGTTTGGCGACTTCCAAATTGACACATTCAAATTATTTTGTGTGTGCTGCGTCGGTGTTCTTCTTCTTTATTGCGGCTGTTAATGAAATTGCTAATCGCTTTCTGCGGTGACACATTACCAGATGTGTTATTGTGCACGTGTGAGAGGAGGCGCTCGAGTGTGAGATGATGAGATTGATCAAAAAGACGTCGCGTTCGTCTGCGTTATTGTTTCGCAGGTCTTATTGTGCGTCGGGAACATATGTTGGCTGGAGGCTTGCGACGTTGGCTCTCCTGTAAAAGCCGTGATTGACATGCAGTAGTCTGCATTCTTTATTCATTCACTTCTATCCAAACATCAATGGCACAAGGCGGCATCGTAAGCTCCAGCTTAAATAAATGGCACGGCTTTCCCTCAGGCCTCTCGGCTGACATTTCCTAGATTTATTATGCATGTGGATGGACTGCAGGGAATTCAGGTGACACTAGATAATGCTTGTGTTATAGCCGAGTGTTTTTATGTCTTACAACAACACAAATGTCCATATGGCATCGGGGACCTTGAGTGTGTTGGTGTTCAACATTCGATGCCTCCTGCTGAGAGAAACACATGCATGCTCTCACATATTTTAATTTCTTCATCGGACTTTTGCATCTAATGAGCCTGCTCCATCTTTCTGAACTGAGCATCACCCAAAAATGTCAGCGTCGAGGTTAGACGAGTGTTGAAATCAGGAGGATGTTAAGACACATGTACACATTTGTGTAAAATACTAAATATGTACTGTTTTTATTCGAGCAATAATAGCTGCTTATAATTGGAGAATAGTGAGTGTAAGTTCACTAGCCTTTTAGCATTTAACGTAATTGGCTTGGCATTTTTAACTTCTGACCATGCCTCTCTTATAATAATGTTATTATAAAATAAACATATAAACATATATATATACGTGTGTGTGTGTGTGTGTGTGTGTGTGTGTGCGCGCATGCCTGAGTGGACATTTTAAAATAAACTTAAATAAATAACCATGTGTGTGTGCCTGTTTGTGTGTGCGTGCACGTGTGGACATTAGACTTTGCTGATCTGATCTGCTTGATTGCAATCAGACGTTATTTGCCATTTTATGCAAAATGGATGATAGGTTGTAATGTAATTTGCAACGCGAACAATGATGTCTTTAACGGGTTCTGCAAATTATATGTTATACGAATGTTTTGAGGGGGCAATATTACACCTTTTTTCTGTGGTTTGGTGACTTTCAATTTATAATTAGAAAAATGTTTTTAAAATGTTGTTACTGATACTCTATGAAGTAACCCGTGTGTGTGTGTATATGTGTGTTTATGTGATGCTATCGCGAAACCATGCTATTTCGGCAAAACTGAGAATAGGATATGGATAAATTCTAATTCTAAACAAAATTCCCTTTAAATTGAGTTATAAAACATGGCGGTAGCTCAAAAATTGACCAAGTTACAGCAGTAACTTTCCAAGTTGAAAACTCTAGTTTTGAGAAAAGTTTCAAGTTTTGGCGCTCTCACCTTTCAAATGTCCATAGCAACCAGTATCTCAGGGAAAAGATATTGACCCAAAACGTTCAAGAAGCGTAAAGTGGCTTGGCCGGTAATTTGTTGAAAAATGTGATCGATAGCGATTATTTTTGGAAAACTTTGGGAATAATTTGTTTCAAAGTTTAAATCTCTTGCCAACAATATATATGTATAGCTTACTAGTTACTTAGTCCACCTGTCAATGCATCCATTGTGTCATTAAACAAGTATTGCATAAGAACCCCAATTTGTTGTTCATCATTCATGATGTGTGTGAATGCTTTGGCCAACTCTTTGTAATTAGCTCATTAGCTCAAGTTGCCCCTAGTGTTCCGAAGCAAAGCCTCGAGCTGAGCGCCGCACTGAAGGGTACAGAATAATGGAAAACAATCCCTCTATTGGGCGGCGGCACATCAGTCCTGCTCGCACACCTTTCTTTGTCCATTCGCAGCCTGTGGTGTCACGAATGATAAGCCTCCTATTCTTATGTAAAACAGGTCGTCCATATGATCCTGCTGTTGGACTTGTGATGAGAGTGGCTCAAAATGCCACACGGAAGTCATTAATCAGAGACGAGCCAATGTTGCTGTTGGAGGTGATTGCAGCTTAAACTCTGCTAAAAGTTAAGTATGCCTTATGTTGTCGGGCAGAAATACCAGGAAGATTTACAAATGCTGAATGTCAGGCTAAACTTCTTATCTTGTTGTTAACACATAATCTTTAATATACCTACCTCCTATCATGCATCAAATAATGAGAACATACTGCAATTTTATTGTTAACGCTCAGTCCCAAGTATGAGAATTCTCATCTTTTAAAATACAACTAAAAATAATAAATAGTAAAGTTCAAATAAATGTTTTATGGACAGGCGCTGACACCCTTGACCAATGCGTACCTAATATAAGCCATTTGAGCACTGTAGTGCTAACTGTGACCATTGGATGGCAGTGTTTCCACACTTACTACACACATATTACCCACACGCAATTCAAAGTAAAGTATGGAAATCAATCTTTCATATGATACTACCCATATTTACATAGATATAGCACAGAACATCCTGGCGTGTCTCAAAAGATGAGTGAAAATGCTAAATATACTGAACCTCGAGAGCTTTCTTTTTTCGATAACACTTGGCACTAGAAAAGTTAAAAAAAAAAAGAAACAAATAAGTTAAACAGGGTTTTGAGGTGCAGGATTTTTATAAATCTTTGCAACTAATACACATCTTCCAAAGATACAGCGAATGGCAAAAAATACACAACAAACCAAGCAAGGTCAAGAAACTGTTCATGTCAAATTCAAAGGTAGAATGAAGACATCAATACGATCTTAATCCCGCACTACTAATATGGATCTTATGGACAAATATGCAATGCACTTTTTTTTCATAACCTCCAGTGCAATAGCCAACATTTCAGTGCAAAATCAGTTTGTGTTCCTTCAACATCCTCTCTGCCTGGATTATATTTTTATTTACAATTTACACAATGTCCCAACTTCATTAAAATTGTAAATGTCAAATATCACCTACAAGCTGTAATTACACATGCCTCTCCCCAATGATGTGGCATTTAAAAGCAAACAAAAAAAAAGAGATGGATCATGGCCAAAAACGGTAACAGGACAAAAATGAAACTCTGTCAAGGGTATTATAGAAGCGAAAAGGAAGGCCATAGATCAAAGCGCGGGACGACCATTTGTTCCTGAGGAATAATAGCTGTGATGTGCGCCAGACCCGCTGACCTGCTGGAAGAATAAAGCCGAGATGCGACTGCCTAAGAGCAATGACCTTGCGTGGATGAAACCTGCCTGAAAAAAAACGAGAGATGGATGGGACGAGGGATGCGTGAGCAGGGAGAAACAATAACAATCTATATAAAGGCTGATTCTTGTCCGACACGGCTACTCACTCTACTGGGAGACGACTGTTGACAGCTGCCTCTTAAGAGCTGCCTGAGAGAGGGATTTTTATTAGGCTTGAAGGTTGGAAAGATTATTTGTCATGCTGGAAACCGCTTTTCTTCAAGCTGCATAAATGTAAACGGAAAATTTAACTTCACTTGTTGTCTATTACAGATGAATCACAAGATTGACGATTTTAAAGTCATTTATTTAGTTCTGCGCAGGTGTAATCATTGACTGAAGAGAAAGCAGAAAAGTGAAAGATTTTTATTGTACTTTTCTCAGTTTGTAATTTTCTTTTATGGTTGATTCTTCATGGATAGGACTGAAAATGGTTCAAGTCATCTGGTTTTCACCTAGCAACAATAATTTAGTGCACATCCAATGGAGAGGAATTAGAACTACAAACTGTATCTTATGTTGAGCTTTTACTCTTTAATGTGCTGCATTACTACAGAAAAATGAAGCAACCATTTTAGAGTAAATATTATCTGGCTGGCAAACGACTGAACATACTGGTAGGCTAAATGCGAAATTTAAAATTTTTTCTCCCAAGTATGTTCAAAAAATGTATTCGCGTGTACAAAACGGCATTTTTACCGAATACGGTAAAACGTGTATTTGCAAAAATGTTGGAACATACAGTATGTAAATATATTTGAACAATTTGCATATATTTTTGAACATACAGTGGACCCCTGGGTTATGGCGTACCTAACTTACATTTTGTTCATGTTATGAAGTATAATATAAAGACTTTCCGTCCCTTTGTTACGGCATTTTTACCGCCTTACAACATCGATAACAATTACAAAAATCAAACTAGGCGGTCATTGTGTCACACCACGCTCATACGTTACTTAATGCGTCACTGCATACGTCACTAAGAAGCTGGTCTGCTATTGGTCGGCATCACGGTGTCACTCAGATGCTGATATGCTAAAGACTTGCATACAATATCGTATTTATTATGCATTTTAGTGCTTAAATAATACTTTGATTCGTTAGCCATGGGTCACAAGATTGCTAGTGATGTTAAAGAACTAAGAAAATTATTACGATGGAGACAAAGCTGGATATAATCAAGCAAGACGAGGAAGGCATGTACATCGTTACCCTCGCAAGAAATATGGCCGTAATCCTTTAGATATTTTTTTAGGATATTATTGAATTATATACATGTACAGTATATTATATATAAATAGTACTATACTATTGTGTTACTATTTTTAATATGTATATCAAATTTTAATGTTTTTACTTGGGGTTTTGCATGTATTATCTAATGACCATAGGTTTCCATTGCCCGCCATACAACAATTTTGACTTACGATCCCAACTTCGGAACGGATTAATTTCGTACGGCAGCAGTCCACTGTACTTGTAGGCTAAATTCTAAAAATGCACATTTTCAAATATGTTAAAAAAATCATTAGTCATTTGTCTCATCATGCATCTAATGTTATAATAAATTCCTATGATAAATTCAGCAACAAGAGCAATAATCATCAAACCTTTGCAATGACATTAGTCTGACCCAATGTGTTAAATATGACCTTATTTGGTGATCCCGAAAACAACTGTAAAATTGAGTAAAGTACCCACCAGCTTAGACAGAGGCTTTACTGTCAAGTGTAAGGGAAGCATCCAATGTGAGAGAAAAGTGGCAAGGAACAAATCAAAGGAAAAAGCCATTCAGCCACCTCAGAGATAGGTAACAAAAGGCTTTCCACAAGCTCTGGGCTTCTCAAGAGATAAAAGTCTATCTGAGAGACAGGGTGGCTGACTGGTGTTCATTGTGCTACCAGGGGAGGGTGCAGACAGTGGTGTGAAAGGAGCCATCAAGGTTGAATGGATGAGAAAAGGGGAGCAAATGAAAAGGGTTTGGATCAAGCATGCCATCGGTCTCAATAGGCTAAAATGACAGCATGGTCTATGGTACTCAACATTGGGCCACCAATGAATTAATTCATAAGGCTAGAAAGGGGATGCAAAAATGATCAGTATTTGATATTTTAAGACTTAAAAAAAGATATTACAACGTGATGCAAAATGTTTTTTTTTAAATCATCTTGATAATTATGACCATTATTTCTATATTTAAGGCACACTGGGTTGTATGGCCCCCGGGTTATAAGGTGCACCAGGATATAAAGCATAGCAGGTTATAAAGTGCACCAGAGGCACCGGGTTATTAGGCATACTGGCTCATAATGCGGAGATTATTATCATGTGCAATTTCAATGAGTGTGTATTTTTGGTCTTTTCCATATACTGTATGAGGCATACCAGGTTATAAGGTTCACTACGATAAGAGGGGTAGCAGGTTATAAGATGCACCGGGTTATTAGACGTACTGGATTTTTAAGGAGGGGTTTCAATAAACAGATCCTATTTTTATTCATTTAGATAGTATACTGCATAAGGCAGCACGGGTTACAAGGTTCACTAGGATACAATGGGCACCGGGTTAAAAGGCGCACCGGAGGCACCGGATTATCAGGTGTACCTGGTTCTAATATGCACCGTAATAAAAGGTGCAATGTCAATGAACAGGTCTATTTTTAGGAATATCCATGTACTGTTTAGGGTGCATTTGGTTATTAGGCTCACTAGGTTGTAAGGCGAACCTGGTTATAAAGCACACCGTGTTATAACATGCACCGTATTATAAAGTATAGCACATTGCGCTATAAGGCGCATGACTTCATATTAAAGGAAATAAACCAATACAGCAAACAAGTTAAACATGATTCATCTTGAATTCTGGATTCTGATACGACTGTATTTTTCTAACATGTAGACATTTGTAAACAGATGTAAAATACCATTTGGACCAAACAATGGAAGTATATAGGAACGGATTTGAATTAAAGATGATTAACGGAAAAGACAGCAACCATACATAAGGCTTATCAGTCATTTTATGTGGGGTGAAACATTTGAGAAAAAAATGTTTGAAAAATATGATAGTTCTCTTTGTTGTGGAACACCATTTTCAGATCATTTTACTGTGTCAAAGTTCACTCAAGTTGAACAACGATATCTGAACGACGGCCCTGTCGAAATCTCTCTCTGGATGTTTCAGCCTCGGTGATGTCCGCTTGCTTTTCATTTTGTTATATTTTGCTGATGTAATGTTGGTGCTAACAATATTCGCTGTCACATAAAATATCAAACCGGTGGTTTAAATCCGCGGCCCCAACCTCCGCCTCAATTGACTGTAACACGCTCAGCGTAACTAACCATTACACACAGAATGGATGCATTTGTCATCGAGACAATTTCAAGCCACACATGACCTCACAAACCTCTGGCAGGTGAACTTTAATCAGTAGTGGTGATTCACTACTTCTGTCTCCCTTCGGCCATTTCTCCTTCTCCAGACGCCAGGTGGTGTCACGGCTGTCTGCCGGAATGCAAATTTGTCCCCAACAATGCTTCAACTCTTGCAGTTTCCCCATTTGTCACAGGATATGTTCATTACCCACAGCCTAAAATTAGGGTGGCAACAAGACATCTCGGCTGTGCGATGAATCCACCTGCCGCTTGCCTCGTCATCTCTTGTTTCCAATTTCAGTGTCTCCACCCTCCCCATGAGGCAACGTCTTTTGCTCCTCAATGTCCTTCACATGCTTTTGCCTCAGTTTCCTTGACAGGTTTTCTTACTGACAAGCAACTCCAAGTTATGTTTAGTGTTAATTTAAAATTAGTGACAACAGGCAACAATGATTTAAAAAAAAAAAATTAATATAAGTAGCATTCATTGTGTCGCCATGCATGTGGCCCAATTAAAGACAAAGCAATCGGATTGCTCAAGTGTCTTACATACATTTACTTCCATGTACTTTGACTGACCTTTCAGTGTTGTGTGTCTTCTGAAGATCAGTTGTTCTGACTCAGCTTGTATTCTTTGCCAGCAGTCTCTCTTATTGATACCTCTGATGGTATTGATTGGCAGTGAAGGAATACAGATGGAATTTTTGGCAGTTTTTTGAGCGGAAAGGGTTCGTTTTATTTTCACAACAAAGGGTGTCTAGGGGTTAAAAGCCCTCCCACCTCTACAGAGTATACCATATTGTCCTTACAGTTGGTTGTGCTACTGTTGCAGTGGATCGTAAGGTGTTTCAATTCATTAAAAAAAGGAAATCACGAGCGTCCTATAACCTTGCAACATATAGTGGATGTTATAGTTGCAAAGGCTGCTGGTGTGTGATTCTTTTGTAACCTTGTCGTAAGGAAACCAAAGTCACACATGTTGATAGATGGAAGGCAGTAAACATTTCCATGCATGTTGTGTGTAAGCATGGCGAGGTCAGGCACGATAATTACATGCCACCTCATTTGAGAAGCTATTATTATTCCCATGCAAAGAACTATCAGCACGGCAGTATTGGGATGTGCTCATATCTCAACTGAATTGTGAAAATAAATGCAAACGTGGTGTTTTTTTGTTTTTCGGTAGATTGTCATCTGAGTACAAGAAGCATTGCAGCGCGAGCATAATGATCTAATAGATTCTTTATGTGCGAGTGGAGTTCAATGTCATCACACTGTTGAGTGATGTAGACTATGAGGAAAAAACTAGCAGAGGAGAGAAAGGACAAAAATACAAGCAGTATATCCTCGAAAAAACTTTTGAACAAATCAACCTTCTCAACTGTCAAAGCGACGTTTTATTTCGTATCACCTCTGACTTGGATTAATGATGATAGTGGGACTGGTCTGCACTGTAATGAATGCACAGCCTGTGAGCAGATTCTCCGTCACAGCAGAAGGGCAGCCGCCACGCCCGACAGTTGGAAGAAGACAACGCCATAGTCGCCACTTTCATTTCCCCTTTCTCTCCACCCCCACTGTGGTAATGGTTTCTCTGACCTCTGTCTCCCCATTACTGTACGCTTCACCCAACATCAACCGTCAGACGACATCACTCATCAACGCACATCCGACATTGTCGTCGTCCGATTCCCGCCTCATCCTCTGATGGCAGCCGGCATCTGTGAAGATCATAAAGATGAATACAGCTGTGTATAGAACGGTGTTGATGACCCCAATGTTAACTTTTACTGCTGTGTTTGTGGAAAATGCACCAGGAAAGGCTGGTATTTAAATCCTCATGAAGCTCCAGTGACCACAGTTATTACGCGTGGAGCAAAGTGTTTGATAACCAATGCTAATTTAAGATTTTCTGGACAAAGTACTTACTTCTACAAGTTATTCCACAATAATGTCTTAAAGCGGACACATTAAATGAGCTACATTTACAATTAATTGAAATTAGAGTGGATATAAAACATCTAGACACTCTATTCAAGGACCTGTTTCTTTTAAGAAAATTATCTATCTATCTATCTATCTATCTATCTATCTATCTATCTATCTATCTATCTATCTATCTATCTATCTATCTATCTATCTATCTATCTATCTATCTATCTATCTATCTATCTATCTATCTATCTATCTATCTATCTATCTACATCCATCCATCCATCCATCCATCCATCCATCCATCCATCCATCGCACACTATACAGCCATAGGAAGCTAATTAGCAAGCTAGCTTGCTTGGTAGCCACTGTGAAAGAAAGACTGAGTTAGTTTTCTTCTCCTGGATCTAACCTAACATTGCCCTCAGTGAAGATTAGGAAAAATACCTTTATCATGCAAATTCTATTTGTAATATGTGACATGAATTTTTCCTGTCGATGTTGGTAGGTTAGTTCGGCTATGACACTGTCAGGGATGAAAATCCATATTCCATGACTTGTTCGTCAGTGTGACAGTTGTCAGACTTACCAACACGCTCAGCTTGCAGTAAACGTAGCAATTACCTCCAAACTCAATTAATAAGCTTTCTGAAAACACTATCATGACTGTTACAGAGGCTTATCAGACCTTGCCAGGCTCCTCGCTTTCATCCCCTTTTTAACAGACACTGAGTCAATAATTTGGTTAAGCTTTGCAACATTACAAGTGTGTGTGTGTTTGTGGGTCTGCTGTGTACAAATGGGGCTTTAAAAATATGCAGAGTAAAATTACTCTAATCGGCTGAATGGGGGGGGGGGCTTGTGGCTTGCTCTCAGGTTTTGTTTTTGAGCTTTTTACATATCATTTCAGCTAACATTAACCAAATTAATTATCTTGTATATATATATATATATATATATATATATATATATATATATATATATATATATATATATATATATATATATATATATATATGAGTTCAGAGACGAGAGTGAGAGTTGAGGGCTCTATATGAAGACTTGACATGATACTTTGAAAGAGGGTCTGTCTGCAATAGATGCCCCCACCCCCTTGCGGTAAATGGTTTGTGACGAGTACTGAGTGATGCATTCTGGGATACCCACAATAATGTGTTCCGCACAGTGATTCTTACGGCACATCAAGACACATGCACAAGACCACAACAGATAATGAAAGAATATAGATTGAATTTTATGATATTTAGAACCATTTTTAGATTTTAAGTGGTGACTTGCTATAATATTATTGTAACATTTATGGTGAAAAACACTCTTTAGCTACGCTATCATTTGTAGAGATTTTTCTTAGCGCTGCACTCATGTTCGTTTTGACTTTTGGTGCCGTTTGACTCCGATGACCTCGGTTACATACGAAAGATGTGATCAGTTTTATGCGGCAGGGCTTTGACAACTGTTTTCATCTTCATGTTCTCATATTGATGAGTTAATGTGGTCTTTTTAGCTTTTCATCTGAGGCTGCTGCATGGCAAGGTGAATCTCCCCCAGGCTTTAATGGCCTGTTGTACAGCACAGAGTCAATCTGAGCCCAGACTGATAGATAAATCACAGCAAGGGAGAGATAGATGTGGGATGAAGATGGGCTAAATGCTGCAGGTGTACTTGTCGTGATCCACTTTTCTCCAATCTCTGCTTGTGCAATAATTCAGTTGGGGGGGGATTCCACTCCTCAACTTTCCCTCTTACTATCAGAAGAAAAGATAAACAGATTGAATTTTGACATGATGGCTACTCCATTTGGCAAAGAAATTGACTCCAACATCTTCATTTCCTTTCCCAGTGGCTTTAAGACCTCCATCATACATATGACTAAATTAATCTACGTCTTTGAAAGTGCCAGTCAATCGAGATGTGTTTGCTGTGCGCTGTAAGGTGCTTTTCCCCATTTGATGATTAATTTGATGGAAGTGTTGTGAAAGAATGAACATCGGCACATCTGACAGACCTTTCCATCAATCAATTTTGGTTTTAAAGATGATGATATCCATTTTTTTTTTCATGTCACACTCAAGCTTGACAAAAACGAATACCCCCAAAGCACATGATTTTATCCAACATGATTATTCTTGTTAGTGAGCCTCAAAGTCAATGAGCTGTCTGACGGATCTTAAATCAGTGGACTTCCAGGTGTGATCTGCCATTTTATTCTAATTTGTCAACATTTGATACGAGTTAAAACACAATGTGCAGTTTACAATTCCATTTATATAAATAGCAATACTCTGATACAAAACTAATTAGGATAATAACCAAAATTTCCATACGATTGTCAACATATATACAAAGTCAGTTGTAAATTCCTACCCAAAATCAACCATTAGTGTTTGCTTACTGTTTAACCACAATAGTTTTATTTGAGTTTTATTCAAATGTGCGTTGTCATTAGAGATGCCATTTCTAACTAGACAAACAAGAAATAAAACAGATGTTCACAAACTACCTACTGCAGTTGTGGACTAAAATGCATTGGGAAATACCACTAGGAACATAGTTCTAAACTTTAACAAATCACACAGGAATGGCACAGAACTATATTTTAAGTATTTCTAAATGCTGTGTACTTGTTTGGGGTACCTTACGAAGCAAGCATATTCCATTTTTGGAATTGAATTGGAACTGTTCCCTACAGCAGCCAACACAGCTTTGTCAACCTATGAAAAGGTTTATATTTTCATTTTAAATCATTTACTTTTAGCTCCAGAACCCCTCACATACACTGTGAAATTCTGGGAAATTCTGATTCAGCGTTCATTTCCAAAGATTCATTCCATGCTCTGATACAAAGTAATAAATTGTTTTAAATGCCGCTTAATGGCTTTTGTCTGATAATCTTAACGTTAGATTAAGAATGATAGAGTAGGTCAAATCTGGATAACAGCTATCATAGATCCTGGCACGTAGTGTTAATTGGTTATTATTTTTACAGCGCTTATCTCTTTACCATTAATATATAGTGCAAAGACCAAAAAGTAAATATTGTTCCTCAATATGGTACATGGTACATTTACGTGTGTAAAGTTTTTTTTTACGTTACGTGAGCTTTTTCTGATGAGCCTTGATTTCATAAAGGTTGGGAAACACTGACCTACATTGCCAAAGGTAATAAAGTCAATACTAGTGTTATGACTGCCCATGTAAACAAAGCCAGCGATGTGGCGAAACGCTAAATAAACAGCAGATGTTGTTCTGTTCATGAGGTGATAGACATGCTGACCTCTTGACAGCTTCATTCTGCGCACAGCTGGGAATCTAATGTTTCGTTGTTGTTTTTTCTTTTTTTCATCCCTAATTAGATCATTGGTTTCGAGCTCACTCGATTAAAAGTGCAATTTACATTAATTATTTTAGATTAATCTCACAGCACTGGTGTACAATTCATGATGAAAGTACTTTTGCACACACAGACACCCTCGGCGTATGTTCAGGTTCCAAAAAATGTTGATTATATTCTCTTGTTTTGCACTTAGACTGCGTGGTTTCTTTGTTATGATGTGATGAATTCATGTCTGTTGTGCTCCTTAATTATATTTTTTAAGTTGGTGTTTTGCTGCTACATGATATGGCCTCTATTTTAATTTGGATTTAGGGTATTGGGTGTAACTTGATCATTATCATATCAAGTCTTTTAAAATGAGTTGTTTTAAACTTTTTAGGCCAAATGAGTTTTTCTGATAAAGTAATCCCATTTGTTGTTGATACAGCACTTTTTGCAACTTTTGAAATCCAGGATCGATCAAGTTTGATTATTCCGCTTTTGGAATCCACCATCGCTGAAAGGCATGCGTACGCTTAGCGAAGTCTTCAAGAGCAAACACCTGCACTGAGCTTCTACATAAGGCAATAATCTCAAATGGATCAGGCATTTTATCAGATGTGGAGCAGAATTCATTCATTTTTAAATTGTAGAGCCGACTGAAGGCACTTGAGGAAAAAAAGAATGAAACAAACAGCCAGATTTTTGGATTAGATTTTTTTTTGGAAGCAAACAGTAGCGGTATCTATGTTGTTGTATTTCTGTGCTTTGTAGCATAAAATGCCATGCCAAGTATGAGACAAGGTATTAGTATCTTCAAAAAAAGTGAAAAAAAATGTCATAGAAAATCACGAGGGACTAATGTGCTCCTGCCAACTCCACCTCCACTTGGATGTTGTCTTAATCCTGAAGCGTTTTGGGAGCTAAGCCCCAATGTTGGCTCACAGAGACAATTCTCTCTGGCTTGATCTCATCGGTTTTTCTGTGATGACTCCCAAGCCAATGTTCTCGCCCCATTGTTGTGCTGTGACTTGTGTCAACTCCCAATTTATCGCACTGTGAGTGGGCAGTTTTTTTTTTTTTTTTTTTTTGTTATCATCATGAAAGCATTCACTGCGCCTCCTTTGCTCCCTTTCCTGCTCCTTTGCTCCCACTCAGCTTTTTTCCTCCTCTCTGTTCTGCTCTGTTTGTCACCACTCAAGTCTTACACTAAAATCACAGCTTTCATACAATGCGGTCACAATTCACAAGGCTGATTATCCCGCCAACGTTTAAATTCCGTTTTTGTCATCGACCTGAACTCAACTTTCAGCTCAACACTGGTGCAAAGTGAATAAACCTTGTTTTGAATAGGGTTGAGGTTAATTGCGCAAAATATCTATTTTTAGAACAAAGCATGGTGCATGTGAGCTGGCTGTATTGCTCTCGCATAAAACTCAAGCAGGTTTCTTAATTTTAATTAAAAACATAAAAATAATAATAAAAATAATAATATTATAATAAAAATTATAATAAAAGGTCCATCAAGTCAAAGGTTTACAATACATACTCAAATAACTCAATCAAAATAAAGGCTAGCAGTTGTCCAGACGCTCCTTCTCTGGGATAAAGGCTCTTTCCTTAAATTTCAAAATGTAATGCAGGTAAAAAAAATGACATTTTAATGTCTTCATTTGTCATTCTGTTTTGCAAAGCGGACTGGAGTAAATCATGACGATTCACGCTTCTATTGATTGAAGCCAAACTCATTTTCAATCAAATCATTTGAATCAAAATTCATAGACCCAAAAACCAGAATTATTAATTCATGAGACAAAGATTCCCAACTGTAATGTTTATCACCTACTTTCTCAGCAGAAAACATGCTCACCGCTACACAGCATGGATGTCGGGTTTAGTATTGTTAAATTCAAATACATAGGTAGTTCTTCAAGACTGTTAGTTTTCACGCATAGCAACTGCAGGAAGGGTAATGCAACAAGAACGTTTGTCAATGGCCAAAAAAAGTAGAGAAAGAAGAAGTTATTGTTTTTGATTTGTTGTGTTTTTAACGACTGCCACAGCCATAACGAAAGAGCAGCCCGGCAATTTAAAGCTACTACATTGTGGACGTAAACAAATAACCTCAAAGTATAAGTCCTCGAATGTGCGACTTCCATATTATTGTTTTCCCTGAAAATTAGCAACAAGAGTTTCGTTAGCTAGACCGCACCGGAGTGGACGTTATCCAACAGTAAATCTTACCGTTTCACCAAAAAAACAAAACAACATTTTTTTGCATACTTTGCAGTGTTTGTCCATATGATGAAATGCTCTGGATGTTGTTCTCTTCCAAAAGGAATTTTTATTATATATTATAGGACCAGAGTGGTATTGTGGTCTGAAAAGAGGGTTTTTGCTTTTCTAAACGCTTGTCCGAAAGTTCGGACCTTATGCGTATCGACGAGCAAATGTGATGTCATTTGTGATCAACCCTATTACAGTGAGCATAGCTAAATGTGTTGTACTTGAGATACTTTGGTATTAAATTGCCGCGTGACGGCAATGTGGAAATAATAGATGCACGGCATTTGCATAAATATCACTTTGGGTGTCAAACATTATCAACAAAATTCTTATTAGCAGCAAAACTGCAGACATAGATTATTTGCAATGTAATGTGTGTGGCAATCAGTCACAGTCAAATGCCCCCATCCCCACTACACACAATTTCAACCCACTCAAAAAGATAGAACGACGACCACTCAGGACTAATGAATATTCATAACCCTTTGGTAATGGCCATTTATATAATCAGCAGAGATGGGCTTGGCGATGGATCTGGGTTAATTATCAGGAGCGGTTGAAATTGCATTCTTCTCTTCACTGATGCGAGTGAATTACTTTGCTATGTGCGAGTGATAGAGGGAAAGCGGGATAAGATGTGGGTGGATTACACAAGGGGACGTCAGGCATTCTTCTTAGTTAACCCGCTGGATTTGGAGACACAAGTGTTTTTGCAGCTTCCAGGAGTTGTCTGAATAGAAATATGTAGCCAAGATCTACCGGGCAGCTGGGCCTGCACAAGTGCAGATAGAGGGAAAACATGTTCCTAATCCTTCCCTGGGTATGACCCTCTTAACCCTACCATTGTGTGGGAGGCTTCAGAATTTCCACCTGAGAGCTCGAGTCTCTTGCCAGGTCCTCTTGTAATTGTTTGAGAAGATGAGGATTCCGCTTGTATGTTTGGCTTCATCCAAATGACGAAGGATTTTGTTTTTAAAACAAAATCAGATGTAGCTAAAACCCCCGTTTTCTGGGTTTGGTCATGTGACATTCATAAGCTGAGCCGTGATTTTCTTTCTTTTTTTTTCCACGGAACCTCGGCGTTTGTGATCTCATTTTCTGTTGAAAGCATTTAGCACAGACTGACATGATCAAATTATTAGAACACTGCACCAACACGTCAGTAACATCCTTGTTAACCTTTACTTGTGGGGATTGCCCCCTAGTGGCGAGTAAAATAGCAATTCCAGCTCAAAATAAAAACTTTGATAGTGCATTCTTCTGTCTCCCTTTGTTTACCTGTATATGTCCCTTTGGGGGCAAGTAAAATGTAAATAAATAAATAAAAACTGCAGAAGAGCCACACTAGACTATAAGCACTAGGGTTCAAAGCATTAGAAAAAAGTAGCGTCTTATAGTGTGAAAATTACTTTAGTGATACTTCTGCTCAAGTACAGAATGTGAGTATTTTAACCCACCTTTGACTTTTGGACAACATTGACATCAAACAGAATAATGTGGTTTAAATCCACGCAGCATTTTAGTCCGGCAGACTAAAAAAAATGTCAGCACATGCTCTGCAGAATCTCTCTGGAGCTTTACTCAAGTGTCTCACCCAACAACACAGTCGACCACTGATGACAGAAATGTCAGGATGTGATAAATAGGACTTTTTTTTTTTTCTTTTAGTTTAAAGGTGTACCGGTAAGCTCCTTCAAGCGGGGATCAGGCGCTAAAGAGGATAAGGAGTGCGTAGGTTCAAAAAAAGCGCCGCAATCCGAGGAAGCGCCGGCGCTCGCATCTACCGAGACGACGAAGGTTCTTCTCCCTTGTCTCTCGGTAGAAATTTGCCGTCTTTTCCTCGTGGGGCATCAATCACCCGGCCCCACGTCACTGTAAACCATTCACGTCGCTATCCTTGCGCCCCCAAAAAAGAATGGCCTGTCATTTCTATGGTTAAATTCAATCCCATCCACTTGAACATGCATCGACAGGGACCCGTTGGGACGAGAGTGTCATTCATCGCGCTTCAGCTGCTGTTGTTGCCGTTTGTGTGTGTGAGCGCGCCGCAGCGGCCCAGATTTGTCTTGGAGACGCCGGGGAAAGATGATGGGAGCGCAACGTGATCGGCAAAGCAATAGAGCATTTAAGCTTGCATCAGACAGCGTGAGATTATGATTTTTCCCCCCACTTCTTCTGTCTATTTCAGGCGGGAGCAGAACACAGCTGTAGACCTCTTGTCTTTTTAGCCCCCCTCCTCATCTCTAACTCACCCCACTGAGCTTCAATATTGCCAATTTTAGGGTCACAATAAGTCCTCGCAGGCGGGAAAATGGATGAGAGGTCAGGACGCCTGCCTGTAAATCCCGCCGTGCATTTTCATTTCTGTGTAATCGTTTAAGACTCGGAGCAGGCTTCAATCTAAAGCTGGGGTCAAGGCAGATATATATTGTACAATTTCATGTTGTCGCTTTTGAGTTTTAGTATTGAAGAAGAAAGACACCAACTTGAGCTCATCACCACTGTTTCATGGACATGTTCTAAATTTGTTCTACAGCCGAACAGGAAAAAAAACATTCCGAAATATAAAATTAACCCGTTTATATGACGTCCCCTTAATTTGGGGATTAAATTCTGGTATTTTCTATGCTACATTGTATAAGACGCAACAACACATAGGCAAAAACCTAAAAACTATAACAAAAGAGACTAAATTCCATCTTCCTAAACGCATCGTATTTCCTTGTGTTCATATCTGGAGTTCCCATATTGTGAGCGGTCAGTGAACGTAGCGCCAATGTAACGATGAGTGCACTCACCATTTGTGCTCTACCAAGTTAATGCTTGTATGTATATGCCAAAAGACTGCAAATAATATATGAGTCAAATGGAATATGGTATATGTTTCACATGGTCCAAATGTTGACACTTTTAATTGAATCATCTTGAGACATTGTAACCTTGACATGATCCTCTTCATTTTAGTAATATTCCTGTGTGTGAACAATGATGGCCTCGTACGTTGGTTCAGTCTCCTCGCTTCTTGGATTGAAAATCAACAATTGAAATAGTCAATTGTTGTCCCCATCTTGCTTGTATCATTATATTAATGATGGTAACGTAGAATATGGCCGATAAAAAAAAAGATCTGTTTGTTAAAATTCAGTTTGTGGCTGACGGATCAATCTCCTGATTATTTTTTTGATTAATTGATGAGGGGCCAGAAGATTCAAATCAAAATGTATAAAAATAAGGAATTATTAGTTGATGCGCACTATTAAAACATTAATTTGCCCATACTTTAAAAGCATTTTTCTCAAAACTGGGGATTTCAATTTGGCAACATTCAAATTACTGTAACTTCATTGATTTTTGAGCTACCTCCCTGTATTATACATCATTTTAAAGGGGATTAACTATATAAATCATTTTCAGACATAGGGCTGATTTTGTGAAAACACATCATCTATATGGACCAATTCATACTTACTTTTTTAAAAGAATCTGAAATAAGATATATGTAAAAATGAGTCAAAAAATATGCTAATAGCGCCAACATAAGCGCTGAAAAATCGAAATTTGACAGCTGCTAAAGAAATTGAGTGAGTGCACGGACAATGCTAATGAAGCCACTGTTGACCTACCATTGTTGTTTTTTGTTTTTTGTTTTTTGTTTATTTTTAATGCCGTGTTGATGCATCTGCAAGGCCTACGTGACTATTCCACATTTCTCGTCAGCGGCCTAATGAGCGTCTTGTTGTGGCTGGCATTTAAAGTACGGGAGATAGCATCTATTCTGATTATTTCTGTTTGTGGGGTCTGTTTTGGTGGCTGCTTGATTCTGCCCACAGCATGCAATCATTTTCTTGTCTGAGCTGCACAAATCATTACAAAGAAAGGTCCTCGGTAAACTAATTACCTTTTCTTTTTGTTTGCATAAGCCTGTATGTGGTCATATCAAACCACCCAGGGAAAATTAGTCATTCAACTGAGATGGCTACATTTATATTGTACAATCCGCTCTTAATTAAAATCCAGCCTCAATGAATAGACCTGTGCAGATTTTTTATTTATTTTTTTTAATAATAATGATAATACTCTTGTGTGGAGTTATTCCATTGTTGAGAAACTGAACCTTTGACACACTTAATGCGCCTTTTCAGTGGGACTGAAAAAGGTTAGTATATATGCGCCTCAGTCGGTCTCTGAGGCCCAACTCGGGTCCACTATTCATCAGGGAGACCTTAGTGTTCTCCTGTCAACTGAAAAAGGGGAATATCCTTGCCTAAGTGTTCACCCTCTCTGGGGACGGCAGGCACAAACCGTTATGCACCTTTATTTGGCTTATATATCTGTTTAATGCATTATTGGGCACATAGCTGTGAAATATTTACATTATTCTCGACACAGGCGAAGAGAGTTTGCAACGTGCGGGCAATCTAAAAACAATAAAGAGCAGTCTATATCTTTATCGCTGCCATTTTATGAAATGACTTGAGGCAGGAGATGATTTTATTGCGTGAATGTGGTGAGTCCACTGCTTTCTTGCCACGTTTTTGGAGCCCTTTAACTTGACAGCTTTTATGAAGTGTGTTTTAATGCTGCGCAACAATGAAGGCACAGAGTAAGCCGTGCTGTCACATTCTGCCCCACAAATAATTTGTTCGCTGATTTCAGACATCGGAAGGTCAGACCTACAGTAGATGAAACAGGTGAATTCTAAAAATGCAAAAATGAAGTGTCTTTCTTTTGCTGTTGCTGTGCAAAAAGCTGCGTCTAAAGGTCATTAATGAGATTATATGCAAAAAATCCCTGCACAGTGCAATTGTGAATGTCATATTGCTCCTCTCTGCTTGCCTGTTCTGCTATTTTGCTTTGACTGATTAATCGGCCTGCAGATTAGATCCGCTGAGTGGCCCTTCAAACATCAGCCGAAATCAAGGTAGTTTAAGAGTGTACCCGTCCCGGAAATTGAGTCCAAAACCAGTTGAGCTGACAATCTTAAACGATGATTGTGTTCAATATTTACAACGAGAAATCTTTGTGAATTATCTGAGCAGCCTAAGCACAATATGATCAGAAATGTTAATTGCACTTTTTTTTATCGTTATATATATTTTAAGACTTGAAAATCCTAAGCAACTATGTACTTTGTTTTCTTTCAAGCCAATCTCAGGGAAAAACAAATGAATGTTTACATAAGTGAAATGAGGTTCACTGGGAGGTAACTTTGTGTAGAATGTAGTGTGCAGTATATTTTTCAAAATTTGAAAAATCTTTATTTTGCACAGTCAGCAAATTCCAACTGAGTACTTATTGTTGGCTCCCAAACCAATTTTATGCAGAAAAAAGTGTTTACAATAGTAAAATTCTAATAATTTTGCTATTTTCGTGTTTTTTCATCATTGATAATTTGGGACAAATATATTCATACATTACCATATATATTTTATTAGATAGTATAGGTGTAACAGCCACTTCTTGCCACATTGTTGATAGATATCTTAACTTAGCCAACCAGGGGACGCTGGAGGATTGCTTTGCAGTCTTATCTTTTCAATCAATCAATCTTGCCAAGGTTCACCTCTCCGCGAAAACCATGAGACTAATCAGCCATGGTGGAAATAAAGCCGAAGCGTGGACATTCTAATCTTGCGCAGCATGGATGTTGCCACAAAAGCAGATGGATCATAGATGGACAACATTTCATTCAAAAGACCCATTAAAAACCAAACAAAACAAAACTACGGAGCTGCACTCAAGACTTTTCCAAACTGACTCATGACTCACAGTGCACTTCAACAAAGATAAAACTGAAGCATAGCTCAACTTTCGGCTCTCGAGACGTAGCCCTCTCATGCATCTTAGTGAGTTTATTGCTTTCCCGTGTATGACCTAATGAAGATGTGACCCCTGAACAGCTTGGCCACTCAGATGCACAAATGTTTCCATGAACACGCAGGCCAGACCGCCAAACAGCTGCTGCTCGCCCAACCACATCGATTCCCCGCTCAAGCAACAAGCTGCAGGGGAGGCTGGACAACACTAAGTAAGGTCATTTGGTAATCGCGTATACGAATATACGGAAACACACAAATCATGCCTTAGCTGCATCAGTAGTGATTCGGCCAACACGTTAAGCATTTCTTATCTTATGCTGCAAATGTACTTTAAATTAGATCTATTTTTTCCCCAAAATCTTTGCCTGCGAGTGTTACACGTGAAAATAAAAATTGTGAGTAGGATGGACAGAAGTCTATTACAGTAGATAAGACAAGTGCAAGTAATTTACACATTCCATATTTTTTCTTTGTTGTGTGCAATCATGTCAAGTGAACCGTGAGGGTCCAGTTGAGTATGTGAGCAAATCAAGAATCAATGTAATGATATGGCCCATTAAGTTATGAAATGAGGTTGTTCACAAATTGTTTTGCTTCTAGTATGTTTCTTGAATCGGGTTGTCTTGTAATGACCTGCAAAGACAAACGCTTCTATCAGCGAGCCGTCTCCATGATGCTTTCTACTTTTCTGGATGCGGACTAGCGTTTAGGATTCGTTTATCAGCTAAAGATCAATCTTGACAGCTTTGAGGCGAAAGCTAATCTATCATGTTAGTTTGTTAAGTCATAAACCGTATGAGCCAATGTTTAATGGCGATTTCATTAGCCTGGTGTAGTTAGATGACTAATATATATATATATATATATATATATATATATATATATATATATATATATATGTGTGTGTGTGTGTTCTGCTTTCAGCCAGCTATGCAAATTTTCTGATATTAATTGCATCAACATGAAGTTAATGTGGCGTGGCGGGTGTAATTATAAACATAATATTGAATGCAGTCAACCTGTTATGATTGGGGACACATGGGAATCACTAAGCAATCATGTCTGCTGCTTGATGTTTTAAACATTGTTTGGACAGCACAATCTTGCAAAGTGGTAACACCTTGCTTGTCGCCACTCAGTATATCATCATTGCTCTTTTGACACGGGCAGTATTTGATCTTGACATCGAAAGCATTTCACATCACTGGGAGAGTGTAAAAAAAAAAAAAGGGCACTGGGGAGCTAAATTTTTACCCAGATGGTGATAACATGTCAAAGTTCAAAATGGCACGACCACTTCATTATCACACTATTAGGAGTGTGCCTTCCATTTGCAAAAATACTGCGTGGATGATGTGGAAGAAATTGAGGCAAAAATGGTCAAAATAGTGTACAATGGTGAAATTATTGTGGATTTATCTTTGTTTTATTTTGCATATCTAAACATCAGACACAATGATTATTTTCAATTACAAGTTTCACATTGTTTAAGAATTTATAATCATAAATTACAATCCTTCTTAAGATTTCCCATAGAGAAGTCTCTGAATACGCTTCCATTGTCCAAAATGTAGAGAATGTCCATAAATATCACCTGTAAATGCTCCATTGTCTCTTTCAGTGCATGAGCGTAGGACTTAATAGTAAAGTTAGCGTCTGTCATAATGTACCTCCTGTGGATCACACTTCATTAACTCAACTATAGCTTACAAGAGCACAGGGGCTGAGAGGTGACAAGTTATTGATTATGAATACGCCACATAGCCCTCCGCCAGACCTATGTTGGCTTTGTGTACATAGTGATGATTCAGCACTTAAACTGGAGCACTGATGTTGAGTCAAATGAGAGAGGAAAGAGGAGGAAGGTGGTGGCACACTGCCAAGCCATCAGTGGAGAATGGGTAGTGGGCGGAAGAGTAAGAGTAGCAGAATGGGGGCCGTTGGTGATGCCGTTCAGCGCTCGGAATGATGGATAACCTTACCAAGAACACAGCGATGCACAAATGAAAAAAATCTCTTATATAAAAACTGAAAGGCATTGAGTAAATGAATATTCAGCAGTGTCATACTCTCACTGTAACGCAAACATACTTGGCGGCGCACACAAATAATCACACGCAGTCAGATGGAGGAATCCACCCACACGCCCGTTTTTTTCTTACTATTAAAGCATTTCTTTGGCTCTGATGACTTGTCGCTTATCTTAGGCGTTGTGAAGATGTGAGACGTTGGGGGAGGGAAATGCAGAGATGGCGCACAAGCCAACGCTATTCTGCTGATTGCTCCACTTTGAATCCTTTCAAAGTAAAGGATGAATCACTCGTGCGATACAGACATCATCAGATGCTTTGAACTCAACCACCATAGTGCATTTGTTATCAATGCATGGGATTGTTCTGATTTTCTTATTCATCTCAGACCTGGAATTGTTTACAAAAAAATAGTTCCCCCGTTAGAAATGTTGCGTTTAATTTTTTACAGTTTTTTTTGTGACTATGCTCAGTTTTGAGGTAGTTTTTAGACCTTCCCCTCTGCCGTTCTTTGTCTTTCCCTGTCACACTCTACAGTTCCCTTGTGGGTTTTCATCCCCTCTTACTCTTTTGTCAAGTTGCGAAAGAGAGTGAATATCTATTTTAAGCGGTATGCCATGCTCCATTCGCACCCACAGACAGAATGCCGAGAAAAAAAGACTGGCGTGGGTAAAGCGTGGTGAGGGTGTAAAGACGAGCTGCTACATCTCACGCCGGCTACCTAAACTTACCTTATGAATGCCCATGGTGTTAGCAAAGGTGCTGCGGTTGTGATAAATTGGAGATCATAACAAAGGCGAGACAGTTTGGGGAAATTATTAACAATTAACAGTTCTTATATATTATACAGCTTTGTCTCAATTCCGAAGTCTATTTTTTGAAATTTACATATGTTGGGTGCACTGGGTTCTATGGCGCACCAGACTAAAAAGCGCACTAGATTATGAGATTCAACGGATTGTAACATGCACTGTATCAAGACGTGCAGTCTCAACAAACAGGTACATTTTGGGAAATTTCCATATAAAATGTCCGCTGAGTTATAAGGCACACTGGATAATACAGTGTGCACCAGTATACGCACCAGTTCATAACATGTACCATACTGAAAGGCGTACTTTCATTTCATAAGTCTTAATTTTTCTCATTTCCGTATATAATGTGCACTGTGTTATAATGTGCATTGTACAAATCGTACCGTGTTTTCGGACAATAAGGTGAACATAGAAAACAATTCGAATTAAAGATGACCTGAAAAGCTGACCTCCATACATTAAGCACACCTAAATATAAGACACACTGTCGATTAGGAACATGAAAGGATTAAGTTTGTCAATAAATTGATCAGATTTCCAGACCAAAAAGTTAACACAATGTCTTATTTGTAAATATATTTTCTCTTAGACTGGAACCAAAGGGACAGTGTGACTACATATTGAACTTTAAAATATCTCTTGATAGTAAATGCAAGTAAAGTTTTTAGGTGCTTTTACAAAACTGCTTTCACGGCAAACATTTGCTTGCTTTTTTTTTTTTAGCTCATGGCTTTTGCCCAATACTAATTGAACAATTTATCTCATGTCAGATACAGTGGCGATATTGACTAGCCATGATTGATCATCCTAAAAACCATATGTGTGCAGACACGTGGTTTTTTTTTTTTTTTTGCGTATTTATTTTTGTATATTTTTGGGTGCTCTGCTTTTGAGTGCGAGATAGGAGCTGCAGTCCTCTAGAGACTGAGTCCTTGTCTTTGAAACATCTCACCCCGTTCTTGTACAGCCGAGTGTGAGATGACTCACAAGGCAATGCGGCGGGTGCTCGCAGCTCTCAGGTAATGAGAAATGATGTTGGTGTCAGCGGTGGGATCGTCCAAATCATCCCTGAGCTGAGTTACATAATTCAAATATCATTCCTTTTCCTCCCGCTCCTCTTTAATCCGTTATCATTGCCTTGTCCTCTGGCACGCTCTCCCTCGCTTCAAACAGATCAGATTTCGATTCCTCTATGTTCCGGTGACATCGCCTCTCCTCGGAGAGACGACTTCAGGGATTGGAACGGGGAGCAAGTCAGCCGTCACAGCAAAGCATGCTGGGAAAGTCCAGGGGGTGAAGAGATAAAAAATGTATATTTCTGTATGAGGATAACATAGATTTTGAAATCTTTTGATCTTAGTATTTTTAACATTAACTGGTGTCTGGACTTGTTCTTGTGCTGGTTTGTTCTGTTTTTACCACTATGGGCGGATTATATGTTATGAAATAAAAACAAAACTACATAATACTGTAAATATGATGCTTTTTTTCCGAATAAAATGATCCAAAATATTTCCATGGTATTATACAAAGATTTACAAAACTACATCAAAAATCAAGATGTTCACCAGTACTTAGTGTTTTAGAGAAAAAAAGCAACCTCTGGCGACATTTTGGCAATTGTCGGCAACCTAGAATGAACCCCGAGAGCCACCAGCTTCACTGCCGCTCGCCAACGTTCACCCTTCAGCGGGATAGAGACTTAAGGGTGATTTGGCCACGGCAGACGTATTATAGACAGGGTTTTGTCTTAGTCTTTACTTGAATTTATCGTAAAATGATGACAGATTGTTTTTGTTGTGTTTTAAAGCTCTGGTGTATTCTAAACAATACAGAATAGGATGACTAGTAATATCTTTCCCTCCGCTCATGCAAGTTACCAATGTTGCTCATGCGCAAAGCTGATATTACATCGCAAATCCCTGTGATAGCAGATGGTGACAAGAGCGATTCCAAAAACAGGCATCCGCAAAAAGCATTTTCATAGGCTCCTGCGAACAATGCCTTGATGCAACATATTGAACTCAACTGCCCGAGAACTCCATTTGTGCCCAGCTATGAGGAACGGAAATGGAGTGCACCAGATTGGTTTTTGCAACCTGAATGGAGAAACTTTCTGGGCCGATACTGATTCTGTATTGGGCAGATTGAGGTGAGATAGAGTGGAGAATATAAGCGAAGAGATGAAGTTGACCCCAACCTTTTCATTTCTGGCCCCCTCCCTGCTCTCCGCCCCTCACTCTGCTCAGCCATGCAAGCACTTGCCAAGCAAGGAAGTGGAGCAACATCGAACTCTAACTGTGAACAGGGAGTCACTGCAGCACCCCCCCCCCCCCCCCCCCACACACACACACACACACACACACACTTGTCTTCCGTGTGATTCATTGTTCACTTGGACTCACTCAAGCACAGAGTTTTCACTTCCTGTGTCCGTACGCAGATATGTTGCCGCTTCTCTTCCTTCGCCCTCCACTCCTTCTTCTTTTCAGGTTCAAATCTTAGATGCATTGGATTGTCTCCTTTCATCACCCGACCATTTGTTGGGAGGACGGAGGAGAGTGTACATACCCGAGAGAGTGTGTGTTGAGGCGTAAAGGACCCTCTCAGCCCAAAGCCAAGCCCTGTCCATCCAACAGAGCGCCCAGACGGTGTGATTCAGCCCTCCTGAAGCCTCGCCAAGTATTACTCACACGCGCACACACATTCAGAGAAAGTCACAGACATCCCCTCTGTAAAGTCACCAAAGCAAGGCCGGAGAAGAGGTGGCAGGAAGACGAGGAGTGGACGGGGTGATAGTCAAGCCTCAAGGCAAGGTGACCTTCAAGCGTGCGGGCGAGATGTGGAGACTGACAAGGGTGCAGGTTAACTCTGACTTCTTACAAACTTCTCTTGAAACACGTTCAAGTCCCTTCAGGGCAAACGCATAAATGGATGTGTGTATATGAGGCAGCGGTCATGTTTTGAGAATTGCATGCATGATTTAGTAGGAGATGAAAATCGTGAAGGAGTTGCGAGAAATGAATTAAACTCACATTTTTAAGAAAGTTGATGCTACCGCTACAAATTTACCATAACGCAGCAAGTGCACTTTTATGTTGGGATTTTCACATGATAATTGCACCATTAAGAAATGTAAACTAAAGGCTCAATCCAATATTTGGAACTGAAAAGGAAGGGCTAAATAGTTTATCACTGGAATCAGTTTAATTAGCCTAAATTAGAGTGAATAAATGGTAAGAGACTAAAATACTAATTCTGTTATAGCTGGTTCAAAAGGCAATCTTTTCATCAAGCAGCCATCATTCCACTAATATTAATAAAATGTGATGATTGTCATCTGACATTGCATTCTGTATAGGCCAGCATTTTTAATTACATCCCATCCCAGGCTGGGCAATACTGGAGCTAAAGGATATTAATTAAAGATACGGAGGTCTCTTTTTCTCGTTTTTTTTTCTTTCAGCCAAACTGTCAAATGTGATTCCCATTGCTTCATAGTAGAGCATTTGTTTGAAGTAGCATCATGGCGAGTCATCCCATGTGTTTTTTTTGTTTTGTTTTTGGTGGGGCTGTTCATTGGGAAGATTTAAATGCATTCTTGAGGAACCCGTTCGTCTCAGCAGGCTGACCACACATCTGGTAAAAGCAAAAGTATTTTATGCAATTTAAAAGTAAAATCTCACATGCACATCAACAAGAATTCTCCTTCAAGTTATTTGTTTTACGTATATATATATATATATATATATATATATATATATATATATATATATATATATATATATATATATATATATATATATATTACATTCTTAGACAATCATATAAATGGAAAAACTGTGATTGCAACTTTATTTACTGTAGTGCTTTTCTCACACAAGATGCTGTTTGTGTCGTTTTTTGTGCACTGCAAGTATAATTTGATTTCAGTGCTTCAAAGGGCTTTCAAAAAATTATAAATACCAATATGAATGAAAAAAAATGAGAGGCAAAAGTAAGAAAGGTGGCAATATAATAAAATAGAGCTGGGGGTGGGGACGGCTGGTTGGGCGTAGTGTGACAAGCGACATAACGTCCTCTGAGATGCATTTGGACAGAGTGAGCATCTGTCAAAACAAGGCAGCCTCAACGGCCGCCTCGCTAATGGCTGTAGACGTGAGCGACTGTGGGGGAGGAGAGATGAGGGGGTGGCACGAGCACATCCAAAGAGACACAAGACACTTACACAAGTAAACACACACAGGCATCATCCCCCTCCCCCCCAAAAAAAAAACATTAATGATTTGATACTAAAGATCTACAAAGCCACATTGTAAGAGATATTACAGTAAATTGCTTTCATATGTGTGTGTGTGTCTGTGTGTGTGTGCAGCGTCATGTTTTTGCTTGTCATACACTCTGCTTTCATTCACTGTGATGAATTGGACATGATGTCAATCATTTGTATGAGCTGTTTTAGTATTTTTTCTTTCCAATGTTGCATTTAGGTAGGAATGTCTTTCAGCACGCCACAACCAGTATAACACTTGTTTGTAAGTCTGGGTTTAAAAAAAAAAAAGACCAAGTTGGGTTTGTCAGTTTCAAATATTGGTCGACTACAATTCTCCATCTCGTATCTCCAGCGCTACCATGTTTGTGTCACTGTTTTCAAGACAGACCTTTATCGCAGATGTACACAATGTTGCACTAGTGACAAGGGAGAAAGACTCACCCAAATAACGGAAGATCAAAAAAAGATCGCCATGATATATGGCTCCATTGCTTGTCTTGGTGCACTATCTGACCAAAAAATATTGTGAGGAATTGTTAATATGTTCAATGTCTTCACATATATGAACAAAGTTAATGATTTATTCAATACTAACATGGGCTGAAACTAGGACTGGGGAAAAAGTTGATCAAGCCGGGTAAGCCCACTTTAAATATAAGTAGAATAACAATATCCACCTTGAAGCACTGCCAGAACCACATTTTTCAAACCAAACGTTAGTCTTTATTGGCTTTTTAGGTAATTGCTCATGCGCAAATGATAATCATGATTTTTAACCGATTAGCTTACTGCGTTTAAGTCTGGTAGATTATAAAAAAAATATATATTAAAAAATAAATAAATGAAGCATGAGGCCATTACTCAAGACGATGGAATAATTCATCAATTAAAAAAAAACATGATAGTGACAGTCCTACCTCTTGAAGTCGGTTGAATTTACAGAAATTCATCGCTTAAGTCATTGTTTATTTTTTCAAACACGGCTGAAAACTGCACCAAATACTGAATACATCATATTCATTGAAAAAGTGTTGTAAAATGGTTTAATTGAGATAACTTTGCACAATTTATTCGGTTTTGGATGTAGGAACTTGAAACTCATTCTGTCTTTTAAATTCTGGCATTATCAAGACACATTCAGAACAAATCTGTCTGATAGTCTTGTCTGACTATCGTTGCGGTACAATCTCATGACTTAACCACATAATTTCACTGTCTTTTTTTCTGTTGTGCATTTCTTACGGAAATTTGCACACACACACACACACACACACACCCCTACAAAGAGCATTGTACGGTATGTTTTTGTTGGGATTTTGACAAACAACAACAGTGACCTTTAAGAGACGCGAGCCAGCAAGGCTGTGATCACAGGGAATGGAAACGGAGCCAGAGTGAAATGTCAACCGTCCCAGTGGTCTTAGCGCTGACGCAAAACTGGGAGAGAGCGAGGGAGACTGAGAAAAAGCTAGAGTGAGTGTGTGTGTGTGTGTCTGTGTGCGTGTGTCCGTGTGTGGTAATTTTGCAAAGGAATGCTTTGTGTATTGTACAGGCATTTGTTTCAAACACAAGCGCCCGAGGCTTTCAGACATTTATTGAATTGTTGATTTTTCAATTTTCTTTCAAGTGAAGTATAACTTCTCGACAAGTACGGTACATCTCACTTTGTGAAATTCGGGAACTAAATATTTTAAAAACATCTGTCCACCCATTTTCTGTAAACAAGTCACCATTAAACATTTATACTCACTACTGGCACTTGTCACTGTTATTGCGACAGCTGAAACACAAGAAGTGCAACTTTTTTTTTTCCATTAACCCTTAACTCATCCACTGCCATTGACTATAATGTCAAAAATAAATTTTAACTCGGCTGGCAGTAAATGAGGGCTTACTCAGAGGCTGCCCAGTCAAATAGATCCTTGACGACTAAATCCGTCAATGGCAGTGAATGACTCAAGGCTGCTACTGTAAAATTCTGAAGCAATACAGATGAAAATGTTTTAATTAATTTTATTATGCCATATTATTGTATTATGACATATTTAGTATGCATAGTATAATTATATTTAACATGTTTTATATAATATTATATAATATATGGATGTTATAAAGTTCAGTATACAGTGTATACCAAATAGCCAGCAGGCTTGTTCTGAAAACAGCTTACAAGTGATATATATATGTAGAGTTACACATCTGTGTATTATTTCACATACATCATGTACATTACATTTGAATCTTGTTTGAGGAAAAAAAAAAAACAGACCTCAGCTTTCGCCATGATCTCAATCAACGAGAGGGCATTTAGTTGCTTTTTAACAGCGCAATAATTTACAGCAATGCTTACGTTTAAACTGGCTTGTATTTGTTACAGTATTTTTGGCGTCCACAAATAATCCACAATAATCCACAATAATCTGTATAATATATTGTACCTACTTATACCAAGCCTCACTGCTGTGTAGCAAAGTTTGGAATCAAAGTTTTAATTAAAAAAGGAAAAAACAAACAATCAAAGTGCAGAAATTTTCATCAGAAATGTTTTGCAAAAGACAGAAAGACACACTTTGAAATTCTTTGGTTCAAGCTACGCTGGCTACAAAAAAATATACAGCCAGAGAAAATCAATATGATGGACTCTGGTGCTTTGCAATGAAGGAGCTGTGGGGAGCAGCCAATTTCTGCATTTTTCATGTGATTTTCATCAAAAAGATTCCAGCAGGTACAACAAGCAATATTTCACTGGGCGGTCTTTCATGCATATTTTGAAGAGCTTTGAAAAGAGATCACGCGGCACAACCAGAAACACAATTGCGCACTCTGCTTTACACTGAAGCAGGCACATATTTAATCAAAGAAAATTAGATTACACAAGTTGCGTTGTGAGGCTCCCATGGGCCAGTGAATTTTTATGAATCTGTATCTATGGTGCACTTCCCTATCGTAGGCTATCATCAATAATGTACTATATGCTGTAATTATCATGATATCTTCTGTGACTTAGCAAATTGTGACAAGGAGATGTCCATATACAGAAAATTCATGTCCATGTCACACCAATCCCTCAACTGTTCCCTGCTATACCAGCAAAAATATATTTTATTGGCATGTCGGCTGGGACAGGCACCAGCAAGCCTGCGAACGTGTGAGAATAAGTGGCTCTAGAAAATGGATGAACGTTCCAAACTAATGGCTGACCTGTCAAGGCCAAGCAGCCATTGGGGTTTTACTACTGTTTCTGCTGCTTTTTGCCTTGTTGTGTAACATCAGGGTTCCCATTAATCAGATGTAGTTTAAGGCAGCAGCACTAAGAAGATTTTTGGCTGGAAAAACCTGAACCAAGTACACTTAAATGTAACGTTGGAGTCCAGTTGAAATCAACCTCATAAATATGCCTCTATCATACAACAAACCAAAACAAGTCCCAAACTGTCATGTTACATTACAAATAAAAACTGCTAAACTCTAATGATTTCAATATCCTATCAATATCCAATCTCTGTTAGTTTGCCACAGCAAATCACCAAGACATGGCAAAATGGCAGACAGCGTTTGAAACTAGCGCACGAGCTAGCAATGAGCGTCACCTCGCAACTACGGCAGCTGAAATGTGTAAATTCCTAATCCTGGCCTCCGAGCCGGTGAGTAAACTGCACTTCTGACAAGTATCGTTGGCATGAAAGCATTAAGAGGAATAGTTAACAGAAGGTTAAGATGGAGAATCCTTGCTAAGTGCTAAGCTAACCTAATGCTATTGTGAGGTAAAACAGCAGGCAATAAATAGAGTGAAGAGAAAAATGTATACACTCATAGCTAAACACAACCAGAAAGGAATTTATTTTCATTGTATTTTATAAACTGGATTTCTATATTGTATCTGGTCATTACCTAAAGTTGAAACATTTTTTGAATGCATTGTTTGAAACGCACGTTTTCAAATCATTTTCATGACTACTGCACAAAATTCAAACTTTAGCCGAGATACTCTGACACTGTAAATTACTGTATGCTTTCTACATTATCTGTGCCATATAGATCAGAAAACAGATGGATGTATGGTTATAGGTTATTGAGTACATATATCACAATTGTGATTTGTTTAATTGTTTTATTGTATGTTGAATCACTCAAGCTACCCTACTAAGTCTAGAGGCCACCCTTGCCTTTTCAATGATGTCTCATGTGTTTGGTTTTGTGTCCAGTTAAATGTCCTGTCTTGCTGAGACAAAAGGGACACAACAGTGGCTACAAATGGGTCTCAGGAAGGTTTCTTGATTGATATCTTTTAGGTGAAGTCAGTAGTCATATTGCACGTATGTGTTGTGTAGCTTCGAAACTTAAAAGAAAAAAAAAAAATCTTGGAAGATGCTTACACTTGTCAATGTCTGTCTAACGCCATCCATCCCAAGTGAGATGACCCAAAAGTGAACACTGCGAGACCCAAATGTGTGATTGCAGGGATTTGCCACAGTATTTTGAACCCGTTTGTGTTTGCATGAGCGAGCGGGCTCCGGGGCCGTATTGATATTTGGAATGTGATTGACAGGAGAGAAGTCTATTAGGTGAGATTGTTAACAGAGTTGAGCCTGTTATCTGCTCCAGGCAGCCGTGAAAGCGGATGGCTGATTCACAAGGAAGCTATTGAGAATTTCAGAGGTGTTGTATGAGTGATTTGGGCCCGGGCCCACGTCACACTGATCCAGCTAGCCGAGCTTGTTCTCAAATCCAGGCTGATCAATGTGCTGTCGCATTCTTCTTTCTTTACTCGGGCTCTTTCTCAGCATCACTTTTACTCGTGTGTGTGCGTGAGACGATGTTTCTCAGTTCACACATCCCTTGAACCACTTTAAGCCTCTCTTTGTTTCGACTTTGCAAAGTGTGCGTTTTTTGTCAATCTGCAGCGCAAGTTGCGACTCTCCCTTTGTTCTGTGTTTTTCAATAGACCAAAAAGTTTGCTTACATGGAACGTAACTTAATCCACACAATTAGCACTTTTATACCGGCGAGCCCAAAAGCAAATAAATTTAGCTGATTTGCTTACACGAGACTTTCCCGACTTGTTTTATCTCTATGAATATTTTATACCCCTTTTGTTTATGTTGCTTGTGAGCATTAGCCAAAAGAGCCCCCTCCAATTCCATTCATTTCTTTGAATACAAATACAGTTAACACAATTAAATTTTTCCTCATGGTTAAAATGAATCCGCTTGAAGAAACCTGACTGTGGGGCTTGCAAATTGTATGACCAAATACAAATATATGGAAATTACCAGTGAGAAATGTGTGTCTATGCAGTTTTGTATGACTGTTATGTGAACTCTTTTTGACCTTGATTTTGATTCACCAAACATTGCCACGGGGTGGAATTCATGTGCATCACGCGCGGTATTGTGCAAGGTTAACCACTGGCAAAAGCAAACAAAATATGACATCTAGTCCTATATTTTGCCAGCACTCACATACACATGGCACATACGATATAAATGCGTGAAACAACATCTCGGCTATTTTTAATGCATATTCCCGGAGGCTGTCTGCTGAGCTCATTGGCTCTGAGAGATGTGATTAACCATTTCCGAGTAAGGTGAAGGGAAGAGACGGTGAGAAAACTGCAGCTACGTGCTCCAAAAGAAGCATTTCCCCTCAAAGAGCTCTTATTCTGCTGAGCCATGAGGGTTTTTAACAGTGTCATAGCAAATGGTAGCCCACCTAACAGAAAATCCAATTTCAGAGATGATGATTGCTTCGCAAAGAAAAAGGCTGATAGGGAAATTTTACATGGCAGAGTAGATAATGGTGGGAGTCTGTATAGAAGGCCAGGTTAGTCGGTGGAGGAATATGTATCACGCCCACGTCATAATTGAGAAGACTATAAGGGTCATTTAAAATATTTTTTTGTTTTCTCAAAAATCGTCAGTGCCCTTTGCGTAGGTATCAAATTGATTTTGAATGACGTTTGGCACACATACTGTACTGGTTCCTTTCTCTTAATGTGCAGCAATGTGTGTGGTGCACTTAGTGTATTTGTATACCCTACCTAACGTTCACCCTTGACAACAACCGAGCCAGAGCTGATTTTTTTTTTTTTTTCATGAAAAGTGGCTTCAAGATGTGCGTGGCTTAACGCAAACTTAAAAGTAGTGCAAGATTTACTACTCACGTCCTCAGCCAGAAAACAGGTGCGTTTTGATACAGGGTGGAAAATGTTCAGCCAGTAAAAAATGTTCAGAAAGCAAGCCAGGAGTATGTCTGTTTTCAAACCTAGAGCTGTTATGAGCCTTCTCCATTGGTCAAATGCCTTTTCGATGTTAGACATTTGTCATATGCTGAGGAAGTTGGATGTCTCCATCCTCCGTTTGGGAAAGGTGCACTAGAGTCGAAAATAAAAGTACCTCGACTTCAACCGTCTTTTTTGTTTACATTCGTCTTGAACATTTCAAAGTCAGTTTTTTTGAATCAGAGAACTTTTGATAGGTTTCAGAACAGACAAATCTCCAGTGCTATTTGTCCATCATTGGTAGAAACCAAAAATTCAATATTTGATTAATGAATATCCCTTAGCTATGCATTACAGACATATTGTTTCTTTGACAGGAGAGATAAAAAGCGATCCATACATTATGCAGCTCACATTGGTCTTAGATACCCTTTAGATTACAGTGATTGGTGGACACTTCCACCAAGTAAATGGTGAATGGAGTGCACTTATATAGTGCCTGGGAGCAGTGCACAGCATTATACAAAGCAATTAACAGTGCTTTAACGCCCCCCCTCCCCACTTAAACACACTGTTTATACAATTGGGTGGAATGCTAGGCTTGTTCAAAAACATCAACTCAAATCGCAGAGTAACCTTCAAATGTAGCCTAATATAAATTGCATTTAGATATCAAGGATCAATGGATAATGCACACAACAATCACATCTGCCCACAACCCGCATTGACTTTTAAAGTAAAAGACCTTGGCTGGCCAAATGGTGCCATTATACTGATGTTGATTTGTTAATTTCCTGGACTACACATATGCTGCACCAACGGTGATGGATTTAATGCGAAGCGGATATGTCATCTCTCATCAATCATGACCTAATAGAGCGGCATATTGTGCCATACTTCTGCTCATCTCCTCACGTTCACACTTCTATCGGAACGACAGCTGAATGCCCAACACATTATCACTCTAACCGGCTTGCGATTCATACTACGACACAGGGTGAAATGGTAAATCCCATAAACACTGTATGTGAATATACAAAAAAAGACATGCCTTGTAAGGTTTCTGGTACCCACAAGTAGTTTGTTTCCTGAAACGCACTCGCACACCTCCACAAGACAGCATAGAAAACTGACCATGCCAACAGTCTTGAGGGGGGTCTGATTCTAACCAGCCTTAACCTTGGCTCCATCCTTTAGCTGTATCACTGGGCTATAGGGGCTGTTGCTTGATAATCCTGAACCGACTGAGTGAAGCAGGCATCAGAACCAAAGGAGAGGAGTGGATTACCCTGACCGGTAAAGCTTTTGGATGGGCATGGACGGCTTCCAGTGGCCAAGAAGTCCAATGTTGAGGTAGAAAGTAAGAAGTGGATGATTTAAAATGATCTGGTTTCACAGCGATAACAGGCTTAATTGAATAACAGACTTAATATGTTTAATCGCCAAAGCACTTATCGACATCTTCAACATTTTTTGGCATTTACTGACACTGTAATATTATTTTCTTGCTCAACAACATCAACGGCTACAGACAATGTTGCTCCTTCCCTGCAGAAAATGTTGCTATATTGAATCATAAGCCTTACAGTGGATGTACTCAATTTAGAGGCTTAAGAAAATGTGTTTGTCATAATCCTCTTATATACAACCACTGAGCAATGAGTCCGACCATTATGCTGCCCCTGCTTGTTTACACAGAATTTATCAACACTAGCATAATGTGTCATAGTGGTATTATTACAGTGGTTTGTATTTTGTCTGATGCCCAATGGTTATTTATTAGAAGGCTCCAGTTAGACCTGCACACTTATATCCAGAACGATGGCATTCAAATAAAACCGCAATAAAAATACAATAATAATAATAATAATATGAATAATAAAGTCCAAAGTCTTCAAACATGAAACAATAACAGCAGAATACAAGAAATTGCATTATTTGCAGTGGAGTTGCTTGAAGAATATTTTTGGAGGGCAAAGCAGCAATTCATGAATATGCAGTGATGCTCATGTTAACGGACAGGTATGCAATTATAAAAGTAAATTCTACCAGGCACACATTGTATGTTGGTAGCTAACACTAATTGCGCAGAAGTGTTTGCAGCAAAGCGTTTTTATAAATTTTCCCATCCAAACTTGTATTAATTATACTGTGTCATTGCACGGTTGTCTCTGCTTGTCAATGTTGGCACATCAGCAAATATCCTTTTATAACTCTCAGCGATTTTTCATAGATATGATTACAGTGTTATGGAAGGGTGTGATATTTGAAATGTTCAATATTGGGGACAATTTCAAAATAAAAGAGTTCCAAGGTGTTTGTATTCATACCTTGATTTGGTACACTAAAAGGCAGGTAACTGGGGCATGAAAAAAAAAATGTCGACCATTTTTCTTTAACCGAGATACTCCATTTGCTTAAGGACTCAGTTCATCCCTACAGTGGTTACAGTGGTACCTTTTAGGACGTTTTTATTTTAAAATATCATAAAAGTAATCATGGCCTCAAACGTCCTTTTAACTTTTGAAAACAAGCACAGTTTTATTTGTATTCATGATACCTTATTTGCTGTCTGTGCTTTTCACATAGTCCCCATTTCAGTGCTGCCGTCACTCTCAGCCATCCAATATACAGTATATAGAGTTTATCCTGTGCTGGGTGGAACTGAGCCTTTTCCATTATTCTATAATAAAGGAGTGAGCCTGAGCTACAACATCAGCACTATGGGGGCTTGTCAAGGACATTCGCAATATCTTTTTCTGATTGTGTGATTTACTAAAAGTTGCTGATCCAATTATGATGAAAATGCTTTACTTTTGGGAAACTCTTATTTGCTTTTCAACTAGTTTCAAACTTGTCATCGCTAAATAGTAGTTTGCCAGTGTTGTCTAACCTGCAAATTCAGCAAAACCTGTATAACTGCGTTGTTTGAAGAAGGTCTTTCAATCAAAGACACCTAGCTACCTTATGATGTGCTCTACCGCAAGCTTCCTGCTGGGCCTTTTCCCCACATCAAAAAAGCACCACCGTTTGTGAGGGTCTTTAATCCTGCACCCGTTGTGTCACTTCACATCTGGACTACGGGATACAGACCAAACAATGGAGACATGTTTTTTTTTTTCCTACGTTTATCTTTGATCTACGGGAAGACGGATATCTTTAAGGTTCGAGCTTAAGTCTAGTCTTATCAACCCTCCCTTATTAAGTAATTCCAAGATCAATCACAATGCCGCGGAAAGGGGGAGGGGCTTAAAGTGAAACACGAGCAGTAGCTCATCTGATGACGCTCACCCTGGGGCGTTGTGGATATAGCTGAGGTAAAATTCCCATACTATGAGGAGTCAGGATCAATAATGCATCAGTGTGGATGTGAGGGACGCCGCTCAAAGGCATTTGCTTATCTCAGATGCCAGTTACCGCTTTCATCCCGGGGACATGCTGCGCATGTGTGTGTGTGTGTGTGTGAACGCGTGTGTATATTGTGGCATGCACAGACACAATTCAGCATTTACACATTTCTCGTCGTGTTATTTATTTCACACCTTGATGTTTTCATCAGTCTGGTGCTGTTATGAAAATGAGCACTTATAAAACGTGAATCCGCATGGGTACTTTAAAGTCACTTGTGCTGGATACAGGATTGTCTGCGCTTTGTAGAACATTTTGTGATTTTTAGGTATTCATAGAGGTCATGTCAGGAAATACCAAAACATATATCGCATTATTAGCAATGTCATCAGGTTTTGTTGATCAACTGTTATGGTATAAGTGAGAATAAAGCAATTGTCACCAATCTTTTTTTAAATTAAGAGTACAGATAATGTAAAATGCTTTTGGTATAATACAGCCAAAATCATCTCGAATTGTATGTTAGTATTAGAGGGGTAATAAGTAATTTATTAATCAACAATTATATTTGAACATCAAACTTTCATTCGGATACATCTTACATCAAACATAAAACTGAATCACAAAGATTTTAGATTTTCTGAAATGACAATTTGAAATAATGTTGGGTTATTAAATAAATTCATGGAAACTAAAAAAAAAAGATACAATTCATTGTCAAAAGAATCGATTGTTAAACTATCCGTGAGTTGCAGCTAGGGCAGTCTCTCTTGAATCGTCTTGAAATCCTAATGAGGTGGATATTTTTAGTCAACCTGTTTCTAAAGGTTAATTACCCGACTTGGTTGACTTTTGTTTCTCCCTCAACCCTAATTGCAGCCCTCGTTAGCAATAAATAAATAAAATAAATAACTTTGTTCTATGATGTGAAAACACTGACACCATTAATGACTTCTCACAACATTTATCAACAACGAATGAACTCATCCACTGCCAGGGACGGTTATAAACGTCAAAGATCTCTTTTTGGCAGTAAATGAGTTTATTAGCTGGGACCCCGAGGCTACTCGTGGTCGTCGAGGGCACCATGTTGGCGCATGTCGGGACCTTTCCAGTTGGTCAGCCGTACCATGCGTGTCACCAAGGCAATATGACTCTAACAAATTGACCTCCATAATGCACAGTTGCCTGATTATACACTGCTTTTTTGCGTGTCAACTACAAGTGCTTGCGAAATACATTTTGCTTGAATGCAGGAGCGTTTGAATCACAGCTGTAATTATGACGAGACCCTATTTGGTTATTACGTTCATAATCAGAGGCGTTGAAGTGCCAGTGGAGAGGACTATGTAGAATTTAGTCCTTATAAGCTGCAGTCAGGCATTCCTGCGCCGGATCTGATTTCCACTCCATATATTCAACTGGCTGCTTTCCTATTCAACTCAATTTCCCCAAGACAGTTTCCCATCCAATTTTCTCTCCCATCGACTGCTTTTTACCAACCCCCGCCACCAGCACCACCGCAGCCTGTCTGCGTCGAGTTTAGATTTCGGGATGGAAAGCTTCATAAACAATTTTCTCGACTTGCCGTTGAGCCACTTTTTTACCCGGGCACTGTGTGAACTCCATGCCAATTTCCTGAATCCATACTTCACAGCTACCAATTCAAGGCCTCTTTCTTCCCCCTCCTCACTCCCTCTGTCCATCGAAACAATGTCCATGTCAGGACAATTATATCCACTTTCTGCCACACACACTAACTTGCTGTGTTTACCACCGAAGGGCTAGTGGCAGCAAAGCAATTTCCTCCTGATGTGACTGCTGTATCTCGCTCTCTCTCCGTCACAGTCTCTCATGGCTCCTCCAGCCCCGCAGACATCTGATCTCATAAGCGATATATCTGCTGTTACAGCCACTGGCACCTCCTTGCATCCGGCCACCAACTCTGCCAGCGCTAGTTATTTTTGCTGGAAGCCGGTGGAAACATGACAGCCGTAGCCGCGCAAACTCCGGACTCGTCGCATGTTGAGATTATTGCCCAGCCGCCGGCGCTACCTGTTCCACTCTTTCGCCGCTCTCCATCTCTTTCAACATGTGGCCATCTTTGCTTTCACAAGTCACATACATTTGCCTTGTCCCTCCACTCCAGGCCTGGTTACAAATAAAGAAGCTTCGCTCACAACTTTATGACGCTGTCCATCATGCCTGTGTGCTTGTGGGTCCTCTCCGGGTACGAGCTAGCTGCTCTCTTGCTACGCTGTGCGCTTCCAATAGGTGGAATATGACGAGATTTAGCCCACTAAAGATGGGAGAATATTAAAAAGTAAACAGGTTAGACGCTCTGATGTCCCTTTGATGCGGGAGGCGGTGTACGGTTTACACCGTGGACTCTCATCTCAGAATTTGTTAGGGGCTAAGGAGCTGTGAAAAAGTATTTGCCCCCTTACTGAATTTTGTGGTTTTTGTGTATTTATGACTCACAAAGGTTTCACTGCATCAAACCAATACATATATCGCACATAGACAGACAGACCAATGATTTATAAAATGCAGATTCTAAATGATGATTTTTATTGACCAAAAGAGGGGGATACAAATCAATCTGACCCTATGTGAAAAAGTACGGTAAATGCCCCCTGATCCTAATCGCGAGTTGTGCCACTTTTGTCCGAAATAACGGAAATCAAATACATTTCCGTCCAGTCTTCTTTGCAGAATTGTTTCAACTTCAACTTTTGAAGGTTTTCTAGCCTGTAACTAGCATTTAGCAACTGCCCAAACTGCCCCTTCTCACTTAAATTCTAATCCATACTTTGACTTGGCCACTCCGAAACTTTGATTTTGTTCCTTTTCTGTTTTGGACTTGCTGATGTGTTTTGGATTGTTGTTCTGTTTCATGATCCAAACGTGCTTGAGTTTGAGGTCACAAAAAGTTGCCACCTTTGGGATCTTCTGGTTAACTGGAATGCATTTTATTATGTCAACCACAGCAAGTTATCCTGGTCCTGAGGAAGCAAAGCAGCCCCAGATCATCAAACTCCCACCTCCATACTTTACTGTTAACATCATGCAGTTTGAACAAAACGCTGATATGAACTTCTAAAAAGTTTAGTTTTTGACCCATCTATCCACAGAATATTTCTCCCACCACTTTGAAGATCATCAAGGTGCTTTTTTGGCAAATGTGACAGCAGTAGTTTTTGCCCAGGAACGTTCTGATACATGCCATTTTTGGTTAGTGTCACAGTGGCGTTGTGAACACTACTCCTTAATGAGTCGTCATTGCGCTCCTGGAGCAATCTTCATTGGTCGACCATTTTTGGGAAGGTTTGCCACTGTTCCAATGTTTACCCATTTTGTAACTTTTTCCGTACTGATAGACTTTGTTTCACCCTCTTGTGGAATATCTTTGGGTCGAGGCATGATACATTTGTTCATGGAATTTTTTAGCTTGATTCACTTTGTCAGACATATTCTATTTAAGTGATTTCCCAATTTGACAAAGGTGGTGGCTATGACATTGAACTCTGCTTTCCCAAAACTGTGGTTAGACACAGTTGTTTTGTGATTTAACAAGGGGGAAGGCAATTTCTTTTTTTGCACAGCACTCTATACACAAGACACACAAAATGCACTGTATGTAAATTCATACAGTGTTGTGGACTGGCTTTTTGTCCTTGAAAAATGTGTGCGTACACATGTTTATGTGTGTGGGTATATACACACGCAACAGTAGGTCATTGCAGTTCAAGCTAATAGGATGGAGGTGTGGCTCTAATGAACGTGGAGTCCATTTTAACAAATGCCAAGTATTTTTTTTCTGCATAATACTTTGAATGCCCTTAATGAGGGCACAGTGACAATGCGGTTTAAAACATGCTCCCAGGAAATTTCACGGAAGCTATTTATTTGTTTGTCTTTGTAATTAATTTTGACCATTATAAATACTGAATGTATGAGCGATTCATACATAGTTTATTATAGGATAGTTTTAGCGATAGTTTATTATAGATCGGCTTGACTGCTAATATTAGCGATGTACAGCATTAAGGCATTTTATTTCTTTTTTCCTGCTTTCAGTAATTATTTATTTGACAAAATAGTGCTACAATCATAAAAGAATCTATAGGAAAAAAATGCTGGGGAGCTGAAATTTCCAGCAGATGATTAAAACATGTACAGTTTTAAAATGCAACGATTCTGACATTCGATTGTGTGATTGCAGCTGTGAAATTTTGTGCACAAAAATAATGATTGTCCAAATTTTGGAGCACATAAAATCATTACAATTATACATTTTGAGATATATTTTAAAATGATTTATGACATTGAATTTCCTGCCATTTTTGCAACATTCTTTTGAGGAGCGGTCAAACTATGTCAGCAAACAAAAAAATTTTTTTTGACTGGTGTTTTACTTCAAGACAGTAGGTGGCGGAAGAAATCAGTTCATGGGTATGTCTTTTAGTGTCATCATCACGTCACAGACTACAAAAACAGAGCATTTTTCAAGTTATATGGGTGTTAATAAATGTAACCTACATATGTATGGATAGAACTCATGCCGCTGAACAATTTGAGTGGTTGAAGGAAAAATATATTCATAAATAACTTTAATTACTACCCCTTTCATAGCATTTTTAAAATTTGGGGAAAAATGCAATGTGTATAGTTTCTAAAGTGTGTGAACAAGGGTTAACATTGTCTGTGCTTTTTCTGAATACATTATATTGAAAACAAATACAACAAAATATATTGAAAATATTTGTGTTTTGCTTGCAGCATTGCAGATTATGGATTTTTTAACCTTCGAGCCGTATTTTCTTTTAGGTTTTAGTTTAAATGTTCTTATGTTTTAAACCTGTAACCATGTTTTAAGTCAGTTGCTTTACCTGCAAATCAAACTAGTATGAACCTTTACTTTCAGAGTATTGAATGCATGTAATCATCGTAGTGACATGCTTGTATTATTGGTAGATTTAGGGAAATGTCAACATTTTTTAACTCTGGCTGTACGAGCTCTACTGTTTGAATTATACTTGTCAAATTATATATATTTGAACTGAGTTTATCTTCATGGAAGGACAGGTGTTTTTGTTTGTTTGTTTTTTGCCGCTAAGCTGTGCGGCAATACATGCATTGTTCCCAAGAAACAAACAAACTCCTCCACCTGCATCTCATTTCCCTTCCTCCTGAACTCCCGCCACTCTGAAAAACAATTCTCAGGAATCATTTAGGTAACAAGAAACCAACACGATGCCCCCTTGATGGAGGTTTGTTCATGTCCATTCCGTTCTTGATTTGATATGCAGAGTTGTTGTTGCCGACAAGAGCGAAACATGGATCTACACTGAGCTGTGCTGATAAGAGGAAGAGAGGCGGCAGTAACAATCCAATCTCAGCCACTGTGTTCATGTCAGCCGAGTGTTTGCACGCCAAACTTGTGGTCTGCAAATGAATTTGATCTTAGCTGACAGCTCCCGAGAATTCTTCATGCTTGGGTCACATGCATTTTCTTCAGGGCTATCCCAGGCGGCGCTGAGACGTGCTTGTGCTTCATGCTCTAATCTCCCCCTTTACAGATGTCATATTGCACACCGTACTCAAATATATTAGGGAAGCTCTTTTAGCAATGGTTTTTTTTTTCATGCATCAAACTTGCGCAAAGAGCTCTTGGCAAAAAGCAAAAAGGTTCAAATTTGCTATCTATGCTGAATATTGCCTGTTTTTTTTTTCTCCCCTTTTTACAACTTACAAAGCTGATTGGATTTATTGTGGAGTTTATTGCTCAGTGTACAAAACACATGGTAGATGTCATACGTCAAAATTTCAATCTCAAGCTCGGCTTTTGCTGTTATGAACATTCGAAACTACATATCAAAAGTACCACCTCGAAAAAAATACTTTCCTTCATGAAACTCTACATTGTTTTTTTTTTAAATGTCATTTTTCCACCATTATGGGTGTATTTATTTATTCATTCATTTGCCCATTTGGAGCTGCAATTATTGTTCAGTAGTGGCAACAAATTCATTATGATATTGATCAACAATCATTTTTGATAATCAACTAATCATTTTGAGATCAAGTCCAAAGATGTGCAAAATTTCACCCTCTCACCACTACATTTTCTTCTATTTCTGTAGTCCTCCAGAAAACAAACGACCTGTCTTAGGTTTTATTTTAAAAAACAATCACAATTGTTGTCTTTTTTTTCCTGATGTTACAGACTAAACCAGTAACAGAATATTAGTTTGTGCTCACTTTGTTTTGTTGAATGTAAAAATCCATTTTGTCGATTAATTGACAATTAAAAGATTAATCCGTTTTAGCCTTGTATTATCAAATTCATTTTAATCAACCAGTCCTTGATAACATTGTTTTTGTCTGATGTTACAGACTAAACCAGTAACTGAAAATGAGTTTGTCATTGCGATGTAATTAAAAAAAAAGTCTTGTTTTTGAATAAAGGGATGTAAATTACCACGTTTTAAAAATCCAAATTGTCGATTAATTAACAATTAAAATAATTGTCAATTGCAGCCCGGTATTGATTAATTAATTTTAATCAACCAGTCCTTGATGACATTGCTCCCCCCAATCAAGCATATTAATGGATATATTCGAATGGGACAAAGTAATCTTGGCTTTCAAACTGAACCTACATTGAAGTCATTGAATGTTTACCACACTTAAAGCTACAAGTTACAAAGCCAGTAATGTAATTAGGTGACTCTATAATTATTGATATTTACATATCTGATGCGTACAAATACTGCTACCGACTGTTTTAAATCATACACAAGATTGTGTGACATACCACTAGCATGTTGTACATAGTTCCTTATGCGGTATGATGTGCTTTTAAAGGTCAAGTTTATCCTAAAATTGTAGATGAATATGCTGAATATGGCATTTTGATTAGTATTGGGTTTGTGGAACGCAAATTCTTGGTTGGAGCCCATTTAGCCCATACTGTCACCTGAAAATGACATCACAAGTTGCTCAATGCTCAAGAAACGAGCTCACCTGTTTTCTGGGTTACATCATGTGACGTTTGTACGCTGCGCCGCAATTGGCCATTTTCTGGGCAACTTTACTGCATAATTTATAATTCACAAACACAGTTTTAATCATGATACTGTGTTTAAACTTTTGGGTTAGGATTGGTTTTGAATTTTGGGGTAGACTTTCCAGCATGAAAACATTAAAAATATGTATTACTAACTTTGTGGATATACTGGAAGTTATTGAGAAGAGCTAATACTTTGAAAGTTCAAAATCAATATTGTATTATTTGTTTCTTTCATAATGGGATCCATGTAAGGTGTTAACCCTTGCGCAGTATTTTGATCAATTTTGTGTCATTTTCTTCGACATCGTTCTTGCAGTATTTCATCCGAAGGGTAGCACACTCTTGGCAGAGTGATAACTACCGTAAGTGGTAGTGCCATGTTGAACTTTGACATCTGGGTGAAATTTCAGCTCCCTGATGTTTTCTTTCAAAACCTTTACTTTGGTGTGAAACTCCTTGATGTCATGATGAAATAATTGGACAAAATGCACACGGATTAAACATTCACCAAATATTCAGGCGCCTCAGCGGTTCAGCAGTAACGCCGAAAGTACTTTGTTGTCTTAAGAAACTATTCCATTTGAGTTGTCATCAACATCCTGTTTCGAGAAGGTTGGCACTCTAAGTGAAGGGTGGCAGAGCAAAGTGGCCCTTTCGCTGTCATTTCAGTCTCGCTCACCGTGAGAACTTGTGAGAAAATGATGATGGAGAAAGCATCTCATCACTTTGTCATCGTGGAGATGGAGAGGGGACAAGGCTGCTGACTGCCCGGGCCCCTGCAGAGAGGAAGGCTGATACACTTAGCTCCAACCCTGCTTTAATTGTGCAGAAAATGTGATTTGTGCCCCAGCCTCACTTTCCGAGGAAAGTGGTGTTCACAGTTGGGGTTGTTCCAGTCGCATGAATAGGTCTGCTGTGGAGCCATTCAGGGAGTGCACTTACTTGCCTTCACTTTGCCTTTTCACACATGCGCTGCAAATGTCTGCTGATGAAAACGTTCCCTTTAGAAGCATTATTAAGGTGTTTAAAAAAATAAATAAATCAACTCATTCTAAACATCACGTCACAAATATGTTCATATTGTCTTCACAATCAAAATTACGTACCATTGATGAGTATATTTGTTAATTACTGTTTTGATGCTGCGCCGCTGTGAATTTCAGTCTTCAAACCGACTTTACAGATGCACAATCACCAGTAGGTGGCGTCCATGCCTCATTTTCAAAGTGAGATTGAACACAATATCTTGTAGATATAAAATTAATTGCTCTGTAATGGCTGGCAATTAATGAGTTAAGAGTGACTCTGGCCCTGAAATGCAACTCACAAAAACATATAACTAAACAAAAAAAAGTTTTATTGATTTATTTTTTCTTTGTCATTTCCTTATTTCACTTTGCGTTTGTTCTTGTTTCATTAATGTTTTGTTTTGTTTGTGTTGTGTTTTTTGTGATATTTTTGCTGGCTTTTGTTATGTGTTTTTGTGCTTTGTTTGCAATTAAATTTGTTGTTTGTTTATTTTGTAGTGGATTTTCTTCTTTTATTTCCTGTTAATTCATCATTCCAAAAGTGATTTTTTTCCGCTATCATCTTTTTTCTTCTGTTTTTTTTTTGGATTTGCACATCAGCATGTATGAAGCCCCTCTTTAAAACAACTTCATGAGTTTGTTCTTTCAAAACTAGTCATCCATCCATTTAGAGTAGATGTACCATGTGTGTGTTTTTTTTTTTTAACTGTAGGTTGCTCCAGAATAAAAATTGATCCCCTCAAAAAAATTTTCATGAAGTGGTAAAAAACAAAAGTTATATAAGTTAGGGGGTCTAACGCCTTTGAAGGATTGACAAACAAAAATTCAAGACTTAAAGCTAATGTTAAGGTTATACCAGCTAATAAAGATGTGATCGCTTTTTAACATGCCAATCTCAATGCAAGTCAAGGAGGCTTTAGGGTGAAAAGTACAAAGCTTGGCAAGTTGAGGAAGAGGCGCGACTGATAGGGGAAAGAAAGAAATCCTGAAGGTACACCCCTCACCTGGATACGGTGCTTGGGAGCGTCGCTAAAAAGTGCTGATGTGACTACAAGAGGCACAGCTAGCTTTTCAGTGCAGAGAAAAGTGCTTACTGGACCTTCTTGTAAGGGAAAAAGGCTTGAGGTACATGCCTCACATATCCTCTTTGTTTGGAGACTTTGCAGTGGCTAGCACTTTCCATCCCCCCTATCTGTTCCCCTTTTTTTCATTTTCTTCTTCATTCCGTTTGTTCTTGTGGCAACGCCTGGCAAGCTACTTTTGGATCAATTTGTTACAGAATAATCTCTGCCACTATTGCTTTGCCTAAAGTTGCTTTTCATTTGAACACGGGTGGGTGTGTATATATATATATATATATATATATATATATATATATATATATATTAGAGTTGTCAAACAATCACAATGAATTTGTTCGTTTTTTTGCTGCCAAGTTTGTTGAAGTTTTAAGTTTATTGATTATTTCAATATCTGCTAGCATTCCTGCTAGCAGCTGCTGAGAAAAAATGTTCGGCTTCCGAATGGTGTGTTAAAGTTATGGTGCTTAAATGAAAGTACTGTACTTGCGGAACGAATGCATATTCCTGTTTGTTGATCTAAATTCCCATCAAGTTGAATATTGGAACAATATTTACCATCAAACATACCACTTGCTGACTTGATAGCATGCAGACATTCAAACTGCTGTATCTTTGTTTGTTCTTTGAATTATCACTATGTATTACAGTATATCATATGTCATTATAACCCTTTAGAAGCCATTTTTTTCAAGTTCTAGATTCAGTTTTTCTATGACTATTTCAAAACGCTGTAGCTTAAAAATGGTTATCGATAAAGGCATACCATAAAAGCTGCTTGATGCAATTTTGCTAATTTGGTGCATAAAAGGTTCCAGTGGATTAAATGTCTAGTTAGAATACTGTATATCAATATTTATTTTTTTATTTTCATAAGCCTGGTGTTGTGAAAACACATCTCACTCATACACACGCACACACACACACACACACCCCAAAGTAAAGTATTATTTAGAATGTATACTTACAGAAGTAAAAACGAATTAAAGTTCAGGGGAAAATATATGTTACTTATTCTTGAGTGTCACTCTTAAAAGTAAACTTACATTTACTTTGTGGCTTTATCTTGCTCTTGTAGCTGAAGGTCGCTGTGGTGATTGTTTGGGAAGATTACAGCATACCTCGGCTCTTTGATGTATAGCATTATTTTGATATGCAGGAAAATAATGTTAAAAACTTGGCCGGTATGTAGTCTTTCATTCTTGTGCATATAATCTAAGAAACATAAATATGTGTGCGCGTGCGTAGGTGTGTGTGCGTGTGCGTATGTGTGTGCAGGCGCAGGGAGGGGTCATACATATTTTAATACTATTTAATGTTATCAAGTTCAATTGAAGGATGTCAATTTGGCTAGCTAGAGTTTCTATATGGCTCAAATAATTACATTTTTAATAAAACATTGACAATTTGTTAAGTTTGAAAATGTAAAGCGCGTGTAATTTTCAGTGTGCATTGGCGAATGACTCTTTTGCGTAAGAGACGTCACACAAGATAAAAGTACAAGGGATTTATGCAATCTCAAGGTTTGTCTTTCCATTTTCAACCCCTTCCGGTATTATAATCAGTCTTTCTAAAGCGTTTTAATCTCTTAATTCACTTGTATCGCTCAAATAACTGGCTCTTTCTTTCCACCAGCAGCACTTTGTATCTTCTAATCCTCTAAACTGCAGGAGATTTCCTGACCGCTAGCAACCCCAGCTGAACATTAAGAGACATAACCAAAATGTATGTTGAAGAGGATATCAGCTCTTATTGAAGGGAACATTAAAATGGCTTTGTTTCCTGCAGTCAGCATATCTCCCACAGTGATTCAGAACGTATTTTATCTCATTCTTTTTGAGACTACCAGTATTGTTTCTGTAATGATAATGGAGGATATTTTTCCCTTAGGTAGATGTGGTCAGCTAGGAAAATTCATTTGAGAGGGAGTTTTATATTTAGTGTAAGAAGAGATTCTGGAGGAACTGGATTTTGTTTGATTTAAGAATTTGTTACAGATTTTACTCAGATTCACAATTGTGCTATGAATAAGCAATTTTAGTCGTCCAACTTTATTTCCATTGAGCAAAAGTTGTTCACATCACGTATTTTTTCAATCATAAGTCGTACCAATATAGAAGCAGCTGTCACAACAACCGAGCAAAAAAAGAAAAAATTGTCATGAATAAACTGCACCAGACTATTGTCGTAACATCAGGTATTTAAACAGCATATATATATATATATATATAGTTTGTTTATTTATTTATTCATTTATTTCTTTATTTATTTTTTATTGACTGCTTGCAGCAACATCCTATCTTCAACAGACTGAACATGCCTGCATGTTAAGCACCAACATATTGGCAGAAAATGGATGGATGGATATTTTCAATTTAACAGCGACAGAACACTGCAGAGTTAAATAGCAATTCAAAATCAATACATAGATAGTGTCTCCTTCCGACACTTTTTAATTGGTTCTTTTAGTAAATGTATATGTACAATCTATACTATATACATATTGTTTTATTTTTTTTAACTATATTTTTATAACTCTTTTTGACCACAGTCATTGATCCAGACAAGCTGCACTGGACTATAAGGTGCAGGGCTCAAATAATGAGAAAAAAATATGGTACAGTACTTGGAATTTTTGTTACCGATGATGATGAAGATGAATGATGTTTCATGACGGTGATGAGCTACAGTAAAAATGACTACTTGAATCCAAGTCAATGACAAAAATACGGAATAATCTTACTGCCTCCTAAAGGGAAATACCCATCTTCCCTAATCCAAGCAACATGAACTCTCCCGGTTTCGTTTTAAGCACTCTAAGTTTTGTCACGAGCAAGCAAATAGCCACAGACATCTCACATCTGCTATCTCACTCCCAAATAGCATCCACTTTTTATCTCACCAAGAAAGAGGAAAAAAACAAAAATGTTTCATTGCCTCTGTGTGACAGGCAAAATAAATTGCACTTACAAGATCCAAATTACATTGTTTAACCTGAAAATGATTGGCCCAGGCCCTTCTCCCTGGGCGTGATCCGCTGGGTGATGTATTGCTTGAGTTTACTCCAGCACTGCAAATCCCACAGTATTCTGCAGGCCCCCGGGAGCAGGGCCGAGGAGTGGGATGCGCACACCGCGATGAAGCCGGAGGCTGCTTAATGTTTTATAAGACCTTTTTTTTCTGCACTCCACTTTAATTTGGAAATATGATGCTGGCCCCTTTCAAAGAGGAGATTATTAGATGGTGCTAATCTCCGTGTATACGACAACCCAAACACAATCGGCGGAAGGGAGTAGAAGACGGAAAAGAGGCAGAAGCCTGAGAGGGAGAAAAGAAAAATCAAAATTGCTCTTCTTGTTTGTTGTGCTGTGTTGTGAGCATGTAATAAGGCTCAAAATGTCACTGGTTCAAACAGTTGCCCTCTGGCAGTGGGGCATTGTGGCATTTGGATACTGGTGGGTGAGCAATGATGAGATGTGCTCTTAATTTGGGGAGGGAGGAGAAGCAGGAAGGTCCCTCAGGATTTTTTTAGTGGATATCCCTTTTTCTTTAAATGGTGTAAACAATTGAAAACAACTGTCCCTGAATGCACTGAAGTCATTGTTTTCTGTCTTGTTAAAACATGCAAAAATGTTGTGAAAGAACAATAGCTTTCACTTATTATATCACACATTGAAAGTTGATAAATTGCTTATTTTCTTCTGAAACCCAGCCTATTAATTTGTGTCCACTGTTGTGTCCAGTTTGTCACAGGAAAACAGCAAAGAATTGCAAGCATCCACTACAGTGTACACAAATAAAAAGTCTAGGTATCAGACATAATAGCTTATTTCAAAGACAGTAACGAGATTCTGATTCATTTAACAAGAATTCCAACAAAGGCTGACTGCTTGCCAAAAAGTTAAATCATATTAAGCAATGATTTCTTGCCAGTAATAAATAATAAGAGCTCCTGAGATAAAATAAACACCCCTTTTTGCCAGCCAGGTGTGAAATTGAACACGTTTCCACTGCACTAGCATTTTAGCTGGTTTTGTTAGAAAACTTTATCTTCCAACCAAGCACTATTTAGATTGGTTAAAAAAATATATCACAAGTGCTTCATGGAGCTTCATTCCCATTACTACTTATCGCCATTCATCCTTCACACAGCAAAGCGAAATATCATTCCGTCCAAACGCAAGCGATCGGACCTCAGGCTTTCATGACGCTATTCGCTGGTCCTCACGGGAAGTGCAGTCTTCCCCCAGGCAAAACACTACAGCTTTTGTCCATATTGTGCCACCATAATCAAGAAAAACGGAAAATTTTAATTGTTTCTTCAACATTGTGTCTTTTTACTAGAAATGAGACCGAATGACTTGTGGCTGTCAACACTTGGTCAGTCTAATTTTTGTCTGGTGTGCTATGTAGTGAGCCGTCGCATGAAAATCACACATTATGAGCTGCAAAACACATTTTTGTAAAGTTTATATTCCTTTGCATATAAAAAATGTGTTGTTAGTTATTTAATCTTAGTGTACTGTGCCAGGCTTTAGTGCTGCTAACTTGCCTGCCTGTGGAGCTTTCCAGGAATGTGAAAAAACCCAAACAATTCCAGATCCCTGAATCCCTGCTTTCCTAATCAAACAGATTTCACTTTTGTGTAACTCCATGAGGAGTGTTGAGAAGTGCGGTTTATGCGTGGGTGTTGATGGGCAGCAAGTGTGCAAAAGCACGATTGATGTTTTGAGTAGCTACAGAATACAAATGAAGGATTTGTCAAACTGCAATATTTTGGTCCCACTAGGTTACCATGCACCGAGGTAATTATGCACACAGTTGATTGAATGCAATCAAAACAAGGCAAACGTGTAAACTCGCTGCTTTTCATATAATCCCAACATGGTACACTGATGCATACAGCGTGCGCACACGCTGCTGTGGAAAGAAAAAAACGCAAACATGTGAACAAATATGAACTGACAACAAAATATCCCTTTTATAAACCATAATAAAATGTATGTCAAAATCCCAATGCTGATCTCTCAGCTTCCAGTCAACATGTAAGGTTGCTGGAGCTGCCGGGGTCTAGCAAAGGTCAAAAGCGATTGTAGATGGCGGTGTGATTTATTCAGCGAAGCCTCAGTTAGGGCTCAATCATTCCCCGTGGGGGCCCAATAGCCCATTCTGTAGCTGTCTTTATTGTGTTCACACATTTTGATTGTTTCCTTTTATCATTATTCCTGCAGAATTAAACACAGCATGAAATAAATGCCAGTGGCAGTTCTATTATGTGTTATTGTCACAATGTGGCACACACTCATGCGCTACTTCTGCAATCATCATAAAGACTTGTATTTTTCTTTTCATTCGATTCTATTATCAGCCCGTTCAATGTTTCTTCTCTGACCAGCTTTTTCAATATATCGCAATGTATGTTGTTCAATCTCAAGTGAGACTGTCGTGTGCGGCAATAAAAATATAGATAGCGTAAAAGGAAATGTCAGTAGAATTTCTGCGGGGTCTGTTTAAATAATATATACTCACTGAAATGTATTCAGTTTTCACTATTTGTTCTCAACCAAAGTGTACAGCCGCGTATGTAATGTCAGGCAAGTTTTGAATATCCGAAAGTAAGCTGTGTGGGGATTTTCGGTTCACTTGAGGTCACGCCCTTTATTCCAAGTTTGAGCTAAATCAGAAGTTGCGTAATGTATTCAAGTCTTATTTGAATGTCAGATCACATGTGACATTTTCCTTCCAGTTCCTCCCAAACAAATCCCCATTATGCATGTTTTATCAGACTTTCTTGTTGAAAATTGACTCGGCTATACCCTTTGCGCAAGAGCCTGTCAGGAGACTGAGTCTGGTCTGGATTTTTTGTATTGGGTATTGGGGACCCATTCACCTATTTGGTGGATTGCTTTTTCTAATGAAGGTCATGGTCGAGCTTGCCTTAGGTGATCTTGGGTGAGATTTTTTTCACACCCTGTACTAGGACTGCACAATTAATCGAATTTTAATCGTGATCACCATATTGGCTTGCCATGATTAATTAAGCTGATCCTTGACAATATTAACATTTAAAAAGCCGGCAAGGTACATGTCAAATCAAGCACTTTCAGTCATCCCACCACCAGGGGGCAAACGCAAGAATTCTTCATTAAGCTTAAGAAATAGCAAGAGAGCAAATCCTGCAAGAAGGGCGGCAGCATGCTTGGTGCTTTACGAACCTTGCGTCAAATGACGTCATTTCAAAAACCACGCCCTTCTGTGGACGAACTATTACTTCTGGAAGTTTGCCGGTACACTTTTATGATTCGGCTGAAAACGACAACAGTGACCTAAATAAACAACTCCTGGCAAGCACGCAAGCTGGAGAGAGAGGAGGAGTCCGTTAAAAAAAAAAAAAAAAAGTTTGGAAGAATTTTGATCATTTTAATCTCTTAGGGTTCTCGACCTCTGTTATAGCATTGTTTGTATGCTGTAGACTCTTATTTACTGTCGGAATATCGGCTGATTCCGGGGGAAAGCCACACCGTGTATAAAGTGTTGCAAAAGGTGTGCCGGAGGGAGTCTGTGTGTCTTCTTTCTGCTTGGTGCATTCATAGGTGTTTTGACCATTGTTGGGTCATTTTCTTCTGCATCATTATTACAGTATTCAAGCCAAGTGATGGCACACTCCTGTTAGTGTCATAACTACAGTAAATGGTTGTCATGGTGTCACCATCTGTCTTCTTTCAATGCTTTTCTTCTGTTGTGAAATGATTCGGATATAAAAATCAAAGGATTGGACGAGATACCGCACAAGGGATAAGAAATATAATGTACAAAAAACAATAATAATAAACTGAGTCATAAATCAACATTTTAAGAAATCCTACCAAATTCTTGTGAGAACAGACATATCTCACTGCTGAATTTTTTCTTCCATTACCATAATGATGAATTTAGACACAATTTAATCACAAATGGGTTGTAAAGTATACTGTGTACAGAATCTCCCCAGGTTCCGTTAAAAATTTCTCCACCGGCCTGAGCCATCCAGCAGAAGTTGATGTGGTCAGACAGCTTCTGTGTCCTTGCTCTGCCAAGGTTATCTTGGTGAATCAGATAGGATGCTGGGTGGCAGTAAAAAATCACTTTTTGTGGTTAGTGCATCACCCACGTACGTTGTGCGCCACCTGCTCCCAGAAGGGGATCGGGGGTGGGGGTGGGGGGTGGGGGGGGTCGCTAGCCTGTGTGTGTGCGCGCAATCGGAGCAGGTGGTAGACCCTCTATAGGAAACGTCCACAACAATCAGTAGACACCCCCTCAACCTTGGGATCCAGGGTCCCGCCCAAGCCTCAGTCACATTGTTTACAAAGTGAAAGAGACACACAGACAGAAGCTGTTATCCAGTCTTATTTACTATCCCAACTTAGCATCACACTCACTTGGCTCACCTTTCCTTATTCCTCCTTGTTTTTCTATTTTTTCGTGTGTTTTTTAAGCAAGTCACAAGTGTTTCATCTTTTGTGACACTTGGACCTTAATGGGTGTGTAAATCATTAAAATTATATTTAGAATACAGTATGTAAAAAAATTAACACTTGGAAAGATAATCTCTTGCTGGCCACTAATTTAGCTGTTATAGTGATTAGCTCTTGATTTTATGCATAGAGTTTTTTTTTTGTTTTTTTTTGGTATGGATCTTTTCTAAGTATAAAAGCTCCCAACTTGTCTTCTCTTGTTTGTGTCCTTCACAGTGCACATAATAGTTCTCTCTGGTGAGTTCCACTTTAGCCATAAAAGGATTTCCTCTTTTTCATGTTCTTTTTAAGATATTTTATTTCTGTTGTTGTTGTTTTGGGGTCTACAGACAACCCTGTGCTGCTTTTGCATCTTCTTTTATCAGATAATCTTACATTACACTTCCCTTCGCACTCAAGCGCGCCTTTTTTCCGATGTCCTTATGTGAACTCTATTAAGCTTAGAGTTCTTCCGAACAGTGCTTGAAAGCGAAAACTTCAATTCCCAGGTCTCAAAATACAGAATAATATAATACAAACAAGAATATAATTTACCCAAGATTAATTTCTGGGTCTCAAGATTATACTGTACTCTACCATTTACCATTCTTTAGGATTACAATGGCGAACATACACAAATAAACAAGAAGTTAGTTTTGAGCTATGTAAAAGTTGTACATTTTTGAAATGAAATTATTAAGTATTAAATCATCAAATAAAAAAAATAATACTGTCAAAGTTATCAATAAAAAGAGACCGGAGAAAAGGCAAAGAGTCAGAAAAGAATCTTTTGCAAAAGAGGGAAAGTTCCAGTGTTCTTGGGCTCTCCTATTCATTTCATTCCCTCTTTTGAAAAAGTTTTCAACTTAGTGTTTTTGACACAATGATCCGGTGGATGTTCCTACTGATCACATTTTAACTAACCATGCTAACTCAAATATGCTGTTTCAGCCAGTATATTTGTAGACCAAAACTTGTAGGGAGGGATTTGTTTAAATTAAATTGATGCTAGAGTGGACAAACAATGCAGTTATACAGACATTATAATTGGCATACAACGCCTGTTGCCTGAGTTTGCTGGTGGCTCGGACACCCCTATAGCTGCGTCTAGCCTAAATTAGCCGCTAGCTAGCAGCGCTCTACTGCTCCATATACAGTATCTTATTAACCTTTTCCTGCTACGCCATTGAGTATTTCTTGTTGTACATAGAAAATTGTGTAGTATCGCAAAAGTGTACTCTTCTTTCTAGCAAAAATAACGTAATTTCCGGTAGCCCTAGCGGTGGTTAGAGTAACGCGCATGTAAAGCTTTAGTATGTTGGGAAGCAATGCAAAATTAACACCCAGTCTTTAATCAGATTATGGTTGACACCGTCTTAGAAATGACATGTATGTATGACAAAGCATATTAATGAAAATATGAATTGTAACAGCCCCTATGAAGTCTTTGCTTACTGACCTTTAAATGTCAGCGAGAATGAACTGTGTGTTTCCTTAAAAAAAAAAAAGCCACCATCTTTATTTTAGCTCAAATCCCTGCCAAAGTTGTGAGCATCACTTAAAAAGTTAACAACTAAAGAAGATTTGTTTTAGAATCCTAAAGTAAAAGGACCTCTGTGTGGGATTTCAATTATGCCCTTTTCCCCCTCCACTGCTGTTTCCTTAAAAGCGCTCCCCGATTAATTTCAGAGAGGTTTTCTCCAATTTTCTCTTCACATTCTCATTTTCATTAAATGCCCCAGTAGGAGACCTGCATACAGCGTATTGCATTAGCTGGTTAGTCAGGGGAGCACAGACGTTGGTCAACGTTTTATTACGACCCATGTTCTTTGTAATGCAATGTAAATCAGCAGGTCAGGGGGTCGTCCAACACATTAATTCAGCACTGTGGATAAAAAGATGAAGAGGCTATGTCTCATTAGCTCGTCCTCATCACAATCTAATGCCTAATGTTGGACAAGGACTTTTCAAAAAAGAAAAGTAAAACTCATTTTCAATATTAATACACTGTAACTCATGTTTAATCACTGGTAATATGTTTTTTTTTATGTAAACCATACAACTGTTGATTATTATTTAAGATCGGAGAATCCCATTAATACATTTGTATATATGAAAGTCTGTGGCTATACAGAGTTGGATACCTAGCAAAAGCAAAAAGTGCACAATGCTGAACACAATTTCTACAACCAGCAATAAAACGTAGAGCACAGTAGTACACAGGTGTTTTGTTGGTACATTCATAAGAAAACAAAAAGGAATAAAAAACTCCATAATCTAATAGAGGTTAGAAAAAAGTTACAGATACAGGATGTAAACAAAAATTGAGACAAAAGAAAATAACAAGTCCCTCAAGATGTTACTTCAAGGACAGATTTTCAACTAAAACAAATGAGATGCCTTCTAAACATTATGAAAGCATTGAACCACCATGTAGAGTAAAAATTTTCGACTGGCAAACCCCTTTGCAAATGTGTTCAAACACACTCATAAAAACAGTTCAAACATACAACTGTTTTGTTGTTTAATTGTAGCAGTGAATATATTCAAATGTACTCAGAAATATGTCCAAATCTATTTCTATTTGTTCGAACATATTTGTGTGTTTAAATGTGTTAAAAAATCCTTCCACCTGCATTTTTTCCCACAATGCCATGGGTTTTGCTTATGCGCAAGTCGATATACCAGAGCATGGTGAGAATAAAAGCAGAATGCATATCAAGCACTGCAGACATAAGAATAAAACCAGAAAAATGACAAAAAAAATGTGTCCAGTGGCATTATGAAAAAAAAATGCTGTTTTTTATCACTCAGCCTACATCAGGAGTGTCAACCTCGTTGTAAGTTTGCGGGCCAAATGAAGGAAAATCGATTCCCAAGTGGGCCGGACCAATTAAATCATGGTATATTTTTACATGACTTTTAAACAACAACTTCAAAAAAAAAAAAAAAGAAGAAAAAAAAAATCCAGCTCATGTTTATACTTAACATGACAAAACCCTCTCACAGGCTGGATGAAACCATATGTGATTGGCCCGCGGACCTTATGTTTGACAACCCTGTCTTAGTGGCTTGGACATGCAATTCATTATGTTGATGGAATGTCCCCAAAATGTTAAAAAAAATTGTGTGCACCCTTGGTTTTTGCTACAAGGTGGGGGCCAAGAGTTTTACTTTCTTTGTGGGAACGTCTTGCCCTTGTGGGGACCATTTTTGCGGACCCCAAAAATTCAGACTTTGGTATTTTAGTCAGAATCTTAAAAGTCATGATTAGTATTTTGCAGGCCACATAAAGTGATGCGGCAGGCCAGATTTGGCCCCTGGTCCTTGAGTTTGACACCCGTGGACTACATGTACTTTAGAGAGTGTTTGCAAGGACGTTTGAGCTTATACGCAAGTACGTTCAAAGAAATTTGCAAGTATGTTCAAATCTCAAAACTTAATTACAGTATTCTAAACTATATGCAATTTCCAAAGTGTCAGTCGATGGTTGTTGTTAAAATATATTATTAGTGCAGCTCCAAGATTGAAATACTGTTGTCTTAACTTTTTTTTTTTTTTTAACTAACTTTGGGTATGATAAATTTTGGAGATACACTTTGCTTCAAAAGTCTCTTTCCATAATATGAAATACGACACAAACACAACCTCATAATGTCAATGCAAATTTCCCAAAAGCAGTTGCCACTACTCATTACTGAGGGTGTCTGTCTAAGTTAGTGCTCTGCTTTTTCCTGTAAAATTCCTTCTTCGGTCATTGCTTACAATCTTTCTTTCAATAGATGCTTGAACACGGATGCATATGAGAAGTAAATGCGTAACAAGAATGTGAAAGTCTTTTAGCATTGTGCAAATATGAGCATGCTTAATGTCTGTTTTCTTGTGTTGCACAGCAACTGCGATGAGAACGAAAAGTAAATGCAAATATGTACTGATGCGCTGTGCACAAGTTGGAAATTGGTGTGTGTGTGTAAGTGTGTGTCTGTGTGTGTGCGCGCGCGCATGCAGGGAATGCAGTTAGGTGTGCAGCCTAATCACCTGCTGCCATAGTGAGTCCAGAACCCTCTCAGTAGACGCCCCCTTTGGGCCGCCTCCATCAGCCTCGCTTTTCCTCCGGGCGCACACTTTAATTAATAATCACGTTAATTGGATTGAGGTCCCCGCTGCGCAGCGTGTGTGTGTGTGTGTGTGTGTGTGTATAGTATAACAGGAAGACATTTGTCTGCATTAGACAGCATGTATGTTTTTGTGTCTGCCTGTTTGAGCTTTGAGAAGACGAGCAGTTGTTAAGTGTGGCTCTCTTTGCGCTTTTTAAAGATCACAGTGAAATTTGATGGTCCTCAAGAGACAGCTGTCTTTTATTAAGATATGCGAATACCGCCCACCCTTCTCTATTCTATAAATTCGATATACAAGCTCATTGCTCGCTTGAGAAACGCGTTTATGTGATGTGTTTTCACAAAATCACGCTTACGTCTCCGAAATTTGAAAACGGAGATATCGATATATTCTTATTTTGCACCAAGATCCCTTTAGAAAGGATGTATAATACATGGAGGTGGTTAAAAAGATGACAAGGTCACAGCATATTTGTATCTTGTAATTGTGACATGTCACTCATTGTTGAGGCTTATCCTTGTGTCCCAAAAAAACTCCACAGAAAGCTGAAGAAAAGCAAAACAAATCAATTAATATTAGCAAAACGTTGCCACATGTTCCAAGCAATTTGCTCTGAATTTGAAAAGGGAAATGCACTGTTCCTCTTACGACATTAAACAAACGTTTTTGTTTTGTCGCAGTCTCTTTTTTGTCTCGGCAAGACAGCAAACTTAAAGCATCCCACCAAAACCCCTTTCTGAATAGCTCAAATTACCCAAAAAATAATAGCCGAAAAACAAATGTCCACCAGAGTGGACACAAATGAACGGGCTGTGTCTCAGGAGGATATCATAAAACACTTTCTGAAAACATTTGTTTTCATTGCTTGAATTAGGTATGAAGTTCCATTCTTTCACGCCGTCTTTTCTTGTGCTACTTCCTGCTCGCTAACCTTTCACCCCATTTGCCTCTAGGGTTCACGCCCCTTTGAGACCTGTCGCCTCGCTTTTCCTCTTAATCTCGTTGGGGGCATTTGGCAGGAAAGGCACTGCCCGCTGCAGGCCAATTCTCTTTATTAGATGCCAGGCCTCAGATAGAGATCTCAAGGCCTGTGGGTAAACATTTTGACAGCTTTTACAGTGGATATTTTGTCTGTGAAATGGAGTTGTGTGAAAGCAGACAGAGGCAAAGGCATTGGTAGTTCTCTCTTGCCCCTTTTTTATGTTTTTAGGAATTGCTTACTTAGACAGGAAAATACTTTTTCCATTTATTTTTCTTTCAACTTAAGTTTCGCCCCATATGCATAGATCAGCTGCCGTACCAAATCGAAGCAAATGTACACAGATCGGTATATGCGATGCTATTAAACACATCATCCAAACGGAGCGCAGCAAATAAAGGGTGTCAGCAAGTTTGGAAAAAGCCAAATAGAGTTGACTAATTTTATGTGATAGTGCGATCACACTGTACCATGAATTAACAAGCCAACACCACTGAGCTGCGAAGCTATAGGCAATTTATGCTCCCATGCTTTCATAATATTAAAAATAATGCGAATCTACAGTGTGGGAGAGGGAAAGAAAAGAGGTGCAGTGAGGAAGATTTCTTGGATGCATGCGCTTTGGTATGGCAAATTAAATTTGAATGCAAATGCAGCGTTATTCCTTGACAGTGGGTGATAAAAACCCTATTATGTTTAATGATATGCTTTGTGAATGTGCATGAGAGCAGAGTGGCCAGCAACTCTGGGCATCTTCGAAAGGCTGCCGAGACTCTCTGTGCCGGATTTGAGCAGCGGATGCGCACGTCTATGTGAGAGCACCCCCGCCACCCCTTTTTTTTTTTAAATATGTGCACATATTTGAGACGAAATGGTTTGAAACGCTCCAACTTCTTTCTAAAGGAAGAGAGAGAGAGTCTACAATGATGTCCGCATTTAGTCAGGCTAATCTTAACCTCCGAAAAATCCTTTTCAAAATATTTTAAGGAAGACCCAGATGGGGCTTTGATGTGTTTTTTTTTTTTTTTAAATGTGTGTTTGTGTGTGTGTGTGTGTGTGGGGAGGGAGGGGAGATTACTGTCTTTGTGGGGACTTCTTGCACATGGTGGGACTATTTAGGTGGATCTCCTGAGTTCGGACCTTTTTTTGAGAATCAAGACTTGCTTTTAGAGTATAGGTTTGAATTGGATTTGATTGAGGTTAAGGTAAGGGACAGTGCTTAGGACAGTGCTTCTCAATTATATTTTGCCAAAGGAGGTGCCTCCCCCACTGTTTGAGAAGCACCGGGTTAGGGTTAGGCAATTCTTTGTGGTGGTTACGGTAAGGGTTATGGACTAGGAAATGCATTATGTCAATGGGATGAATGGGATGTCCCCACCACGATAGAACCCCTGTCCTTGTGTGTGTGTGTGTGTGTGTGTGTGTGTGTCCTTGGTTTTTACAGCAAGGTGGGGACCAAATCCCGGGTTTCACTGTCTTTGTGGGGACCTCTTTCCCTTGTGGGAACAATTTTGGTGGACCCAGTTCTGAAATTTTGAGGCTCATGCCTTGATTTTAGTGTATCGGTTTGAGTCGGATTCAGTTTGAAATTTGGATTGTAATGGTTAAGGTTAGGAGTTAGGAAATGCATTATGTCAATGAGATGCCCCCACTGTGATAGAAAAACCCTATTTTGTGTGTGTATTGCATGCATGTGTTTGTGGGTGTGTTTATCATCATGGTACCTTTTCTGTATTACCATTTCTATCCCTGCAGAAACATGCCAATGAAAAGTTCCTACATCCCATTCGTCATGGCTGTCCATGTTGTGTCATGAAGAAAGGTGAAAGAAGTTGGTGGCAGCTTTTGTATGGATTGTATGTTTCTTGCATTTGCAGTGTGGTCGTGCTTGTGTGTGAGTGTGACTTAATGAGGGAGCGAGTGTTTAATGACCTGTCTATTCAGACCCTATTGATTGGGTTTTGATGTCTCTTTGTGGAGATGCATACTTGGCAGGGTGATAGAAACAAACACATTCGTCATTGCGCTAATGGTCCTTATTTCATACAATCGCATCAAAATCAATTAATAACTTTAGGTCATTTTTGGAAAGGGAATGAGAGAAGTTGTTTTCGTTGACTGGGAAGCACGCTGGATTGTTCACTCCCACGACGACGCACACACTGTGGTTTTAACTCATACTAATACATAAAAAGTGCAGTGTTTGACCACACTTTGATTTGTTGGTTAGGAATGGTTAATCATTGAGAGTTCACTGTATTCATATTTGTGTATTAATGTGTCAGAATAATTGTAAAAATAGTGATTATATATTTGCTACAATCAATATAAATGCTTGCAATTAAGAAATGGTTAATCGCAGACAGATATCACTTCACTTTTTATCTACAAAATATCTTGCAGAATGTCTTGCCACACAAAATGCTTCGCCACTCATGTACTAATTATACACACACACAAGGACAAGGAGAAGGACACTTGGTTCTGGCCATGGTTTACCTCTTTTTAGGGGGTGGCGGGGGGCATTCATGTAATTAGAAAGTGCTGAATCAAATAAAAAAAAGGGGTTTGGAGAAGCTGATTTAGAGCACAGTAGAATTGTACCTGTGCAGTCCTTCTCCGTTCTCTTCATGCGTGAGATGGAAAATAATGTCTTTTCTCCTTTTTTGTGTATTGTTTCTAACAAATGTCTAACAGGTGAACCCGAAATAACCAATTTGTCAGACTTTTACCTTCTTACTCCTGGATGAAATTGCATAAAATATTGATACACATCCTGCACAGTGTTGTATTTTGGTGAATATATGGTTTCAGGCTTTTAAGTGCTTTTTTTTTTTCCTTTTCTCCCAGAGAGCCCCAAATCCAAAGCAGCACCTCTGCTCAGCACCAAGACAAGCTTTGAAAAAGCTGCTTTTTGAAGACATACTGTCACACTGGAAGGCTGCAATTGGAAAGGAAAGTGGGCTGTCAGAGAGAGACGGTAATGTGATAATCACTTTAATATTTGAGTTCAGTATTGTACGTTGAGTGGCACTAGTTCTTGAGAGCTGACTTTAATTCTTGTTTACGATCTCACCCCACAAACCTTTAACAATCCTCCTTACGTCTTGCAAAGAAAATATAAAAATCACAGGAGCTTGTCGTTTGATAAGATTTTCATCTTGTTTGACTTGGAAAGTCGGAGGATATCAGATTGCGTGTTAAAGCTGAGGATGGTTTTAAGCAGAGGTGGGCAGTCGTGGGACACTTTCACCGATGACGGGAAAGCTTATAAAAACGGGGTGAAAAAAATTTGGAAAATGGGCCTTTTGTTCATCATTGTAATGACCGGGATAGGCATTACGTCGTCCAACACAACCGTTTTTACCGTTCTGATTTTTCCCAGCGATTAAATTATTTGCTATTTTTGTTGCACGTTCTTATGCTGGTGCTTGTACACCAGGCAGTGTGGTGTAGATTTAGTTTATTGGTCTTATAAGCTTGTCTACCCTTTTTGGATGATTGAGTGATTGAAGTGATGACTATAAGGTTTAGCTTTTGCTTTTGTTTTAAACCAAGGATTTCGATTAATTTATTTTTCCGTAGATTTGATTGTTATTATTTTTTTAATAGATGATGGAAATGTAAGTGTATTTTTTTGGAAGTGATGACTGAGGTTTCATTACCATAAAATTACCATAACCAGATGACCACAGCTGGGTTAAAATTCCAATTAGATGGGCCGATGACAATGTGTGTGTATATGTATATATATATATATATATATATATATAAAAACAAGCATAAATTTAAGAATTGCGAAGGAAGTTGTACATCAGTTTCAGTGAAATTCCTTACAAAAGAAATCTTGCAGAATGGATCGCTGTGATCCTTTAATTAAATAAGTTTAATCAATGCGCGTCATTTGACGGTGTTGCACCTGGATTTATTAAGGTGTATGTGTCCTCAGCTGTGTCATGTGATGGCCCGGGGGATGGCTTCAGCCAGGTGGAATGAGAACAAACAAGCTGTCAAATGTAATCTCATCTCACAGACTGTGGACATAAGAATGCACCGACATATCTGTCCATCAGCCTCACAAGATCCATTGTCTTGCTCCATCCGCAGCCACAAACAACACATCCAGACAGAAATGTTGGCTCTGATTCCGACTGTGGTTGCTTTATTGACTGAACAGGCCAAACAGACAGAAAGATCTACTCGTCTCAGTACTCACACAATACACTCCAAGATACAAGAAAAAAAAAAAAAATGACCGCACAACTGCATCGACTGAATACATCCACGTTTTACATACACACCAAACAAAAAAACATGTGAAATTGCAACTTAAATACATCATAGATTTATGTAATGCTTCATTATAAAAAAAAAAAAATATCGGATGGGTCTTCCTTCTAAATAAATTTCCCTTCTGTTCATTATTCTATTCCCTCAAAGATATTTAGATTTCTTTCATGCAAGCCAAAATATGAAACGGAACTTCAGGGGAAATGAAATGAAGTGGAATAATTAGGCATCACAGATAAATCCAACAGGGAACTTTCCAATCTCATAACGTGTGTTTACCTACAAAAACACAAGCGCTTATTCTACTTTTAATCCTTTCCTTTTGAGTAGATATATTCTTTTAAGCATTTTTTTAAGCAACAAAACGCTTTGCGATAAGTCACTATCTCTTCCTCCATCATTCCAACTGCAGGTTATTGAATATCTCAGCAGACGGGAAAAACTAATTACGAAATGTGTCTGGCTAAGAGAGTTATCTTGCAGATAGCCCGCAGTGCAGCCATGTTTCAGCCCTTTTGTTTTTTTGTTGTGCAAACTAATTACTTTCTCATTTTTTTGATGGGGATTTGCTCAGCTGCTCCCCAAACTAGTAATGACCTTTCATTGGAATTATGACACCAGCCGATGTAAAGCATTTGATTAAGCCCGTTTACATAAAGCCCAAGCTAGTTCAGCTCCGATGCACCGCTTTATAAATTATTTTCTCTTTGCTTGAGGTGGTTTTACAAATTAGTTGGATGGCGAAGAAGGTGATGGATTACTGAATATTACATCATTTAGCTAACATGTTTATATTCGAATTTCTCAGTAATTTGTAGGAATATTCAAAAGTATTGAGAGACTCAATTTTACAAAAAGTAAATAATCTTCGTTGGAGTTGGTCCAGTTTTATTTAACCTTTTTAACTCCCAACACAATTTGTCACTTTGATGCATGACTACACAAATCCCTGAAACATTTGATGCTGATACATTTTGTTTTACCTATACTACCCAAAAGTACGATTTTAAACTGAATGTTTAGTTTAACAAAAGTAATTAAGAATGACACGCTGGATCTTGTCAACTGATTATTTGTTGACCTTCAATATTTATTTATTTATTTAGTGAAGCAAAACATATTAAGCGCAACATTCTCATTTATAACTGTGGCTTGACATGAGGCAAAACCTCTCTTAAGGAAATACTGCTGCTCTAAGTATAACTAATAATTATTGATCAATGTAAAGATAGTGCTCAGATTATTGACATTTACACAGTCATTTTTACCCATCGTTGAGCATTATAAGTAACTGATCATTATAGTATCAATATGTAACACTTTGCTTCTTAAAACCTTTGCTAGTGTTTACGTTTTCAATTGATTCCCAGGATTTCACAATTTCCCATTAATGTGATCCTTAGGGGCTACCTGATGCTGCGGGCACTGTGTTGGTGACCGCTGAAAAAAAAAAAACACACAATTCACATCGCGTCACAAAGTATTATATATGTGATGAAATGATGACAAAATGTGCCCATTAAAAAAAAAGTGTATGAGTACTATTACTGTCCTGCCTTCACATGCAAGAAAGAAAAGAAAAACATTCCAATGAGTAGCGAGCTGATTCGATCCGCATCATCAGCTGAAAACAAGGCAAAAGCTCATAAATGCGACTCACTTTTAACCTAAAGAACTTCACGTATAATATAGCCTCAGCAGCAGGGCACATTAGATGCAATATGCAGTTTGATGCAAGAATTCCGAGAGCCGTATCGCCGCGAACAAGAGGGCAGAGGGCAGAACTGTGCTTTGAACTACGGGGCCAAAAGAAATGAACTGCTCTAGTTCACAGTGGTAACATAAAACCTCTGCATACAAAGAGTGTTTGTTTGCGCTTTAGGCTACGGAGAGGCAAAGAATAGAAAGGGAGGCATGTCGACAGAAAAGTCTGCCACAGGACCTGACCCCGGGGATTTATCTGCTGCACCGTGTTGCTGATCCGTTAATGGCTGGCATCATAACTCTCTGCACAGAGGCGGTTGGCTGCCACTTCTCTCACAGGTTCATCATTATCTGATAGCTTATCACTCTGCAAGGAAACAAAGTAGACTCCCACTGGTGTACATTCATCTACCGATGCCAAAAGAAGGGTACATATATCCAAACCGTGCTGATTCAGGAAGGTATATAGACTTGGGAAATGCTAATTCAATCGATCAGTTTTCCAAAGGATCTCCTCTTGTTTCATCTTTTATTTCTAACCACTAAGATTTTTATTCTTGTCAGTCATGTGGAGCTCTCCAATTCTTCTACATATTATATGTCCATTGCACTTTATAGACCATGTTTCAACAGTTATATGATTAAACTTGAGAGTGGAGCTTCCTGTAAACTATTTTGAGACTTTCTCTCCTTCTTTTTCTAGTTTCTTCCTTGTATTCTTCCCCTTATTCCTTTTCTTCTTCTTCATCTTGACGAGCAGACTGCCTCGTACTGGTTAAAGTTAGAACACCCTACACCCAGCCACTATAGATTGTTTTATGTGTCAGCTTATATTCTCGGACAATACAGCCCTAGTGCTTTTTCACGAAGTTTAGTAAGGGTTTTTAAACACAAAAATAGCATCAGCTGTTCAGCCGCTAGATGTTGCAGAATGGCAAGCAGTGGAGCTGTATGTCAAGACCGTCTTTGCATACACGTTTATTATTTTTTTAACAAAGTACTGCAGTGGTACGCCTTTTCCACCTTTACTTTATTTTTGTGTTTTTTCTTTTCAAATTGGAAATGATCCTAATGTTGTGATATCTTTTGTTTTTTTATGGCCTTTCTTGCTTTCCACCCTTTCAAAATTGTGTACTCTGCAAGATAGGTCAATTTAGAAAACAGTGGCATAAACAAGGTTCCGGCAGAACTTCTCTGTGGATATTTTTAGTCGACTTATTTTTAAAGTTTACCCCCGACTTGGTCGACTTTTTTCCCCAGCCCTATGTGCTTTATTTGTTTTCTCCGTTGACAGTAATTTAGTTTAATTGAAGACATGACATAGCTATTGTTGGTAATTTGAGTCAGCATGGACATTTGTGTTGTATAGTCCTGGCCAGTGCAATTCACATCAAGAAGAGCTGAGTCTTCAGGAAATGAAAGATGCATTCTATTGCGCTCTATGCTCAGAGATTTAGTCCTGCTGGTGTTCAGCAGGAGTGACACCTCCATTGAGTGTTGTGTTTAATTGCAGATGGTAACTAGGAGAAAACGACTGTTGTGGTCTGTAAATCACTGGTTAGAGAGCCCAGAGAGTATCCCTGCTGCCAATGAACTTGCACAAGCTAAAGGTAACAAAAGGCAAGTCACCCTCTCCTGACACCTGTCATCATTTCGAAGAATAGCACTTTCAGAAGGAAAATGGTGCCGAATAACCCCATGGGTCAAATATTGTTCTTTTTCTTTCTGAACTTCAGGCACTGTGATAAATCAGGTGGCCCTGCAGATCAATAATTCTTTTTTTTCTTCACAGCACACTATGAAATTTGTCAGATTCAGGGAGAGAGGAGGAGTCCTCTGAGTCCATCTCAATAGGCGGATGTAAAAACATTAAACATGTGCCTGCAAGACAAGATATTTCCATCACAAAATCATCTGAAACCTGCAAGGCAGTTCCGTCCATCTTTTGGTGTTCTGCATTGCAGTATAATATCTTATTTTAACCACGATTTGATACTGTATATTCAGAAGAAAGGTGGATCCCCTACCAATATTCAACTATGTCTGCATTGGCAGAAATGATTGGTGAGACAGACTGGTGGGGCTGATCCAAAACATAAAGTTGAAGGCTGTAAAATCAAACCGTTGAGCTGAATGGCAGTGAAACACTCGGTGGGTTTGTGGGAAACCACAAGTCAGGTTGAGATTCCCCGTGCGTCCATCACTCCTCTTTAATCTAGGTCACATTTTCAGCCTCTCAAATAGAAATGACTCAAGTCATTTTGCAATGAAAAACAGATGTTAGAGGATCCCTTGGCCAAGTTTTGTTTGATGGCAATCAAATCATTGCATTACAATTTTCATGATGCTTTAGGGGAACGTGACATTTTAATTTCTTTCATTTGCAGGAATTTGAACTACCTTTGCATTTAGTTGTATATTCCCGAATTTTAAATACATGTAAATGTACTATTTCAATCAGATTAGAAATTGTTGGCATTTATTTTTGCAACATTTTTATCTTACAAAACTGTATGCAATTGTATTAACACTATCCCTTTTCGTCATTGGTTGTCCGTCTGACATCTAGCCAAAGAGAAAACACCTTTTTCAGCCACCTTTTCTACTATTCAGCCATTTTCTGTAGTAAAACGTTAAAGAAAGACTAAACTTTTCAATCTTCATAAAATACTTTGATGAAGCGCCATCCAACTAGTTGAATGATACTTTCGTCATGTGTGAGGGGGTCTACATCAATTGTACTGGAATAAACCAACTTTGAGGAGGGTGGCAGGAACCCTGCAACACAAAAAAAATACAAACATGGTGACTGCTATACCTCATAGGTCGCATTACCTTTGACTCATTTGGCTAGCAACCAGTTCAGGGTGTGTACCCGCCCGCTGCCCAAAGACAGTTTGTCAGGACAAGCAGTTAAAAAAATGGATGCATGGACATCACACAAAACACAAATTGTTGAAGAGTTAGGGAAAAGAAAATTAGCAGCTTTAAATGATGATATATGTCTCGGGTGCAAAACCTATCAAGCATGCATACATTTGGCAAGCAATTATGTCCGTTTCTATTAACACTGTCACATGAACTCCAAAAAAAAAGAACTGCATCTTGTCATTTGCTTTTCCATAAGCTCAACAGTTCAACTTCTGGCATGCTAATGGTTGAGAGTCTTAATTAAAATGTCAAGGTGGCGTGATGTCCCATTTAAGGCTCTCCCATTTTCTCACCCTCCCCATGTCTTTTCTGCTTCTGATCCTCCCCAGGGACCTATTAAGCCCCGGCCAAAATGATTGAAGTTCAAAGAGGTGAGCCCAAAGGTTGGACGCTCAGCGCTTCGCGATTCGCTGTCGTCCCAGCATCCACCAACCCTGACCTTTAGTGAGACAGCCGTCCTCGCTAATGTGCACGCATATCTAATGAGAAAGGGCTTAGACTCAGACCTTCCTGTCAGCCTTGAAGACGATAATGCCACCGGCCATTTCCAAATATTCTCTTCCAGCCCACTTCCTGCTATGGCCCATATTCACTCTTCTGAACAAATAAGGCAACACTTGCTTTTCTTAACTTGGTATTGTAAAGGAATGGTACTGTACATCCATTAATTGTGTTTCAATCACATATACCGTATCAATCACGTATTTCAGTCCCCAGTAACCGCCAAAAACGCGGCAACACTGTATTGGCAAAAATATAAATTTACCTCAGAAATGTCCATTTTTAAATTTATGCAACATCTTGTGGTTTTGACTTTCATTTCCCAGCAGCCAAAAAGTTTAATTTAATTTATTCAACATTGAAGGGTCATTTCCGCAAATCACTGTGAGATACCAAAGGTAAATCTCAATGTCCACTAACCTTTGTCAATGGCGGTTGACAATTGGTTTGACTATAGATGTTGTTGCAGTATATGCAAACTGTATGTGACACACAATAAGCAAGTACACACAAAACCCCACGTAATTTTCTTGACTATTTCAGGTAGGCACACACATACACATTCACGCATGCACACGCATACTCACACACATTCACATTCATTCATGTGCAAAGGCATCGAACAGCGTGGGCCCTTGGTCTGCTGCGCTCCAGCAACCCGATCTTATTAAAGGCTGTCAGCATAGCTAGCGCGATCATAAGCTTTTTATTATTGACTCGGAAAATATGATAATTTGGAAATCGCAGGCTGCCTCCTAAAGACTGCACCTTCATTTTCAATTTTAGCTGCTCTCCCTTTTTTTCGCGGCAATGATAAGAGCTTCATGGGCTTCACATTTCTCCTGTCTAAAAGATTATTTATGCCTGTTTTTTGAATTACTAAAATATAATTGAGGTCCATCATCGATGGTACCTTCAAAGCGAAAATAAATTAAATTAAATTGTTATTTTACTTTATGATGCAAGGCTCAAATTAACTTGTTTTGTGTCATTGTTTGCTGTTTAAATTTGGGATTTTGTGCGTCATGTAAACACCTGGACTCGTTAAACTGAGAATCAAGTGCCCGCCGATGGTCTCAAATGGTTTTTGAACGACAGCTCATTTGTGTTCAAGAGTGATACAATTTCGTTCAAAATAATCCAGCGAGTAGGATGAGACGTATGGTGCATTCAAATCCCGTTGGCTGTTTCAAACTCATACAGAATAATAAACCATCGAAGCTTTAAACATTTATAGCTGCAATAATAATAGTTAATAATTTGCCACACAATTGGTCCTCAAATTAAGTCTGGAATTCATGAAACTGCTCTGTAGACGAAAATAATTCGAGCCTTGAAAATGAAAGCAAATTGTGAAAAGTAGGACTGATTCTCTTTTGACAATAGGTGTTCTTTATCGAATCTGCTTGTCCACCTTTTTTTTTTTTGGGCCACATGAGACTAATCCACTTGCAAAGTCATATTTGCCACCCTGCCCAGAGCCGGTGCTTTTTGCGATGGGATCGTGTGCTAAATAAGTCGTTCTCTGCTATGTAAACTGAAATTGAACATCACTTATCTGAAAGCAAACGCGGTACGTAGTTAAAATACTTATGCGCGAGCAAGGTGTCTAAATTGGTTCTTTTTACAGATCATTCGGCGATAGCAAAAAGTACACCAGCCAAGAGGCCAAACTCTCATCCATCATCAGATTTTCCCTCCTTGTCCTATCAGCTCCCCCTCACCCCCATCTCGCAGCCACTCTTCCCTCTCAGGGCCGTCAGCATTCTGGGATTACCTCGCTATCTTTTGTTGCATTCCCAGAAGCTCACCGTGTGATCCATAATTCAACAGCGGCCCCTATTTCGAGCCAAACTCGAATTTGAACCGGGCCATAATCTCCATCTGGCACTTGGAGGCGTAATCTCCGTAAACACTGTTGCTTCAATATTTTATTGACCTTCTATCTTGATAAGACATAATTGCCATTTCTAATCTGTCTGGAGGAATCTGCAACAGGGTCCGCAGCGGAGATCAGTTGTGCGCCGTGTAGGTGGTCAGCGAGGGAGGGGGTGGCTGGCAGGCTTTAACAGAGTCCTGGTGAGAAGGTATACTATGAAGTTGGATTAAAGAGTGCAAAGCCTTGATGACTGTGGCCAAATAATCATCTATATCTGAAGAGGCTTAGACCGTAGGACGGATCTAAGGACAATGTTACGGGGCGGGAATCGTCGGAGAAATCTGTGAATGACGTTAACTTGCTTCCTTTTAAAAACTAGGCTTTACACGTTCAGGATTTTGGAGCCGCTCACAATCAAAAAGTTTGTCAAAAAATGATGATGTACATTACTCCAATCAAGAAGGTGGAAAAATCTATCCAGTCTATTTAAACAACTTGAGCAATTCAGACCGGGATCTCTCTGGCCCATTACTATAGCTAAACTTTGTGTTTAATTGACACTGATTGAAATGCATTGCGGAAGAAACATTTACAACGGGGCTGCCCAATGCATTGCCCGCATGACATTGCAATTAAAAAAAAAAAAACGCCAGACCGAGCTAATTGTGTTGTTTTTAAGTGCCCAAAATTGAATTGAAACTGTGTACATAGAGCTTCAAAATAAAAGTGTACCAAAGCCATTTGTGTCATACATCACATGTATCACAAGTACAGTTTATTTTGAAGGATCGGCGGGGTTCCTCACAACCTTTACTAGGATCCTGTGAATTGTAGTGTAGTGAATTGACAGTAGTGATATTGACAGACAGCACGTTGTCCCGTATGTCTCGTAGAACTTTTAAAAAAAATAAACAAAGCACATGATTTCTCATGTGTTACCTGGGAGGTAATTTACCTTGCGGTCTTGCTAAGACACAAAGAACACAACAGAGGACATGAATGAATGGATTGACTCTCAAGAGGATATTCAAAAACTGGACGTTATTTCAAATGAAAGATCGAAGAACTGGATTAGTCTGTAACGTTCGAAAAAAGGACGTAGTCCGTAACATTAGTGAGTGATTTAACACAATACGTCAGTCTGCTTCCATGGATGATTACAGAAATAAAATATTGACTGTTGAGATGCTGAAATACCGAGAATTCTGAAAATTTCCACTTTAACGAGCTCTCAAAACTGTTAATTGATTATCAAAAATGGTTATCGATTTATTGTATAAGCGACTGGTTGTCGATGAATCACTTAAGTTCTTATTTTGATTATAATGCGCATATCTTCCGCCAAATACAAGTGTGCTTCTTCAGCCAGCCATGCGAGTTGCAAGGTGCAGCTCTAGCATTTCCCACCCCCCTTCATTCTGGTTCCTTTCATCCCGCCTGTCAGCATCCAAGTTTACATTGGACGCCTTCTGGGCCTCTCGCCAACGTTCCCGTCTATTCTAGTCACAACCGGTACAAGCAGTGCTCAAAACTTCAGTAAAACTTCCAGCAAAAGAATAAACAGCACTCATGTTTTCTCTCCACAACTGCATGCGAGATAGCTTTGCGGGATGTCCAACAAGTATGTTTCCTTATGTCACAATGATAATAGATTCCATTAGGACCAAAGGAATTTCTCCCTGGGGCGGATCCTGAGAATGATGGAAAATTGGCCAAGGCGAGCAGCCGAGAGCTAATGGATCAAAATTACCCCTGTCACAAAGTTTGGACGAGAGCTGACTGAAATTGCTTTTTTTTTTTCCCCCGCCAACCCTTTTTCTCTCCCCTCCCGCCAAATTCTCCCACACGCCACATCTCAATATGAGACGCAGACAGAGAAATCCATCTGTAACGTAGGCATTGTCAGCGACTTGCAATTTACACTCGTGCTTCTGTGCAGCTGTTCCTGTGCTTGATGGCGTGATAAATTAATCTTTTCCTCTGCCACTGCATCAATTCTTTTAAAAGAATACATTAAGACTTCTTTTTTTTTCCCTGAAGTAAACATTTTATTCTATGTCTTCTCTCAGTCGCCCCGATAAACCAGATTCTTCAGATGAACAGAGAAGAGCAGGAGAACAAAAAGTAAAAGGATGAAAGAAAGTATGAGATGTATATGAGAAAAAAGATGACAAAAAAAATCATATATTCAATGTATGGTAAATTTTTAAATGATTTTTGTTTAAATTCGGTGTGTAAAACGAAAATCTGTACACTCGATACAAGACAACAATGCAATAACATAATATTTGGCTCTCTGTTATGTATGTGAAGCCCTTTTAGAAAATTAGGAGCTAAAAATTGTTATTGCGGGGAAAAATTTCAAACACCTAAATAAAAAAAGTTGACTAATAAGCTTGGGTCCTCACAACTCCATGTCTATTGCCATCGCATCAGATTCTTCCGAAATTAACACACAGCCATTAAAATAAATAAATAAATAAAATTCAATCATTAAATAAAGAGGGTAAGAAACAGTTTGTCAATTATGCTGTGCACTGTATGATACGCCACAAATCTCCGTTGTTGGCGCTAACTACGGATCTGGTGAAATGTGGTGCATTCAAATTCCGGTGGACATTTCAAACATTTCAAAGGTCCATCTATGCATTGAACGCTTCTAACTGCAGATATCTCAGTAGGATTTCTCTCAATCTATAAAAGCAGATACGTCAAGAAAAATGATGGGGGTGAAGTGACTTTCATATTTTACTTAATTGCAATAAATGGCCCATCTGGGTTTCCATTTTCCATTCTAGTGGTGTAATAATAGTGTATAATAATAATGATCATCACATATAATAATAGTTGTTATAGCATTTATCATAAACAAACATACATTGAAATTATTCCCCATTTAAACAGGTGCTAAAAATCTGAAGCACAAAACACTGCTTCTTAGAATGTTAGTCTGTTCTCAAAGTCGATTGGCTGACGCCAGGCAAGCGACGAAGAAAGGTTGTGTTTTTTTTTCCTGTGTTTTAATTTCCCTCCGAGCATTTCACATTTTTCTTGTTGACCAATTATCATTTCAGAGGATCCCTAATTTCTGACTTTTCCTTGAATATGTCCTTTTTAGAATGGCTTTCACCATGGCTTGTCAGGGCATTTCTATTTTAATAAGTATGATTCATAATTTTCAGATGTGAAACAAGAAATTTGCTTCTATTTGAAATTCAATAAAGTACAAACATATTTATCAACACCAACATGCTAAGAGCTGATCAAGCATAATGTGTGACATACGTTCACGTAAGAAAGAGCAATCGGCAGCCATCATTTGTCTGTGTTTGTCTTAGAGCTTAAGCAAATTGTCTTTCAACTACAGTATGTATGCACAGGCAATCAAATGACGTACCTTGTCATTGTCAAAAAGACTAAACTCCCCTCGGCTGTTTCTGAAAGATAACATGAGCCAACCTGGATTTTTGTCCTCGACCGCAGTCTCACGTTATTATTATTATTAATAAGTTGGAAATGTTTCTTTATTCAAACTCAAAATAAGCTTTGGACTCTAATCCAAGATGTTTTGTCAAACAATAAAATATTCAATGCTGACTGCACAAAGAGAGACAGGGAAACAAGCTGTCTTTAGCAAGCCCACAAAAAAAAGTGCCGCTTGAGGTTTTATTTGTAGTTTTAGCTTAACAGCAAACACAAAGGGATCTTGCCTTGGCGTGACAGTAATTGTATGGCTATTTACAATATCTAATAAGGTTCTAATCCATATATGGCTATTAATTTGTGTCCACTGTTGTGTCCATCAAGTCTCAGCAAGACGGCAAATTTCATACCTTGTACTTGAACTTGTACTTGTCTACCGATAATAAAGGCTATCTATCTATCTATCTATCTATCTATCTATCTATCTATCTATCTATCTATCTATCTATCTATCTATCTATCCATCCATCCATCCATCCATCCATCCATCCATCCATCCATCCATCCATCCATCCATCCATCCATCCATCTATCCATCTATCCATCTATCTATCTATCTATCTATCTATCTATCTATCTATCTATCTATCTATCCATCCATCCATCCATCCATCCATCCATCCATCCATCCACTTATCGATCGGAGTCTTTGAAAGAAGACAGTACTCAGTTCACAACATATCAAAGTTTAAGATGACACAACCACTTAGTTATCAGATTACCAGTAGTGTGCCATCCCTCGGGTAAAATATAGTGAGAAAATGACGGAAAAATGGTCAAAATACTGCACAAGGGGTAATAATACGCTAGTGTGCTAATTAATTGAATTGTCTTTTTTCAACACTATGCCCAAATAGATTATAGATTGACATGGTATACCTTGGAGTAAGACCAACCAGGATCCAATTGGCTTTTTGCACAGTTGGGTAGAGGCTTTGAATGAGTCAACTCACGGGTGCAAGTGGAAATGAATGAGAGGGGATCAAGATCCTCCAGAGACATTGAGACCTCCAACTCCCCACTGAGTTTAAACCCCCGCTGGGCAAATGGTTTGCTCACATCATTTTGTCTCATTATAGGAGATAAAACATTCAAAAAGTCAGTCATTTCAAGTAGAAATCTCTTCTCATCCAAGTACCCCTTGGCCAGCACGATATTTTTGGATTAAAAGAAAAAAAAATGAAAATGTTGAAAATAAATTTAAAGTGGGATCTCTAAATCTTTTTTATTATTATTATTATTTACCAATTCTAGAAGATAGATTGGATAACAGCTAGTGCTTTCAAGGGTTTAAAACAATCAATTGAGTTTAATTAACTGATCTAATTAATCATATTTAATCTCAACTAATCCTTTTCGAGAAAAAACCCCTACTCAAATGTGTTTTTAGTTTTAGTTACATTATATTATTGTGGGTGATCAAAAGATTAATGTATAACAACAAACATTACAGCAAGAAAAAGGAGCCTCTGTCATCCATTTTCTCTTAAGTGCTCTTCCACTTTCATGTCTTCCTCTTGCTTCTGAAATTGCTGTCTCACCCACACCCGTGTACACTCCAAGGTATGATTGACCTTTTTTTTCCAAACCCAAACAAGTCAAGTACAAGAATCTCGATACATAGAAATGTATCTAACTAGAAAATAGAAAGCAAAAAATTAGACATTAAAAATGAGATAAAAGTGATTAAATAACATAATGCTTTAATGATAACTAATTTAATTTTCTCAATCTGTTAAACTCCTAATATCCTTTATTTTTTTCTGGCTTTTGTAAAGAAGTCATCATAACACAATTTAGCAATGACTATCTTCATGTTACAATGAATTGGCTCTTAATTTGAAAAGAAAAATGTTCCTGTCACAGCATTAGAAACCATCAAATTAGATTGAATTGATAGGATAATTCAATTAGATTGAGACCTGCAGAGACCATGTTAAAATCTCACGCATCTCCTGAATGGTCTTCACCCGTACTATGCTTTCACTATAGTTTTCCATAATGGGTGTTGTCATTTATTTGAGTTTAATGTGTTGTTGTTTGGCCAAATACCGGTTCAATGATCTCTGGCTTACATTGAGGCAAGTGCAATTTTCAATTTTTTGCCATGTGTTTTTTTTCTACGTGTCACTTCAATTCAGCTTTTGTGTCCTCTGGAGAACCGCTGAAGGTCGCAAGTCCGACGTCAAGTGAGGTCACGCAACTTATTTAAGACGTTTTGCGGAGGGGGTACACTTTTCCTACCAGAATTTTTCAGATGCTGAGTATAGTGGAAGGCCCCTGTTGTGACCAAATTAAAGGATCTTCTTTTGTTTGACAAACTCGGCAGGGGAGATCAAGCATAAGCAGAAATCCTTTTTGCCACTGTCTGTAAGATTTCTCTCTTTCTTCCGCGAAAGAAAGGGTGCAAGGCGGAGGCGCAGTTAAGACGAGCCCCCTGCAAAGAAGCAATTAAATGCTCGGCCTTGTGAAGGTCTCACAGCAGTGCAACCAGAAAAACAGCCGTGTGGCCGGGCGCCGCGGTAAAAGGAAAAGCTTCCAACAGCGGTTTGATGAACGGACTTTTTCACAAGTTAACCAGCATAGCAATCAAGTTCAGTAAGGGGCTCTCACGCATGAATATTTATAAAAGCAATGCAAATCTTGAGACATCAAAAACGCTGTGGAAAATTGAGCTTTGCTAGTAACACTTTACGCAACACGAAGAATAACGCTGCAATCCCGAGACATGAAATCCTTGTGCACCTTCAAGCAATTATTTTGGCAAGGGGAATCTTTTAAAAGCAGACGAGATGCGCTTCTGCCTGGGATGTGGTCGCGCTTTGCCAGGTTTGGTTTTAGAGGCCCTCAATCTGTGCTGCTGATGCAATCCAGGGCAATGTTAGTCCGCACCGCATTCCGGCTTGTCAGCTCCTTCCCGCGTGTAAACGTGCTCACCTTGGGTGTCGCTCTGTTTGCTTCACATGTTTACAACTCTGTCAGCCACAGCACAAATAGTCCCCGTACATCTCATATAACACCTACATCTGACTGAGACTTCTTTGCTTCGTTCCTATATGCCAAATTGTTGTATCCTGAATTGTGTGAATTTACAGTATCATTCGCAGTAAAGCATTGGCTTCGACGTACTTGCCCTTGCCAGTTGGCGTCAAGAAATATGTGCGCAGAGATGGAGCGTGGGAAGGAAAAAGTGGAAAGACAGCTATTGGCGATAAAGGCATTAAGACAAACTATTCACTGAAAATAAAGCAAGGAAAAATATCCCCATATTGTGTCCTGATTAAAGGAATTATCAAATACATACTCAGTAAGCTAATGTTGCTGAAAAATTGCTTAAAGAGTAAATCACACCATTTTTTTTCTTTCCAATGACATATGCCCCCATTAGTCTAAACAAGACATCCTGATTAATGTAGTATTTGTGGAATGTTAATTAAGCAGCAACATCCACCTGTTTTTTTGTTTTCATTCTCAGAAGGCAGCCATTTTGTCACTGGCTCTCACCTTAAAATGGCATCACACATGCTCAGGGCTCAGGCAACAAGCAATTACGACCCACCTATTTTCCGAGTTGGGTCGTGTGATGTTTACAAGCTGAGACATGATTGGTTGTTGTTTGAGCACTGAAAAAGTGCGATGTATTTTTTAGTTGACAGCAAATGTCAAAATGGTCGCCGCCGGAGAGGAATAATTGATATCGTTGATTTCGTTGCTTAATTCGTATTCCACAAAGGCTATATTAATGATCATCATTATCACTTTTTTGTCTTTATATCACAAAAAAACACAATGAATCATGTATTATTATTCTTTAATTTAACATCCTTTTTTTGTTGTTGTAAAAAATCGGTCTTTTTGCAATCAACAAGTGAGATGCTGACTAATTTGTCTGTGCAATTTTTCCAGTCGCGTCGCCCGAGTCAACTGATGCCCGAGGGGTCTAAGATTCCGTCCGATGGGCAGTAATCAACAAAATACGCATCAACAATAACAAAATTAAAAATGTGCGCAGGTGAATGCTCATTGTTATATGCACAAACAGCACAGGACATAAATTATGAATTCATAATTTCCTGAATGGAAATATTTTCTATGATTAATGCCTATTTCTCATGTTTAATCAATCACTAATAGTTTGTTATGGTCTCATCGGTGCCACTCTGATAAAATGTTAGCATCAATATTCATACGTACTGAATATTCATGTCCATCCTTGCCCATCAGTGTGCCTGCTAGGCTGCATTAGAAGGCCAGCACTTATAATTGGCAATCTTTCCCTGTTGCTTGACAGTACAGACGAGTCATTTCCTTGCATTCAAATCTGCGAGTCGCACAAAGCCAGCTTGTCAACTTTCCACTTCATTACAGGTCAAGCAATAGACTCATTTCTCTCAGGCGCGTCGCTCCCATAATTGTTTTCCACCTTTCCTTTCATAGCCAATTTACATTGGTTTCCTTGCCGAGAGTAAAAGAGACAGAGGAAGGGGAGATGAAAATGCTCCTGCTTTTCACTTCCACTCACTGTCCATTAACGACTTGACACATGGAACGCAAAAAGTAATATGAATTTTGCTTCCCGCGCAGGAGCATTTGCTTTGAGGCATATGATACAGTATGTTGTAACTGAGGCAGAAATTCGATCAGAAATTATGGTGTAGAACAGACTAGAATAGAATAAAAGCAGCAGATGAAAATGTATATATAAAAAAAGTGCTGCATTGGCCCATAATACTGTGTGATGGAATTTACAACAATATAAAACTCTATAAAACGTTCATATAAAACTGATAAAACGCACAATGAATGGAATTGTGTGTATTTGTAGATAAAATAAAGAAGCTGTGATTTAAGTTTAGCGTGGATTTCATTTGCATATAATATATATATATATATATATATATATATATATATATATATATATATATATATATATATATATATATATATATATATATATATATATACGTGATGGTCATTTTTCAATTTGACAATTTGAGAAGATTTTCCGTTTTTTAATAAATTGTCAGAAATTTAAAAAAATAATCTAATTTATTAAAAAAAAAACATTTAACAGATGAAGATATTTTAAGATATTAAAACCAACGGGATCATTTTGTCACTGCAAAAGTTGCGCATTTTACAAATTTTTGCTGGTCCGTCATCCGTTGTTCTCTAGCAAAATAGATGTCCTTCAGTGATGGAATGCCCAGCCCTGCTGGTGACTATCAATGAAAATAAGCATTAGCTGCAGAAGAAAATGTGTCCAAACACATTATGAAGTGAGAAAAAGATGATCTGATCTGGCAACCCAAGTCAGATTGCATCATCACAATATTAAAAAGAGGGAAAATCTGTATTATTTGGTGAAAAAAAGGAAAGTCAGCTCCCTTTAGTTCATCCCTAGTATTCATTTGCTATTATTTGACATTAGACAAGTTTGACTTCTGATTATTCAGATGAAGGATGGAGACGAAGTCAAACTTGTCCCCAAGACAAGTCATGCTTATTGTATTTGTGAGCTAATTTAAGTTTGACATGGCGAGTAATGATGGGAAAATGAAGCTTCATGAAGCACTTTTGATATTTGTTTTGCCTCCTAGGTGGTACTCTTTGTTTAAAGATAAAAGCTAGTGCAGTAGAATCTTTATTACATTCCCACTGCATCTTTAAATCAAATCTGGCATCCGGTCGCAGGGGCAGCATCTTGAGTAGGAAAGCCCAACCTTCGCTCCCCCCGACCACTTCGTCTAGCTCCTCCGGGGAGGATCCCCAGGCATTCCCAGGCCAGCTGAGAGACATAGTTTTTCAGTGTGTCCCAGGTCGTCCCCCGGGCCTCCCTCCTGTGGGACATGCCCGGAACACCTCACCAGGGAGGCGTCTGGGAGGCATCTTAACCAGATGCCCGAACCACCTCAGTTGGCTCCTCTCAGCGCGGGGGAGCAGCGGCTCCACGCTGAGTCCATCCCGGGTGACCATACCTAGTCATAGTCATCACTCGTGGCTATTTTTGTTAACTCTTGAATTAATTACAGCAGATGCGTCATTAAAAAAATACAAAGGCAAATCAATCGATTATTTTTAAATATCATTTTTGTTGTCACCCAAATTGCAAACCTTGATCTTAATTCGTTGGCCATTTATTCAAAGTACAGGTACTTGCTTGTTAACAGAGCAAGTGAATATCCTTTAGCCATGCACAGCTGCTGCTACTGCTGCTTGTGGGATGTGGCGCTTGCCAAATTCAACATGGGGTCCCCTTTTATATGCCAAATTCCCGTTCCATGCAGCTCAAGGTAGAGTTTAATGAATGAAATCAAGTCTCACTTCCTAAGGATGTGAAGCAAAATGCAGGGACATGACAGTTTTCAGTGATCCCTCAGTCTTATTTCTATTCATCATCGCATGGCTTCCCATTACCTTACTATGATGTTGATTTCCCACGCAGCGACATTTCTACTTGCTGGACAAAATGATGAGCTTTTCAGCTGGATTGGAACAGCCTGACGCTGTGAGGGACACGTGAGTCCTTACTGTTTGTACACCTCATTATGTGTCATCAGAAAAGTTGCCCTACAAGATGAAAGCCGTGTTGTTCCTCTCCGTAATGTGCTTACATACGCACAAACATTTGTTCAGCTTCAAGTCGTGTGCTTACCGAGTACATGTCGTGCCCGTGCCTCCGTGTGTCCGTGGGAGTAAGTGACTGACTGACAAGAGGGCCCCAGACGATGAAAGGATGACAAGTGCTCACCCTTCCAGTGTCATTCAGCATAGTACAGAAGCCATTAACTTTTAAAGCCGGGCCTGGCGAACAGCAAACCCCATGCCGTTTAACCTCCCTTTCTGTGACACTTCAAATGGCTGTGATCGGCAGCAGTCGAGGCACTAGGACTGTCATGTATCTTTTCGAAATTGATTATCCTATAGGTTTTTCCAGTCGTGCCTCAGCCTCCATTTTTAAAAAATAATCTACTAAGGTTGGACGAGAGTTGAAGTGAGTGGTTAGAACTTCATATATTTTCTTCTACACATATGAATTATTAGTAAACGGCACCGCTAATGCTAATGGGTTAGCAATCGCGATTAGCATTAGCACGCTAGTGTTTACCGTTTAAGGTCAACAAACACTAACTACCATTGAGTTCACACCTAATGATTGTTAAATGTACTCTTCACATGCTTCAACAATATTCCACAAGTAAACTTGCGAGTGGAGCTGCCTGTTAGATTCTATGAGGTCAGTGACTTCCCGTTCTTCATCATCACCATCGTCTTGGCAGATTGGGCACGCTGACTGCCTCACACCAGTTAAAATTTGAACAACTGAAACCTAGAGCCATGATAGATTCTTTTTAGTTACAGTCTTGCTCTTTTGCTCTTGCTTTTCGGGAAGTTATGTCTTTTATTTTGGGAATCTCTGTGTGCTAATATTGTCTTTAGGAAAATCCTGCTAACTACTAAATCAGTAAGTGTTTTCAAGCACACTAATTGCATCAGCCATTTGGCCATCAGGTGGTGCACCAAGAACAACAATGTAGTCATATGTCGAGACTCAGGACAATCTTTGCATATGTGTTGTTGGTGTTATTTTAAGGTACTGCTAATGTAAGTACTTTATTTTTGTTTTGTTTTTTACGGGCGTCTCTTTTTCCTTGCCGCCGTTGCAAAACTGCATATGTCTACAATAGAGTTCTGTGTAGAAAACTGTAGCGTAATCACGGTTGCGGCAGAGTGTCAAGGCGGACATTTTTTAAGTCGACTGACCTGACTAGGTTGACTTTTTTTCCCAGCTCTACAAGGCGCACCACCACAATTTTTAGGGGAGAGGTGGATGGAGCACTGGAGCCCTTGGCACAGTTGGCACAATGGCGCGTGTGCGCGGAAACCGCAGTCGGCAGAATTAACCTTGATTGACAAGTCTCATCAGGGATAACTTAATGGCGCCGCCATCAACCAATTAGAAGTCATCAAGGTCCCCAATTGAAAGTGGTTTATAAATAATGTATAGCCCGAGTAATACCACATAATCTGGATATCAGAAAGTCAAAGGTGGATGCATTATTAATGGGGCCAAATTGGACTTTAATAACTGTTCCAGCGAGTCCCACACCGCAGCAGAATTAACTTATGTTAATATGCTTTTATTATTAATGGGCAGCCTTTTTCTAAAATGTTAACTGACTGGGTTGCTCCAGAGGCAGTTGCCAAGATTGACGAGCCTCGCATCTGGGTAGGGGGGGTTGCTTATTTATTTATTCACCTACCTGTAGCATGTCAGCCCACATGATTGTGTCAATAATTTCCTGGTAAAGCCATTAGGCGTGATCACAGAGGCCCAATTAGCTCTGCAATGTGTGAGATGACAATCGTATATCATTAACGGCGTAATGGCATGCAGGAGCAAAGCCTCTTTAAAAACAAACAACAAGGCTATTACCGGGAATATATGCCGTCGTCGACATTGTTACCCCAACCATTTTGACTTGTGCTCCAATGCTCTTTTTATGCGCGTCAAGTGTAATGGGACATTAGAGCCAATGTTCCAATGAACTGCTCCCGGTTATTCACATTGAATGCATCTTCATTTCGACATATTTGTGACGCTCAAGTGTCTCCTTGCGATGGCTGTACCGAAATTGACAGAGATAATGTTATACGTAGTACAAATGTTGCTGTTTAGGCTAAGAATCCTATATGTTTACAAAAAGTGGGAAGAGCACTTGATGTCAAAAAGACTGCTATGTCACCCTGATTTATATTCACTCATCCCACAGCTCAGTGGCGGCTCACGCTGAGATTCCGAGACAATTTGGTGGGAGCATCTCTGAGGGTAGCCGATAGACTAGCTAATATGTTCTCTTATGCTATTTGCATAATGTCCATGGTGCATCGCCAGAGAGCTGTTCTGCTCCAGTTCTCCTTGTAATATATCTGGCAGCGTTTCTAAAATGCAGATGTTGCTGGCACTGGCTCACAAATCTGACGCTGAGGCTCCATCTGGAATATCAAGGGAAAAATAGTTTCAAAGTTCTTTCTTTGTTTACTATCTGCTTTTCAATTTGGTCATGCGTGTGGCGTTCTGATTAGGTCGCTATTTTATGGGTGCGAGTTTGGTTCAGGTGGGGTTTTTTTTATTATTTATATTGAGAAGAAAACAGCTGTGTTCCTTAGCAAACCAGTAATTGCGTTATAATGGTTTGGCAGTAGGCTCTACCGATATGTATCATATTGGTATAATATAACTGTGAAAACCAGCTATTTGTTTGTGTACCCCTTTGGACATTGGTCTATATCTGTTAACGCATTTGATTTAGCCTTCTAAGTTCTCGCCTGGCCTTTCCAATGATGTCTCATGTATTCATTTTAATGTCTTGCCGAGACAAAATGGAAGCCGCAGTGGACGCAAATAAATAAGTTACATCTCACGAGGATATAGGAAGTAAATAAAATTAGAAATGGATTTTTACATGCTGCAAATTAACACCGCGGAAAATAAAATTTCTTTGACAATTAGAGGCAAGTTGGACCCGCATGCATGTTGCTACCACTCACACCCTAAAAATAGTAGAGTAAAATATAACCCAATTTTGGTAACATTTGGCACAATTACCAACAAAAAGGGACCATCTGACACTATGCTCAATTTGATCCAAAAGAATTGGGTTATTCAGTTTTGACACAGCTTTACGCTTAAGTGAATAAAACAAATTGGGTCAAAATCATGGAGTTTTTGGGGACGTCAACCCAAAAATGTTCTTGACTAATATTTTCTGTCCAGCTCCACTGATCCAATGATTAATTTTATGTGTATTGAATATTACTTGAGCAGCAAAATCAAGCTCATTTTTAATCTTTGTGAAATGGCGGGTAACTTACAGTCGACTGAAAATGACATCACCGTTGTACAGGTAATGACCAATTACGGTTCGGAAAGTAGGTGAGCCGTTTTTGACGGTCACCTCAGCCCTGAGTAAGTGTGATGTCATTTTCGGTTGACAAGTGAGCTAGGGGCAAAAGGGCTGCCCCCTGAGACGGAAAAAAATCGGTGTATTTTGCAAATTAATTCACAATCCCGAACAATAGAATGCCGTTTTTGGACTCGTGGAGCTGCCTAGAACATTGTAGAAGGAAACAATTGGCTTGACTTTCCATTGACCTCTTTTCATTCTGTGAAGCCCTTTGAGACTTCGGTGATTTAGGGCTATATAAATAAAATTTGATTGATTGATTGATTGATTTAAGGAATAACACATATAGTATGGTTAAAATGTATTATTTGTACAAGTTAATGTCATAAAATAAGATCATGTACAGTAATTCAAGCAAAGATGCAGCGAAAAAGTAAAAAAATAGACAGATTTTTTTTTACATAACTGTTCTTTTCTTAATCTAAATAAAAGTTTTTTTGCAGAGGGATGAGTATTTTTTTCTTTTGTTTTTTTTTAAATCTAGTCATTTGTTAAAAGAAATGGATGAAAAATCCAAGAGCATCCAAGACACGATTGTGTCCTCCTCTCCCCTTGCTTAGCCCCCAAATCTTGTTTGCTAATGCCAAATGTTGTTGGGGTTGATAAACAGCTACGGCATCTATGAAATAATTGAAGAAGCTCTCGGTCTCCTCCTCTGTCACTCCCTCTTCATTAGTCATCTTGCCTGGATGCTCGGTTGACTTTGTGCGTGTTGTCAGTTGAGGCGTCTAATCGTCTGAAGTGGATGTTTTCTGCCTCAGTAACAGAAATTTGCAGGCCTATGGGGAAACAGCAGTGGAATTAAATGCGCTGGAGAGATTATGTGTGACAAGGCTTGTGTAAGATAATGTGTTTTCCCACTTTTTGACATCCAGTCAATATATTGACAGTGTTTGTCACTACAGCGCTACTTTGGCGCCGCAAACGCGGCGCTATCCAAGCCAGGTGACCTGTCATGCTTCGATTCACTGTCACAGTGGATTTGGGCAGGTGAAAATCCGAAAGCCTGGAAGAAGAATACCAAAACATCCTCTTAGCGGTTGCAAGCACTTTAAAAGGTTCCTTTAATACCTTTTGGAGACTCGCAGATAAATATGTGCCTGAAAACTTGAGTTACAGCCGAGTGAACCGGAGCTACGAAAAATGACTAAAATTGAATATAAAATAAAAACAAAAATGAATTTCAAAGGTTGGTTAGCCATCTACTGAAATAGCAAGTTGGTATTTTGTTATTATTGATTTGATTATTATTTTCCATTTACAATTAATATATTCAACTCATTCACGGCCAACCTAGAAAAAAATGGATCTTTGACGTCTATAGCCGTCAAGGCAGTGAATGAGGTACACTATGTGTTCTTCAGGAAAGGGTAGATTAAGGCTTGGGAATATGGTGGTTTTATTTATTTTCTGTCAGTAATGTGTTTTTGTTCTTTGATATATGTCAGTCACAGAAAGTCCTTGAAAAAATGGATCTTTAACATCTTTAGCCGTCAATGGGCAAATATATTAAAAAAATCATTAAATAGATTACAGAGAAAAAAATAAACAATTTTAACAACTGAAAATCGCAAAAAAGTGGACTTTTCTGTCAACTAACTGCAACTGAATCTTATTTATTAAACTATTAAACTATTTGCAAAACTAATTATATACAACAAACCTGCTTTAAAAACTATATACATTTTAAAAAGGTCAAAACAAAAATACAAACTAGGTAGATTAAAAAATCCAAAACTTGCCTAGAAAAACATATACTTATCCTAGTAATTCCTGTCTAAATAGTTATGTAGTTGGCATTATTCAGGCCAATCGGAAATTATTTACATTATTCACATTTATTTATATATATATATATAATTTTATATATATATATATATATATATATATATATATATACATATATATATATATATATATATATATATATATATACTGTATAAATAATACAGTACATATGTGATACAAAATATAAAAAAATGTATATATTTTGAACCCCTCAAGATGCACCTCAATCTTTGTTTCTTTAGAAAGCGAGTCAGAGCACTACAGGAGAAAGGTTATCCTAGACACAAGGATCTGTGTATAGAGTCAATCAGTGCCTTACAAACCCTTGATTGTCATTGACATTTACTGGGGCCCCATTTCCAATTAATCTTCAAGGGCCTCCACCTCTTGACGCCTGATTACGATTCCCCCCTCCACGACAAACTGGCTAATTTGTTTTGGGGCGTCTGTCAGGCAGAGGAGGTGTTCCTTCAGTGATGCAACATAAGACGTTAGTAGGAAAGCGCTGAAATAAAAATGCAGCCTTTGTGTAACCTTGACTTACACTGTAACAACATTTCCAATAGGCGCCATTCATTTTACATTGTATAGCACAGTTAGATTTTACGCCCATTTTTGAACTGCTGGTATAAAAAATAATCAGAATGTTCCTGCCAATTTGGATGCTATGCAAAAACTGTTCCTGTCATAGTATTAAATATCATGATATTAGTTCTGCTGATACCTGCCTTTAAATTCTCATATACTCCCTGGACTGGCTTCACAAACCCTCATCTGAGAACGACTGTTGTGAAAAAAATGATCCAATTACTTTGCTGTTAATTTGAAAAGAACACTGTTCTGTTCCTTTCACGGCAATAAAAAAGCTTATTAGATTTTCTCATTCTTTTTTCATGTGAAATGGTTCTCTTCAAAAATACTGTCGGTACTTTGTATCCGCCTCTCGGTCGAGCTATTTAGACACACAAAACCAGCCACCACAATTAGTCTCAGGTTTGATGAATCCCATTTGCTAAATTATTGTATTTTCATATTCTCCCCGCAGAAAGGCAAAATTAACTTCCACAGTTTTGCCCCACAGGCAAATGCAATCCTGGTTGCACACAGGTAGTAGATTAGCTTCCACTAATGTTTTCACGACCAATGAAATTTGTAACAAACACTAAAAAAATAGTAAATCAGTGTGTGCAGGGCGATACTGTGTGTTTTTGAGTGAATGTATATTTCAAAAAAAGTCTAAATACCTTCAAACAATTTTACATATTTAAATATGTTTTTCACAGGATAATTTTATGCTCAAAACCCCGGCTTGGTTTCCTGTTCTAATTTGGGTGATTATTATTTATTTGTTTTTGTTTTTTTGCTTTAGTTTTTTTTTTTTTTTTTTAATCCTGTCCTCTGACCTCAGTCTCACGATGCAAAATTGCAAGCGTGAGACATGTTATTCCCAAACTGTCCCCTGGACCATTTTGATAACACCATTGCCACACCGTCCCACCCTTCCGTCTTTTCTCCTGCCACCTCCCCTTCCTCCCCTCTCGGCCCCATGTCGATGTGCGCTGCAGTCCATTGCCCACAGTGAAGCCACCCTGGAATCTTATCTCCTAAGCAGGCTCTGTCCCGCTGTCTGCCTGTCCACTATTGCCCCGCATGTCTATTGTGTGTCTGTTTATGTTTAAGATGTGAATACATTTATACTAATCAATCTTATATCCAGTTACATTTTGTGCTTTCTGGCTTTTATATGAATTTTACTTGTTTTTTACTGTTTGATTCAAACTGTGTTCCATCACAGCTACAATTCAGTCTGTCACGTTTTATGAAAAAATTACTTGGACCATTTTTTAGAACGTGGCAGTATTTAAAGGGATACTTTCCTTATATACCGTTTTTCAGAATTAAAAAGTAAATATTTTGTCTTTAATTTGATAACAACATTATTTTATATGTACAATTAATAACCCTTTTGAGTATACTCAGGGCTCAGGTGACAACCAATCACAGCTCAGCCTGCAAACATCACATGACCTAACCCAGAAAGCAGGTGACCCATGACTGAAACTTGAGTAAAATGTTAATATTTTGTCACACAAAACACACATTTATACATATATGTTATAAACCTATTTTTTTAACAATTTTAAAAAAGAATGTTCATATGCTCTGACAAACGTCAGTTTCTGAAGTTTTTGAAATGATTATTATATTTTGAAGAGCACTTTCCTAATTTCGCCGAGCATTTTTTCCTGCGGGTTAATCCATAGGACCTGAAGGAACGTTTTTTATTAAACAGCAATATAACACTAACAATTATGATGACGATTATTGCTATTAAAATTTAATGCAACGATGCTCTTTTTTTCATATGAGTTTAAAACAACAGACTAAATTTGAATGCACCGTATGTCTTGTATTCAAGTCAACAGCTGCCAAAGATTTATTTGTGTCAAGCTAATGGATCATAACCAATTCTCCAGGGAAAACATCAAAATAAAAGCCTAATAAGGCTATTGAATTGATGTTCATCTATTATTTGGTGTTTATTTTGATGTTGGCTTAGGTAGCACGTTGATGGTGCGTGCCGGACCGTTGGCCTTGATTCTAAGTGAGTCCATGTGTTTACAAAGGGGAAAATTTACACAGTAAACAGCAATGTGAGCTTTGTTTTATGATTACATTTATACCGTTATAACTGCCAAAGTTTACTCATTTTCCAGTATTTTGAATGCAACCTCCACCTACTGATTTGATTCCTTGAGGTGACTGTCACATCGGATCCCACCTGTACATCATTCATTATTCAGACATCAAAGACAATGAAGGATGATGATCACCTTGAAACTCCCCAGAATATGACAAGGAAAACAGAGAGCGAGCGACAGATGCCCACCAGCGTCCGTCGTCTTAACAATCGACTTGCGTAATAATCAACATCTCCTCCCGGCACGCCATTCAAATCAACGCCTTTGATGCTGCTTGCGGCGTTGTCGATTAGTAGTTGCACATGTCCCTCATGCTGCAAGTCCACACATCCCCTCACAAACATCAACATACACACACACACACACACACAAAGATGCATACACTTTGCATCTCTCTCCAGCTGGGTGCAATGACTATTGACGTTTGGCTTTGCATTAGAAAAATGACGGAGGAGATGCGGACATAAAACAGTCCAGTTAGAGGGCCATTCCACGGGGAATGATATTTGTCCCCGTTTGTCATGATTGTATTAAATTAGAGAAGCGACAGTAAATCATCCGACTAGCAACGGGGCAGCTCCTCAGTGGTGATTTAGAAGCCTTTGTTTTCTTTCTTTCTTTCGGTCTCAGAGCGTTCAACTTTAAGACGCATTCATCATCCTTTTCCTATGTGTCTACGGGATTGTGTAGGATAAGGAAGGACAGGATTACCTTGTCTCAATTTGTCTGTTTATCTGCGTGATGAAGGTCATTCGCATCATTTCTCAATAAAAACCGAGATCCCTAATACCTGCGCTCCCCTGGTTTCACTTCATTTAGCAACGATGATTGAGATGAATATAAATACGTCTACACATTCCATGTGACAGCTTTCCACTTAGCTAATGATGTTTTGTTGACGACTGCATTAGCTTGCCTAATTTTACATTCACTTGGAATATTAAAGCAAACGCAGTGTTAATTTTTTTAACGCCTAATGAGCTCGGTCGGTTAATGTTCGGTAAATGATTCTTGTCACATGAGAAGGTGACACGAAGGGGCTCATTCTAAAGTCAGAAGAGTTTAAATTTGGAAAGATCCATCGGCCGAATAACATTTTACTCGATTATTCTGCCGATTGCTCCATCAAATGATCCAGTTGTTGGAGAACATTTAATTATGCATTGGAAGTCCATCGCTAACCCATTTTTCCCCAGATTACCGATCATAAACAAATTGCTATTATTTATTTGGTGTCGCTTTGTAATGAAAAATCAACTGAACAACTATTTGGCAACATCACATTCATTGATAAACTGATTCAGTTACTGCTTCGCTCATCTTTTCCAAACAGATAAACAGATGCTTGAAAATGCCTTATTTTGATTAGGTCAAAACAAACAAACAAAAAAATAATCAGATTGCTTTTGTGAAGGACTACAGGAATCAAGGAATACAAGAGGCAAAAATCTGACGATTTGGAGAGATTTGATTTCAAGAACAGCTCTAAACAATTACTCTGTTAATAACAAATTCATTGCCATAAATGGCTGTATATGTCAACTATCCATATTTGCTGGACTGGCAGTGGAAAAAGGGTACCCATTCACTGCCATTGACAGCTATAGATCTCAAATATCCATATTTATCAGATTGCCGTCTATGGCTGTCAAGTATCCATATTTATTGGACTGTCATGGGAAAAATCTAACTTATTCACTGCCGTTGACGGCTATAGACGTCAAATATCCCTATTTACTGGACTGGTAGTGAATATGTTAACTCATTCACCGCCATTGACGGCAATTGATGTCAAAGATTCACATTTACTGGATTTACAGTGAAGAAGTTACGTCATTCACTGCCATTGACGGCAATAGATTTCAAAGATTCATATTAAGTGGATTTGCATTGAAGAAGTTAACTCATTCAATACTATTGATGGCTTTAGACGTTTAAGATCCATAATTAATTGGACTATCAGGGAATCATTCATTCACTGCCATTGACGGCAATAGATTGCCAAAGATCCACATTTACTAGACTTGCAGTGAAAATCTTAACTCATTCACTGCCAATGATACTTTAGATGTCTAAGATCTACTGTATATACAGTATACTGGAGTGTCAGTGAATAGCTGATTCACTTCATTGACAGCGCTGGCTCTCGATAACAAAGATCCGTCTTTAATGGAGAGGAAGTGAACAAATTAAAATCGTTGTTGATGAATCGATTAATTTTGACACCTGTTGTTATATGTAGTCACATGGAGTGCTAAACTAGCTCAAAAGACAAGCTGAGTGTCATTTATAATTATTTTTTTTCTCCCTTCTATTGGCAGTGGTTTTGTATCAATGACGTGGAGTTTTTTCTTGGAATGCTGGTTCAATTGTCGATTCGGGTCCCCGTTTGGCATTTTCATGATTTAACGTAATTGTGTGGTGTTGCTCTGGTTACACCAGCCTCCTTCGAGTCTACTTTTCCAATCCCAAACTTAGATGAATGGAAGATTTGCATAAAAACTGATCATATCCTCCTTTTCCAACATTTGGTGGACAATATGCAGGAGATTACTTTCCCCCCCATCCACTGGGTATCTTTTCATGTTTCTATTGAAGCCCGTTCCACAGTTAAGATATTTTGAAAAAGAGTAGCGGATATGAATTATCGTCATGATGACATGGCACATTTTACATCAGCATATTTCCATCTTCACAAAACAAGATTTATGAGTAGAATTTCCACATGTATCTGCAAGAAATGGACCACTTTTTTTTTCCTGCCGGATATAAATGAATGGGAGAGGAAGCATCAATTCCAACACACGCTTCGGAGACATCTGTTCCCTGCAGGCTTTGTGTCAGAGCTGCACTCCCAGGCAGGTGTATTGCCTTTGTGTTTGAGACAGGGGAGCCAAGTAGCGCAGTGTCCAGGAGATCGATGCACCCTGGGAAGTGTTGTCTCTGCTTCTGCGTGACATGAGGTTCTACCAGAAAGGAAGAGGTCGAGCGGCTGGAGTGACACAACACCTGTGTCCATTTATGAGCAGTGGTGCGCGCACATGCGCATGCAAGCTTCACAATGGTCCTCACCACGAATATTTCTGTCGCATAATCGAAATGGAGCATTTGCCTTACAGTATATGGATTTTATATGGAGATCAATCTCGGAAGGAAAAGACAGAATTTATATGTATGTGCACATTCTGTACTCAAACAATTTTATGGAGCGTATTTTCCAGACCAGAAAAAGCAAATAAAAGCTTTTCATTTTCTCTATAAGCAGTGTGTCCTGCAAACTGGTGCATCTTGTGTGCGCGGCGAGTCTCAAAAATCTCTAGGTCTCCATAAAAGTCTCTGTAAATATGATATTGTGTGACTTTGGTCATCCCTCGGCTCGACTCACTGTCGAACCATTTCTCGCTGCCATAAGGGAACATGCGCAGTACGTACGCTGGCAGCGATAAACCAATCGGAGAAAGTTATCTCATATGTACAGTACGTACGCCGGCAGAAATATACCAATCAGAGACTATAACGTAATATGTGCAGTATGTGCGCTAGCAGCGACACAGTGAACCAATCAGAGAACATTACATATTACTTACGGTACGTACGTTGGGAGTGATAAACCGTAGAGAAAATTACGTACATTCCTTTTTATTGCCGACCATATATTTGCGCATGCGTCTTTTAGTATGGTGCGTACTACGTAACGTGCACTCTATGTATGTGGACTCTATTCACGCTGGGTTAAGTACAGAAATAGATGCCATAATCGAACCCGCGCCTAATAATATAGTGGGGCATATGGTGCGAAAAACACAGCATATTCTTATATACTTTCTACTGCAGCCCTTGAAAGTTTCTACTTTTGAATAATTTGCATCCATTTTGACTCTATTGTGAAGTATATACTTTCATGTCGGAATAATTTGGATCTGCTTTCACATTTGTCTTGAAAATGAATAAGTTGAAGGGGAGGAGGAGAAGGAGGAGAAAGATGGCAATTCTGAAGTCAGCCCCTTATGTGTCTTTCCCTTTGGGCTTACTATATCCAGATTAAAGGAGAGTTCACAGATAGGCGACAGGATCCAGCACCCATATCCAATCAAACGCTTCCCTGAAGGCAACCATGTGGTGCACACATATGTGGTCATTGCCACACAGCTTGACACCCCCACGTCCTCCAGGAGTCCTCCACAAGAATCCGGAGAAGTTATGAGCGAGACTCCAGTGTCTTGAAGGAACGAGAACGTCTTAGAAGACTAACCAGCAAAGAAAATGTCCTTTTATTTATTTATTTATTCATTTATTTTTTTTCAGAGTTCCGCATGAGCACATGTAGGAAGACAAAGGGGACTTGGAGGGGGTAGCTGAATGCTTTTTGAAAGCTCACACTTGTCAGTGCTTCTGCTTCCTTCTGCTCAAATGGCTTTGTGAAAGTCTATTTGTAACACCGCTCCCCTCATGTGACAACACAATGGCGCTTTATTAGCGTCTGCAGGAAACACACGCCCGTGTTTATGAAATTCCCTGGGTGGCTTAAGAAATGCACCATATTCTCCATACGTTCAAGAAGCTCTTTTTTTCCTCAACTCTAAAGCCGAAATGAGTCCATTGCAGCAAAGGTGTCTGTTTTTGGACTGTACTCCTCACACAATGACGACGGGTCCCGGACAAGCAAATAACACTTCCCGGAGCCATTACACTCCACCGGCGTGTGAATGAATCACACCGGGCCAGCGTTTCCCTCTCATCTACCTTGGCGACAGAAGCAGAACGGAGCGGCGGCTCACATTTTTCCTGACAAAAGGGCTGACAGTGAAGGGGGAGTGAAAAGGCTATAATAAATGCTACGAGGGAGGTACAAGGAAAGAGAGCGTGCTGTTTGAAAACGCTAACCTTTTTCAGATGCTGATTTGGTATTCATTATTAATGACCTTTCCCTACCCGAGCTAAGCTGTAGCCAGGAAGCCCCTTTGTGTCGGAGCCTGCCACAAGCTGCTGGACAGCCTTGTTCAGACTTGTTGCCTGATGGATTTCTTCACTCGCTATGTGTCTTTTTCAAACACACTGTTTAATTTGTCCCGCTGAGTCCACATGCTGAGTAAAGAATAGTAGGAACATATGTGGGCATGGAGTTAAAGTTCAGAGAAGCACGCCGGAAACAAATTAGGGGTCAGACGGGGAAGATTGCTGTTGTGGTATTTACATTGTCTGTCACTACCTGGCAGGGAAGAAGACAGGCAAGGCTGGCACACACGGCAGCTTCCCTCGTCCTCCCGCTCATCTCGTATTCAACGCTCTCGCCATCTCATCAGCAGGCATTCTCATGCTAATCGAACTTGAAGACCAACCATGCATACGCCGCATTTTCATGCGCGTGTTTGTGAGTCGGAACAATCCGACTAAAATGTGCTCATTCATGCTCACCGCTCTATTCACGCTGCTTACACCTTGACATCCCCCGAACACAGTGAAAGACATCCTGCTAAGAACTTTTAAACTTCACTGCCAGTGAACAGACAGTACGCTGGGTTGGGCTAACTATTTATTACCCATCATGTCTCTTTGCCTTGCAATCTGGAAGGATCAATCTCTCATTCTTTTGTCTCTCCGTTGCTTTGTCAGTGAAAAGCGAAAAGCTAAACTTATTCTATACCGCACTTTCATCCATCTTCCTAACCATTTGTCCTCAAAAGGGTCGTGGGCTTGCTGGTGCCTGTCCCAGGTGTCTTTGGGCAGCAGGCGGGGTACACCCTCAACTGGTTGCCAACCAATCACGGGGCGCATACAGATGAACGACCATTCATACACACAAACACACCGAAGGGCAACTTGGAGTGCCCGTAGAATACAAAATTGGTTAAACAGTTAAATTCATATAGTAAATTGTTTAATGGTTTTTGCACTGTTTTTGTATTGCTTGTAATGCTTGGACGGAATATGTGAAAAATATTAAAAACTATTTCTGTGCCAAGCATTATCGGAAAAGGAAACCTCTAGAGGGCCAGTATATTTAGCGTGTTCACTCATCTTCCAATGCCGACAGAATATTTTGTGCTATGTCTATGTAAAAATGGGTGGTATCATATGAAAGATTGATTTCCATTCCTAAACTTGGAATTGCATGTAGGTAATATATTTGTTAGATGTTTGGAAACGCTGCAATCCAATGGTCACAGTTGTCACTACAGTGCTCAATTGGCTTATATTAGGTAAGCATGATCCAAGGGTGTCAGCTACCCTCTATAAAAAACGTATTTGTTATTGTTATTACTATTTTAAGAGACGAGAATACTCATCCGTGGTGTTGAAAGAGTTAACACTGTAGACATATGTTGCCAAGTACGTTAAAATCCATAGAAATTATGACCCTATCTGACAAGAAATCTGTTAGCCATTTTTTCACAGTTAAGATAGCACTTCCTGAAGTATGCTCTTATTCTGAAAAGCAATCCACGTATTCTAATGTTGTGCTGTGGGCTTGTGAACAAGTTCCTGTCTACATGCGCTGATCTTACAAAAACAACCGCGATATTGACTGTGCAAAACGCAGCAAAATGTGCAATCAAGAGCGTCAATCCCTCTCAAGTGTATCTTTTTACCATCACAATTTTGGGGTCAAATTAAGTGTCCCTAGTATACAGTAGGTGACACATCATTGAAATCTTGATAGGAATACTAATTCGCTTATGTCAAGGCAGCATATAAAATAAAACATCAAGAAACATCAATAATTTCTGGATGGTGTGGAAAAAATAAGTCTCAAAATGTAGGCCTCACAAAAGTCCACGCTTCATTCATCCCCCCGACTTTTAGCTTGAGAACCAGGTGTTGTCGCATTCCCGTGCGAGCCCCCGTACCCTCCCTGGAGCAATTAATGGCTCCTTGGAGTCCGACATTCTGGCCTCAAAATGGCTACCAATCTAGAATGGAGGTGTCACATCACCCTGACAACCGGGTCAAGCCCTCTGAGTATCATCAGTGTGCGCCAACAAAGCCAGGAGTCACAGGTCATCTCACCTTGTGATCTCTCTGTGGAATTGATCTGTTGTAGTGGAAATGGGTTTTTTTGAGCTGCATGATTTAGACAGCAACCTGACACTTTTTTTGTTTTTGTCTTGTCAGACCTGGGAGAGAGGCCGCATGCCTCATGACATTTATACAAAGCCGCTGCAGCCTAATTAGGGTAATTAGTGCTCCTTTTTCCCCATCTGTGTCTCTTTAAGGCACATGCATGTTTTTTTTGTGTGACTCGATGTCTGGGCAGCGTTGTAGAGAAGCCCGTGTTTTTCAAGAGGCCCGTGTTTCGGGGCCAGAGAGTCGGTGAAAGAAAGGAGCTGTCGGCGCGGCTGCTCGGCACAAGCGCGGACGCCCACCCATGTCAAATGTCACCGCACTAATCTCTTTCCAATGCAGACCTGCTATAACCGCAGGGGCCAGAGACAGACACAGCTCATTGCTTCGTACCATCAGCTTCCCAGAAAAGTCTGCCATCCCAAACCTGCAAGATTTCCTTAAATCCAATCGCGTAATCTTAATATTGCTTTGACATCAGCTGTTGCTTGTTTTATTAAAAACGCGGCATATTTGATGTGGGGAGGAAGGAAATGCGTCAACGTTTGATATTGAATGCAGCTTGTGTTTGTGTTGGCTCTTCTGTGAAAAATATTGTGAGAAAATTATTAGACCGGAAGGCATGTATTGTCGCAATCGGTCAAGAAATGTAGACGTAGTTGAAAAGAAGTACATGAAACATCGCAATATACAAATGGTATTTGCGAAAAATGTACAATATGTTGGAGAAGGTTGTGGGGTTTTTTTTAAAGTTGATATGGTTTACATTGGCCAAGAAAGGTAAAAAAAAAAGGCACAATAGTAAAATATATAATGTGAACGCTTTTAGTATTTAGACAAAATAATTGGATGAAGGCATGAATTGTTGGAATGCATTGAAGTTGGAACAGTGGGAATCGGTCAAGAAATGTAGAAGTACTTGACAGAAAAAAAAAACAGTGCAATAAACAAAATTGATCACAAGGTGAAATGAATGGTGATAAATTAAGATTTTGAAGTGAAACGTGTCATTGTGGGAGTAGTGTGGATATTTGAAATGAGGAAAAGACTAGTTGCACAAAAATTCTCCATTTTTGGGATTTTAGAGTTGGAATTGTTTAAATTGGTCAAGAAAGGTCAAAGTATCTGAAGGATGGGGGAAACATTGCCATCTAAATGCTTTTAAGGTGAAATAGAAAGCTGAAATCTCTGCAGCGCGCTGTGAGGCCAACTTCAACGTCGTCATCGCGTTCCATTCTCTCAGTTGAGGTTGCTGATAAAGCTTGGTTTATGCTTGACGCGCCCGGGAGCTTCGCGTGGCTCCATATGTAACAACGACATCCGTTCCGTCTCTACGCGGGCCAGATTTCCTGCTACGCGTACCTTCAGGAATTTTTTTTTACCGCGTGGAAGCGCCACGTGGAAAACATTGCGGACAAACTATCGCATAAGTAAGTTCACTGGTACAAACGCCTCGACTCGATTCGACTGAAAAGGACTACCGTGACCCAAATACCGTAAATAATTCCTTCCGATCGTTCGAATCTGCTAGGATTCTCTACCTCTGCTATAAGGTAGTGTTGTTTGTGTGCTTAATGAAGTCTTAACTTTGCGTTTGCCCCCTGGTGGTAGGATGAAAAAGTGCTTGATTCGACACGGCTTTATAAACGTTATTATCGCAGAGTGTCAGCTTCATTAATCGTGGCAGTCAATATAGTGATTGCGATTACAATTCAATTAATTGTGCAGCCCGAAGTAACAATGTTGAAAACCATTTCCAAGGTTAATTAAATGAGCTGAATGTATTGAATTTAGAATAGGAATTAATTGTTCATCTCATTAGCAATACTACATTTATTGGGTAAAAATTATAAACTTGTGTACAAAGTAGTTTTGTATGCAGGCAAAATATGTTAGATTTGATAGTATTGGAGAAGTTGTCAAAAAATATGGGGAGGCAAATAAAGTTTTAATGTACCTAAGAAAGGAATTTTCTTGGTGAAAAATATGCAATATTTTAAAGAAATTTGTGGATTATGAATTACGTGGGAACGCAAAATCTTGATCCCAAAGTGAATTGAATGAGAGAATATAACATTTTGACTAGGAATAAATTCTTGAAAATCATGCAATTGTTGAAAAACAATGAATATTGGGCTAGAAGGAAAAAAAATAGCACACAAAGTGTCCTTTTTTTATTTGTTTACGGTGGAATTACTTAAATTGTTCAAGGAAGGTTGAAGCATCTGAAGGATGAAAAACGGCGGAATAATAAATATATTATGTGGAAGCTTTGAGCATTCACATAAATTATTTTAAAGGCCATAAAGTGTTACTGAATGTGTTTACAACTTTCTTTTTTTCTCATAGGGAGAAAATATACTTCATCTTCTTCTTCCGATAAGTCCACATGACCGGCTAAAACATGCTCTGGCCCAGGAAATTAAACAATTTTATATTCAGTCTCCAAGCAGTGTGAGTGTGATTTTCTGTATGGCGATGACCTTAATTATTAATGGCGAACAGAAATGATAGACTACACCTGCACTGTCTAATGGGTTCCAATAAGAGTTGAATACAATATTTTTTGCCTCTTACAATACAATAATTAGTATTAACTGTACCTATTAGAAAGATGTGAATTTGTTGAGTTTTTATTTTACTTAGCATACTTGCAAACTGTTTTGCCCTTCTGGTGTCGTTAGATGAATGTTACAAACACCTCATAGAAAAAAAAATGTATCATAATGTTCTGTATTCCCCCATTAGTCTCAACATTATAATTTGTTTCATATTGTAGATGAAATAAGCAGGAAAATCTGTTCCAAAGTACAATTTAGCCAACTGTTGTCATTTAGCTAGTTCATACACTTTTGACTACAATTTCAACTTTTGGGTTGCCAGAGAGGAAAATAGTGTCCATAAATAGGGTCTTCATTTTTGCTTCTTTTCACATTTTTGTTTGCCCGATTGATGAACCCATAAACAGTGCATGCATGTACCATTGTGAGGCTCTTAGTGAAAAAAAAAAAAATGAATGAATGAAAGTAACATCATAGAAACATACTCTCTTTACCTTTTATGTTTGCTCACTGGCCCGCAAATGTTTGCTAGACTTGGAAAATGGTCACTGGATCGATTGGCTTGGTTCCATGATGTCATGTGACTACTATCTACCGCAATGGTTTTCAACCTTTTTTTCAGTGATGTACCGCCTGTGAAATATGTTTTCAGCCAAGTACCCCTTAACAAGTACAAAGTATTTTGTGGTTTTATATATATGGTTTGTAATCAGCAAAAAATTGGATCATAGAAGAAAATCTGTTATCACAAAGAAATTAATTATGAACAAATATTTGTTCACAAAAAATCATCAATATAGTGTCAGACCTGTGCAAAAAAATAAATAATTTCAAGCAAATATTTGTCCACAGAAAAATAGTAAACATAAAGCGTCCTCTTTTGGGATTACAGTAGAGATCATCTTGAAGTGTCAGACCTGTTCTCACAAAGAATTAATTATAAATAAATATGTGTTCACAGAAAAGATTCAACTTAAAGTGTCCTTTTTGGGATCATAGTAGTGATCTGTTCACAGAAATAAATCATTAACTTGACAGGTAACAAGAGACACGTGACAAGTTGGGTCAAACCATTCTAATATAGGGGAGAATCTGGCTTTTTAAAATAATGAACTTGAACAAACTCCTGAACATGAAATGTGTTTTATCAACTTATATTTTCCTGAAACATTAAATTAATTCAATAATGATTTTTAAAGGATGTGTGCATGTTTATTTGTTTAATTTAAAATCTCGAGTCCCCCTTTAGTTCCTTCGAGTCCCCCTTTTGAGAACCACTGAACCGTATACAGTAGTCAGGCTAAATTTAGGACCATAGACAGCGAATTCATGCGCGCCTGATTTAAGGACCATGGACAGAGGATCATTGGCGCTATGTTTCAGCACCACAGAGAGTGACAATGCATGTGCTGTTTCTGAAATCAAACATGAGCAGGCTCTAGGCATGCGCATTTATTATTCTAAACATGGCATGATATTCAGGAAAGCGAGAATATGGACATTTGCATTTTGGCGACGGAGGCGACGTATCTAAACACTAAGTACTATTGTAACGGGCACTGCAGCGGCCACCAATGGAGGCTTTTTTCTTTTTCTTTGTGAAAGATGAGTATTTTCATTTTGGAATTGGCGCTACCGCCGTGGCGTTACAAAAATGTACACCAGTGTATCTGAATTTAAATGATCGTTTCAGTTCAGTTTAAGATTTTCAAATCGGTCCCGTGACCTAACATTTCCAATATAATCATGAGGGTGGTGCCCATCATGGCACATTGTATGTAAAATATTGCCAATGCGAAGTCAGGCTTGAGCGCAAACCTGTCGTCAGTTCACGGTGAATGCGTCGAGGCCCTGGGGGAAAGCTTGGAGAGCAGAGCACAGTGTCATGCCAAAGAAAGCAAAGTTCCCCCCGCCCCACTGGGGCCCGGTCATGCCGTGAAAACGAGATGACATTACCGGGCCATTTAGCTGGCGGAAGAGCAGAAAGAAATAGGTGAGAGAGGCACCTAGTGTATCGCTTTTGTTATATAATGCTTGGCTAATGTGTCAGGAGAGAGGGGGGGCTCGTGATATAAAGAACATTATTAAAGTATAGCGCATGTTCACTTTGCTCATAATTGAACAATGGATCAGAGTGTCTGGGCTATTTACACTACACTGTGTACCATTGTATAAATATACAGGAGATGCATTGCATCTTTATAGTGAAATGTCGGCGTTGTTGTATATGGCATGCTCATTTTTCTAAGCTATAAAACTTGAAAACAGCAACTGTACCTTTTTTTTTTCCAACCCTCAAAGTCTGATAAATATGTTGTCTGCTTTTATTTTTTTTTAAGATAGAGGTTTTGTGTTGCTGTTTAGATGCACAGCATTTATATATGCAATATGTTTGTATTCAGGACTTTTGATACTTCATTTTGAAATACTTTATATCAAAAAATACTTTACATACTTCATTTTAAAATATTACAAAAATATTTTAAGCCATAGTATTTTGACTTGCCACATGATTATCAACATAATTATCAAATAAACTTCCTGAGACCCAGCCTGCTCATTTATGTTCATTTATTTCTATTTCACCTCAGCAAGACAGCGATGTTAGCTGCAGACCGCCGAAACACATTTGTTGCTTGTTTAGTTTTCTTTATGTTTATTATACAGTCTTTCCCTTTATGCCTTTTCATTTATTATCTGTTTTTTTTTTCCTTTATTATGTTTTCTGACCATAAAACCCCTATCTACAAGCTTTATACAGTCATTAATGTTTTGTCATATTACTCCCAGTTTAAACACTCTCAAAGTTCAAACTTTTGCCAAAGAGAGACAAACAAACACAACAAAAACAGCGAATCGGATAAAAGTGAACCCTGTTATAGCCGGAGAATACTGTATATGTACTATTTTTGTAATATTTCTGCAATTCATCAAAATTGACCTATCTTTGTAAGACCGAACCTACACATTTGCGTCCTCTGTTGTGTCCATTTTGTCTCAGCATGACAGCAAGGTTAGTTGCATCCCACCCAAACACATGAGACATCATTGGAAAAGCCAGGATGTCCTCTACTGAGCACACTAGGACCTAGTGTAGCTTCAATGAGTCAAAGGATGTATATACTAAATATAGATGTCCACTACAGTGGACACAAATTATTAGGGTGGGTCTCAGGTGGTTGTTAAAGTTGTTATTATTTTGGTTGTCGTTGGTGTGGTGTAGAATGGAACTTTCACTATGACTGCAAGCATTTCGGAGTCAACATATTAGACGCTCCGCATCTATGTCTGATGCTGTGAGGCGCTACACAATTTTAATCTCTATTTGCAGAAATACATTTGATAAAAGGTAGATTTTTTAATGAACTTCTGTATTTGATCAAGTGGACGTTTGCACTGTTAATGTGTTCTTTGACCATGTGTACACAACGTGCATTCTTTTTCTGACACAGATTTGTCTGAACTTGGTCATCCACTTCAAAATGTGTCAATCTTGTGAAGTTCAATCATTTGTCAATAACCATCCCTTGCTTCCTGGTTATCAATTGATGGTAAATCATTTATACAAATAGCTTCGAGTGAATCAACGAGCAGCCATTAGTCAGTTTGGTGTGGTTATTTTCTATTTTTGCACCATGATGATCAGCTAAAAGCCTCATTTTATTCCGACCCACCCTTATGTGCCCCCTCTGAACGCCACTCGGCGGTGCTCACAGACTTTCTCTTTCTTGGAGCTCAAGCATCCGGTGCACAGGGCTTCGAGAATAACACAATAAACTTACATATTGATGTTCGCATGTTCGTCTGTATTGAAAAATGACAAAGGGGGGGAGAAATTAGCAAACATAAAAATAAAAAGCCCTTTCATGACGGTATCATGTTCGTTTCAGCACCACGGAGCTGTCCGCGATCCCGACGCAAGCAAAGATTTTTTTTTAAATTGCTTTGAAAATCATCGACATTGTCAATCTAATTGAACGTGGCAATATTGATACAACATCAGCCGCATTCTTTTGATTGTAACGTTTTTCACATGCTGAGCAGGAGCACAAAGGACCGTTTTCCTCTTTATTTCTCTATTTATAGACGCTCGCCCCTCGGTGGAATGTACCATTCGGTCATCCCATCAGAAAATAGGGGGGAGCAGAGAAGCCGCGTTTGACACAAGCCAAGTTTGCAGCGAGTTTTCCTTACTGAAACCTCCCCACCACCGTGGCAGAGGTTGAGTCAGTCCCGCTCGTTTAAACCGAGAAGACACCCATAGCGACTCGAATGCAAAAAAAAAAAATTAAAAAAAAATAAAAGGGTGCCAAGAAGCTGGGACGAGGGAACGTGGGTGTAAATAGGCAGTGAACACGCTTGGTTTCTCTCTCTCTCCCCCTCTGTCTTTCTACCTCCTTCTCTCTCTCACACACACTTCTATCTCTCTGTTTCCTCTCTTTTATTACATCAATGAACGACTTTGAGAGTAGGACTTAAGCATAAGGAATCAAAAGCCTCCACCGGGACCAAAAAAACGGCACCTCGCGTTTCTGCTATGCGACTTGGCCGCACGCTACATGTGTTTTCCCATCCATGTAAATATTGGCTTGCTTCCGGACGCCAATTTTGACCAAGACTTGCAGCTTGCCTTTTGATTCGCCACCTCTCTCAAGTCTTCGCCATCCGCCGCCGTTGCAAGCCGCCCTTCAACTCGCTGGCCGCTCCGAACCACGATGGCAACTTTAACCAACGGGCAGGTGGACGCCGCGGTGCACGGCGTCGGGGTCGGGGTCGGGGTGGTCTCCGCCAGCACCAACGGGCTCGTGAACGGATTAAGCCACAGCCACAGCCCGGCGGGCTGCCCGGCCACCATCCCCATGAAAGACCACGATGCCATCAAACTCTTCATCGGTCAGATCCCCCGCAACCTGGACGAGAAGGACCTGCGGCCCCTCTTCGAGGAGTTTGGCAAGATCTACGAGCTCACGGTGCTCAAGGACCGCTTCACGGGCATGCACAAAGGTGGGTGACGACCGCCCCGGTATCTCACGCGTTTGCGGGGCCACTTTGACAGGATGACATGTCAAAAAAAAAAAATGTTTTAAATAGACGTGCCGTTTCGTCGCTGGGCTTCGGTGAATGCGTGCATGCGTGTCAGCTGCATTTGCACGCATAGTCCGGCGATTGTAAACGTGCTTTCATTCACTTCACTAAACCCAGGCCATTAAACTCACGTTTTCACATTGCAATAGCTGGAGGCTGTGTTTGATTGCCCGCAGCGCTGTGCGTAGTTTGCGTGCGCGTGTGTGCGTCGTCCGTGCAATCGCGTGTCCATAATTAATTGTGCGTCCTTGTCCTACACTTGAGAAAAATAAAAACTTTTTTAGTTGCCATGAAATCCTGCGTGGATTCACTTACTGTAGCTACAGTAGCCATTAATTAGCCTAGTTTATCTTAATGACTCATTAAAAGACCTCAAATGTCTCCAACAGGTTGGACACGGCTTTTAAGGTGTAATATTAATGAGAAGTCTTTGTTTGGGTGCAACAGGAATGATGGTACTTCTCACTTGTACGTTATTTCCTTCTCTCAAGGGAAGGCAAATCACCATTTAATGAGAGGTCAGTAATTGATCCACTGTACCTGCAGGACATCTCCCAAGGGAGCAAAGTACATTAGGGAAAAAATATCACTTTTTTTGTAAGCTGCTTTAAAACTGTCCTGTAAACATGGTGTTTCATGCATAAGAAATTTAATATATATATATATATTTAAAAAAAAAAAAACATAGGGGCTATATAGGCGAAAGAACAAAGGAGACATAGGATAGTTTGCATTTGGGGGTGTGGGGGGGTATATTTTATTAATAGCACAGCTGTAGTAGACCCCCTGTTGGACAGTTAATCACCAGTGGCCCCAGAACTATAGGCATGGCTCACCAGCTGATTCTAAGAACTGTCTCCTCACTGCGATATACGGCCCTGCTTCCCGCTTTCATTAGCGAGTCCCCGCTGTGCTCATATTTTAACTAGCTGGAGGCGCTAGCTACTGCCTGACTCACTCACATTCCCTGCACACACCTTCAAACACCTTCCAGTCACTTTCTATATGAAGAAGTGTTCCAAATTGGCAGAAAGCAAAGAGAGCAAAAGTCTCAAATAAAATGTCAAATGTGTTTTTGTGATCCCTTTTCATACTTAAAACTAAAGGCTGCAATTAATGATTATTTCAATAATATGTCAATTATCTTGCCGATTCATCGATGGATTTGATTGTTTTAAACATCTTTTCATTTGCACACTTTTACGACATAAAACATTCTCAAATCGACATAAAGAGAAAATTACACGTTATAATATGCCAGAAAATGCATGAAAAATATTGATCATTGTTTTCCAAGGTAATGCAAATGTTTGTAAATGTATTATTTTTATTTAAACACAATTATCATCGGACTGCTTTCACAAAAGAAATATGAGAATATTTGCAGTCGAGAAGTTGAAACGACTGAGGATTTTCACAAGTTTTGTCTCAATGATTAATCGATTATCCAAAATAATCTTCAATAATATGATTATGAGTTAGTTTTTGATTAATCATTGCACCTTAAAGCTAGTATATAGTATTTGATATCTTTCACAAATCACAAATCTATTTATTGTAGATTGCATGCCGTTGTAGTTTTTCATTTGGCTATTATTTACATTTCTTTTTTTTTTACAGAGCAAAAGCTTTTAACGGAAGTTTATGGAACTGCCCTTTAACGGTCAACTATTTTGTCTTACCCTCACTCCCTTGTGGTCATCTGCTATTCAGTATGTACCAGAAACTACCTGCACGTCCAGTGTTTTCGTTGTGTCAAGGCTCCCTTATGGAAATAAAAGAAAGACACTATTTAGAGGTTGTCATCTCCAACAAAGTAGTGCCGCACATTGGGACACGGTTGGCCCCATTTAACTTAACAAGAAGGCACTTTTACAAAGAAATAAGCTTCGTTTCAGCTCACTGATCCAGAGCTTTTTTTTTTTTTCTGCTACTGCAGGTAATAAATGTTGCTTATCCTGTTCTACAGTATCAACAATCCCAAAGAAGCAGCCTTCCCTATGGTAATGCTGCCTGTGAAGAAAGAGACCCCTATTAAAGCCATTGTCAGCTGTGCCTGTGATACTATTGCCATAACCCTCCCCATAATGACTCCATGTATCACTGGTAATCTAGTCTTTAGGATTCTGTCCCCTTGGAACAGGGGGCTGGGAGGAGGCGGTGGAGCAGGGAGGTGGGGGGTGCGGGGGATAGAGGTCTGCAGAGTCTGGGAGTGGGCGCTGGGACACCAGTGCAGGCCTACATTCTCTCAATGATTTTATTTCTCTCCCCTCTGCGACCGAGCCATGCTAATAGAGGCCATTTATAATGGTCACCGGCTGCTGCTGCTGCAGCTGCCGAGCACAGCGGGCTGAGACACACAGTTAGCACGCAGAGGCCGCCTTCAAGCTTGTATTCAACAAGAGAAATGTGGGGACCACCATTTAGTAGGATTTGATGTAAAAATGTGCGGCTGATTAGCGGTGATGGTGTCAGCCAAGCGCCATCCTGTCATATCTTTCTTTTTGCTCAGCAACACAATAGTCAAAGTTTTTTTCTTTGTTTGCTTGGTTGGTTTGTGTGTGTGTGGTTTGTTTCTTTAATTATTTGGGCTTTAAGATTCAAAGAGCCATTTCGACGGTCTCCTATTGGGAAAAAAAACACAAAACCTTTTCGAGATTTATGAGGCTTAGTTTAAACTCACCTAAAAACCTATTTAAAAAAAAAAAAAAAAAAAAAATATATATATATATATATATATATATATATATATATATATATATATATATATATATATATATATATATATATATATATAATGTGGCTTATGTTTAGTTTATTAGTTTCAACCATCTGGAGGAATGGTGCAACACTTTTCTCTTGTCAAAGGTCATATAATAAGAAATTAAAATTAAAGTAAAACATCTTCCTTCCTGTTTGTTGCCAGGTTGCTACAATGTGGAGTGTTCTTGAGTTGAGTTTGGCAAAGTACTTTGCTATGGCCCGCTACATTAGCGTTTTTGTTGCTGCAGACGCAGCTGTTTGCTTTATATTTATGTGCTAGGCTAAACTTGAGCTGCTTCTTTAGTAAGCCAACTCCTTCTTACAGTATAGCACTCTACCTTTATCAGAAGTGCCGTATTGAGATTTTTTTTGTAGATTTACTATTCATCAGATCAACCACTTGCACAAGCTCTTCCATTTTCATGTCTTCCTTGTGATCCTGAACTTGTCCTCCCACTACAAGTAGAGCCTACCAGCTTATGTCAACCGCAGTGACAGCCAATAATTTTCCTTATTAGGGAGTGATTGACTTTTGTTTTCCAGCCACCAATAACTCAGGCACAATAATTCCAATGCATAAAAATACATGTATTCATCATACCGAAAGAATGAGGTTAGAAATGAGATTAACGCAATTAAAAAATGACGACGACAATGAAAGGAACGCAAGTAATTTGTTAATCTGACGCTCCTACTTATGATAAAGAAAGATGATCATGCAGTAAATGTACATGCTCATATTTTAGCATCTTTTTTTTTTTTTTTTAGTGAATATGTTAGAAAAAGATCCTCAGAACACATTATGGTACGTTTCATGTTTGGTAAAAAAAAAAAAAAAAAAGTCATGCCGGCAAAAACATGAAAGAGTCATGCTGTGTTTTATTGCAGGCAATTAGATGTTACAGGCTACCATTAGAGAAGTACCATCTGCAGAAAGGAGGATAAAATCAAATTTGCCTTCGAACAAAAACTGTGAGCGTGTGTGTGTGCGGGCGTGTGTGTGTTTGTCCTCCAGGTCTAACGTTAATGCGGCTTGCGTTTCGGCCGAAAAATTTCACTTCAGTTGCATCATCCTCTCTGTGGAGTCGTTTTCTATCTCCTCTTGCATTTGCTTTGGGATCCGTGTGTGTGTGTGTGTATGTGTGTGGACTCCTCCCAGAATACTACACTCAGCTTCTCTTACAATGCACGCTCAGACTCCACTTTGTGTCCTGTTTCTATCAAGATGCATCACTATCGATTTGGGCTGTTTTTGTAGGGAGGGAGGACTGCAACATGTGTCACAGAGGACGTCGCTACTTACAAAAGTACACTTAGCCGGCAGCGCCACCCGGCTCTCACAAGGCACGCCGTGGAACAGCTTACAAGCATTCAGACAAAAAAAAAAAAAAAAAAAAAATCAAAAAGGGTGGAGCAATAAGGGGAAACACAGTGAACCTAATTTGTAAGGAAGAGAAGTGCCTCAGTTGCCCATTATTGTTGTAGCGAGATGGCCAAGCAGGGAGTCGCTTGTGTCACATGAGCAGTTGAGGATGAAGACAAAAGAATGGTGCAATGTATTAGCATGCTAACGGCAAGACCGGAGCCATGAAGGCTGTCAGGGAGACGGGGCCTTCCTTTCCTTCCATCCATCCAATTTTCAGAGTCCCTTATCCTCACTAGGGTAGCAGGTGCCTATCCCAGCAGGATTCGGGCAGTAGGCGGGCGACACCCTGAACTGGTTGCCAGCCAATTGCAGGGCACAGAAAGACGAACAACCATTCACATGCCCAGTCACACCCAAGGTCAATTTAGAATATCCAATATAACTGCCATGCATATTTTTGGAATGTGGCTCGGAGAGAACATGCGGGCTTGGGGAGAACATGCAAACTCCACACAGGAAGACCGGAGCGATCTGGAATTGAGCTTGGGCGCGAGGCAATTCCGAAAGGGGGAACCCCAGTGAAAAGGTTTTGATTTTGCCATCTTAAGTGTAAGTGCAATAAAATGAGGACTGGCGACTTTTTTATTATTATTTTTTTCCAGGCACTTTGATGCACTACTAAACTGCAACATGTATAAATACTGTAAAAAGTAATAACAGTTGTTGAAAGTTGATTTATATATTTTTTTTCTTTTGTTAAGGTTTAAAATGACACATTCTTAGATATTATAGTATTAATTTTAATAGGTGAGGTGATGATAGAGGTGCAAAAGGGTTTCTCTTTCCCAGGGTGGGGCTTTGCAAACTATAATTGAGAAACACTGTTTTAACCCAACAATTTGGATTATTCTTTTAAGCCAAACAGTTCGGGAAAATGAATACTCCACAAAGGAATCCAAAATTGTGTTGTTTTGTACATAACATGTTTTGAGTTATTCATGGAACCCACCGGTGTCAAACTTAAGGCCCGGGGGCCAGATCCGGCCCGCCACCTCATTTCATGTGGCCGGTGTAATACTGATTCAGATTTGCGAACTAATTCCGAATTTGCAAGTAGCCTTCTTTCTTAAAAGTTTTGATGGGGAAAATAAACAAGCACTTTTTGTTCTCAGTCTATCTTTTGAACAGTTTTACCAGCCTCTGATTTCAAAATTAGTTAGAAGTGTGATGAACTCACCTAAAATTTATACCAGCCTGCTTACAGAAACTATAATTACAATGCGGCCCGTGAAAAAAATGAGACACCCCTGATATAACCCATCTTTTTGGCCTTTGTTATTGTTTTTTGTTTTGTTAAGGGTTTTTATTTTTTGAAACCCCAATCCCAATCAAAGGGAGCTGCCTTTTTGATATCGTGGGGTTTTGTTCGTTTGCGATTGTTTTTTCAAATGTTCTTAAGACATTCAGAAAGATTCCTAATTATTTTGAAACAGTATTTCTTGTTTTTCGTGTCACATGGAACTTATAAATGTTAGCAATTTGGCTGCGGCACAAAAAAAATTAACAAACCTAAAACAATTTAAGAAGGTTTTAGAACATTGAATTCCAGAAAAAATGCTACCTGGAACAAACCCTGACGTTTGTCAACACTCGCAGACATTTGCCTTGCTAGCTTCGCACCTGTGAGTCGGAATGAAGACTTTATGGTCTAATGTTGATGCTTTTTAAAGCGTAGCTGTTTGAGAACTCCATTCCGCATTTACATTATACTGGGAAGCCACTTAATGCACCCACAAAAAACATTTAATGTTAATAGTTCACAGATCACGCAGTGTCCGAGTGTATACGTGTGCATTAGTGTTTACTTAATGTCCCTACTTGGCAAAGGCACGGCTCTCGGTGGAGCTCTGACCCATGGAGAAGAGCAGATGCTGATAGATCAAGCGTTTGTTTTTGTTTTTTTTTAACTGGTATATTAGTTTTATATAGCCTACTGTGCAAATGTTATACTGTTTTGTTTTTTGTTTTTTTTTATGCTCACCTAAACTGCTCAACCAATAGCCCAGAGCGGTTTTAAAATGAAATCAGTTTTTGGTGAACATTTGGCCTTTAGTATTCCATATGGTTCCCAGTCTTGCTTTCCTATTGTTGTTTTCTTTGCATCGGTTGAATGTGTTAGTGGATGGATAAAAAAAAAAAAAAATAATAATAATCATAAAAGACGCCCCTAAGAAACTTAAACACGTTGTATTTCCCAGGCTGTTGCATCACGTAAGCTATCTTTGCTTAGTGCTGAGTTCCAACAATTTGACACCTCGGGTCTATGTTTTTTGGTGATTGTTAATCATACTTGCGCTCCGCCTGTCAGCGGTACCCGGTGGCCGGTTTTTGAAATGGTGTGTGCAATACCCCTGAAATTAGTGAAAGTCTTACAAGTTGTTTTAGGGCTGCACCTTTGTTCTGTGTGATTGCATTTGTTTGTTTGTTTTGAAACTAGCATGAGCTTGTGTGGAGAAAAGGAATAGAAATATTACAGATAAAATACGCACAGTTCATAACAGATCGGTGGTTCTTGATTAGGAGGTTTTCTGCAGGTGTCAGCAAATATAATTGTTAACCATTATAATTGTAAACCACCGTTTAAAGTCGTCATACCTGACTTGGTCTACTTTTTTCTCTAGCCCTACTTAAAAGCAACCAAAACATGGTCGATATGAGTAGTTTATTGTACGTGTTACAATCCTGTCATCTTTCTTCACTGTCAATCACTCTATGGATAATTTGCTCCATAATATTTGTAATATTTTCTACTTGAAACACAATCTCTATCTTTTTTTTATTAAAAAAAAATCTATGCATGTTTTATGATAGCAAATATGGAAGTTGTCACTTGTATGCTTTTATGTTTGCTTATTGCGTTCTAGATTTTTCCTGGATATTTATCATCTATACCTCCCCCTCTATCTTTGTATACACTCCGAATGTATGTGTAATTATACCGCGGACAATAGAACCGTGCAGGCTCCCCATTTAAAAAGGAACGCTCAATTGTAACCGTCTATGTTTAATAGTAATATGAATATTTAACGTGCAAGCGCAGATGGAGCCCTCACTATGCACATGAATTTCACTCTTGCTGCAGCCCTGCACTGCAGAAGCTTTGCATGAGGAAATAGCAGCATGACACAGCAGTAATATGAAAAATAGACCTTAATTTTGTCACCGCTAACACTGTCAGTGGCCCATTAATTCACGTCCGGCGCGCAATAATTCTTGTTGTACTCTCTGCCCCACGTGTCATGTATTTGTTTGGAACTGTATCAAATACGTTACCATTCCTGACTGTCTTTATTTATATAAATTTATATATATTCTTATATACAGTATTTATATAGATTTATATTTAGCCCTCCATGGATGTATATTTGAGATCCTCGCTGGCTATGCCGTGCAAAAGCCACCAGATTTGTGACTCTGATCGTGTCATCCTCTTTACCATCTTCCTTCATACGTATTTCATTTTTTCAATTAAAAATGCACCACATTGACTTGTAAAGAGAAAGGTGGGAATGGGGGTTAGGGCTTTCCAAAGATCCCATTCAATTATTCAAAAGCAAGGGCGATTGAGAAAATGGTAGGTTACTGAAGAGTAAGTCATGCAGAAGTTTTCGAGGGTTTGGGTTGTTAAGGTCATAAGGTGATAAAAGATCTTCTTGTGAAACTAGTAGATGCTTCAATTTGACATCAAGTGAGTCAGATTTGACCCTATTCTCGAAATCACCTTTTTTTCAACGATCCAACCCTTTTTTCTCCGCAACTCGCACAAAGATGTGCAGTGTGATTTATTAAACTTGGAAGTCACATTAAGTGGTGTATCTAGGTGTATTTTTCTCAGCAATTCAAGAAGACAGTTTATGTAATATCATGTGTTTTATTTCTGACTCATCTGCCAAAAAAAAAATATATCACTGCAAAAAATATCAATAAACATACAATGTTTTGCGTAGTCCCTATAACACAATTTAGCAATAGATTGCTTCAGGTACCCATACATTTGCTCTTTATTTGGAAAAAAAAATGTGATTCTCGTGTGGCATTAAAAAGCATTAAATGACATTTAATGAAATTCTATTAATATAGCAAGAAGCAATGTTCTAAATAAAATTTTCTCGACCTTTTCTCAGTGATGTACCTGTGAAGATGTGTCGTTGCACACCTGTAAAATTTGCATTTTCACCAACTACTCCCCTCCTAATGGGAAAAAAAACTATGACAAAGTACTGATACATCATGTCTGTTTTATCAAACTTTGGTATCACATCTCTTGTCAGTTTTTTTTCTTTTCATTATTTATTTCACTTCATAATTTGTGTCACTGATGACAATCCACAACTGAACCATAACAAAATAAAGGCATACAAATAAGTCACAACAATTTAATCTAGCGATAGGTTGTTGTTCCAATTAATTTGCTCTCAATTTGAAAAGGAACCGCCACCTTTTTTGTCACAGTATTAAAACAAATTTGCTGATGCCTGCGGGAAACCCTGTTATAATCTGTCGTACCTCCAATATGCCTTCTCGTATATGAATACAAAACGGTTCTCCGACTATGCACTATTTTTCTTGAGTGTTTATGGCACGTGTGTTCCAGAACTCAATTAAGCATACAGCGCTAGAAAAGTATTGGCTTGCTAACAAAACACCTTTCTTTTTATGAGCTGCAAGTGAGAGCACGTTGCATTTTTGGACTCCCAGAGTCAGCATCCTTCATTTAAAATATGACTTCTTTTTAGCAGATGCAAGAAGAAAATCTGACGTTAGCAACTCAGGACGGCTTTCTAATTCTTTCCTTTCATAACGACTGTAAATTTCTTCACAAGAAACGTGTGATGTTTGGCGCCCAGCTAAGCGCCATAAGGATCGAGATTCTTATTTTAGATGTTGCGTTTCGCAGCTATAGCGCTCTCCTCCGAAATTAGGCGGATCAGATAGTATCGTTGTGACCATATTGGCATCGTATTCAGGGAAGATACATCAAGGTCTTATCCTATTATGCTGCTTGGAGAGCAGATAGAGCAAAACATATCGTTGCAGAGGGAGATGGTGCAAGAGCACGTAAAACGACACGGAGCTGGAAACGGAGGGAGATGTCGAAACAGGCTGATGTAAGAGAATGCGTGAAAGAGGTGAGGGAGATCCACGGAAGAGGGTTACGGGAAAGGAGGGAGGCACACAAAGCGCAATATCAAAAGGCCCGCAGTCGAAAAGAAAGAGGCGATATTGTGAAACTAGGTGCAGCCCAAACCAGAGAGATTGTACAGGGCGGGGGAAAAAATTGGGGGGGGGGGGGGGGGGGGGTTGTTGGAGGGAGTCCCCGAGACAGATGTGGCCCTCTCTGGCCCCAGCTGATTGATAGCTTCTGGCCTACTTCCATGCCAGGCTCTGACCTCTCTGCACTCTGCTGTAATTTATTGGGCGAGTTTTGCCAGATTTAAGTGCTACACTCGCTGGCCATCATGGGCCAAGAAAGGAGAATGACCTTCTTTGGAAGAGAGCTGAATTAGACCCCCACTGCTCTCAGACACCCCAGGAGCAAAGTGTGCCCTCCATATTAGCAGGATCTTACACAACTCATTAAGCGGCACACTTTGGTCGTTTTTTTTTTTCTTTTTCTTTTTTTTTTTCTTTTTAGGTCATGAAGTTTCGACTCAGGATTTCACGTCAGCAAGAAGAGATTAATGAATGAAACAATATTTTAGGAGAGAGATAGATGACTTGTATCTACACTAAGATAGCAGGGTCAAAAATAAACCAAACTGGGTCAAAAATTGAGTCATCCTAAAAAAGTTGGGTCAAATGAACAAACCATGAAACAATACATGGTTGTTTTGTGCAAAAAAACATCATTCTGTTGGGGTTGTTTTTGGTGCGGGTTGGGTCAAAACAGGCACTATGTGGGTTATTCGTTTGAGACAAGTTTTTGGCTTATATGATTAAATTATTTTTGACCCAAGAGTGTGGTAGTACAGATTCTAAAATACTAAAATATGTATGTATATTTTTCAATTTGACCTTTTGGGGGGGAATGTTTATATTCAACCCAAATCGTAATCTGCTGAAGTTGTGTTTTAACCCTGTAAGTGAACCCTGTAAGTTTGTGTAAATAAATTCCCCTAGCGCGATTTGTACAAATCAACCCAATTTTGGTACCTTTACGCATTATGTATACAGTGTTTGTTAAATTTATAATTGATACATTTTACAAATTTATAATTGATACATTTTGACACCATTGATTTGTAAAACAATCTAAAAACTTTTTGGGTTATTTTTTTACCCACAAAACAACCTGACTTATGTTTTACAAACAATAAAATGACACTATAAACTTTATTTTTATTTATTGCTTATTTTTCAACTGTGATTTATTAATTTTACCTTTTGGGTGGGATTGTCTATATTCAACCAAAAATGTTATCCTGTCAAGTTGTGTTTTAATTAACCAAATTGGTTGTTCTAAATAAACAACCCAAACACACTTTGGTACAAATCAACCCAATTTTGGTAGCGTTTGCCAATCCAATCTTTGGGTTGTTTTGTGGTTTATGCGTTTGACCATTTTCTAGGTAAAATGTATAACCTAAAAGGCCACTTTGAATATACAACTGAAAACACTGGGTCCGTTCTTTTTCCACACAATTTTCCGTTCTCTTTTTAGAGTGGATACAAAGTAATTGTCGCAGACTCAATCGTCGCCACTTAATTACTGTATCTCATTGTTTTCACTCCAGGCTTACTTGCATCGGGTCCCATCTGAAAGGAAATAATGACAAATTTCATAGCGCAAATTTGTTTGAAAATCAACAAAGTCTTGCATAACGACACTCTGCCTCCGGTGGGCTGCCTTGGCTGACTGGCGGGTGGGCTCAGCTGCGTTAGCGCTTGACCATTCGGAGTGGATGGAAAGCCATCAGCAAATTATTGCGGATTTGCAATTTAATGGTTTCTGAGATCTCTGCCTTTTCGCCGCACAGGTTCCCAACGAGACAGAGTCGATTAGTTTGGTTCTTTAATCACAGAACAGGAGATGAGAATCCTGGTCATACACATCCAGCGCTTCACTTGGTGTGGAATGATTTCATGGAGTTTAAAGATAGAGATAGAGGAATGTGTGCGTGCGTGTGTGTGTGTGTTTGCATTCACATCACTCTGTGAACATTCATTATTTGATAAATATGGCTTCCCCTGGAGCACAATTTGTGTGTATTTTTGTGTGTGAGGGAGAGAGCCGGGGAGAGAGAAAGATTCCTTTACAGCTTATTCATCAATAATATGTAGACACACACTCTCATCGAGCTCCACAAGAAAAATGAGAAAGATGGCCTCAAGCATCATGTTTCAAAATATTACTACCACAACTGCTCAAATTGAAATAGAGATCGTTTACACCATCAAGTAGCAGATCAAATGCACCACGAGATAAATAACCTAATGCTGAAAGTTCTACAGCAGTGGGTCCACTTAACCTTCTTTTTTAATGCTATACTGTACCCCTTGTGAAATACTTTTTTTTTTTTTTTTCCCAGCTAAGCAATCCATATCGAGGGCAAAGCATTTTGGATTCAAAGATAAAAACTTAGGAACTACAACTGTAAATTAGATCATGCAACAACATTTGTTCTAATTCTGGAAAATTGTTCCACCTGCATCTGTAAAAAACATAAAATAAAAGCATAAAATGTTTTGCAAAGCAGTCGTGAGAAAGCAATTTAGCGATGAGTTGCTTCATGTTCCACCTAATTTGCTTTCAATTTGAAAGGAAAACTGTACAGTCCCTGGCACGGCATTACAGAGTATTCAACTGGATATGTGGATACTTGCAGAAACCTTGTTAAAATCTCACTTAGTGCCTTCACGTACCCCCAGATGTCCTTGTACCACGATTTGAGAAACACTATTCTACAATATAATAACCTGATATGATTTCTTATTTGATTTGGCACCAGGATTCTTTCGACAATTGTTACTGTCAGTCAGCTGGTATAATAATAATAATAATAATAATAATTTTCCTTTTGTCTCTGCATTCTGTAGCTCTCATTCTGTCCTCTGAGTTCTTTTTGTCATGTCTTCCCTTGAGATTTTTCTACACCTGCTGTTGCCGAACACTTGCTCATGTGAGGATCAGTAAGGAGCATGGTTCAAGACTGCTTCATTTGTTAGGTGCCTTCAAATGTGAACTGGAATGATATAAAAAAAAACTGACTTGACTTAACCGACAAAAGTGGGGTTTGATGCGGAAAAGGTCCATCCAGTGAAATTAAATGAACATTTAAAAGCATAAGAATGTTAAAATATGATCTGTAAAAGTTTGTACTGGCATTGCTGAGGAAGTATCACATTGAGCGACGCGTCAAGGTTCATCAAGGAATTAAAGGAATGCAATTCTGCGTACATACTTTTATACCATTCAAATGTACAGCGCATTTGTTTGTATTATTTGATGCCAAAAGTAAATTTAAAGTTTTATTCAGATTCTCTGGCTAAACAAGGCAAAAGCACATTATTTTGGTCTGCATGGATTGATGTGGATAAAAGTGACTTGACGTGTCGGTAAATTACAAACGGGTTTAAGAAATGGCCGGTATATGGTTTGTTGGTTTTGCCACATTGTAGAGGACAGATAAGCGTGTTTACTCAGGGTATGGAAATGCCTGAACGTCTTTCATGTGTCCTTCCTGTATGGCGAGTGACTACTGGTCCATGTTAGCTTTGCAAACATCCTAATTGTGTTAAATGGGGAAAAGGGGGGAGGGGAGAAGATTAAAATCCATTAAAGTGTTCTGTGAGGGTATGCTATTCCCGGGATGGTGCTTTTGTTCACTTTGGCAAGGCAGAGTTTCTCCTTGAAACCCCACAAACGTTGTCATTGTGTCTACCTAAAACGTCGTCGCTGTCGCCGGCTCTTGCTCTTTTATTCACTGTCACACTCGCTTTGCTCCTCTTTGCATTTCTTTTTGTGATTGCCTCTCTCCATCCTTCTTACTGTCTTTGTGTGTCACTCCCATTTTCTCTCTGTCTATCGCTCGCCCGCATTCCCTTTGTAGCCCTGTTTCTCGCCATCGCTCTCTCTCTCTTTCCCTCTGTCTGTCTCAGCGTCAGATAAGCTCACTGGGGGAGACTTTAGAGGACTCTCCATCTGTGTATAAATAGCTCTGGATGAATTATTGAGGGACCTGGGGTTGCTAATAATCCCGCAGGACCCATCTGACAATGACACAGAAGATGGAGGGAAAACAATTACGCAGGATTTCTCCTTCAGAAGGGAGGCAATGGGGGAGGCGGGATGGAGGGGGAGGAAGCCGGTGGCCTCTGGGAGCCTCCTCGCGGGGCCCAACATCTTGGCTAATAAACCCAATTAAATCTCCGGAATCAATCGGGGCCCCGGGGGCATCGTCTCTCTTCCTCCCCCGGACGGCGTGTAACAACAGGAAGTGTAATGATTCATGTTCCCCCTCCTGCGTTTAGATCGTCCTCTCATCTCCATCTTGCTCGTTGGCAAGGAGGACGGGACAGGACGGGATGTCCGCCGAGGAGGGATAATAGGACGGGGAACGGGAAGGAGAAGACGGGCGAGCCGAGCGCCGAGGCGCGCACAAGAATATTAATGGGAGTGTTTATCCTGTAAGTGTTTCGCCCGGGGGACAAGACATGGGAGCGCTCCCGTGCCCCCGACTTTATGTTCCCCCCGACACATTGGATTCCTCCGCAGACAGACTCGGGAGTAATGGGCCCGACCCTCGGCATGTGTTTCCTGACATATACCGTACATCCATCTGTTCATCTGCCTCTAATTGGGTCAGAAACGGACATTTACATTTTCTTGTTGTTTTATGAAGGAAACTCCGGAGCAAAACTTCCTCTAACAGTCTTGTTTGTACTGTTTTAAAGCTCTGGGTGTTTACAAGCAGCATGGGGGAATCGTGGTTAGCATATCTGCCTGACGGGAGATCCACTTCTTGGACTTTTTTGTTCTTATGCTTCCTACGGATATTCGGGTTACCTACGGTTTCCCAAACAAGTTTCTTAAGCCTTGTCTACACGCAAGCAGGCTTATTTAAACTCGCATAGTCTCCCGTCCTTTGTGTGCAAAAAACTTGAGTACACATGGCTTTGTTTATTTAAAGCAATCGCTGCCACACAAATCTGCATAGTGCGGTATCATTTATTTAAAGCATGCCAAGCCGCTAGTCGGCAGTAGCGTCGTCAAATTCCGTCCGATCAGAAAGAACTTCCGACTCTGACGCGTCCAATCAAGAAGAACTTGTAGCTGCGTCTTTCGGTGGGAAATCTTCGACAAACGTCCGCAAATTACACGCAAATGGGAATCCGAGGGATTTGGTATATCCCCACTTTGGTTTTGAGATTTCGGTTTTGATGGAGAAAAAAAAAAGCTCTGGCAATTATAGCAAATGGGGCAAACTGAAGACATTCACTGAATTTGTTTTTTATTTGCTGAAATGTGTCCAATGATCAGTTGGTTTCCAGACTGTGGCAGTACTTCTTAATTGTTTTTCAGTGATTTACCACCTCTACATATTTTTTTCAGACAGATACCCAAGTATGATTACAGAAAAAATAAAGACTTTGCCGACATCTTCTAATTTATTAGACTTCGGATCTCCATTTTTACAGTGGTTTCTCAAGCTATTTGGAGTGAGAATCTTCTGTGTACCAAACAAATTGACCAAGATGGCCACCAGGCAGGAGGGGGAGCTGGCGCAAGAATCTGTGGTGTACTGTACCTAATCAGATTTCCAAAATGGCCACCCCTCCAGGGGATGGAATGACATGGCAGGGTTAGCCTGGCAAGATGGCCACCACAGTGAGAAGGCCTCAGAAGTCGGATTCATTTTCAAAGTGATGTTATTCTTATTCTATCATTGATATATATAGACATTCATCGTAGTAAATGATTTAATTCACTTAAAAAAAAAAAATACAGCTCTTGCATTGGATCTCATCTGATTTTGTAGATGCATCCAATTGTAATGAAATGTCTCATTTTTTTCTAAGCAAATACATTTTTGCTTGAAACTGATTTTGCATCATACTTACTGTATATTATCATCTCCTTTTTCACAGATTCAGGCCATAGGCGGAGCAAAAATATGGCACTATAGAAGGTGTCAAAGTCCAGGTGTCAGCTGAGTCGTCACTTTCGTTAAGCAGTTTCTTGAATGGGACGATTGGGGCCATTCAAAAAAAAAAAAAAAAAATCAAGGCTTGGAAGGCACATTGACAAAAGTTGCTCTACCAAACACTGGAGTCATAGCATGACTTTCCAAAATAAAACTGTTTTTCGAATATGTAGAATGCAATTTAAGTGAGTTTATAATAACAAAACACACCTGCACATGCCCTCTCTGGCCCATGAAAAAAGACCAATTCTTTCAACCAGTAAGTTACTGCTTTATTTGTAGTAATACTCAGTTAAAAATCCAGTGCTCGAATAGCAATTAATGTCAGTTTTCTTCTGTATGCCGATTGTTGCACTCCATTGTTGGTCATATAAACAGTAATAACACATTGTGTGCCAAAGTCATTTGAGATCTAAATCATGCATGAGTCACCATTAGAACAATGTCATTCATTGTTCTGTGTTTATACTGTGCTATTTTGGTCCTTTTCTATCCCAGCAGGCCGTTTGGAGGAATCATCTCCAAGTAGGAAGATGATTTATTTCTGGGAAGGCGAAGACAGATGTGATCAGTAAAATCTTCCTTTGGGAAATACTAAACAGCTTTAATGAGTTTGGCAGGAAATATTATAAAAGCCCCCAAATCTGTTTACTGTTTATCCATTTAGGTGTGGCCAAGTTATAACAAGGTGAAAGGTTCGCCTTCGAAGTTTCATTATTTATAGTATGGAAAGCTAAAAATGGGTCTGTCAAATATTTCCTGACTAAATGGCTGAGGTAAGTTAGGATAATAGGGTGGATCTCAACTGCGCAAAAAAAAAAGTTATTTTTAGCACGGCGCAGGTGCGGTGGCCAGTTTGCTTTCGAATAAAAAGCCGAGAAGTACAGTGTAGTTGTATAAGTCAAAAATTGTCAACAAACTCGCTATTCAATCAGCAATATCCTAAAAAGATGTGATATTGCTCAAAAAAACACGACTGCTTTGGAGTGTCTCGCAATCAGTTATCATATAAAGGAATTTTTTGTTATACCGTTCCCAAATTCTGTAGGGAATCCTGAGAAACATCTACGTTGAGTTGAAGCATGTAAGCGTCAGGGATTTTCTGTTACTGTTATTTACATTTCATTTGGGGGAATTGAACCAAGACCTGAAAATCCAGATTGCAGTGTTTGGCAATGTATGTTCATCATAAACATGCTAGCTAGGCATAGGGGCCGGGTTTAATTTGTCTACATTCAAGTATAAAGGACGTTTAATAAGACATTATTATTTTTCATGGGTAGGAAGTGTAGGGATTGTAACAAAAGTTGTCTGCTAATCGCCAAAATAAAGTAGAAGTGCAGACACGAGTTATCGTTTTTAGAATGCATCAGTGTAGCATATAGAAAAAATATAAGTAATAATTATTATAAGTCAGTGATATGACTATAATTCCATTCAGTAAAATATTGAATGATAGTATTTTTTTTTTTAAGGGGGAGAACTTCCTATATTTTTCCACCTAACTTTTATTTTGAAGGAATAGAGTATACGGTGTTGTTGTGCCCGTCTGTTGAGCTCTCAAGTAGGTTTTGTTTTTGTTTTTTGTTTTTTTGGGGGGGAGGGGTACATGCCTGCAGATAAATGTTTCAAAGGGTTTAATATAGAAACTATGATTTTTTTTTTTTTTTTTAATGAAAAATCTTTTGGTAAGATGTTTTTGGCAGGGTAGTTCATTTTTTTTGTGATGTGATTGAGGGGCTTTATGGTTGTGCGGGAGTACGCTAGTTAGGTCATTAGTATAAGTGTGCTAACCGCTTTTTTTTGTTAGACATATGCTTGACGGATCACTCAATTTATTGCCCGCTTTGTTGTCATCACACTTCATTTCAGCTATGTTGTGGTATTGTAAAGGTTCCATTCTATGTGTTAAACATTTTAATACAATTGAAGTTCGCCTCTAGTCTTCACAAAGGAATATGACCGACAGATCACATGATTTGTTGCCCACTGTATTTTATAGTCAATCGCACGATTTCAAATATTAGATATCATCTGAGCTATATCTGTGTCCCAATTTGTGCAGTTTGGTTGGACGAACGGCCTCTCCCGGCTACACCAATTATATCAAGACAGCTAAGAAAATACATTCAGGACATAAACTAACATCCCCAAATAAAGTTTTAACTTTCAGTTGAAAATTGTGACTTTGTTGTATTTAGTTTTCGTGAAACTTAGCAACACAAAATTTGCTAGCTGGACCGTGCCGCATTCTACAATTCACCTATCGTACCACTCAAACTACTTTGGTTAGTCCTAATGCATATCATTAAGTAAATTTGATGCCATTTGCAATCAACCCCATTTGTCCGGCCTAGCACATACACACACACATACGCATCAATCATAAAATCTTTATCTTGAATTGCTTTGAGTTAGTTATTGGACTTTGCAATGTGAAAGTTCAAATCTCACATACACTCAAGTCGTTTTGTGTCTTTTCTCTCTCCGACCCTCACTGGACCAGCACCAAAGGAGAAAAGGGGAGTGAATGGGCTTAGGTTGGTTGTGTGTGCGCGCATGTGTGTGTGTGTGTTTGACACTGTCCTAATGATGCATTTTCTAGTCCATTGATTCCGAGGCTCTGCTCTCCAGTAAATCCTTCACATGCAACACATTAAAGCTCGCCCTTTTTCCTCCTTCGCCAATCGATTAGCACAGCTTAGAGACAGCCTCGCTGGGAAGCAGGGCGAGAGATGCCACTTGTTATCTTCAGGGACACACGCGCGCACGCATACGCGCACCATTTCAAGGGTCTTATTCTGTCAGTGTGAGTTTGGTTGCTTTATTTACGTGCAACTTCCTGCCTACAGTTTTTGATATAGCAGCCTGGGTTTTTATGGCATATTTTTCAAGGGTGATCCCATAAAAATTTGGTGAAAAGCCACATCGATGTTGTCATAAAATGTCTGGTAAAAAGCTGTAAAGTCAAAAATTAAATAATGTCACCCAGAATGTGTGCTGACAGACTTTAAACGGCCATTGCGGAATCTAACCAGAAATGATTTGGACCTTTAACAATAACTCGCTAGACCGGAGCCTTTCCCTCATTCACAGCTTATTCTATTGTGCAAATATTGTTATAGTAACGTTGATTGGTTGCGTGGTGATTCCATATCAGAAGCCGGGATCTGTTCTCCCCCAATGTGATATTCACGAGTGCCAAGTTATTGCCTAGCAACCAGTCCAGGGTTGAGCTTACATTCAAAGTTAGATGGGATAGCATTCTCTATTACATATTGTGACCCTGACTGGACAGAATTTGGATGGATTGTGAATATTTTCTGGGAAGCAGTCTGTCGTGGCTTATGTTGTGGAGATTAGTTTTTGAGTTATTGACAAAAATTTCGACAGAGATGTCCATTTTGGGATTTCTGAAAAAACAATCGCCATCACAAGGTTAATTTGGAGTCTAAGTGTATCAAAATAGGAGAATAGTAGACCGTGAAAGATAAACGTGCCAAAACTTTGCTGTAACTTAATCCATTTTTGAGCTCCGCATATTTGATATAATTTGATGTGTCCTCTCCTGAGCACACTAGGACTTAATAGGGGAGCTCAAATGGATTAAAATAGAGAGCAAATGTCCACCACGGTGGATACAAATGAAATGACTGGGTCAGGCTGAGGATTTGGAGGCTGCCAATGTCTGATTTCACCAGTATCTTAATATGTTCATTCAGTCAAGTTCAGTACATCCAGGTTAACCACGTAGAAGTGGACAGACCTTTTGGAAACAGATATACAGACAAAAATCACCTTCACACTGTTTACAAATGAGTTACTTTCCTCTATTGCCAGCTCTCTTACATTCTGACATCTTAATGTGTATCCCCACCCCAAAAAAACATGCTCACACAGTAGAACTAGGCCACTTCTGTGAAGGATTACAGAGACTTAAATGCACTGAATGGGACATCAGCTCCTTTGGACAAATTATTACTTCCTATTAATCTGCGGCTACCTACCTTTAAGCTAATTAAATAGCCATTTCACGGTGATATTTACAAGGAGAATCCTGACCTTTAAAATCATCACACGCAATAGAAGGAATGCAGACAAATTCTTTACATTCTGAGAAGAATAGCGAAGATGAATATAAATATATATATATATATATATATATATGTGTGTGTGTGTTCATGGAGCTTTGTCTGCGCAATCTGCATATAGTGTCCTGCTATTATACCTTACATTAAATGAATTCACCTCATTGTTCATAATACTGGCCCTTAGTTCTGCCTGCCCCTGCTGAAATCATATAGTATCAAGGAGCAGGGTTCATTAGTCATGGGAACAGCTCCTGAATATCAAGCCCGGTTTTACACAATAAAAAAAGAATGTAATGTGCTCTGTGCTGTAATTGAAGTTTTCTTTATTTGGCCTCCCCATTCACGCATACTGTAGTGCACTGCTCATCCCCAAGTTCATATTGTGGGATTTAAAGGTAGCTTTTATTGAATCGGCCTTTACAGCTGGCAATTTAAGATTTTCGGATGATACGGGAGGAAAGTAGGAAGGTTTTTGTCCCCTGGAATAGCCTCTATCCTCAATATCTATTCAACATTGTGAGTAATGATCTAAGGGGTCAGCATAGGTGAAGGGGATATGAGGAATCGCTGCTCACTTTATTGAATTACCGTTCCTCACTGGGACATTTGTTTTGTTTTTAGGCTGATGTCAGATCCAAGCAAGGATATTCAACTCAAATATGGATGCACTTTTAATGAAAAATATAACCTTAGCTGTTTCTGTATTACAGTCATTAGTGCCTGTTCTTTGTGTGTATGTGTGCGTGTACGTGTGGGTGTGTGACTTTTGACTGACCTAGTTCGAGATATTAAATTTCCTCTAGTTTCTGGGAAATGTGTCGTAATTAATGAATTATATCTTTTCCACACAATGCTGTTTGTTTTTCCCATATGACAAACACACGCATGTTTCTCACTGAGCCTCCTGTAACGAAGGCTTGGTCAATTTTTTAAAATAGAAATGAAAACGGACTTTTGCGTTAGGAATCAGGGCCTGGGTAGCGCATGAAACAATGTAGCTGATCTCCTTGTGGATGATGACTGTGCATGTGACGTGCATATTTTGAAGACCGCCTTGCAACCATAACCGTGCGACCCCTCCACACATAGCAATGTCACGCCAGTCACGGCATGCCATTCAAATATTGAGACATGAGTTGAATTGACTATTAATACCGACTATTAATTCTCAATCTCGGTCACAAGAGTTCGATTGAAATATTTTTAAAATGATCCATCAAGAAGAATATATCAGAAGGATCAACCATGCGTGCCGGGTTTGATTCCAGCTTCGACCTTGCTGTGTGGAGTTTGCGTGTTCTCCCCGTGCCCACGTGGGTTTGCCCATACTTGTGTTTGTGGATCTGAGTCTACTTTTCGGAACCAAACTAGCGGTTACGTCGGAATGCGCAGTGCGTAGCCAGTCTACCAAATTCACACACGTGCTAAGGTAGACATCAAACAAAGTTCCGTGCCAAAGTTTTTCAAGGCAGATATCCACGGCCGCGCAACGAAGAGTTTCAGCTGTGCCGTGGATAAAGAGTTTAATGCTATTGACTCTTTTGAGGCTTTTACCAAGATGTTCTGAAATATTTAAATGATCACTGGGAGTTTCTCCCCATCTGTAGCTGGGAATAAAAGGATAGAGTGTGAGTAGGGAACTTTTTATGTCAGCCTTTTTACAATCCCTGAATTAATGGGCGCAAGATAATTAGAGAATTCTCAGCAATAACTTGTCCCTTAGCTTCCTAGTCTTGGGTGGTGCAGAGGCGGATCCTGCCGGCAAAAAGTAATTCATGTGTCCAGTAACAGTGTGAAGCACTAATTCAGGGAGGGATGCAATAGGATTCATGTGGCTTATAAGGCAATTGTCATTCCAGGGCCGAAATCCGCACTGTAAAACTGATTTTATCAGCGTTCCATCATTTGAATGGACATACATTCAAATAAAACTATGAAGCAAACTTTAATATCACCTCATTTCATGCCACAATGTCATCAAAGTGGCACATAAGCTCTGCTGGGAGATGTTACTGTTCTGTGTTAGTTATTCTGGTGATGTATGGCGGAAGTGCACAAACAGTTCAATATGTGTATATATTTCTTAAATGATTCACTTCAACTATTCATATTCTCCCATATGGGCAATTTAGATGAAAGATATGTTACTAAAAAGGGCATATATCATCATATTTTACGCTTTCTACAGTTAAATATCTGCATATAAATGTTGGAATCTTACCTTTGGCGCATTGGAAATTCAATTTCTTATCAAATATGATTGGTTTTTTGGTGGCTAGGTTTTTATCCAGAAAGCAAAACTGTTTGTTCACTGAAAGACAGCCTCCAACCGTGTGGCTGACAACTGCAAAAAGCTAAGATTGTAGCGATCGTTACCACGAGTCAGAGGTGGAGTGAATGAAGAAGCCATAGGTGTTTTACTGATATTGAAATAAACTGGAGTTTCCAACAAAGCAAAAGAGGTGTCAAGAGCGCACACACAGTTGAGAACAGACCGCTTCCTCCTATCAAATAAGTCCCCTCAGGAAACCTCTACTCATAATAACAGTTCCGCTCACGTGTGAATTATGTATTCCAATGTTTATTGTCCAATTGTGTGTTTATGATTAGAAAATTAACAGAGGTCATCACTTGGTCAGCATGGACTCTTTCATCTTTCGGAATAGACATTACGTCAGACATCTGTCAGCCTGCCATGCCCCTTTTTACTTCCTGAAATATAGATCAACTTGCACGTTTATCTGCTGTATCGTTGCATCTTTGCAGTACAAACTGCAATCAGTCTACAGTCAATTTGACACTAGACGACCCAAAAAAATGCAAGTTGTCCACCTCTGGAAATGAACCTTGTAATTGTAAAACATTCAAAAAACAAAAAAAAAAGACAACAACTAAAAACAAACCATTTTGATGTCTGCGTTAGTTAGGACGTCAAATCCTTTGAAGCCACAAGCCCAATCTCATCACAGTCTTCCATAATTTGCTGGCTGGAGTCTCAGCACAGAGGCTCAGCACTTTTTCTGCCTTCAGTAAGTCTTCACAGTATCCAACATTCCCTTGCTCCTTTCTTTCATCCCGTCCCCTTCTTCTTTCTTCTCTGTCCCACACCCTCAGTGGGTATGTGTCCCTTTGGGGTGCCTGCGCTAGTTGAGATAAGCAGCAAGTGTAGGACACGGGGGGATGGTGTTCACAGAAGCTAGGTGATCTTATCTCCGCTCTCTCCCCTCCTCGTCTCCTCTCCCATACCGAGCATCCCGGGCAGTTCGGCTTTTCTGTCCCGCTCCGTTTTCAACCCCTCTTTCCTTTTTGCAACCTTGCCCTTCTTCCTCCCCATCCCAGTTTTACTCTGCGTCTCGTTCCCCCGTCGACACACACACACACAATACACGTCGTCTCAGATCCCCTCTGCGCCGCAGTTGATTTGAATTTGAAGTGATGGGATACCAAATTGGCAGCATTGACATCAGAAACAAACAGCTTATCTCCGTCTCCTGGGCCAATATTGGTCTTAGTCACATACTAAAGCCCCTGCCAGCTAGAGACTGGTGACAATGATGATAAATTGAATGTTTGTTGACTGTCTCACGTTGTATATGTGAGGGTTGGTGAGCAGCTTTGCATTTGAGCGCCTCGCTGCACAAGGGAATACAGCGAAAGGTGGATTGTTTTCTTTTGAACTTTTTTAGCTTTTATATAGTATGAATATGTACACTATGCTGTACATTTAAGTCCTGTTTTATATGAATCACACACATAACTGTGCTAAAGAATTGTATCCGCCGTGGCTTTGTTTTAATTACCCTGATCATATTGAAACGGTGACTTGGGAAAATGCAGGTAAATTTAGAGCGCAGTTATATTTAGCTTTAATCGAGGCAGCGTTCTTTTTTGATTCATAATTTTTCATTTCTGTTTCGGTTATAATAGATACACTAATAATGAATTATACAGTCAACTTGATTACACAAAAGGTGACCTGCGACTTCTTAACACAATGCAGTAACTAATGCGCTTTTACAATCAATAAATTCTTTCTCTGTAAAAAAAAAAAAAACTAAATTGGACCTTGTGAGATGCTTGACTCAGACTCGTTTACAACTGCAATCATGGATTTTATAGAGAATTACATGCAACATCACATCCAAACACTCAAAGTGAGTGGCTGTTCATTATGAATTACCGCAACATATTGGCATACAAATTCTTATTTATTGCAATTACACTTCACATGACAAAAACAAAGCCTTTCCCCTGGGGTCATCCGTGCCCCCCCCCGCCACTCCCTCATGCTCCCTCAGGGAGGCTCCGCCCCACTATTTGAGAAGCACAGGGGTAAAGGAAGGTCAGAAAATGGCCGGCACAAAATGATGAACTAGTTAATAACTACTGTAAACCACACATCCAGCATCCTGCCACTTTTGCAAAACACCGATTTCATGATTTAAAATAGAAATCCACGATGTTTAACTTGACAACTAATTGATTAGATTTATTGCCCCGCCCTAGTTACAAGTGTTGTTGAAAGTAATCATTGAAAAATGTGATTAATCCCAATTCAATTAGGGGATTTTGTGGTTAATTGAGAAAAATCATGAGTGTATATATATATACATAAATATATATGTAAGGTAGAGTACATGCAAGTGAGTTATGTGTCATTCGTGAGGAAGGACGCTCACGTGTGCTTCCGTGGGGCCGGCGCACGCATGTAAGATTTAAACACGGCAGGCCCAGAGAGGACGAGGGGGATAGCCGAGCTGTCAGCGGCCGGCTCCCATTTGGCCTAATGAGTGAGAGGCCTGTTAATTAAAAACACCAACAAGAGCAGCTGCCTTGTGCATCACCATCAGTAAGACCTGAGGTTAAAGACGAAGCCTCCGGGGGGCCACTGGCCTCAACTTGCACATGCATGAAGTTGGCCACGACAACAAATAACAGACCTTGAAGAACAAAATGTTTCTTTTTAAGGATTTTTTTTTATGTCTCATAAAATCATGTCAACACAGTGATGTTGCGCTGGACATGTTTTATTTATTTGTCATCCCCATAAATCATTTCCCTAGATGTGGAGATTGACAGGCTGTCAGCCTTCAGATAGTAGCGTGTTCTTCACTGTCATCATGTGATGGCGAGGGAGAGGTTTCCACATTCCCCAAGGCTTCTTCTTCTGCCTCGCCTCCTGCGTCTCCATCTTCCTTCCACCCCCACATGTCAGCCCAGGTGGCAACCAACTCGAGGATTTTGTGTAGTCCTGGAACAACATATGGAGCCGGGAGTTGGACAAATGAAGAGAGGGGGAGGGGGGGTTGTCTATCTGTGTCACAGCAGCCAGAAAAAGCGCGATGGGCAAACGGATAACTGGCAGCCGGGAAGCTCCGTCACATCTGACGTGTTTCTCAGGCAGAGGAGCTCTCACGCAGCATATTGCGCAAATCTGCAAGCCAGCAGATATTTCTTAATTTCTCACTGCAGACTTGACTGCGCTCACGCGAATATGAATGCTCCGTGTGCAGTTGCTGTTGTAAGGCCTGTCGGGCACAGAAGATTCCATATTTCTGATTGGAATAATGGCGACGGGAAGGGACTAATCTTTGTGTTAAACCAAAAAAAAAGTGTTTAGTTCGAAAAAGAATGGCTAATCTTTTTGCCTTTTTTATGAAATGTTACAGATCAAACCAAGAACTGAATCATATGTCTTTTATGGTTGCGTTAGAGATAGACTCATTGCTTTTGGCACTGATATTCCAATCAAAGAAGTTTCACATCAAAGGGACCGTGTTGAAAGAAGACACTAGGAAGCTGAAATTTCACCCAAATTGTGACCACAAATCAAAGTTCAACATGGCACGAACACCAAGTCATTTTTTTCAGGCACTTTGAAGCACTTAATTTGATTCTGATATTCACCTTTTACCTACATAAACACTGCAAAAACGTAGTTAAGAGTTGTTAAAAGTTTATTTATATATTTTTTTTCTTTTGTAAATGTTAAAAAGAATACTGTTTTAGATGTAGGATCTCTTTCCCAGGATGGGCTTTGCAAAACATAATTTGAGAAGTACTGTCAAAACGTTGGTTTGTGCATTTTCTGCAGTGTGAATCTGTTGATTGGTCTTGTTTTTGAATAAATAGATGGAAACGAAACCATCCTTTTACATATTTCCATTCACTGAATAATTCTTCTTCTTTGCTGTGTTCCAGGCTGTGCCTTCCTCACCTACTGTGCCAGGGAGTCAGCCCTGAAAGCCCAGAATGCATTGCACGAGCAGAAGACCCTTCCAGGGGTAAGCTGTACAGTACATGCGGAGCACAGTATTGGCCTGGAAGCAAAGCCACAAACAACACATACACAAGAAACGTTAGATTCATGGTGGCACTTATGTATTCATTTTTCCCATACAAATGCCTGACATTTATTTCAAATCAAAGGGGACTCACCATCTTTGCCACGCCTGTCACTTTGTGTTTATCACTGGCTGTGCTCCAGACACGAGCAGAGCCTTCCCTTCGCTTACCGTCCTCTTGCTCTTCCTCTACCGTCACTGACAGTCACACACACATATAAACCCACAGGGAGAAACCACACACAGCATCACATCATAGGCGTACTATTTATAGTCCTTTCTCCGGTTTGTGTAAATGAGTGTGCGGCCAAGTGTGTTGCTTCCAAGCAGCCGCGTGTGGGCGAGTGTGTGTGAGAGAAAGACGGAGAGGGATGGGGAGCCAGCGGGTGCGTGGATGACGGCTATTTGTACATTTAAGTGCGCGCTCCGCATCATGCGCGCGCGTCATGAATGTAGCGCGTCTCCTCGACAGATGTTCACGTGCTGCAGATGTTAGCAGTCATGTAGGACGCACTTGAAAGCCGTCTCTTATGAATGTTGAGCTGTCGTCGGTGCGTGACAGTAGAAGGGATTTTTGACACTGTCAAGGGAGGAGCTACATGTTCAATTCAATATGTGAGTGGGGGAGGGATTATATACGGCGGTGGTTCTCAAATGGGGGTATGAGTAGCCCTGGGGGTACATCAAGGCAAATCAGGAAGGATGTGAGATTTTTATAGGGTTACTGCAGGTGCAGCAAATACATTTCAATGCCGTGCCAGGAACGTTATAGCTTGCTTTACAAAATGAGAGCAAATTAATTGGAACCAAAAGTAACACTGTATCATTGGGATTTTAAAGTACCTGGGGTGGCATGGATCATTGGCAGGGTGGACGTATCCCAAACAAGAGGCTGCAAGTTTGATCCCTGACCTTTGTGACCCTGACGAAGTGTCCTTGAGCAAGACACTGATCCCCCAGTTGCTCTTGATGCTGCATCAACATTTGGTAAATGGCAAGTCAGTGTGAAGCATTTTGAGTGAAAGTCCATATACCAACTTTATTTACCCCCTTACCAGCACAAATAATTTGTAGTTGTATTTCTTGGTGTATTTTATTTAGCAACTAAAAATAGATAGTTACCTGCAGTAAAAATGTGTCAGTATTGAAAATGTGCATCCATTTAAAACTTAGCAAAATAAAGCTTACATTGTTTTGGAAAGGAGTCACTATAAAACAATTTAGCCATACATTGCTTCACATTCTAATCAATTTGCTCTTCCTTCGAAAAGAAAAAGCTACTGTTTCTTTCAAAGTGACCTTTAGCAGACACCGTACCTTAATTTGCATCCGGCAACATCTTACATGTGGTGTACAAACAGCTAGATATGTCCACTGCATTGTAGGAGTTTTTGCGTGTATTTATCTCTGCAATTAATTTTTGTCCAGTATATACAGTATATGCTCATGCACCTCAATGCATCTTTATGTGCACAGATGCAAAGCAAGTTCATACGCGATCATGCACACACGTGTGTGTCAGGAAGTTTTGATGTGTCTCTGTCAGGCCTGGCTTGCTTTGCTGCGTTGGTTTTTAATGACGCCTCTAGGGAAGCTGACAGTCGCCGTGTTGAGCGCATAGCCTTTGATGTGAGTGATTATGACATCACAGACGTGCAGCGAGAAGAGCGGAGGAGTGGGGATCCGTGCTTTCAGTTTTTTTTTTTTCCTCCACTTCCCAGTGGCATATTATTCAGAAAGAAACAGGGAGGGAGAGGGAGATACATATGGAGCGAGATTAAATATTTGGTCAAAACCAGAATGCGATTTTGTGTTCACACATTTGCTGTGACTGATGTTTTGGCCTTCGCCGTCATTGTTTGAGTGAAAACGTGTTTGTAGTGTATGCCAACAGCGAATGTATGAAGGCGTCATGGATTTTGTGGAATGCTACGTAGCGTATAAATGTAAGCACACATTTGCAATCAACTTGGCTCCGGAGGCAAATGCTAATTAGTGACACTTTTGCCAGGAAAAGGACACTCTCAATTTTGCAATTGATCGAGGGCGAGCTTAAAGTAAACAAGCGTGTACCTTAAGAGAGCCCTACTGTAGATCTTCCAAGAAAAATGAAGCGGGAGATCTGCTGAAGACTTTCGAGCCATTGGTTAAATGCTTATGCGGTTAATAAAAAGTGCAGTCCATTTGTATAGCATTGCAAGTAGCCATTATAACCTGTCTACTCATGGCGGCAGTGATGGATATTCTTAAGCAGCAATCCTCAAAGGGGATGTTACAAGTACCGCTGGAAGAACGTGAAGGCACTTCAGGGGGTACATGAGATTTTAACAGTGTTTCTGCACGCATCAGCAAACCTAATTTCATGTTTTTAATGCCCTGATAGGACCGGTGCATGTTTGTTTTCAAATTAAAAGCAAATTAATTTGTCCAGGAAGCAAGGTATTACCAAATGCAAAGTGCAAATACCATTTGCAAAGTTTTGTTTACCTTCATTTTGTGAAGTTTTATTCCGAAATATTGTCATTTATGATGCAATTTTTTGGCAGATGAGCCGGAAGTAAAACATAATGTTAGCAATCCATCTTCCCGAGTTGCTGAATAAAAAAAGTCTACACAGTTTGTCTTTTTTTTCTTTTCAAAAATGTTTTGCGGCGGTTAGGGTATATTTCGTCGAGGGTATGTTGAAAAAAAACAGTTGAGAACCACTCTTCTAAACCTATTGTCAAGTGGCTATTAAGAGCTGGATGGGTTTCAACATTTTTTTGATGTATCCCCTGTGAATTTTGTTTTTTCAGCCCACTAACCTGCGCCAACCATTTTTGGATGAAAATATATATATATATATATATATATATATATATATATATATATATATATATATATATATATATATATATATATATTTAGTAAAAATAGGCATAGTTTAATCAGGTACTACAATAGACATATAATGTAACATATTTGTTTTATTTCTGGCCCTTCAGAAATAGGATATAGGAGATATAGAATTCATATATATATATATATATATATATATATATATATATATATATATATATATATATATATATATAATTTTTTTTTTTGTTTTCATCCTAAAAAACCTCGATGAAGGCGCTGAAAATAGGATTTAGCCTGAGAAAGTCAGTCGAAAATTTCATGGCTCTCGCTTTTACCCGGTTATGTTATTTCCACCTTGTTTGTTTTCCCTGTCCCTCCAGCCTCCATCAATCCCCTCTCTCAGTCCAACATAACCAAAATCCTGCAAATGAAATCCCTTTCACCCCTTAAAGCTTCTTTCCCCTTCACTTCGCGTCCTGATGCGCTTTTTACCAACAAAGTTGCCTCCCCAACCCTTATATTCAAAAAGTTTTCCGCCGTCTTCTTTCTGTGGCTGGCAGGTGAGCCAAGAGTAGAGGGGATTAGACTCCCTAGTGGAAATGGCCTGTAAGCACGCTTGTAGGCTGTTGGTGCAGCACGGCGCAAAGTGCGTGTTTGTGCATGCTTGTGTGGTGCCGCTAGAGACTGAAGGTAAACGAGCAACAGCCTGTCGCTGAACTTCTAATGGCAGACCGAAGTTTGAAATCCCGCCTTCCGTTTTCTACAATGTTTGTTCTTGTTAGGGACACCCTGAATGCGGCAGAATACATTGAGCTTTGCTGATTTGATCTGTAGTCTACACAGATTTAAAAATTTCAAATTTCAGATGACTTTTGATGCTCATAGAAAGCTGAAACAAGCATCTCCTAATCAATAATACTGTATTCGGCTTCACGCAAGTACAGGAGCAGTTGCATCGTTCACCCATAGCGACACACAACCATGTCACTTAATCAACGTGGAACTGTTCATTTCGTTAACAGCGTAAGAAGCTCCAGTCTCGCCCCAATTAGTTCACATTCAATTCTACTGCTATATATATACTGATTTTAACAGTCAATCTAATGCTCTGCAAGTGATTGACTTCCTTTTAATTTCCCCAGAGACACTACACATAGATACAGTTCGCTGCATAAAATTACAGCAAAAAAAGCTTGCAGTAGGAAAGAAAGAAAAAAAAAAACAAATCACTCAAATTCTTCTCCATTTAGACTGTGTGTAAAGCTCGTCTAAATTAACAAACAGGTTCTTCAAAACTGGGAGTATGGATACACACACACGCACATATATATATATATATATATATATATATATATATATATATATATATATATATATATATATATATATATATATATATACAGTATATTAATTAATTAATTAATTAATCACAAGATCCTCACATTGAATTGCGATTAATCGCATTTTTCAACGATTACTTTCAACTACACTTGTAATTAGGGCTGGATGATTGTGTATACGATTTATGTGCAACTAATCAATCAATGAAACAAAGGGAGACAGTACATAAGTACATGGGATTGAATGTCTGGGGAAAAAAAACTAATCGGTCTTTGGCCTTCAATGAGTTAAAGATATGCAGTACAGAAAATGGATGGAAGGATGGACAATAACAAACACCCCAACCACAAACCCACACACGGTACACAAATGGTGCGTGCTCGTGTTTTGTACATTGACACAATGCAGACCGCTGATGGCAACGACACATGCACTCACTCACACCGCAAGGACTTCTCTTGTAACGGTAATACAAATCTCTTCACAAACACTTTCATTGAACAACCTGATACTCATGGAAAGAGAGTGCACAGAGAGCGAGAGAGTAATACAGCGCCGATTGACTCACACTGTAACAGTGAGACTGATGAAAAAAATAAAAAATATGGAACCCTGTGAATCAATGTGTCATTTCTGACCACATACACACACACATGTAATCAACACATGCACTAAAACACATTCACATGCGTGTTTTCAGCCCACAGGCAACAAATAGCAGAAAATGATGGGAAAGCAAATGAATAGCAGCAAAGAGGAAAAGGTTGATGAAGCCGAGTGGGAAGCGAGGTGCCTCTGTAACGACTGATTGGTTTCTCAGTCCTCCGACGGCACCAGCAGCCTTTCTCCCAGTTCAGATAATGCCAGGGAAAGAAATCTATGACATTGATTGGCTCTTGTGACCCAGTTTCGTGGCAACGTCGTCTCAATAAGTCGCCCCTTTAAACTCCATACCAGCCATGGTTGAACCGTTCACGGGTTTTCGTTGCCCCCCCCCCAAAAAAAAACAACAAAAAACAATCCCCAACCAAGTGTACACACTTCTTAATGTCAATGTAGATTTGTGGCAGTGCTATAAGCCAAAGAGCTTATCATCAATTATTCTAATCACCCTGCTCCAAAAGAAAACCTTTTGCCACATGCAACTCTCCAATTCTCATACTTGACACAACATGTTCAGAGTGATACAAGAAAAGCACATAGCCTAAAACATCAGCACCGCCTTTTTGGTATCCATAAGGGTGTGCGCTTTATTAAGAACACAGATCGTTTTATAGCTAAAGACCTGATGGGCAATTTATTACCAGTCAACATTTAAGAGCGCTGCCAAGAGGGAATAAATAAACAATATCCAGTGTCCAAATAAAATCGGCCTTTTAAGTGGAGCACTATGAGGTGATGCCTTTCAATGCGGCCATAAACTACAATCAAGAGGAATTTCTGTAGCCATACTAAAATAGGAACTAAAAAATACTGCAATATTTGTATATTTACAGGATCTGCACTCAATCGATCTAAAACAGGAAATACTAATTGTTTTTCTGAATAAGATGGCAATAGTGATTCAATTAAAATTGTCTTTATTTGTGGCACTTTATTTGTGCACTTATGCTAGTTAGTTAGTTAGTTAGTTAGTTAGTTTTTACCACTGTTATGTTCTCCTGAGTTTTCTGTGTTCACTGTGGAGGACATTTGCATTTGGTCTATATATTGTGACTCATTCAAGCGACTCTACGAAATCCTAGTGTGCTCAGTGGAGGACTCCCTGGCCTTTTCAATTAGGTTTCGCGTGTTTGGGTGGGATCGACTTTTTAAATGGACACAGCATTGGGCAGAAATTAATAGGTTGGGTCTCAAGAGTAAAATTAGACTTTGAAAAGCTAATTATCAAACAAACACCTTAAATAATAACAAACATACAATGTTTTCTTCCAATAAAATGTGTTGTTTTTGGGTTTTTTGGGGTTTTTTTTGGGGGGGGGCACTGCCTACGTTCTACCAAATTTTGAGTGTTTGGAAAGAGAAATGTGAGAACATGGTTAAGCCTGCCTGAGAAAAGTGTATTAAGTGTACAGTGAGAGATTTTACAGCCATAAAACATATAAAAGAAACTAATAAGAACTTAGAAAACATAAAGGAAAAGACAAGTATATAAATAAAATCTAATAAATGAGAAAACACAACAAATGAAAACCATATTAAATGAAAAAAAGCACTCTTCACATATTGCGGGTATTTTTCTGAACGTAACCTCAGCAATAAATGAGGAAACAGTGCTTTTTCTTTTTTTTTTCTTTTTTCTCCGTAAATAACAAAACTATTCTTAGGGCCCTAAATCCAGCACTTGGTGAGACATGTTTTGGCCTTTTGTACAGTTAAAAAAAAAAAATACCAATTACTCCGACTAACTCTACATTAAGACTTTGCTTATCTCCAATGCGTTTTTTTTTTCCCAAAAAGCTCACTCGGTTCTAAATATTCTATTTGCGCGTTGACGGTGTTTGTCTAATAGTACCTGCATAGAACCTTTTTGGTGAAGTCAGTGGAGAGCCTATTATAGGTTTGGCAGTGTTGTAGGTGGTAGAGTTAATGCTGCATGAGTGGAGCTTCTTGCTAATGATTTTTAGACGCCGCTTCCCAGGAGTATCGGCAATAGTCCGTGCTGCTGTCAATTCCTTCCTCCGTTTCCAACTTCTGAAGGCGGACTTTGATTTTCTTCTTGTACCCGCTGGTGGAATCTCTCTTTGGCCTTTTAAGTCTTGTTATCATCTAGTCGAGCAGTCGGCTTTGCCTTGTACTCGGCGGTGTTTGGGATAATCCCTTGTCAGTTGCGAAAATTGTGATTTTTGTCGTCCGTTTTCAGGAACGTTCAGGCTTTCTTTTCTTGGTTGCTGAGATGAGTGGGAGGCGTTTTAATACTGGAGAGAGCCGCCGACGTCTTCTGCCGTTGTGCCGTAGACCAGACGCCATCTTCGGCCATCTCGTGTCTGAATGGCCTCATTATGGTTGGGCTTTAGGCCTGATGTTACAACCTCCCATTACCAAGCGGACTTTGAGCAGATTGTAATGAGAAAAAATGAAGAAAGAGTCATCCGTCTTCAGGCAACGCTTCTCTTTACAGTAGTCCAGCGGTACAACTAATTTCAAAAGTGGTGCATTGGACCCTTTAGGCCTAGAGATTGATGACCCAAATGCGACATTATACACCTTTACACTACTGGGCCATATTAGAGGATGTGTAATGATATGATCTAGACAGTTTGTTTAATCTCATTAGGAGAGGAAAATGTGCAGTGTGGGCATGGACTCCCCAGTGTCACTTCTAAATGAACAATTTATTCACTCTTTCTTCTACGGGGACATGCCTGCTGCAGTTGCATGTTTTTTTCTTTTAGAACTTCGGGCATTTTGGATTATTTTAAATATTGTACAAATGTGTGCATAGGTATGCACACATGGGGTATTTTCTCATCAGAACGAATGATGCCACAGATGACCCCATTTGATATTATCCTATTTCCTATATAGTCGAGAGCCACATCTTTTGTATGGTATAATCATACTAACTAGGGATAGACCAATTATCTGCCGGGGCAGATATCCGCCATATTGGTGCATATCAAATTTGGCCTTTTTTTTAATTAATCTTACAGTTGATAAACTCTGTCTTTATGCTTTTGATTGTAAATTATGAAAAGCACATTGAAGACATCTTTTGTATTTCATGCACTATATAAATAAAGTTGCATTGCCTTGTTTTGAAAAAAAAAAAAAGAAAAGCATATCTTTAAAATCTAATACTTTGAATAATCTAAAGTGAGAGTATTGTCCTATGGTCCTATGTCCTATCAGACTCAGGATTTGACTCAGATTCTTTTTTGGTGGGATTTGTGAGCATTACGAGTGTCTATGGCCGGGGTCACCAATGCTCCCCCCCAAGTATCACATGGGTAGCCTGTGCAAATAGCTCACAAGTGATAGAACATTGAGAGTTTGTAAAAATTCTACAAACAACTGTACATCAATTACATTGACATTACATATTAAATTCATTATTTCAGCAGTGCGTATCCAACTGTGTATCAAAACTTGACTTGGACTAGAGGTCAGGGACTTAACTTGGAACCTAAAAATGTGAACGTGACTTGGACTTGGCTTGAAGAATTGAGGCTTGGTTTGGATTTGGCCTTAGAGACGTGTCTCATCTCTGCTGTAAAGCAGCGAGACTTGGAAGGATTTAGAAGTATATCTTTGCTTATGCGATGGGAGTTTCAGAGGACAGTACTGTATGTTTTTCTTTTCAAATTAAAAGCAAAATAAGTGGAACATGAAGCAACATTCCTAAAACGGTGTCATAGTGACGCCTTTGCAAATCGTCACATTTTGTTGAGTTTTGTACGGATTGATATCGAGTTTTTTTTGTGGCATAATTTTGAGGCAGATAAGCCAGAGATAAAACAGACAAGAGTTGCACGATCTAGCTTCTGGGGTTGCCGAATCAAATTTATGCCTGATACCATTACAAATGTAGGTCCATAGTTTATTAAATCAGAGACGGATGGTACAGTGCTGTGTTCTGAGTCATTATTCTTTTTACCATTCAAAAATGCTTTGCACTGGTGAGGGGGTACTTTGCTTGAAAGTATTTCACAGGGGTCGCATCATTGAAAAAAGGTTGAGCACCACCACTCTACAGCTCCCTGTGGACTTTTAATACAGCGTGTCTTGATAACAGCCAAGTGGCATGTTTATGGTGTCTTCATTTACTGTCCACAGTAACGTCAAAGAAGAAATAATAGCTAACAGAAAACAATAAAACCTGATATATCAGACTCAAAATGTTATCCATTTGAGTTGTGCTCTCCAGACAGTATTGAGTCCGCTATGAATAACTTTCTTTCTCTTCACGGAGTGTGATTCACAGCTTGCCGCCTCTCATCATCAATGCGGAGCTTGGAAAGTTCATTGATGCCGTCCGTGGTTTATTTGCAGTTTACCATGCAGCTTGTTGTCCTTTGCATCTCTCTTTATCAGCCTTATTACCCTCTAGTGAAGTTTTTTTTCCTCGAGTTTACAAATGAGGGATTGAATGAGAATGGTGCTATTATTAGTGTGAAATTAAAGTTCACTGAGAGTTGTTGACTATTGGCCTTTTTTTCCCCCAACAATAGCATAAATAATTAAAATGCAATTCTCTTTAATGTACCTTATTGAGACAATTAACATTAGGTATCTCTTGTTTACCAAAATTGCTTTATAGACTTTTAGAATAAAGCAGATCAAGTGTTTTTAATCGGATGATAATGTTGCTCTCTACCATAATTGCTTTGGTTCGACATTCAAAGTCTATTGCAGTGCTTTTTAAGTGCTATTTCAGACAGTGAACACAAAGAAAAATACTGTTCCAGTTTGAGCAAGGGCTTCAATAATGAGAGCGGCGGAAAGAAAAATGATTGTGTCAGCTTAAAGAAAAATGGCAATTATCATCTTTTGCACTGTTTTTTTTCTTGTCTTCTTTTTATTTTACCGTAACAGTCATGGCAGACAATCTTCCAATTACAGACAACTAAACTTGTCATGCAGTGTGAACACAGCAATAGAGGTAGTGAGCTGCACTCTTTTGGAAGACTTATCTTGTTGCTGAAACAGAAATCAACCACGGCTTTACACCGACAGTAAAATGCAAGACAATCAATGAATGCTGCACGGAATAGAAATAAACACGATACACGTATATTCTGCCTTCCAGCCAATCGCAGGGCACATAGAGAGGAACAACCATTCACGCACCCAATCACACCTAAGGACAATTTAGTACGTCCAATACGTAATCCCATAACAGAAATTCCATTCTCTCCATTTGACCATATCAAGTAATTAGCTGGATCGAGAAGGAAATGTTGCAGGAAAATCTTATTCCAAATGCATTTGTAGCAGCTGGTGAGCTTGCGGCCGGCAGATGTGATAATGACACAACACGCCAGCAAAGCCATGATAGCGGACCGCGACTCAGGCAGCTTTTAATAATTGATGGCAACCAAGGACCCGCATTGGCCAGTAATTGCATTACCGGTCACTTCTCAATAGCAATTTGGGAAAGTTGTGCTGATGTGTGCTGGGTGGCGATCAATAGACACTGGCCAGAGAGGGTGTTTTCCCCCTGATCCTCTCACCACACTTTCGTGTTATATTGAGAAATAAAGGGATTCTAAACTTAGTTTACCATTTATATATATATATATATATATATATATATATATATATATATATATATATACACACACACATATAATACACACATATATAATACACATATATACAAATACTGGCGCAGATGACCCCAGAAAAAAAATCTTTGTTTTTGCCATCTGAAGTATAATAGCAATAAAGTAAGCATAAGCAAATTATTTTTCTGTCACTTGAATTTTTTTTTCTGTTTTAGACTAACCTGTAACCGGTATAAATGCTGTAAAAAGTGGTTAAGAGTTGTTGAAAGTTGATTTAAGTTTGTTTTTTGTCTTTTGTTCAGGTTAAAAATTCTAGTTTCAGGTTTACTATTTTTTATAGACGACGAGTGGAGCGTGAAAGGTTTTCTCTTTCCTAAAGAGGGCTTTGCAAAAAATGATTGAATAGCTTTGCTTTAAAACACATTTTTCCACTTACTGTCACCGAAAATGACATCCCATGTGCTGCAATCTACAAAATGGTTTAATAAGTTCAGAATGTCTTTAAATGGCAATGAACTTGAAGTTGTGTTACATTCCTTCTTATTTTTCTCAGGAAAAAAAGCTAATCCCTATAGATCGAACAAACAACAAATATTTCATAAACGCGACCAGTCGAAAAGGTAGACTCAATCCTCCGATGCTCTTTGACTCCCGATCACTTGACAAACGGCGGCGTAGTTATCTCGGCGACGTCCGAAATGTACAACTTTGCTTTCCCCCTGCGAACGTTCCACTACATTTGATATCTCAGCTGCCTCGGCATCTCAACTCTCACCTGCTACATCTGCTCTCTTTCTCACCTCTCATCTCTTCGGCCCCCCTCCCTCTGCTGCGCTATGCTAGAGGAGGAGAGGAAAGCAGAGGAGACAGTAGATTTGACATGCTCCAAATACAGCCTGAATGTGTGTGGGCTGCTGTCATCCAAAGAGAAAAGACACAGCAAAGTATTCTCCTCTTTTGTGGCCGAGCATGAATGCCTATGCGTGCGCCGCACGTGACCCGGCGCGTACCCATTGAGGCAAACATCGAAAAATGCGCCTTCATCAAAGGTCTTCTTTCTTTCTCTCTCCCTTTCTTCCTTCACACTCTCTAATATCCCTTTTAGCGCGGCTTTGTCGGCGTTGCCTTTTTCCGTTCTCGCCGTAATGTTGCGCCTTTGTGTGCCCGTCTCTTTTGCTGTATGCGTGGCCTCTTTCGCATGTGCTTGGCGGGGTGTGACAGCATTGAGAAGTCACCAAAGTGGTAAATGATGATAGGCCATCCATCATGCTTTATGGACTCTGTATGGTGCTGCTGTGGCGAGTGGCTGCACTGTGCAGGCTGTAACTCAGAGCACTCCATCCCTCCATATAACCTGGCGGGGACTCTGCTGGGAGACTGTTTATGTGTATGTGAGACACACGAGGAGTGTTGCTCTGACTCACCCTCTAGCGTGAGTGTGTGTGTGTGTGTGTGTAAGAGAGAGAGTCCTCCGTGTGCATGAGAGAGTCCTCCGTGTGTGAATCTTCACTGGCCTCATGATCCTGGCCTCTTTTCTATTATTATTCACCTGTCAAACAACTGAATGCATAACAACTGTCAGTGTGTCACATCTTCACTGCTTCTTTTTTTATACAAGCGGCCATATTCACAGCTTCTGTTTTTGTTTTGTGTTTTTCCGGGAAATACTTTGAGAAGGTCAGGGTGCCGCGTTCTGTTTTGCAATAAATGGCATCCATTACACTGGGGGACACAGTTTTATTGTTAGTTAATTCTGACATATTTCAACTCGTTCAATTCCAAAGATGTATTTTTATGTTTTTTAATGTCCAGACATGGCTAAAGGAAGGTCTAAAAATGGCTGCTACTAAAGCACGACTAGAATCGATTACTTAAATACAGACACTAAAGTAATCGCTTACTTGAGGCGATCAAATGTTAGTGATCAGTTACTGTATGTCTCAGTATCCAAACTATGGTCTGGGGGACCATTTGTGGCCCAACATCCACATCATACTAAATTCACATTTTGACATAGCCCACGGTGCTGTTTTTAAAAATGTGATCAAGACATTTAACAAAAATTGCATGCATAATTGATTTTTTACAATGTTTGAATTAGTAAGATAAAAAAAGCAACAGCAAGTGTTAATCAATTCTTTTGGGACATTAAAACCTCAAGTAAGTGATTATTTTTAGTAGCTTAGTACAAATATTAATCATTTATTAACGCTAGAGAAACTGATTACCTTACTACCTAATTAGTTTAGAGTTAGATTACTTTATGTATTAAATACTGGAGTGATCAATTATTTATTACTTAAGGAAATAATTGATTACTTAAGTAATTAGTTCATTTAGTATCCGCCATTTTAGACTCTTCTTAAGCCAGACACTTGAAAATTTTATGAAAAATATGAATACATGAGTACATGGGATTGAATGCCTGAATAATATGCCCTTGGGATTGAATGAGTTAAACAAATTCTTCGATGCAGAATCCAAAACTGTTCTCAGATTTTCCAGAGCACCAGGTTTATGAGCTATAGAGTCCTCGTTTTCTAGTGTTGTAGTCAAAACAGGCTTTCAGTCCAAGACCCATCTTGAGACCAATTTTCAGCTAATTCAACATGTTGAATCATTGCCGGCCTGTGGTGACATTTGATCACTTTGATTGGCTGTTAGCTAGTGAATCATTGCAAAAACGAGTAACGGCTAATGCTAATAAACGGTAAGCGAGAGGAAATCCTTGACATTTTCATCACCCTCTGCATTTTGACATGCTACATGTCTTTATAGATGATTGCGAAATGTCTATCTGTATATGAAACACTAAGCTAGAATAGATACAGGCTTCAGAAAGTAAAATCAAAGCATAAAAAGTAAGAGAACATGCTATGGCCATGTTTACAAGGTTGAGAGAAAGGTCAGCGCTTATTTTTCATTCTCACTATGCTAGTTTTCTGTTAGCGCCTCATGATATATCGTGTAAATGACTTTGGCAAATATCCTACGTGGCCAGCGATATATTGATAGCACTAACTTATTGGGAGCTGCACACATCTCTCACTGCTTTGTCTCAATTGTGACTGCACAAACAAGTTGCCACAGAGATGGCAAGAGCACTTCTTACTGCAGTCTGATTATATAACCATACTGAGTTATCTTCACGAGTAGCCAGAGCTCAATAACACAATCTTTTAACATGCAAGGACAGGTCTTGTGGAAGTAATAAAGTTTCCCCAGCCACAATGCACTAATTTTATTATTACACTAAGGACTATACCTTGAGATTCACAAGTCTTCTGAATCATTAACATACCGCCGATTGTTTTGCAAGGAGCCTCACTTGCTACCTTTTTCCCCTCTTCTCACTTTTGCATAATGTCCTCCTGTCATGCACTTTTCCACTCTTTTCTTTTGTCACCTTTACACATGAAAGAACAATTGCTCTGACAGCATTCACTCCATCTCCGTGCCTCTCTCTCCTCGCCTGCACTCACCCTGATCCCGAGGGAATCGCACCGACTGAAGCAAGTTTCCCACAAAAAAGTCAAATAATACTTGTTTTATGTTGTGTTTTTGTTTTCCCCACCCCTGCCTACCTTTGTTTTCTATGCGTGTGTGTATGTGTGTGTCCTAACACTTTCTGCATATTTGACAAGGGCCAATGACACACGGCGCACTTCCACGCCTACCGAATGAAAACGTGCGGCTTCATTATTAAAATAGTGTCTGGGGAGGACATGGAGCGGCAGGCAAAGTTTGTCAGGGGGGTTGTGTGCTGATAACATTTGTATGTTCAGACAGCTTGTTAGCATACTTGTGAAGACAGCAAGTCAACAGTATTTCCACAGAGGCTCTTGAGAAACTTTGAGAAAAAAAAAGATACTTTGCTGACAAGTGAAGGTGTTCCAACGAGTGAACAGATGTGGCCAAAAACAAAGAGTACAAAGAAACATTTAACTGGAAACAATTTTAGCTGTTAGCGACATGATTTTTTATTAGTATGAGCAATGCCAAGGGTATTTGAAGAAATAGCTCGACTACCTCATTCTCTATTATATTTAATTGTATTATGGAAAAGTAAGTTTGCTATACAGTAGCTCACAAGGGATGGGACATTGTGATTTCCCTAGGAATGTTTGGGAGGTGGCCATTCAAAATAAAATTTGATAATTGCATAGCTTTTTGAGTTGACAGCAAGTGGCAAAGTGTGTTTGTTTTAAAAATTAACAAGAAAAGTACCATATCCACCATATATGAGTATCATATTTCTCAGAGTACAAGTCGAGATAGCTTATTAAGTCGAACCCCCTTTGTTACGTCATTTTGGGTGAATTTTACAAAAACGCCATTATAAGTATACCCCCGACTTTAGTGGGTACATAGACCATGGCTGTCCAATTGTAACACGTAGTGTGTGTTATTAAAATCATGAAATTACGATACTGAATGATGAAATTACGCCCCAATTTCTTCATTTTATCTTACACGAGTATTCCTCGAGCCCATCGAGTTTGTTTGAAATGGAAGTCTTCAGTGATGATTTGCTGATCATCTTACTTGGGACGTTCTTTACCCAAGTGACAACTGTTTTGAGATCAGAGCGTGAAAAGTTTGCTGTTTCTCCCTCTCACCCGCCCACATCCATGCCGGCTTGTTCAAACACACATCTAAGGGCTGAAGGAGACAAGTCAAGCCATATTTTCCTTTTCATAATGCGTCAAGGTTCGCCAAAAAAAAAGTTTCACACAGCCCCGTTATTGACAACATAGAGGCAATTAGGCGACGCTTGACAAAAGTGCATTTTTGTGATGTTCTGTGCAAACGCTGTTATATGAATGCATACTATATCGAATTAGGGGCATATAGTCATTTTAAGTCTTGTAAATGACATTATATTACTTATTTCGCCTTTGAATCAATGTTATGTGGAAAAAAATGATTTGTTTCTATGTATGCGGTTATCAGTCGATCCCCCTAATGTGAGAGTTGAAAATGATGGGGGAACAAACGACAAATACGGTAATTTCAATCCAAATTTTTTGGATGGCGGCCACACTCAAGAACTGTGGTTTCAAACGAATTGTTGGAAGAGCTTAAAAAGTAAAATTAAAGCCAATCAATCAATTCAATGTGCTAGGCGGCTGAGAAAGATCGTAACTCACTTTTGGAAGTCTACCTAATGTTTGTCTTAAGCTTCAGCAGTGCACTTGCACAAGCATCTTTATGAACGTCACACTAAGGAGGGAAAAATGATTACATCTGCAAAGCAGACATGGGTTGGAGGAGAGGGGGGTCAGAATTGGAGTGGGGGTGCACTTTGATGGATTATACCTATTTTGAAACAACCTTTCATAATGTTTTTGGACAGGATTCTAACAAGATCCTCTGTTACAACCATGACTAAGTGTTTCGTATCCAGTTTTTAATTGTATTTACAAAATGATTGATGACCAATGAATGAACACAGACTTTTTAACTTGGGTTTTCATCAATTTGGGACGTGAAATTACTTTGTTGCAGCATCAGCTACAAATATAACCAAGATATCTTGTCTTATTCATGTGGCTGGAAAATGTGTTTTATCTCATTTCTGTACCAATTCTCAGTTGACAATCCTATGGACAACATGCTGCAGCAGTGTTGCTAAAACATAATAAAGTACAGATTATTACATTTAGCTGAAGCCTATTTTCGCTGATTTGAGGTGAGAAAACAAGGCGAGAAACCAGATGCAAGCCAGTTGAAGGCGCACATAAAGAAGCAGCCGTTCACACTCATGTTCACACCTATGAATAACTGAAAAATAAAACATCACACAACATTATGTTCACAGTTCAAGTTTGTCAACATTTGTTTCGTGAAATCTCCAGCGATCGATTTTGGCGTTTGCCTTTATTTAGAATGATGTGTTAACTGTTGTCACATGAATGGGAAAGAATGGGGTAGGTGTTATTTATTGTGTTTGACTAGCAACATTTTAACAGTGCATACAAATGTGTGCTTACAAAGTTAGAAGCTAAAAGTGAAAAGCTAACGGCAGATTTGCACACGTAACCAGTGATATACTTTATGGTACATTAATCATTATATATTAAAACTCAGTTACAGTAATCAGTGTGCTACGTTGATTAATTTAAAGATATCTCGGTTTATTTGGGTCTCGCGTTTGTAGGGGGCATTTTAGGCTTGTTGTCTGTTGAAAGTCTAAGCTAATATTTCTAGCACTGATTAGCATGCATTCTATGAGCTCTGCTGCCCATAGTTTCGGCTCACTGGGAACCCCCGTCACAAAAATAATTGGGTAGATCACACGAGGTTGGCTGCCGGAAAAGTCGATTTTTGGGCACAGTATGCCTTTATCTCCAATTTTTTTCAAGCTACAAAATTATTAAAAAAAACTTCCAAAGGTGTAAAGGGGAAGAGTATCAGACCCATATCAACCCCATCCAATTAAAAAATATACATATTTTTATCAAACGGCATAACTCATTCTCGCATTGAATATTTTCATTCACATGGACGACTTGAGTTCATTCAGAGGATTAAGAATCTGATTCTGAATTGGAAACAAAAGGAAACGGTCCAAGAAAGTAAGTCTTGGACTAAGTCTTTTGAGTGAGTTGCTGAGAGGTGTGAGCTTGTAAAGTTACTCAAGTAAGCAAAGACAAGGATGTCGTAGTAACGTATTCTCAGTAGGATGTTGGAGATGTGATGCATGCGCGGTTGTGTTCGCCCTTAAGCGCTTTCGGTCCCAATTAACAACCATGCTCCACGGCACGGTTGTCTTTGGCGGGGATCCACGCCGACCGATAATTCATTTACACATCTTCCTGAGCAGTAAAGGACTTAAAAGTTCAGCTCCGCTCTTGCAGGGCCACTTAGCGGAAACATAAGTTGTGTATATTTTCTCTCTTAATGGCTGCCGTGAATAGCTCTCCCACTGCACACTAATAATTAAAATGCCTGCTTCTTCACCTTGGTACATTCTTAAATTCTAATCTCCACCGTTCCTGTTTATCTTTCTATTGATTCAGAGGACACCTTTCATAGGGTGGAAGTCAATGCTTTTGTAGTTTTGGAGTGGGTTTCCTATTGATCCTGCCGAATTTGTCCTCAGTGCTCCGTCTGGAAGAAAGAGACCTTAATCCCAAATATCCAGTGACACTTATATCTACATGACTAAACCCAAACAGTATTTGTCGTCTTGCTTCTAAATCAGTCTTAAATAGGGTTTGTCACATAAAGCGCTTTGCAACGCACCTCGGAGCAAATAAAACCAGGTCCTTTGTGGACGGGCGGACCAAGTGTGAAACATCTGCATCGCTCAGTCATCATTGCAGTTGGGAAAGGCTTGTTAAAGCTTCCTTAATCTCAAAGACATCTGCTATTCCAACAAGTATAATTGTCTCCCTATGGATAATGTCTTCCTATACTTTAAGTAAGCTTTTCCCGCAGATGGCCCTCTGTTTTTTTATGTGTTCTGACTCGGTGACTGTCACAACTCACGCAATCTACACAGTTGGTCTTTTATTTGTCGCCATCATGAAGTGTGCACCAGAACATTATTTTCCAAGAAGTAACAACCCATTCAAATAATCGTCAGGTAATTTGCGACGCGTGCATTGCGGTCTATTAAAACAACAATAGATAACCTTCCATGTGGGCGTCAAGAGACGGCGGGAGGCTTACTGTAGATCATTTGCTGATATATTCTCACCGTGGCTGTCCCTGCAAGAGCGAGCTTAGTCACAAAAACAGATGTTCGCAAAAACAAATATGTTCGTAAATGAAGGCTCCCGTGCTAATTATGATAGTCGGTCACAGGTTTTACACACCGGGAGGGCGGGGCAAGTACATATTTGACTGGTTGGAGCGCATTTCTGATGTTTTCTGAATAAACATTTTCAATTTACAGTCATGTCGTACTACTCTGCATTATATTGCTAAAATTGTGTTTTTTGACCATGAGAAGCGCTGGATTAAAAGCCACAGCCTCCATGGACAATTCTATTTTGGGAAATTTCCAAATACAGGGCGCTTTGAGGTCTAAGGCGCAACAAGTTATAAGGCAAAGAGATAAACCAATCTTTTTTTTTTTTCACAGCCGATTTAAATGCCAATTATTGGTAGTGAAGTACACCGATAACTGACATTCAAAATTACTGAAAGAAAAAATTAATTGGTGACAAACCTTTAAAGAAAAACTGTGAAATATCCATCCATTCATTTTCTATAGCCGCTTATCCCCACTAGGGCCGCTGGCTTGCAGGTGCCTATCCCAGCTGTCTACGGGCAGTAGGTGGGGGATACCCACCCCACCCCAACAACAATTCACACACCCAAGGACACACACTACCATGCACGTGTTTGGAATTTGGGAGCTGAAGCCACGCAGGCATGGGGAGGACACGCAAACTCAACACAGAGAGGCTGGAGCGAGTATATGTTTGCGACCACAAGGTGAAAGTAAATAGAAAGTAATTTGACGATAGTAATTTGAATCTACACCTAATGATTACTTGATAATAAGGTGCCCGTTTTATTTTTTGTTTGTTTGTTTTTGTTTTTGAAAAGTTGAAAAAAAAGCTTGAGAAATTTTGGAAGTGGTTCTCAGTACAAAACATGTGATGTTATCTTTCTCATTTCTCACATATCTCTTTTGTGTTCAATCCCAAGTTAATGCGTATTGTAAATTTATTACAAGGCAAGTATAGATAGTGTGTTCACTCACTGACTGTAGTCGTCAATAACGACAGTGTACCTGTATACCCTCAAACGTTCGCTGTATTGGTTTTCTCACCGCATGAAGAATTTAAGGGCGTTGTTGTTAAAGTTTCAAAGTACACAGTGCACTCTAAAATCTACTTCGGTGAACAATAAAGACATTTTTAGGTCCCGGGCTGCTGGCGCCTGTCATCTCTGCATCTTTGTTGTCTCCCGTATCCATGCATGGCATGCCGGGGACCAGCAAATGTGTTTCTTTCTTTCTTTCTTTCTTTCTCATGAGACAGAGTGCTGAGAAAATCTGCCAGTGCTCCAAGCACAAAACGCTTATATTTCAACACAGCCCAGATGTTGAGACTCTCGCTAAAAGTTCTCTTGTTCTTTAATTAAACCTTTTTCCAATCTCGGTTGGCCGCAGTCTCGGTCGGTTCTCTACTGGAAGTCTTGGAAGTATCACATAACTCATCAACTGGAGGGTATTATTGAGAGCTCATAAGATAAGAAGAATACGTAAGATAGCATAATGTACATTTACTTATATACGTATATTAGAGGTTAAGCAATGACTAATCACTTATCAATGGCTTTTGGATCCTTGATAACAAACATTTCGGATGCCTTTTCAATCTAAAGTTGTCCAAATCTTTCCAAATTTCAGCTTCTTACCAGTAAATATGTTTAGCTTTGTGTATGGCCGTCCATGAAAGCAGACTGATTTTTTTTTAATGTATTTTTTTTATTCAATACATCAAGCAAGAAAATATTTGATAGATTAATTGATTATTATACAATAGTTACAGCCCTATCTGTTCTATTGGAAAGTCCTCGCTACTTTTCTTTACACCGTATAAAATATCTTTTCACAGTACTATGAATATACTCATAACTGTGATCATTTAGGCCACCGTAAGCACGCATGACTTTCACTGTTCAAAAACTATTTCTGATATTTCAAAGTCAAGATATAGAAAAAACTGTATTTGAGCTAAATAGAGTCTGCAAATAAACTGTGAGCTATAGTCACCCTTGCGTGGTAAAATATGTGCATTTCTAGAAACCCCTTCTACTAAAGTTCGAGGTTTGCCAAAGACGGCAAATACATTTTCCTTTGTTAAAACCAACTACACAACCAGTAAACCACAAATCTCCAATTAGAAGATGTGCACGTCATCTTAAGGCTACACAAATAGGTGCGGTGATGAATTATTGATAAGATCCTGGAGATAACGTTCACCCTCTAATTGCATGCCATCATCACCAAGTTGAAACTAGTCCCCGTGTTCCTTTAATGTGATTACACGTCCCTAATTGTCCTGTTATTAGCCTGCTTAATTATTCACAACAAATTGACTCTAATTGGCACAGGACCGCAGTGTGTTGTCATTTAATCACTTTCTTAAAGGTATGTTTTGGCTTTACATTCGCCAAATGTTCTTAATGTTTTTTTTAAAAGACAGACGCATTTTGCCGAGGGCTTTTCAATTTTATTTATACAGTGGATGGATGGATAGATGCATAGATGGATAGATGGATAGATGGATAGATGGATAGATGGATAGATAGATAGATAGATAGATAGATAGATAGATAGATCATGTAAATCTTTCAAAAATAAGGGGGGAAAAAAATCACCTAAATCTTGGTTCTCACCTAAATCTTTATATGCTTTAAACAACTTTGTAGGACCAGTTTGGGGAAGACGCTTATCTGTCGGCGCGTTATTGTGCCCCAGAAATGTCAATAACATGCTTGGGTGCATTTGGTGTGGAAGAACTTGCAAGCTCAAACATCAACTCCATCAAACACCTTGAACTGAGAAATGAGATCATGAGCCAACATCAGTGCTCTATCTCTGACCTTACAAATGTCCTATAGGGTTGATCGCAATTGCGCTAAAAGCTATTTTTAGAACAGCGCGCTGTGTGTGCACTGGCCATTTTGCTTTTGCATAAAATTTGGAATCCTCTCACTATGTAATCACAAATATTCTTAATGGGCATATTATAGATACAGCAAAACACGTGTCTCGCCATCGGTGACTGCGATCATAAGAAGGGAATTTATTTCACTTTTTTCCAAAATCCGTGAGGAATTGAGGAATGTCTGTCATGGGTTTGGTTTCGGGTAGTTTCGTGAAAATGACAAATATACCTGGACAAAAATAGCAATAGTGATGTTTCTTCCAGAATACCCTCCTTAAGGTCTCTATTTTAATTTCCAAAAGAATAAAATCCACGTGTATGAAAGTAAGTGTACATGCACATTGTTGCTCGTGTTTTTATGAGATAGCCTTGCTAGAGCACCCTGGTAAAAGCTGTCTAAATAAGATGGGAATCCTTGCCTCAAATGACATTTCTTCATGTAAATGCACTTTGGAACTAGTAACAGACAAGAAAATGTTACCCTACAGCACGAAAGGTATCTTAAATCTAGCTTACGTACAGCAATGTTGTTTAAAATGTTGGGATTTATCATCCGAACAGCTTATCTTCCACAATCTTTTTCTGTAATGAGTTTATTTATCACTTCTAATTAACTGTATTAAAAGCAAGTTTTACATGTGAGCAGAGAACATACCACCAATTGACAGTACAGTATTTTATTTGATTGAGTGGAAAAGTGCATCTTTTGAACTTTTTGTCCAAAATTGTCGACCTGATATGCATGCTAAAGAGCAAATGTGACGTAATTGGATACTGTGGTACTAATATTTAGGCAATACCTTATCTTCTTCTCGTTAAGCAAAAGGAATTCCTAATGCATTCTGCGTATTGTGTTACCTGCTAGCTGGGCCTTACAAGCATTGTTTTGTTTTGTTTTGTTTTAAATATATTCTTCTGCAAAATGAGGCCACACTGTATTACCATTCATAGTACGAAATTTCCAGGCAGCATTTTTGCTGTTTCTCCCATCACCTCCTGGGAGCTCTTTTGCTATAATTTTCATACATTATAATAATCCCATCTCATCCGCTCTTGCACGGTGTTTAATTCCTTCTTGTTTCCATCAGACCTTGCTCTTTTTTTTTTTTTTATCTTCCCCTTCCTTGCTGCAGTCCAAACCTCCCGGATGGTCTTCCTCTATCTCTCAAGTCTCACTACACATTCACCTGTCCACCCCTTCCCCCACACACACACCATATCTTCCCACCTTTCCCCTTCATCCCTCCAAATACACCCCACCACGACTGCATCCCATCAACAGCTTCTTATCGTTCTCTCTGCATTTGCATCATTCTCACTTTTCCCTCTCTCCAACTCTTTACCGACATGAAATTACCTTTCTCTCTCTTTCTCTCTCGCTCTCTCTCTCTCTGTCTCTCTCGCTGTCCCTCTGAGGCATGTTTAATTAAGCGTAGGGCTATGTGTCAGTGAGAGAGAGAGGAAGAGAGAGAGAGTTGCTATCTAGAGCAAGCAGAGCAGCCAGTATGGATTCTTGTCCTCTCCTGTTTTTTTAATTCTCCCCTCCCTTTGGCCTGGGCCAGCCATAATTACCATGCTCATTAGCAGCAGAGGGAAGACGTGGGGGTGGGGGTGAACAGGGGAGTTGGGGGGGAGGACAGGTGAGAAGGTTAGAGGATCATCTAACAGTGGATGTTCACGTAGAGACTGAGTGGACGACTGGGGAGTTGTCAGTAAAGTCAGACTGTCAATTTTGAGAAAGTTTTGTAGAATTTGTCTACAATGGAGTCAGGGCACTTGCTTTTTAGGATGCAAAAGAAATCCCGCAATGGCCCAAAATGATTGATATCCTGGCAAACTTTTGAATTTGCAATGTTTTTTTTTTTCTTTCTCTCATTGAAAACGACGTATGAGATATTACCACCGTATTGATGACCCCTAAACTACAGCCTTCTGGCCAGCTATCATTTTAAAAAACAATAATTAGGTAATTTTGTGTACTGAACTTGTAAAAGATATGTCTAACTTTAAAGTAACAAATCAACCACATTTTTTTAAAATTATTTTTCAATAATGATCTATAAAGCCCCATTAGCCTAAACTTGCAATTCCGATTAATGGGAGTGTCCTGCCCCACATACAGTATATCACAGCATTGAAATGTATCCGTCAAGATTCAAACTCTCTGATATTAGCACTCGTATACAAACAGTCTAGCCCAGGCTTCGATCCTATGATTATTATTATTATTGATGTTGTTATTTTTCACACCCTCTTTTGTTGAGCGTATAGTGTTAAGAAATCGATCCAGGATATACTGAAGCAAACTTGAATCATTACACTTCAAAAAGTATAATTTCTTTTTATTGGCTTTGTTACAGTTATTTTTTTTAGGGTCCTATAATTTATTTTGTTCAACCCAAATGTTCAGAATAAATGGCTCATACAGTATTTTCTCATACCGCTCTTGCAAGTATAACTTGATCAATTCTCTTCTAACATTATTTTATCGTTACTTCTGATATTGTATTGGATCAATATTGGTGTCGGACAGTATCGCATAGTATAAGTTGCAATATCATAATCGAAAATTTGTATCGGGACAGCCCGGTTGATTAATTTTGTGTTTGTGGGATAAGCAGGAAAATGCACCTGTTTTTGCCACTTATTGGCTCGAAAAGACATCAAAGTTTCCCAGGGCTCATGTAACGACCAATCACAACTCACTTTGCGAACGTCACACTAAATTCAAAAATTGTGAGCCGTGATTGGCAGTTGAGTGAGCCCCAGCCACTGTGCAGTCACGTTCAGTCACAAGTGACAAAATGGCCGCCCCCTGAGATGTATAAAAAGGGGTGGGTCTTGCTGCTTGATTCATATTTCACAAATGTGATTCAAAATGTCGTGTTTCAACTAGTGAGGGGGGCATAGAACATATTGGAAGTGAAAACGTTTGACTCGACTCCCCCTTTACAGCGTTGCGTTGATCACCGTGTGAAATTACTGTGTACAGTCGCAATTGCAAGCCTCCTTTGGTGACTGCAATCTTTTATGGAGCATTTCTTTATTGATCTCCATGGAAAACAAAATGACTTGCTGCTGTGATTTACTATCTATAATTTAAGACAAATTGCTATTTGACAAATCATTTGAAACCTTTATGTTTTCTTAAATTACATTTTCGGCCTTTTAAAAAATGCAATTCAGTCTATCATACGCCATGGCATCAATAGACAAGACGACCGAAGCATATGGGAAGTGTTCATTCGAGGCTGCAGACACAGAAATAGAAAGTAAAAGTAGTTTTCCATCCCGACTTGCCGCAAGCTACACAACACAAGGTTATCTTTTGAGACTGGATTATTAGTTTTTTTACGTAATGAGTTTGTCTTGCTTGCGGAACACACAACCGCAATTTCGGCTCTGTTAATTTCTCAGGGAAAATGTCGCGGTGGCAGGTGGGGATGATTCAGTGCTGATCTGCTCCCTTGTGAATAGACTGTTTAATCCTTCAGGTACTTGCTGTTTGTTGACACTTAAGCGTTGTTAATGAGTGCTTGTAGAGAAAGAGGCGAGTGCTGAGCGCTGCGTTTGGAACGAGAGGTTCAGAGAAAAGTAGGGCAGCCGCAATATCATGCCATGTTCCGTTTGCACATGGCTTGCCAAATGCACATGTCGTCCTGGCTGGTGTCAAGTGTGCTGATGCACACACCTTACAAGCTCGCTCAGGCAAGGGTCCAACAGAGCAGCTTCACGTGGTGAGAGCTCTTTGGCCGCTCGGCCCCCCCTGCGGCTTCCATGGCTTCCGTTACCTCATGTTTTCCTTCCTTTTCATTGTGGGGTATGTAGAAACATTCCGACTCGTCGATATGGTTGTTAACTTTGTTTCATGACGCAGACTGGAAGAAATCGTCTTAATTTCCATTTTAATACGGTTTATGGGGTGGAAAGCTTTGACTGATTCACGATTCGATATCGATCTGTAAGTCCGCGATTCAATTCAGTCTTGTTTTAATTCAAAACAATTTTCAATTCAAAACGATTCAATACAGTGAAAAATTGTTTCTGCTGCAATCTATAGATGTGCAAAGAACCATCATAATAGTCTGCTTTGCAAAACAGAATAACAAAAACAAGACAAAGTCTTTTTGATATTTATTAAGTTTTGATTTGTAAGAACGTGTCCTTTTTCTTAAAAATAACGTGTACAACATCTACTCTTTGAAGCTATCGATAAATTATAAATACCTTTTATAGTATAAAATAAACAAAGAAAAATAAAGTGCATGTGTATCATTGAAAAGGTCCCTTTCGTATCTGTTGAAGTGGCTAGCTAAGCGCTAAGCTAGCTAGCTCATCACTTTCTCTAGTCCGGTGTCCAACTTTGATAAACTTCCTTTTTGCTAGCAATGTTGAAGTAACAACAAAAGTGTTGACAGTTTAATATACAGTAATGCTCATCAGCTAGCTAAAATGTGCACAATCACTTCCTCCCTTATCGCCGTATGCGATAACATTTGGTCAAAAGTCGTTTTCAACAGCAATTTTGCTACTAAAGTCGAGTCCGGATCGGTTCGTTCCATGCTCTACTATGCATTAATATTACCATACAAACAATTATATGTTTCCTTATTGGAAACACCGTGTACAGTAAACAATCACCGTGCAGTGTGGGAAGAAAAACTATGTGAGCCCTTAGGCTAATGACTTCTCAGAAAGCTAATCAGAATCAGGAGTCAGCCAAGCAGGAGTGCAATCAATGTGGCACAATTGAAGGTGTTGGTTAGAGCTGCCCACTAAAAAAAAATACAGCAACCAGTTTGAATTTCTCAAAAAGCATTGCCTTATGTGAACCATGTCTCGCACCAAAGAACTCCCAGAAGAACTTCAATTTAAAATTGTTGACTTGCGTCAAGCCTGAAAGAGTCACAAGCATTGATGTTCGTCAGGTCGTGATAAAACAGACTGTCTTATAAATGGAGGAAGTTCAGCACTCTGGCTAGCCTCCTCAGGACCGGCCGTCCTGAAAAGATGACTCCAAGTGCACAGCTCAGAATGCTCAATGAGTGGGAGAAAAATATCTGCTGTGGGATTTGGACAATGACCCAACAGTGCGGTTGGAAGCCCAAGTCCTTACAAATGAGCTGCTGCTATACATACATATGGCGTTCTTCAACAAGACACATCAATGACTAAATATGAATTCTATTTGGTCGATTTCATAAACCAGATACTCCGTTCATCTCGTGTTCACAATCAGTGCTGAATGTTAAAACCTCAGCAAGTAGGAATATTAGTTGACTTGGTCCTTGCGCTCATTTCAGCACCCATCCCTCCTTTCTCATATAAAACTTGAGGTAAATAAGTCATTAATTACCACTTAAGACCACGTAATGATTTATTATCATCATAATGAATGATCATCCTGGCCACTGACATTAATGGGCACTGACTGCCGCCGTTTGGATGAGAAATTGCAGAAAATGTGTCTCACTACAGGAAGGAGTATTCCCAGCTCTTTGGTTTTATCGAGCGATGGGAAGAACATAAATCTCCGGCACCATTTACTTAAAGCAGAACAACTGAGATAGACACTTTTTCGAGCATCAGTGGGAAAACGTAGCGTAAAAGTATATGGCAGAGTTGTAATATTATCACATATGTAATATATACAACATATAAATCATAGCCCACAGCTGTAGTGTGTACTCCACTTAATAGGATTATACCTGTCGTGGTGTCACACAGCTATTAACCCCACATCTCTGTTGCTTCCGGTATCAGCAAAGTGGGCAGCCCGCAGCAAAGACAAGGCATTGATGCACCATTTCCAATTATTGCGATTTTAATTAGAATTTGAAAAATTCGGCTTCTGTGCACACGGCGAGAGCCCTCATTTGTAATCCGAGTGAGTTGGCCGACGCTCCATCAGACCCCGTTTCACTTCAGAGTAGACCGCTCTGCTTTGATTGAATACTCTAATTCCCCGAATGTAGGACTCACCTGTTTATAGGACGCACCCTCAATTTTAGGGTGAAATTCTGGTATTTTCTATGCTACTGTGCATAAGATGCACCGACAGTTGGGCAACAATGTAAAAACTGTAGCAAAACACAATAAATCTCATCTTCTTAATACAGTGGGCCCCCGTGTTACGAGATTAATCCGTTCCGCGGTTCGGATCGTAAGGCAAATTCACTGTATGGCGGGCAATACAAACCTATGTTAAATAGCTAATGCGTTTAGAACCCCAGGTAAAAACATCAAAATTGTACATACATATTAAAAATTGGTACCAAAAGAGTATAGTAAGTGCTATGTATATATAATATACATGCATACAATCAGATAACATCATAAATAAAAACAAAACATCATAAATAAAAAATATAGAAAGGATTTTTTTTTTTTACCTTTTGAGTGCCGCTACCCTAGTAATTCCCTAATCAGGGTAGCCTAGGCTTGATGATCTCCAGTAAGAACAGGCCAGCATTGTAGTGACATGTTGCATGGAGGCATTGACAGCAACAGAAAATAAGTGGAATTACCTAAAAACGCCTGCAGATGGAGAAAAAACAACACAAACAGCCAAGCCCCTCGGGTCATGACAGTTGTTTTTTTTGCAAATCCGGGAAAATGTCATAAAGAGAGGATGAAAAAACGCAAGTATTCCAGGTCGCAACATGAAAAAACGTAAGCCAGGGACACTGTAACTTGGGGGTCCACGGTACTGTGGAAACACTATATAAATTATTTAATCAACCAAAATCAGAACAACCTCATGTCAGCTCAAGTTGCAGGGGCAAAGAACACACATTTTACTACATTGGCTCAACACTAGGCCCAGGCAAAGAAAAAGTTGGGTAGTGGTGACATTATTGCCTTGTTTAGCTCTGTTGACCTAAGCACATGTTATCTGATTGGCGAGCAAAAGTGTTGTAAATACCTCCCGGTGAGAATGTATTGCATATTTGATTTTCGCAGAATTTCTAGTGTCCTCGTTTTTAATTTTTTATATATCTAGTGGCCGTATACTGTTAGCTGGGAGCCGAAGATAAAACGAGTGCGCCGGCTGGCTTCGATATAAATGTGATAGAGCACATGGCCTGCACCGCAACTAAAGCCGATGGGGGTCAGTCAGTGCCACAGGGGGCGCCGCAGTGCTTTTTGTGCCCAGACGTGCCTCCTCAGGGGAGTAGTCGGCTATCACCACATGAGCCACCTCAACTTTATTAGATTAAACTGTGTGCCGCCTCTGGTTTGTAACTGAATTTTCCCAGTGCTGCACATTTAAGAATAGATCAGGCCTGGTCCCAGGCACACCCGTCCCTGCCTAATTTCCCAGCAGCCTCGGCTCTCGGATAAAAAGTTGACTTGACAGCAAGGAGGTAAGCGTTAAGGAGAAAATGGAAATGGGCTTTGCTCCAAATTACCTTGTGGAGTTTTTATTTTTTTCATCGCTTTGTTTCCTAAAGTTTTCAATGTGTTTTAGTTTATTTCTTTGGATTTCATTCTTCCTTGTTGTGAAGACAACAAAAAACTTCAACAAGTATCACTGTTAGCTTACTTCAATGGTCCTCAGCCCTTTTTCAAGAATACTATTGTTATTAAAAAAAATTAAACTTTGGAAGGATATTTCTAGTTTTTGTTTTTTCTCTCAAAATATGCTGTAGGTCATGTAGCATCATCTGGTTCTCATTTTATTCCTTGTTCATCTGCTGGAAAGTTGTGTTATTAATGGCATAGCCATATAACACTTCATAAACACAAGCATACAACTTTGTGCAAATGAGTCACAACAACACAACTTAGTATTATGACTAGTCGTATTTTACAATAAGCAAAATTGCCTTTAAGTAAACAAGTTTTTTAATGTTCCAACTAATTTTCTCTTCATTAGAAAAGAAAAAGGTCCTGTTCCTGTCACCAAAGTCCAACATATGTAAACGAACTTGTACATGGCCATTCGAATTTTTGAAAGTTGCATTTACAAAAAAATAACTAATAAGCATTAAATAAGACCTGCTGACACCTGCAGAAACTGTTTAAATCACACTCACCCCCTGGAGAGTCTTCACGTACGCCTAGGGGTACTCATACTCCCATTGGAGGCCCGCTGGCTTAGTTCTCCTCGGAAAGACGAGGGATGAAGCACTGTCGAGTCACTCGTATTTCATCCTGTCCATAATTTATGGAGGGACAGTTTAGGAAAGGACAATCCACTAACATGGGGGACGCTTATCATAAACTTCCCCCACGGGACATAAGCAAGTAGAGACGGTGCAAATCGATGCTGACGTGTGAGGGTTTTTTTTTTTTTCTTTTCGCAACGAAATGCACCATTTACCAAGTTAACCGCCTTTATGCATTTGTAGATAAGCATTCGTTTAGTGTCACCTAAGTCGGTGGTTCTCAAATGGGGGCACACGTACCCCTGGAGAGGTAAATAAGATTTTACGAGTTTCTGCAGGTATGCCTTTTATATATAGGTCAGTGATTCTCAAGCCTTTTTTTCTCCTTTTTGAGGATACTTAGCCTGATCTTATGACTTAGCAGAGCTTCAAAAGACCTGACTGTACAGATTGGAACGTGACCTCCGCTGGTCCACTTTAGTGAGACAGCAAGCTTGATGTGGCACGGGACAGTGACATTCTTTTGAACTGGGGAGTTCAACCAGCCGGAGGTTGTATATCATTCAGCACAACCTGTCCGCTAATCACAAATTACAGCCAGCCTCTCCTAGGCCCTGATCCACTTCTCTCCACGGGGAAGCGGGGGCCAAGGAGAAGAATACTAGCCCCTGCCAAGCGGCCAGCGCTCCCTACTACGGGGCGCTTATAAATCGGCATCCTCACAGATAGGTCAAGGTTTTGATTTGGTCCTGACCTTCGTCCATAAATCTGAATGATGTAGGGTCCTTGGTTAAAAGGCTGCAGGATCAACTTGAAGATAGGACACACTTCCCTTGCTTTCCGTTGTCTCCTTTGCCGACTCTCTCTCCTCCCTGCATCTCTCTTTTTTTAAGTTCCCGCTGCAGCCGCCGGTTCCGCCCAGGCTTTATAACAGGCGAGCGAGAGGGCAAGCGAAAGAGAGAGAGAGAGAGAGAGAGATGGCGAGGGGGTGAAACAGGCAATCAATAAATCAATATGTTTTGCGCCACTAAGCTCGGGTAAGCTCACTCTCTCAAAGATGCTGGTGCACGTACACACACACACACACACACACACACACACACTCACTTACCATTCCAGCAAATTTCTCTCAACGCACACATACAAACAAACAAATGAAAGCTCAGGACGGAACGTCCCTTGCCAAAAGACATTTTGTTGTTTTAGGGACTTGCTTTTTCTCTCGCTCTCATTCTATTTCCTGTTTTGGATCATTAAGCCATTGATTTTTGTTTCAACTGGTAAGTGGTGGCGCAAACCCCCTGGGAGCTGGCTGAAAACCTCAACAGAGGAGTTTCTCTAGTTGTGACAGCCCCGTCCCAAGGGCCACCGGGTCCTCTTAGCTCCGCGGTGGAGGAGATATCACCAGAAATCAGTCATTTGGCCTCCATGGGTAGTCTCTCAACTTGGAAAGCTATAGATTTTTCCCTGTCTTGGCACACGGAGAGAATTTTAAATGATGGCAAGGGTATAAAACGGTCGGTTCTTATAGCCGCTATGTCGATGATTTTTAGGTATGTGGGGGCGGAGAGGGTCATGGAAGGGAGAAGCTGAGATATGGTTGCGATACAGTAGCAAGTCTTGCTGGCCAATTCTCAGCTGGCCCACAGCCAGTAAGATATTACAGCCAGATATATCGTAACACAGATGGATGCACTCAGCCTAAAGAGGCTGACATATTGGCTAGCGCTGTCATAAGAATGACATAATACCTATCCTGACAGGTAATGAAAATAAAGGCAGCGGCACTGCTGAGTTGCATAAGCGGCGTAACGTTGCCGTACAACCTAAAATATTGGGCCTGACGCTCGGGATATTCAGAAACCATGTTTTCGGGGGGGGGGACATTTCTGAGTGAAAGGCATCTTAGTTTTTCAATTTCTTAATAGCGAGTGTACTTAAACAGGGGTTCTCAAACTTTTTGGAGTCAGGAGCCCCTTTTAGAAAGTGAATAATCCGAGGAACCCCATTGCAAATGTTTGCAGAAACAAAACAAACATTTTTAGCAACATATTCAATTTGACAACAAGTATATTTGTTAGTTTTCAGCTATACTTAAGTTTAGGAAATAAATTGCACACCTTATAACAAACCAGATCAACGGCCCCTAAAAAGGTTGCTGCCAATTATTTAGTCAAAAACAGCATTAGCTTTTCTGGCTTCATCGTCTCGTTGTAATTGTTAACACAAAACGCATTTTGACAAATTTAAAAATGTTTCCGTTTAAAAAAAAATATTAGATTGGTTGAAGTGGTTGCTTTATGAAGAATCATGAATACTTTCACAATTCAATATAAATATATTTTAATCTATTTTATTCAACATAAAAAACCCAACACACATTGATTTAAATGTTTGATTTATCCAAATTTAAATCATGTGCAAAACATTTAGACAATAATAATGAATGGTGTTTTTTAAATCACTTTTCATCAGCTTTTTGCGTAAACGTTCTTAAATGCTACAATTCAGTAGTTACTAACTATTGGAAACATTTTTTTTAAACCGGCCATCAAGCTTCCTGCCAGTGGTGCAAAACCTTGTGTTAAACCCCTTCACGATTTAGCTAATTTTCAAATCGTCAAGTTTTAAAATGATGAATTAATTCAATTTATTGCCCACCCCTACACACCATTAAATGATCCGTTGGCCAAAATGTCAATCGCTGTCAACATTCCGCAAAGGGAAGCATTTTTTTATTTTTTTTACTTCACTTGAATGTTTTTAAAATATGCAATGTACTGATATTCCTCCCGGGAAAAAATATTCAATGATTAATACCTCTGTTCTCATTAAACAAATTGAACTCTCGCATTATGTGGCAGCTTCATATAGATATGTTACTCTGCATTTCATTGCAATGCATCTCAGCGATCCGCACCCAATCGATCTGCTCTCCCCTTCGGAGAAAACGCGAATACAAATCCAGCCTGACAAGTTCTCCCAAGAGAAAGCACACAATCATTCAAACGTGCAAAGTTGTAAGTGTGCTTGCTCTTTTTTTTCTTTTTTTTTTTTTTTTAACAGAATTATGTCCAGAATCATTCGGACTCTATGAGTAAAATACTGTTACATTCCATTCTTATCCACAAAGGAATAAACAACATTTATGAAGTAGTATCACTTTTAAAACTTGTTACGCTCCTGATTTTGCACGCTTGATTTTTACAGCTGGGGGAACACGCTTGTAAAGGTTTGCCTCAGGAAATGGTACAAAGTGTTACCTTGGAGTCCATTAATTTACTCCATAGTGTACATTAACGTCGATGCAGAACGGACATCGACTCCATCCGCACCCCTTTGACCGCGTCTTCTGCTATATTAACTAATTGTGGCCAAGTGCGATTCAAAGGTGGTTTGGCACGTTCAAACTCGTTCTTGAACTCACTGGATGCGTTTACGTAATCGCGTATATTTGTGTTGAAGATTCGTTTGGAAGAAATCCAACTTCACGTGACTCTTTGAAGTCAGTTACACAAGGATAAGATTTCCATGAAGGTCTGTTGAGATTTGGCACCAATGCATATGGAACTAAAATCAATGCCAAGGTTACAAGACCTGTGAAAGGACCGTCCAAGTTAGAAAAAAAAAATAAAACTAACATAAAAGGCGGGGTGATAACTTATGCCAAATCGTCTGGCATCTTACTCTCCGTCTTAATTACACGGCTTGAAATTGGGTTAAGACTTGGAATACTTGCTGAGATCCAATACCAGACCGGGATCAAAATTCTGTCGGACTGCTCTATACATATAAATATACATATTATAGCATATCCATTTATATTACATTATTTTATCCATATGATATCTATCGCTTAAGTCAGCATACTACTGTACACTTTTCTTGTTATTTTAGTTCCCTTCATTTCTATTAATTTCCCAGGTCATCCTGTGAAATTAAATTCAGCAGGTAATCTCATACAGTTTCAATTTGTGGCAAGTTTTCTTTCATTAATAATGAAACCAAATTTCCCCCTCTTCCTCTTCCTTCTCCGCTCCGTTCACTTCCCCCCGGAATGAACTTAGTACAGCCGCAACATCAAACTCGTTTCAGCGTTCCTCTTATCCTCAACCAAACTTTTTACTTTGGAGGAGACATGCAGCCGGGCTATAGCATTTTTATACTTGCATACATAGTGTTTTTGTCCCTGGCGCATTTGCCCATCACCTTTTTCTCCACTTCCCTCTTTTTTTTTTTTATTTAATCAAGTAGGCAGTCTAGAATTCGTGATAACTATGAAAATAAGCAGGCGAGAGGGTGGCTGTGTTTGCAAGTGTGTCATGTCCCTTCTATATGACAGCAGGAAAAGTTTGGAGGTGATGTTTTTTTGCAGAAAAGCATTCTTGCACTATTACCTAAGTAATGCACCTCTTAGCCTCACTTTCTGCGTGTTTGCATCACTTTTGCTTTGACGTCAATCTTCCTCATCTAGTTCACAACAGATTGAGCTCATCAAAAAAAAAAAAAAAAAAAAAAAGCCTCGATTTGAATAGTAGTGTTGACTCAGCGGGGCGCCTGTAGAAAAGACTCTGCCAAAGCAAAAGAGAGAAATCTTGTCTTATCTTCTGCTGTTTACCTCATAATCATGGCAACAAAATGCCAAATGTTCTGATGAAGTCGCTCAAAACTGCCGAGATTTGTCAACTCTGCAGTAGCGAAAGATACAACAGTTTTAGCATTTACTTCTTTGTTGATTTCAGTCTAACTTCCTACGGACGCCAAGATCGCCGGTCAACAGCCAATATAATACAACACGTACAGTACCTAAATGGAGCTGCGTCGACATAAATGCAAATAATCCGGCATTTATGAAAACATGAAATTACGAACTGTTATACAGCCGAGCATTGACATAAATGCGTCGGAATGGCTGTTCTGTGCTTGTAGTAAACCGAGTTAACATTTACAGCATGCAAGGCAGTAACATTGCGCCGTAAGTCAGATTGATGCTATCATATAAACTGCTTAACCCATTTATTTTTATAATCAAATCAGCTGTTAAGAAAGTTCCCCCCTCCACCCCCAACCCCGGCTGCAGATTTATGCCGCTCTGTGATCTTGTCACGCTGCTCTGCGTCTTCTTCGCTCAATGTGCAATATGATGTTTAGAAGGGTCGTCTTTTTCTTTTGTGAGGTTCTCTTCTGTTTTCATGCTACGCCAGCTTCCGCTCGGCTTTCCCGGGGCCTTAAAGGGACACTGTGTAAGATTTAGACCCTTTTTCATTCAAAGGGAATAAATTCAATGGTTGTACATTTAAAAAACTGGCAAATGAATTTGTTCTTAATGACCGACAGTATGTTTTAAATATAATCATATGTCTGGTTATCATTAAATGATATTACATGGGGGGTGGCGCTTCTCCGGTGGCGGCCATGTTTGTTATGGCTACGGACAATGGTAAATGCAGCACCTGCAGCACCTCCTGCTGTCCATAATGAAAAACCGTCTAAATCTTACACACTATCCCATTAAGAACAGTAACGGCCTTCCTCTGTGCGTTCCCGTTGACGCGCCCAAAGAGTTAACATTGAGAGTTTGTTTTGAATGTGCATTTATTAATTCAGTTTTGCATGTGCGGGTACGTGCAATATGTTTAAGATGAATATCAGCTATGTTTCCTTCCCCTATATTTGCATGTGCAAGTGCTTTAAAGAGTCTTTCATAATGCACATGCCTTTCAAGTCCGCCTTTATTGTCTGGCACTGTACTCCATGTACAGCCAAGCATCTCATGAATACTCTTGCAGCAATTATGGGAAAGCCTCTCATCATCTGCGCACCCTATAGAGGAGAACAAAAGTTGCGAGGAGTCGAAGCGGGCTGCACAGTTCACAAGATGACAGAGTCGAACTTGTTTTTCTTTTTTTTTTTAATTCATTAGATAAGTGAAAAGCAAAAAGGCCGTGATGGAACGCCTGTAACAGCTATGATTTATGTTCTGTGCCGGAAAGAGAAAAGTAAAATTTATGGCTTTCTCATCTGGTCTAATCTTCACTATATTCTTGCAAAGCCGAGGCGATGCGGTGAGCTTAGAGGCTGAAAATTGTCCTCTGCTCCCTTTCACTAGTTAGCTTTTCTTTTTTCGTTCTCTTCCTCTCAATTACGAGCCAACTCTATCACATTTCGTCCTTGTAGTTTGTTCCCTTGTACATACGCTCCAGCACCCAAACACACACACACACACACACACACACACACCCTGAAGGTTTCCACTCCTGTAATCACACACATGCAGGTGCGCTTTGCTCTCACACACTCACGCACACACAAAGTGCGGGCTGCTGAGCCCCTCAGCGACACCTTCATTCTCGCACCAATTTTCTCACACTTTTTCATTCTCTGCGTCTTCGCCTCTTTCTTTCTCTCACCGCCTCGCTCGGCACCTTCCGCCCTCATCCGCCTCCACACATAGATCTTTTTCTTTTTATAGTCAAAGCTATAGGCCGGCAGAGTTGTTGATTGCAAGGTGCCGCGCGTCTAATTATGTAACCATCGCGCCGGCTTGTATTGTTTGTGAGAGCGGGCGTGTTTGCTCTGCGGCCGATTTGTTTCTCACCCCGCCACTGTCCTCCATTAGCCGCGTCTCTGCGGGTGCGGCAGGGATCAAGCTGTGGTGAGGGAGTCCACCTTTTATTTCGGGTTCAGATGGTAAATGTTGCAGAGTCTGAGGCAAATCATTGCCATGCATTTACATTGAGAGTAGCAACTTATATAATACAGTTCCAAAACTCCCTGTACAGATTATGTAGTAGAAAGAATATTGTTCGGTTTTCAATGAATCTGTGCCGCTATTGGGGTTGGAGTTTGCAGAAGTGTACAACTAACTGCACTAAAATGTTTCTAAAATATTGAAAAAGAGCTCACAAAAACACTTAGCATTGCGGATTACAATTACAATAACAGTGATGTTATATATTTTCACTTTTAACCTTTGAAATTATTTGAAAAGCAAGTTCGATTGATAAATTTGCATCTTTGATCAAAAATGAATACTTACATTTGCTATTATGAAGTCGCCTTTTGAGAGCCATCTCGTAAGATCTAAAAAAAAAAACACATACGGAAGCTGTGCTAAGTGTAAAGACTTGATTTCGGTCGGTAAGGTTTTGTTCAATCATCTCCAAATTGTGGAAATGTCATCAAAATTCTGCATATTTATTTTATTTATTTATTTATTTTCCATGTGCTCCAGCATGATCCTTAACCCATCCAATGTGTTACTTCCATAAAGGCTAACGTTAAGCATGCTAGCTTGTGTGTGACATCACGGTAGCCTCAACGTGCATGCGAGACATTCAGGTCGAATAAAGGTCGCGTTTATTTGGATATGTTAACAAGCTCACAAAAAAAAAACATATTTCACGAAATAAATTGATCTTTAAGGACTGCTGTCTGAACATTGTGTAATTATTTTCAAAGAGTTAACTCAACTTTTAAAGCAGCCAATCATAGTCTTTCCCGTATATATTTAAACCCCCCTTTTGTCAGATTAAAAATAAATTTTTAAAAATGCTCATTACTCATGATAGATAATATTGGTTTTAGCGAACTGTCAAAACATTTATCGGCCAAACTCCAGTGATAACCGGCTTATCCTGTTTTGTTTTTTTACTCAAAACATTTCCAGAACGAACGCCCAATAAGCTTTTAAGACTGAATTTGACACCCGAGGGCCAGTATTTCACGCGTAACATTGTCAATCATCCACTTCTCCAATGCTTTGTCGAACTTTCTCTCAAAGCCGCGTTGATGAAGGAATAAGCTACTGATCAGAGTCGGACCGACAGACTTTGGCTCCTTTTGTGATCTCGCGATGTTTCCTTTTCATCCGCCTTTGTGGAGACACGCTGATGTGGGAGCAGCAGCACAGAGTGAGCAGCAGCATATACAAACAGGCCCACAATAGCCACGGCTGCATTTTTCATTCACACAGTTGCTCTCGGCACATTCTTATGAAGAGAGACTCTTAATGAATATGCAATGCTTCGGGAGGATTTCTGGTTTCAGGGTGCGTGCGTGTGTGTTCATTTAAGACAGTGGGAAAAGTCAGCCAGAGAAAGTATCTTACAACCTGAGTGAATATATTAGCATGTGAAGGTGTGTCACCTTGAATCGGTTTCCCTTTAGCAAGTGGATTCTCTCTTGACATAATGGGAAACAAAGATGCTCAAAATGTGTTCCTTGTTGTCCTTTTTTTTTATATAAGACTGTCAATGCCGAAAATCCCGCTTCAGTGGAAACAAGTAAAAGTCTTCATTGCCTCATTTGCCAGGCCTGTTGTTACCAATGTCGTAACAGCTACCCTGAAAAAAAAAAGCTAATTTATTGTAGTCCTTCTCAAATAGTGGGGCGGGGTTAGGATTTTTAGTTTTAGACTAACCTGTAACCTGTGTAAATGCCGTAAAAAAAAAAAGTAGTTGTTGAAAGCTGATTTATATTGCTTTTTTGTTTTTTTTCCCTTAATAACACCTTTTTTTCTCATTTAAAAATGATTTACCAAATATTGTTGAATTTATATTGTTCACTGAAAACAACAACAACAACAAACGGTCATTGTTTTTCCCTCCCAAAAAAGATATTTCACAAATGAGCTGAAATTTGAGGATTTTGATCATTTGAAGTTAAACAATGGCTCTTACGATTACTCGATTATTGCAATAGATGTCGATTAATTTGATAATTAGTTGTCGATTAATTCATTCAGTTTGACAGCTCTACTTCAAACATACGTTTTTCTTTTTCTGACACACTCAGAGTAGAGACTGAATTTCCATTTTGACATCATGAATCTCCTGTAGTTATTTTTTCTGTGATTTCTTTGCGTTATAAGTTGAAGACCTTTCTTGTTACTACATATTAACTCCTGTGATTTGGACGAGCGATCTGGCATGGCCGATTACAGCTGATTTTGAAAATAAAACTCATTGCAGATACCATTGCTCAATACAATATATATATTTTAGTGTCTCTGTGCATATTCTTACCAAATGTTCTGCAGACTGGTAGCGGTTGCAGATGGCTACCATAATGCACACAACTGTCACGCCATGCCGCCGTACCAGAAGCCCTCTTTAGCGATGCCCTGTTGCAGAGATTTCTTACTAGGTCAATTCATAATGCATTTGGATGTGTTTTAAGTATTTATCTGGATCATGGCCACTCATTCAAACCGCGACATGCGACCGTCAAAACAACAGGGCCCTCCCATGTAAAGAACGTGTTTATTATGACATGAAACGTTTGTTTACCCGTATTTTTCTTGTTAATTCATAGTGGCGCCTTGCTTTGTAGTCAGGTGTCACAGGGCCTCTGTTTGGTCCACTTTTTCAAAAGAAAGTCCTGGTGTTTGGCCCAGTGGAAGCACAGAAGTGGAATTGGGAAAGGTGTAAATATTTGGACAAATAAAACCTGATGGCTATTCATTCATCACTTGTTCTGGGCCAGATTGACAGACTCCACTAAGAAGTTTTCTTTACAGTTAACTTGAAGTTATAGCTGACTGACTCTGGCAAGAGTCCAAGATGTGATTTGTGACAAAAGGATTTGTGACAAGGGAGGTTACAGTCCTGTATTTACTCTCATAAAAAAAAAAAAAAAATGGAGAAAATCACAATATTAAGAAAACAATATTCCCTCTATCGATTATTCCATTGACTAATCACATAATTATCCAATATATAAATAACCTAAAAAGGTTGAATATGTCTGGATATAGCTAACCATATATCTATTACTGTATATTCTATACATACACAGGGTGATCCAAAAAATGGGAAGTTTTTCCCAATACAATAAAACCAAGAGTGATTGAAGAGAAATATTTTTTAATAGTAATTAAAACCTTAAAACATGCCATTTAAGACTGACTAACCTTTCATTTTTTGAAAAATTACACACTAAAATATGCTGTAAAATGTTACTTAACTTAAAACGTTACATCTTTTCTTTTTTTTTAATTCTTTTAAAAATGTTAAACTTACAAATTGAACACCATGGGCCCCCTAAGACAGACTTGCGTTCAACATCAATGTTTTGTGGAGTATGAGCACTTCTCGGTAATCCTGTTGATTTTTTTCTTTCGGGCAGATCCAGTCTCTTCAAAGTTATTAATCCAAAATTTCATTGCATTTTTATTTTATTTTCATTGCATTTTATTGCATGTTTTGACGGAACAGCACCATCATGTCCTAAGTTGTAAAATCTTCAGAACTCCCTTTGCGCAGCTGTCAAACAATCATGTTTTTATAAAACGTTTTTATGGCTAACGCGCCCTGTTGTCCATTCCACTGATTCATGGCTACTAAAATGGTGAGGTATTTACTTGTCCAACGTCAGTGTCTCACAGTGTTGCCATTTGCTCATGTACAGCAATAAGCAATTCAAAAATTCTCGTTTTTTCGTGTCACCTCGTATATTTTTACATACTAACAAAATGCCCCTATCCTGGTGGTTAGCAATCATGGTTAGCGTTATTGCGCTGATTATTACAATTTATTTATGTTCAGCTCAACAAACACTACCATATAGTTCACACATACATAATGTCATAAAGTATGTACAGTACCTTATACAGACCCGACTTGGTCAACTTTTTTTCCTCTGTCTTAATGCAAAATACTGTATATCACAGCACATAAATTCCGACCAAACATTGACAAACCGCAAATACACATTTGTCACCAATGTGAACCAGATGATATTACCAATGTCATCTGTCTTAAATTCTTTGAAAGGCTTCACTAATGGAATATGTCACATTCAATTCAACTCCACCCCAAGTTTTTTTTGTTTTTTTTTTCGCTGTGAAGTGAGGCGATACCATTTCATTACAGACTTCTTGTTGGTTCAAAACGGTTGAATATAAATTACTTGCAGTCTTGCACTAGTTGATTCCAGTTCCATTAGTCACATGAAGTCTTCTCTCTTCTCTCTCTGCGGACTGCAGATGTGCGTGGGTGGGGGGGGGGAAGCGTGCTCTAAATACTTCTGTGACTTGATTGGTTGCTGCATAGGGTTGTAGTTTTTTTGGAAAATGCTTTACAAAACAGATCATGCCATGGACTGCATATGGTTAATCCCTCCATACAGACTGCAGCAAATGGGGTTGCATGATAATTGTTTAAATTATGTTGCTATTACTAAATGTTGATGCGCGTGCATTCTGACACCCTAATAAATACATTTTCATTATATTACCGCATTCACTGCCATCGTCGGCTATGAACGTGAAAATTGCATTTTAACTGGGCAGTGAATAAATGAACTCGTTCACCGTCACTGACAGCTATATAAACTCAAGAATCCATTCCAACCCAACTGGTAGTGAATGAGTTAAAAATGTGATTTTTGAGCCCGTCTTCAAAGCCAATCACATTCTCTGTTTGGAGACAACCCCTCTTACCCCGCACACCCTCCTCCATCATATCGCATATAATCCTCTTAAGAATCAGTTAACAGACAGTATATACTGTTTAAGAAGGAAGAGCAGCGGCAGTCAGCCGCAGCATGTAAAACAGAGCAAGTTGTGACAATGGCAGAGGAAGAATATTATAAAGGCAGCCCGCCTTGCTTCCCCGGAGAGTTCCATGGAGTGCTTTCTCACTGTGATAATGAAATGACCTGGCCTGCACCGCTTCACTCTCTCTCTCTCTGTTTCTTACTAACTCTCCCTCTCTCGAAACCGCATCTTTTAGACGCTGGCGACAATGAGAAAATCCCACCTCCCGTTCAGAGCTTCGTAAAGCTTACTTTTATATTCTTTGCTGAGGAAGGGAAGTGTGTGACTGCCTGCACTCTTGTACCCTCGTGCCGTGATTCCCAATCAGGCGTAGGAGTGTGTCACGCCATGTGAGATATCAGGGGTAACGTAGAAATGATCACATTTCCTGTAATCTGGCAAGAAATTAGCACCACCAAGAAATACTGTACTTTACATATGTCTACAAATGGCTACATATTAGCAAAAAATGCATTCGTAACAGGGCTAAATCTAGAATTGAATGAAATTTGACTTATTTTCTGGACTAGTTTGTTTTACTTTTAATGCAGTGCGTCCTATTTAATGGAAATTTCCAAAAATAGCACGATTTGATTAGATTCCGATTTTAGGGTCTACAATTCTCTTCAGAATTGACTTTTGATTCAAAACAAGTTGGATTCAGCATGATTCAATTATCAATATTTCTGCTTCAATCTATAATTATGCAAAAAATCAACATACTACCTCCATCTGCTTTGCGAGACAGAAAAAAGTGTTTTTCTTTTTTTATATATTTATTAAGTTTTTGAATTGTAAGGAATATGCCTAATTTTGGTGTTTTCTATGTTACCGTGTATATGATGCACCAACACTTTGGCAACAATGTAAACACGATAGCAAAACAGAATAAATCCATCTTCTTAAACTCTTCATATTTTCTTGTGTTCATACCCATTCAAGTTATATATTTGTCGCACATAAAGTTAAGTGTGTTTCAGATTTCCCATACTGTGAGTGGTCAGTGAACGCCTTGCTAGTGTAAATGAAGTTGCGCAGCATCCGTGTTTCACCAAGTTTATAATTGTGTGTATATGCCAAAAAAAACGCAATTAATAACCGAGTCTAATGAAAATCCTTTCCATTTTCTCTAATGAGGTTCATACCTCTCCACTCTTAATTGAATCAGCTAGAAGCATCATAACTTTTACATGATTCTCTCCATATTAGTAATATTCCTGCGTGTGAACAAGGGGGAACTCGGACGGTGGTTCAGCCTGCTCGCTTCTTTTATTGGAAATAATGCCGTAACAACCTCAGCTAACACGAGCTGCCGTTAGCTCACGTCGGTTCTGAATCGTGGTAAATGAGAATCACGATTCTAATGTGAATCAATAGTATGGGCACACTCCTGATATTTCATGATATAAGTATGCGTAATAAACAATGGCACCGATGTCGCCTGTATACATCTGCTCTAAATGGTTATTGTCCAAGTAACCAGCAAATATCTTCCATTTGGGCTCTTTATTTTTGACCGGTTTGAAAGGGCAATAACCAAATAATGGGCAGGGCCCGAGTTTGAACGCACCGAAATCAATACAGCAGCAAAACTCCGATCAACGACTCATAATAATTGCTCGCCATTTCAAGGCAGAAGACAAGGTCTGTAATCCCACATTGTTTGGAGTTAATCATCTGGGCCTCGCTTGGCCCGACTAGGCTGATTCAGAAGAATGACTCACCAGTTTGATACAGTGCAGACTGCATGCACACCATGTATTCCCTCAGCTTCTAGTTAGCAGGGAATCTGTGGCAGCGGCGAGGCAGAGCACTGTCATTGAGTTACGTAATCAACAGAGGAGTGAGACGGACGCGCACGCGCGCGTTCGCGCGTTCGTGGAGCTGCAGTTCTTTTTGAGCTGTCGATCAAGCGCAGCTCGCTCCAAGGCCGCTCCAACACAAGGCTGCTGACTTGGACTTTCAGCAACAATGGAGCTCAGCCCGCCCGTCTGCCTTCCTGCCTGCCTGCCTGCTCGCCCGCCCGCCTGCGCGCACGCGCGCGCGCATCCATGTGAGCGGCATACGAGCCGCACGCACGAATGAATAGGTCATTCAATACATAGAATGCAAGACGAGAGAATTCATGTGAGGTATGAGGCGGGCTGCCTGAGACGTGAGCCCATTTTCTTCCACATATAGCAATATTTACATATTGAATATTTACATGGATGCTTGGAGGCACGAGATCATTGTGATTCCCCGCTCTCGGCATGCGTGTCGTGTAAGCTTCTTTTGCACGTGCACATATGTTTGTGCATGTACAGTACGTATACATTTCCCACCCCTACGCGTTTCTAGTTGGTTCTTTTGCTCAATGGTGCCATCTGGCTTCGGCAAGCGCCACTGCAGTCTTTTTGTGGGAACGATCAGTACGAGTCAGCGTCCTCTTTTAACAACTGTTTGGGGATCGGTTGTCCGGTGGGCTGCTGCTAATTCACCCCGCGTTATGGGCTGGATGATAAAACTGACCTTGAAGAACTTTATGTGGCTGTGATAATGGGAGCAAGCCCATGAAACACCACTCAGCTTTCAGTGGCAAAAGAAAATAATAGTTGAACCACTTAACATTGTTTTGAACTGTATGTAAAACTTTATGAGCGGAGACTGTAAGTGTTGCAGCTCAATGATAAATTAAACGGATTCGGTGGTCATAATTGGATTACGAGATTCTGGTCTAAAATGAGTTTTATCTTTTGGGACTAGTCGCTCAAAAATGTCCTCTGGATCAAAATGATCTGGATATGGAAATCTCATTGTTGGGGACGGAAAATCCATCTTGCCTTTATGCTAGTTTTTCAAAGCAGCATTGGATTTCATCACCCTGATCTAGACCGTTTTCTGTATTACAATGGCTACCAACAATATGAAGAAACAGCATGGGTTGACTTCAGTTTTATTTTGTTTGTTTGTTTTGTTTTGTTTTTTCGATAAATGTATGCACACTATTTTTTAAGAACACTTATCTGATCCATAGCAAATTCACATAAATATACTATGGATATTTGGAAGGAAGTTGTATCTTAAATTGTATAATAAAAGAAAAGGTAAATGCCCAATGTCCTTGTATTCTGAAACGATACAGTAGTTATGGATTATTTTGATTATTTTATGTGTATTTCTTTTGAATTTTTTTAATTAGTATTTGGTCATGGAATGTGTTTGTTATTTAAACCTGTTTGGGGATTTAGTTATTTTTACTGTACTCTATTGGAATGCTTAATCGGTAGCCCGTGACTTTATCTTTTTCATCACTTTAACAGATGATCAAATGAAGTGCAAAATTTCTTCCTGAGATTTACTTTCAGATCCAACCCTTTGTTGGGATCGGGATAATACTGTTTTTCGGAATTAAAGTTATCTAGCTGGCTTGCTGTTGCCTATCCCAGCTGTCTAGGTGGGAGCCACCCTGAACTGGTTGCCAAAAAAATGATATGAAATAACCCTAAAAAAACGGGTTATTTCATATCAAGTAACCCTAAAAGTAGGAGCACAGTCAGTCCGTTTTGGACCCGTGATTGTGGTATTTTTAACCCACCTTTTTGGGGGGTGAGCGTCCCTTTTGAACAACCCATTTTCAGGATTGAATCCAATCAAATCCAGTCAGGTTTGCCTTTTGACCGACTGGATCCTGGGGACAAAAACAGAAAGCTTTCAATGTTACAGAGCAGGGTTGTTGCTTTTTAGTACAGCACGTTGTATTTGGACCAGCGCTTGTATTTAAAAGCCGTGGCGGCGGAAGACAATTAGGTGGGATTGAGGCTGGACCATTAGTATGGGTCACGGTAAAAGCACTCGTACGTATGCAGGCTTATGGCCCCCTTGGGAGCTCCATGCTAACCTTGTCCCATACTCTGATCTATGTCCTCATAACTCCCCTTTGTCCTCTTTCTCCATTCCCTCAATGTTTCCCCTCTATCACTTCCTTTGTTTAAAAGGAGTTTGCTCGCAGCCTCTTATTATCACCTTTGCCATCCGGCTCTTTTACACATTTTTTAACTTGCTCACTGCGTTCCCGCTTTCCTTTACCCCCTCCCGTTCTTTTTTCCATATCAACAGCCAGTCTGATAAATAATGCATCACAGCACATTAAAAACATTAATAGGGCTCTACTGGCTGTCAAACAGAGGGAGGAGACGAGGGCGAGGGAAGAAATGGGTAACTCTATTTTGAATAAACGTTACGGCGAATGATATGATTCGATATCGGTCGGGGAACGACGAAAGGAAGGGCCGGAGGTCCGAGCGTTAATTGCGTTGCGTGGTGACACGGCGTCCTCCTTGGCCCGAGGCGTTGGCTTTGTCGAATCATCTGAACCATTCATTACAATGATGAGTGTGTCGGCAAACTCAAAAGAAAGGATTTAATGACATTTAACAAAACACTGATGCTGCATCACACAGAACCTTGACCTTTCCTTGCGAAGGCTTCAACGCCCCCCCTTCCCCCCTTCCCGGCCCACTTCTCCCTTTCCGCATCCTCTGCTCTGCTCTGCTCTCTTCTCGGCCCACGTCTCTCCAGTCCTCCTGGCGGCATAGCGATTGGCATTATTAAAAATTGATTGGAGGCGAGCGTTTAGCTGGGTGCTGAGGCGGAGGGAATGTCTGACAGGCAGGAGTAAAATGACAGGGGGAGCGACGCTGTGCAAAGGTCTCACTGGGGGACGGGGGTGTGTGTGTGTTTTCTACCAACGTGGCGAGAACGTTTTGGAGAATTGAGGACATTTAGGCCATTCTTCACTTATTCATACCTCCGTTTGAGGGTCAAGATTTGCTGTTAGAGTATAGGTTGAACGGCTCAGGGTTGAGGTTCAGGTCAGGGTTAGGCCAGGGGGGTCAAACCCGTTTTAGCTTATTGAGGAAAATCTATAAAATCATGGTATACACAGCGCTAGCATAACTTTAAAACAAAAACTTTGTATTTATTACTCCTTTAATTGTAAAGCATCACTATTAGTCGTAAATCATTAACTCTACTATTAATCATAAAACATTTAAAGTTTTTCCTTTATTGAAAAGAAATTCTGCTGATTTTTATACTTCACATTAAAAAAATCCTCTCGGGCCGGATTCAACCCATTTTTGGGCCGGAACCAGCCCGCAGGCCCTATGTTTGACACCGCTGGGTTAGGCAATCATTTCTGACGTTTAGGATTAATGTTAGGAGCAAGGAAATGCATGACGTCAATGAATGTCCCCACAATTTTAGCCTCGTGTTCCTGTGAAGCTAAACTTGTCGATTTACAGTCCGCAAAGTACTGTAATTGCAAATAAATTGTAGCATCTGGGGGTTAATAAATAAATAAAAAAATATGCTTGAACTCTAAATGTCACCCAGATAGGGATTTTGTTTTTGTTGTTGATGTTGCCGCTGCTGCAAAATGGTAGAAAGTTGACAAAATGTACAACTTCAAAGCCCCCCACCTGCATATGCCTCAATTTTGTCGTTAAGGCTGATGCATTATTCATCGAGAACTTTGAAACAATCTCATGAAAATTCCATGGCTATACCGGGATCTACATCGCAATCTAAGAGGTTATTTCTTGGCCTACTTCTCTGCAAAAGAAATTGGTTTGGAGGTTTTTGCGCAATACTGCAGAAGACAAACTGACAGCGATAAAAAGATAACCTCCATGGAAGAGGCCATTACCTCATTCCGTGAAAAAAAATATACTGCAAATAAGTATTTGAGATTGAATGTCTGGACTGTAAAGATATAAAACTACGTCTTTGGGATCAAATGACTTTTAATGGGATCAAAAGTGAGTATTATTGCAGTAGTGGAATTTTTAAGTACTTGAGATGCGTCTTTGGGATTGAATGAGTTTTAATGGGATGAAAAAAAAGAGTTTCATTCAAACAGTGGAATTTTTAGGGCAAAGTCCTCTATTGGATCTCATTAGACTGTGCAGGTGCTGTAGAGTTAATCCGGCGGCCCGGTGAGTCGCACAAAGTCCATATTGGCAGACGTCCTCTCAGTGATGATCGTCAGCGCAGATCTGCTGACCAAGAGTTACCTCTCCACTATCCTTCTTGCCTCCCTGCCTCACTCCCTTCATCCCTCTCCTCATTTCTCTTTCCAACACTCCCCTGCCTTTCATCTCAGATCAAATAATATTTGCAGCCCATATTCCCAACCAACTATTCCCCCAATGGCTATAAGTGCTACAGCTTTGGAGATTTTTAATACACTTTACCAGCAATTTGGCTGAGTGATTCTTTAAAGAAAGAAAGAAATAATAGTTATTTTTAGGCGGCATGGGGAAAAGTGTGTGCCAGCGCATGAGTTCACACTACTAACCGGTTAATGTTTCTCTCTCTATTTCCCGCCTGACCCTGCGTTGTTGTTGTTGTTGTTTTTTTTGTCTCACACAGATGAACAGACCAATCCAGGTGAAGCCAGCAGACAGCGAGAGCCGAGGAGGTATAGTGCCATTCTTGTCGACTTTCTGCCTTTCTTCTGACCCCGCAAACATGCTGCCTGTGCATATCAGCCTCACTATTATTTGTCCCATTACACAATGGCCTGTACCTCAACGCAGGCTGACAGTGCAGCCTGGCCAGACCCTCTAGAATTCACAACGCATTATGTAAACAGAGCTTATCCTCGCCGATGTTGCCCAGCGTGGCCTTCAGCTCCTCGCTCTGAGTTTCATCATATGCAAGGATGCACACACAGACAGTATGTGCACGTACACACACACGCACACACACTCACACACATGTTTGGAGGAGGGGGCACAAGTCGCTTCTTTTTGTCTTTTAAGGGTGCTGTTTGCGAATCCCATTTTAAAACTATTGTTTCCTTGCATCAAGCCAATGAACTTTTGATTTGGTATTTGGTGACATTTTCTACATTTGGACATGCAGCGACCTTCACTTGATATCAAACAAGAGCAGACAGCTTTCAAATTTTGCAGTCGTATCAGATAAATGATTTAACTTGTTCGATCCCAAATACTTCTTTTAATGTTTTTTTTTTTTTTTTTTCAATCACAGGTACTTTATTTTTGTAAAGACATTTTTCAAATTGCTGGCTAAAGACAGGTCCAAAAATGGCTGCTACTAAATGAATTAGGAATGTCAGTAATCAATAGTACTGTACATGTGACAAGAAAATCTCTTTGAATCTTTAATCACCTAAAGTAATCTATTATTTTAGTACTTGAGTACCCTAATATTTAATTCCCTTTGCACTGATTTATCGAAACTAATCAATTACTTTAGCACTTATTAGAAAAAATGTTTAGGTACTAAAGTAGTAGAACTTAAGTTTAGCAATGACTGACTTAATTCCTTTCATGAATACTTTACAAGTTATTTATCGAAAATAATTGATTACTCTGGTAATCAGTTAATTAGATTCAATCGAAAACTGATTCAGTACTAAAGTAGAACTTAATTTTTGTAATGCTCACTTAATTTCTTTCATAAATACTTTAGTAGTTAGTTATCTAAAGTAATTGGTTACTCTAGTGCCTAATTACCTGAAGTAACCAATTAAATTAGTACTTGAGTACCCTAATAATCAATTAATTTTTCACTGAAATACCTAAAATAATCAATTACTCTAGTGATTAGAAGCAATAGAAAATTGATTAGGTAATGAAATACAATAGAACGTACTTTCAGTGATGACTAACTTTCATAATACTTGAGTACTGAATTATCCAAAGTAACTGAATACATTAGTGCCTAATAACAAAGAGTTAATTTCTTTTCAAACTAAGAACAAATGAATTGGACCATGAAGCTGCATTGTGCAAAAATGCATGCCTTTATTTTGGGAAGTCATGTATGGATGCACATTGTCATTGGTGACACAATTATCAGGAAAACGAGCCAAAAATAAAACTGGTGCTATTAGTCATATAAGATCTATCAACTGGAGTTGCTGAATAAAGTACGCCAAGAGATACCGCTGCAAATGCAGTTGCAAAATTTACTAAATCAGACACGTAGCATAGATTTTTTTTTAATCCAAAAATTCTTTGCCACGGTGAGGCGGCATGGCTGAAAAATATTTCACAGGGTTACATCATGGAGAAAGATGTTAAAAATTGGAGCATGTGATGGATTGAAAAAAAAAAAAAAAAAACTATATCGGACATTGTCTGCCGTTTCGTTTAAGAACGGGAATCTTCCCAACCGCTCGTCCTCAACCCCCGGAATCCACTTAATCGATTTCCCCTATTTATCCGTCTTGTTTAGTACTCCGTATCCCGGTGTTTTCTTCTTAGGGAGCCTCGCACATTCTCAATCGGGATTCATCAAATAGCAACAAGCGAAAAGGTGTCTAATAAAGACGCTTCATATTGATAAAAGACACAATTTCCCATCTAAAATATAGACGTATGGAGGTATAAAGTAAGGAATGGACGACGGCAATTGAGGATGTCAAATGGTGGCTTGTGTTATGTAGATGAAACTCTTTTATGGCTGTTTGGTGATATTGGTAATGCTCCTGCCGGGTGGAACAAAGAAGGAAATAAATGAGAGTTTTTGTCATGCCCAACTGAGTGGGTGGGTGTGCTCCAAAGAGAGAGCGAGAGAGAGAGAGAGCTTTGCATCTCGACTCTTAAGTCTTCCCGGTGTATATTGATTTGCTCTCCGGCCCAATATGTGTGCGTAAATGTGTGCGAGCGTGCGTTAACAGCCCTTTCCCAAAGAAAGATGTAATGTTTATTGGCGCCTTCCCTGGGGAGCCCACGGCTCCGGCCACCAATGGGCGTGCGCGGGGGCAGGATTTTCAGATCGGTGCGCATAGGACGTGCATCTTGCGCGGCCCGCTCTTGTAAACACCCCCCCGTCCTCCCCGAGCTCCCCCCGGTGCAAGGCCGGAGCTCAGATTAGTCTTGTTGACTCGGCAAGGACACCCTGTCAGGCACAGGCTGTGGGGAACGGACCGTGAGCGCGTTGGCACGCGCACGCAAAGCCGCGCGCACCTACACGCACGTTAATTTGCAGGGCGCACTCGGAGGCAATTGCGGCAAGGCTCATTAATTTCCCAACGTATACATCAATTTCCACAAAGCCGGGATTCCAGAATGTAACATTAGAACAGACCGCCCGACACACAACCCATCTGCTGTTGTTGTGTACCAACACACTTTGCGCGTCCGCCTCATGACTCGCCTCCGACCCGCCGTAGTCGCCTTTTATTTGGCTAACAACAAATCAATAAATGTTTTACATATGAGCTGCCTTTCGTCAACTGACACTTTCTGCTAAATGCTACTTTTGCTCCGATTACAGAAGAGGAATTGAGTCAGGGCTGTACAAAAGTCAACCTGAGTTGAGAATGATCGGTAATTCCATTTCACTTCTTGAATTTGAACTGAGGTGGCGCGAAGGAAGCAGAAGTGCTTTTGACGTTCAAATTTCAGGAAATCCAATTGACATTCCATGCGTATTCAAAGAAATTGATGCAAAAATAAAGCGTATGACAACGTACTTGTATAGGTATAAGATTTTGTCAGTTATGGTTATCCATTATGTTTTGCACCTATATGTTCCTATAAGTAAATGCAGTAACCGTGTTTTTTTTTTTTTTTTTTTTTTTTTTGCTATAGATAATTATAATATCGATATTTTTTTTGTTGAGACTGACAGAGAAGGAGGAAAAATATTTTTTTAAAAATAGCAATGTAAACCTGCAGGGGCATTCAAACATTTGAATGACATAAGGACCATAAAAAAACAAACAAGCAATTACACATCTGTATAAAGTATTTATTAAAAAAAATGATACACCAATGCTTTCAGTCAAAGATGAAGCAAGTTAGGATTTTTTTTCACTATTATAATGCTGCCTACATATATGGATAATGGTCCTCAAGAAAAAAAATAATGCTTTATTTTTATCATTTTTTCTACAGGTATGCTCGAATGCGATTGTAACTAAACGCAAACGTACTTGAAAGAACGTTTTGAATGAAAATATGTTCAAACATTTTGAAATGTGGTGCAAGTATGTGCCAATGATTTTGCCAGTCAAAAATGTTTGCTGAATGCATTGAATTCAGTTACGCCGGAAATTCAAATTTAATTCTTCAGCCTGTAGGCTGGAATCAATACAAATTCAAATTCGTCCATTGTATTGAATGGCGAAGCTCTGAATTGTGGCCAGCTCTTGGTCGTGTAATAACAAACGAAATGTGTAACCTTTCGAAGAGCCACAAGTGATGTCTTTGTTTCTTGACCTCTCTTTTCTAGCAAACAGGTGCTGGCATCCCGTCTATGCACATTTGACAACCATAATGCGTTGCTCGATATAAATTATTCCCCTGGAAAGGCTAATTTGGAATGTAACTTGAATTTCAATGAAATGTTAATCACATCCCGACCTAAGGACAAACACATCTGCTCATCCTTAATGCCTGGAGCATTTGCACATTTGCGGCAGTTTGTTTCGCCCTTTGTGCCGTATTTCGTTCTATCGTAGGCATCGAGGCATTTCTCATCGAAAGGAAAACACTAGGGAGCTGAAATTTCACCCAGATAATGACACGTCAAAATTCAACCACCGCTCGTGTACCAACCCTTGGTTAAAATACTGCGGGAAAAATGCGCAAGAAAACGACCCAAAAATATTACTGCACAGTCTCCATGATCATGAAATGACATTCAAAAGTGACAGCATGAAAAACTTTTTGCTCCCTTGATTGTAAACTATCTCTTCTTTCTTTTAGAAGACAGAAAGCTCTTTGTGGGCATGCTCAACAAGCAACAGTCCGAAGATGACGTGCGGCGCCTTTTCGAGTCCTTCGGCGGCATCGAGGAGTGTACAATCCTGCGAGGGCCTGATGGCAACAGCAAAGGTCAGTTTCTAGCTATTTATGACTTTGGGTCAGCGGAGTTTTGTCACAGGCGACTGCGCAAAAATAATTCCGCCTTTCAGAGTTGGCGACTTTGCAAAGTTTTTCTTATCCATTGCATGTTGGGTCACGTCAAAGGAAAGTTAGTTGTCAATGAGAGGTTGAGTATTCTCCGCTCCAAAACCAAATTGGGTCAAAATAGGACTGACGCAACCTTTTTTAGGAAGCTCCTTTCTTTTGGGGGAGGGTGATATTGAATTTGGTCGTGTATTAACAATTTGAGGTTGTCTTATACGAAATAACCCAGGAAGTTGTGTCGAATCGACCCAAGTGGTGGCTCTGTCCCTTTTTTACCCAAAATGTGTTACTTTGGACTTTTTTTTAGGAAAGGTTTTAAGACATTGTTAGAATGCTTTTTCAATAAGGTATTAAATAACAACTAATAATAATGATAAATAGCACATTACATTATGAAGAAGCACTTTACATTCAGACCAAATTTCAAAGTGCTACAAAGTAAGCTGAAAATATGATCAAACATGCAAATGATAAAATCAGAGAAAATAAAACTATTTTTTGACATATGTTCTATGTGCCCCCAATAGTTTAAACACAATATTCTGATTGAGAGTCCTTTTATTCATCTCAAGGGGCGGCATTGCCACTTGAAAATGACATCACAGTTTCTCAGGTAACAACCAATCACATCTCATCTGTTTTCGCATCTTGATCGTGTGGCAATCGCAAGCTGAGCCCTGATTGGTCGTTATCTTAGCAACCGCGATGTCATTTTCGATCAGCGGCAAATTGCAAAATGGCCGTAAAAAAACGAAGGGATTTTGCTGCGTTATTTATATTCTCCAAATGCAATATTCATCATAAGGGCCGCATAGAACGTACTATATCATTGTAAAGGAAATTTTTGGCTTGACTACCCCTTTAACAACTCATTTGCGATGAACCCAATTAACCTTCTCGGTCAACCTACAAAGACAGAATAAGTCAAACTGATTCCAAGCCACGGGGCCTCATATCATGGCAGCCAAATGGCCTTTCACAGTTTTGTCACAGCGCTTGAAGTCATCACGGGGCTTAGCGGCCAACGCTGCGGCCTGTCGATAACTAAGCCTGACGATTACAGTGGGCTTGATCATTCTGATGCCTCCATGAAGCTCCATTAACGGGACTCCATCAGCCGGCCAACTCAGCTAAATGGGCTTGAGCTCAATAATTACTGGCAACCGGATCATTCAAACTCATCAACGGGCCTTGTCAATATTAAGCGACGCCCCGTCGCCGTGGCATTTTAAGCACCGTCGGAGGATCCCAAAGTTGCTAATGATGTCAAAGCGGCGTGTTTATCCCGCCCAGGGAGCGCAATTCAACGTCGGGCCGAGAGCCGCGTCCGTCAGAAGAATTGCTTGTGACGCCGCGTGATGTTTGTCCTCAGCTGTTTAACGTGCTCATTGTCTTCCCTTCTCTCTTCAGGCTGCGCGTTTGTAAAATACTCGTCTCATGCCGAAGCTCAGGCGGCCATCAGTTCACTACACGGCAGCCAGACAATGCCTGTGAGTAGCTATGCGTGAGAGCTTGTAGATTTATGGGAGTGGCAAGAGTCACTGCGGAGGTGAATCGCAAGCAGCTTAATTACCTCCTAAAACTTATGAAGTTATACTTTATTAATCCCTCTGTGGAAAAGTGTCCCCTGCCTTTGACCCGTGCCAACTACATCAGGGGCAAAGACGAGCTTTGAAGCTTGGCTGGCTCGGCGGGGCAAAATCAACGTCGGGGAGGTTTTTCACATCTTTGTGTTGCTCTGCTTTAGGGATGGGATGGGATGAGATCTCGTTCTCGAGAGAAGAAAACACCAGAACGTTCCTTGTCCCTGTTAAGCATTAGATTTTTTTTTTTTGGAATACACAAGAGAAAGTGCTGCTAAATGCGACTAGGTCAGTCGACATTTCAAAATAAACCTTAAACGCAACATTGTTACGAAATCCAGTGTTCTCTTTTGCCTGCATCCAAGACGCATGATTTTCGACAGCGACGCAAAATTTCAAATCAACCTTCGTCCATCGTACGTTGACATCAAAATATTAATAATTTTCCGTTTGCTAGGGTTATACAATTGACCACTACCAAACATGCTTTAACACTTCTCCACCATGTTTGTTTTGATCTCGCAGATCACATTGTCTGCTTTTTACCTGAGATCTTGCTGTTGTGAGATTTCGTTACAGTGTGGTGTGATTTGAAATCATTATTCCAATGCTCTCCACTAGGAGGTGCTATCCGTTCATATCTTCATTATCACGCCTTGATGACAGGGTGTAAGAGTGGTTAAACCGCAGGCTGATATGTTCATTTTAAAAAACTAGTTATGGAACTATGATGAATCTGGGAAGTTATGACATACAGGATCTCATTTGCTGTCTTTAGGTGATGTCTTTTTTTTGGTATCGTTGTTGTAGTACAAGTAGCATAATACGCAATCAGGTAACAATGAGTCAGAAAGTAAATAGCGAAAACGAAAGAATGGGAAGCTCAAGAAGAGGAACAAAACAGACATGTTGAAGCTAAACAAACTAACACTCAAAATAAAAAGTGGACTTTTCCACCGAAATGGACTAAATTGTATCAGCGGTTGCAATTGAAGAAGATGATGATGGATGCTTCATGTAAGTTCATTCTTTTAATCAAATTTTACTGTGACATTTATTATTACCTCCAAACATTTCAGTCCCAGGGACCCAACAGTTTCCAGATGTAAAATGAGCACTGGTAATCACGTTTAGTCGCCAAATAACTCATTCACCAAAGATGTATTTTGACGTATCTTTCAAGAGTCTAAGACATTCAATTTCAGGTCCTTTTGATTTAATGGCTTATTTGTTTGGAAAAATATTCAGAGACGCTCTTTTACCCTAATATTTGAAAAAATAATCTGTAAAATTGTACCTGGAATTGAATGGCTGGACAGTAAAGGCGTATGAATACACCTTTAAAAAAAAAACAGCTTAATTATGTACGGCGCCTGTCGCCAACATTTAGCATAGCGTTCATGGCATAAATTAGCTGCTAGCTAGCAGCATGAGAGTGCCCTCAAAAGCGGTTGGATTACTTTTCAGGGGCAGTTTAGTCAATGAAAACTGCTCACTTTGATGCTGACATCCTGATGAGGTTGCCGTTGCTACCGATCACTTTTCAACATACCGGGCTAAGTTAAAAACAATTGTTAATGATTAAACATGGCATTATGTCAACACTCCAGTAAAGAAGCACGCCAACCAATCTCAATGCTCAATAAAAAGAAAACATTGAAAACTAGAACATTTTTACTGGGCATTATTTCATTTAACAAATTTTGCCAAAGTCTCGTCTCGTTTTCGTGGGATCTCATCTCGTGGGGTTTTTTTCTCATCCCATCCCTACTGTTCAATGGGAGGAGTCAGATATTATTCTGGTGTACAACAGGGGACACAAGGTGATGTCATTCGTCCATCTGTACATAGTAACCTACTGCCTGGCACGTGTGTGTGTGTATGTGTGTGTGTGTTTGTGAATGCACAGGGTGCCTCATCCAGTCTGGTGGTAAAGTTTGCAGACACAGATAAGGAGCGCACTATTCGCCGCATGCAGCAGATGGCTGGTCAGATGGGCATTTTCAACCCGATGGCCCTGCAGTTTGGAGCCTACGGAGCCTACGCTCAGGCAAGGCCCTCACTAAAGAACGTTTGTGCAACACATTTAGGGCCTGCTCACATGGCACCGTTTTGAACTCCAAAAATGTGCTTTTCAGCTTGAATGAGAAAATATGTAAAGATGTGTCCAAAATTGCAGTTTTTTAAAACAACGCCACTTTCAACTGGATCGTAGCAATTTAGGCTTAAGTCGCTAGTCCGCAGAGACTGAATCCTCTACAAAACCTTTCAACTTTTGAAATTAAAAATATCTGTATATATCATAATCCAAACACAGCTAGTACTGTACTGTACAGTACTGTACTGTATTATACTATACTACATTATATTTTTCTGTTATATACTCTAATATACTATACTATGCCCTTCAATACTGTAAATTAGACCTACCATACTATACTACATTATACTATACTGTGCTGTACTGTACTGTACTATACTATACTATATGCATCCTAAACTACGCTATGCTTTGCTGTACTAAACTATAGCCCTGCTATGCTACACTATACTATACTATGCTATACTATACTATACTATACTATACTGTACTATACTATAGTGAAGGAAAGTACTGTACTGTACTATACTAAATTTTCATGTAATACTATAATATACTATACTATGTCCTGCTATTCAATACTGTCATAAATTATAGACCTGTACTATACTATACTACAGTATACTATACTATTCTATACTCTAATATGCGCCTCCTAAACTATACTATGCTTTGCTGTACTAAACTATAGCTCTGCTCTACTAAACTATACGATACAATACTATACTATATGATACGATACTATACTGTACTGTACTGTACTGTACCGAACCCTACTATACTATACCAAGCTAATATGTATACAGAACACATTCCTTGCTATACTGTTGTATACTGACAATTGTATGAAATTTTACATTACACAGTTTATTATTTTAAATACTATATGATGCAATATGACCCGAGATGAGAAGACGTCAAATATGATTTTTCTTCCACTATTAGAATTCAGGAAATACTTTTTATGGTAAGTGTGAAACCGTGGATTTATCAAAGCTAGAAATAACCATTTTTTTCACGGTCCCTGAAAAACTATCATCCTGTCATGTTTTTAATTGTAATCTCCCGCTGCCCTCGCTGTAGGTGCAGCAGCAAGCCGCATTGATGGCATCTGTGGGCCAGGGGGGCTACCTCAGTCCGATGGCCGCCTTTGCTGCTGCGCAGATGCAGCACATGGCCACCATCAACGGCCTCCCCGGAGCACCGCTTACGCCCACGTCAGGTAACAGCAGCCAAAGTTAGACCTTTAAAGTCCAAAGTTAGACCTTTAAAGTAACCACACACCAGCTGAAAATGTGTAAAATCTTGAAAAATCGGAACATCTGCAATGCAGGGTGTAGTGAATAATTAACAGTCAACTTCCAACATTTGGAGGGAGAGACTCCAAGACAACACATTTTTGTGAAATGACTACAACGCTTAAATATGTTCAAAATCTGACATTATAGCGTCTGACATTTGACCGTTATGACCAACTGTTTACTTTTATCTGCATCTAAGATCTGCATCCGCTTGTATCGCGCAAAGGATTATAGGGAGCTAGGAAATCAGCCTTGACATTTAATGTCTTTACTGGACCACTGGACCGCCCCCTCTGACATTTGCAAGAGTTGCTCGGTGGCCAGTCAAAGTAAAACTTTCCATAATGTCTCAGGGGGGAAATATAGACAATTACTGTTCCCCTCTCTGATTTTACTCCTTCCTGCTTGCAGGCGGTAGCACTCCTCCAGGCATCAGCGCCCCCACAGTGACCAGCATCCCTTCCCCTATTAGTGTCAATGGTTTTACTGGCATGCCGCCCCCTCAAGCAAACGGACAGCCGCCTGCGGAGGCCGTCTTCACCAATGGAATACACCATTACCCTGGTAAATACATAAGAAAGCACACAGCGGCATACGCGGATTCAGAACGTTACTTTACGTGGCTCGTTACAAAATCGGAGGACATTTTACTTCCCACCCATCAAAATTCAAATCATCCACATACAAGATGCTAAGACAGGCAGTTTCTGAGGAAATCTACTTGTCCCGAGAGAATTTAGTATCAAAAATTCCAAAATTAACCTGGGTTACCCCCTAAAATGACACTTTTCTCTTGTCCCTGAGCCTGCAATGACTGAGTTCAATCTCAACTGCTGCAGTTCAAATGGAATTTATATATATACTGTATATATATATATATATATATATATATATATATATATATATATATATTTTTTTTTTTTTTTAACTATTACTTTTCTCATTTCAACATTTGTATTAATAAACATAACATTCCAAATACTACGAATTATTATTCATGGAATGTGTGTCCCACAACATGGACGCAACCCCGTTACCATAAACCTTTTAGCATGGTAGTGGAAGAAAAACACAGTAAATCATTTAAAAAATGCGTGACTTGACATCGTCAAACAGTTTTCCAAAAGCAAGGGTAGAACAAAAGAGGTATGTTCATATTCTCATCAAATAGTTGCTTGAATGTCTCACTCTACCTTATGCATATAATCAGAAAAAGACAATGATTGTTTTTCTTTCTGATTTGTATATTGATTATTATTGATTATTATTATTCTTTTACGATTACCTATTATTGATGAATCCAGAGCTGAAAATCAGCAAAGTCAAGAAGTCAAGAATTTAAAGCCAAAACATCCTCCAATTCTGAAATGACCCACATTCAAATATGTTCTAAATATGTTCCCAATGTGACACTTGCACAAGTGCCACATAAGAAAAATATAGTCCTTCTGCACTATTGTATGTTAATGTTGATCTGATGCGAAAATTAGAAATTACATTTTTGCAAGAGTGCATTTTTTTTCACCCAAAAAAACAAATAAATACAGAGAATGAAAATTCACACTCAATTATATGCTCTCAACACTCGCGCGACAATCTAAATTTGACTTAAGTAAGCACATTATCAGGCAAAAACGATTTGGACAACTTTCTAAGTGGTTAAGGAAGTAGAATTAGGCTTACTGTAACCGATTAATTAAAAAGAAAAAAAACAGATCCAAAAATTTGAAAGCGTTCTTTGTCCTGCTAAATGGGGGATATTTGTTTTAAGCGCTCTCAGAGGTATAGAAAGTTTGGTCTTTATGTATTAGATACACCATTATGATGAGCAATGATGCAAATTTACTCTGGGGGGAATCCATTTATTGCAGAGAGGGTACAATGTACACACAGCGGCTGATATTTTTGCCATCATTTCAAAGCAGTTAGTGAGTTGGGTTCAGGGCAACTTATTTTCATTATGTTCATTAATAATTGAAAAAACTTAATTACTAAAAACATTAGCACAAAAATCGGCCCAATTTCTAAGCAGAAGCTATGTAAATCCACATGATTTCTGTTATCAGGAAAATCTATTCTTTCTATGCATTGTAAGCATTTTGTTTAATTGTAAGGTGGAATTACTTCGAAGGGCATTAATTGCAAAAGGCAGCTGACGTTTTTGGCACACGTCAACGTTTTTGTCTCCGCAGTGTTGCAAGAAGTGGTTTTTCGAGAGGACTCTGAGAAAAACGGCTTGGGTGTAGCTCCAAGGAGTTGTTTTGGGGTTCAGGGTGGCTGCTTTCTCTCGTCCCTATCTGAAGGTAAGCACGTGCCAAAAAAAAAAAAAAACCTTTCAGTTATGTGGTATTTTTTAATGATTGCACTGCAAAGCGCATGATCATCGTTTATAAGAAGTCAATACAACAGAAGCGCTGTTTCAGGATGGGACGCATTTTTAAAAAATGAGATAGCAACAAGTGTGTTTACTATTATTGCCCAAACTATGTAGATATGACATAGATGGATAGATGTTTGACTAAACTGAATGCTTTTGTTTTATTCTGTAAATTATTCTGTAAAAAATTCAGTAAATTAGGCGTGATACAATTATAGGTGTCAAAATTAACAACTATAATTGATTATCAACAACTGTTTTCATAATCAATTGTTTAGAGTCATTCTTTAACTTGTAGTTTCATGAAAATAGGCTGATTATCTTTAACTTTAGTCAAAATAAGACATTTGCAATGATTTTGCTTTTGACTGAACCAATGGAGTGATTGAATGTGTTTCAGAAATATCAGTTACATCAATCAACGTCATCAATTGTATAATTTGGCATAAACGTTTCGTTTTTAATCACAGAACAAGACCAAATACAGTTGAAAGAAGTTGAAAAAGTGTTCTTTAATAGACGTTAATATTTGTCTTGATTACTCGATAGAATATCATATAGAATAATCATTTCTAAATATATTTAATAGTGGCATACATTTGTGACATTCAATTTCTATTGTTATTTTTTTAATTGATCATTTTCATTTTTTTATTCAGTCATTTGTTGGATCTAAGCTTCAACTTTTTGTCGTTAATTAAAAATAGGATGCTGTCTAGCGTTACTTTGTAACCTATTTGTTGTGTAGAATTTTTTAGAAAGAAAAATCATTTTGTAATACACTTAAAAGAAAATGAAAAAGATCCGATTTTTCAATCAATTGGTGGAATATTCGATAGATAACCGATTCTAAAAGTATTCAAGCCCTAGATGCAATTCACTTTGTTGTCTTGATGAGACACAACAGTAGACATTTCCTAAATACAAAAAAATGTTGTAGTTTAGAGGCATTTACTGGTCCAAATGGAAAAAAGTCAGCGTTATCCTATCTCCTTAATATTACAATTTATATAGTACAGTATCTATTGAGGAGGATATAGCAATTATGTCATTCTTAACTGTCGTTGTTTTCTAACTGAAACGATCATGATATTTGGGACACTTTCTTCTCCTTCTTTTTGCGGAAACAATTAAGCCGGTGCACATTAGGGGAGCTCATGGCCTCACACTGCGAGCTAACCTCTTTGCCTCTTTTCTCTCCTCCCTCCGTTTCCTCATGTTGTAACCCCGCTCCCCCCCAACTGTTACTGTACACGACTCTCGCCTTCCTCCGGGTCCCATCTACATTCCTGCTCCCTCTCGCCGCCGCTTTGTACGGTTTCTCTTGACCCCGGTACCCACCCACTCCTTCCTCCATCCGTCCTCCACTTTCTCCTTCATCCGGAGCAGCTCAAAGTCCCACTGCAGCCGATCCTCTCCAGCAGGCTTACACGGGAGTCCAGCAGTACGCAGGTGGGTGCACGCGTGCGCGCGCGAGGCAAGGAGATCAAGATTTCTCTATTTGCATTTTTAGAATTTGCAGCATGCGTCCAAAAGTCACGCCTGCACAACATCAATTTCTCCTCTGCTTTTTATAGCGCGCGCGAGCGTGAAACATGTACACTCCATTGTCTGTTATCTGATCGATTGCCCGCTGCGGTCCAGCGTATATCATGTTGTTTGTGCGTGATAGTGCGTGTGTGGCAATGCGCTCTCGTCACGGCTGTTATCTGATGGCCGGGCGTGCGTTTGTGTGTGTGTGCCTCAGCAGCCTACCCCGCTGCATATGGCCAGATCAGCCAGGCCTTCCCCCACCCTCCCACCATCATCCCGCAGCAGCAACGAGAAGGTAAAACGTCAAATGTCACATGTTTGCCGTCGGGTAGATTTATTTGATTGACTCGCAAATATTGACTTTGATTTCGTACCACTGAAAAAGAGCGCATACATTTTTTGTGTCAGGGTTGATCGCCGTTTGCTGATTTCACTCATGGTGTTTTTAGGAGTGTTTTAAACATTATAAAGCAGAGATGGCTCTAAACTATTTTTGACTGTCCTACAAGTGATTGCGATTCGCAACTTGGGAGCAAGAGCATAGAGGACCGTGGCCTTGCTGCCCTCTTGTGGAATACAAACAAAACCGTACGAGACCATGTTATCAAAAACATTTTTTTGAAGTTTCTCTCAGCCCATTTTACACGAGAAAAATCTCATAGATCGCTAAAAAAAAAAATGTCACAAAAAGTATACGCTTTAAAATAATCATGATCTTGTCTCATATTACTCACAAAATTTACCCAGCTTGAAATCTGGGCCCATTTAGGTGAACACAAAGATGTATTTTGTTCTATAAGGCAGCAGGTGGATTCAATCGTTAATTGTACCGAGTGCTCTCTAGTACAAGGCTTTTTTTTTTGCGCTATACATTATTATCATAGACAGATGATTATAGGTGCACATTGGGCACGAATAACTTGTTTTGGCTCACTTAAGTGAAACAGGATCTCAACGCTTCTAAAAAAAAGAACATTATTACAGTATTTGGGTTGTTTTGTGCAACATTTTTAGCGGTTTTACACAAAACAAGCAAATTTCAAAATTGTCTAATCCAAAACAGCCCATTTTGCGGGCTGGATTTGTGCAAAACAAACAACAAAGTTGGGTCGCATTGACCAAAACATGGTAGTGCTTTTTGACCCGTTATTGGGTTATCTATAACCCAACCGTGAATATGCTTAATGTGCTGTGGCACAGTTTAGTCGAAAACAATCTAACTTGGCTTCAGAATTTTGCAGACACGCTTGCCATCTCAACACATGGGAAAATGTTTTACGCAATATATTTTTTCGGACATACACTTTAAAAACAAATACTGTGCTTCAAGACCAAGCTAATATTTAGGTCAATTTGACCCAAACGTTCTGGATTATTTTGCGCTAAGCAATCCCCGAAATAGGTTGTTTTGTAAAAAACACATGCTTAAAAACTGAGATCAGTCTAAAACAACCATGAAAGCTGGGCCAAATTGTCCAGTATACTGGGTCGGTCCTTTTTGGACAGGTAAATTGTGTTATTTTTGAACAAATGATGACTGCAATGAACTGGCTTTGCTTTTTGCCATATTAAGTGTACTTGCACATCCACAGCACCAGGTGGAGCAGTGGTGCTCTCGTTGTCAAAGTCTGTGCAGGAGTTATAAACTTTTTTTTAATCATATTCATGATTAATATGATTTAGAAAAAAAATCAACAATGTTTTGGACCTTTTTTTCAGGTTAAAATGTTGACGGCATTGGTGCTCCTGTGTTAATGATCCAGATCAATTTACATTTATTATTAATTATAAATTTCTTATTTTTATCAGCATCAAATGGTCCAGTTGGTCAAAAATGGTACTGGTTTAATTAAGTATTGATTTTTTTTTTTTTTTTTATCAGCCACTTTTATGCACTTTAAGTTTCTTGTTTTGGACTAACCTCTGTATAAAACCCTGTAAAAAAATAAACATTTCTTGAAAGTTGATTTATATTGCTTTTTTATCTTTTGCTAATCTTAAAAAGGATACAATTTTAAGTACACTTATATCATTTTTATAGATAATGACATTATACATGATCGGGGGGGGGCTCGAAATGTTTTCTCTTTCCTCAGGGGGCTTCGCACAAAACAATGCGCCGCGTTAGCTATTGATTTCCCGGCCCCATAAAGTCAGCCTGCCGAGAAGACTTGGGGGGTGCGGCATTTTGGATTTCCTAAGACGCAAAGTTGTATTTTGAAATAAAAGCGGGCGAATCGAACCAGTCGTTTCTCGAATCCCCGTTAGAATATCTCTTCTGTACCTAATGCAGTGTCCAGTCAATGTATGTCTGTCCTGCTTTGGCCCTCTCTCACCGTTTGTCTCTCCCTACGTTTGTCCGTCTCTGTCTCCGTGTCTCCCATGCGCAGGGCCCGAAGGTTGCAACCTCTTCATCTACCACCTCCCTCAGGAGTTTGGAGATGGCGAACTGATGCAGATGTTCCTGCCATTCGGTAATGTCATCTCCTCCAAAGTGTTTGTGGATCGAGCGACAAACCAAAGTAAATGCTTTGGTGGGTAAAAATTAACAGAACCAGAAGATTATTGATTATTTATTCTGATTATTCTTTTTTACTAATCACCTTCTTTACCGCAGCCCCTTGCTAACCTCCCAGCACCTCCCTCTTTCAGACCAAATGAAAAAAAAAAATTATGTAGAGTTGTGCAACATCCATTTCCTGCATTTCTATGTGAAATTATTCAACTCTGGCTTACTTTGTGATGGACGACAAAAACAGCTCGGATGTGCAAGTGCCTGTTAGAATTTAAAATAGTATGTTACTGATTATAAATTGGACAGAGTATTTAAAAGAGATTTGTTAAGGTAACCCTCGAACGAACACGTCAGCGACGAATGCTCGAATTATGTCATAAAAATTGCTTGTCAAACATTCTGGCTTGTTTACGTTTGACTTACAACAAAGTGTTTATTTATGCTTGCGGTGGTGTACAATTACGCCGCATCCTCCTAACAACTGTTTCGAATATTTTGATGACCTAGCAACCTGATAGGGTGAAATGAGTAGAGCATTATTGCCTGTTCAAAGAGCAAATGTTGGATCCAGCCGGAGCATTCAAGGGACACTAAACTTATTTTGCCATTTTCAGCAGCAAAAGTTCAGGTTTTAAACCTTTTTTTTTTAATATACAGTGCATTTGTGCATTAAAAAATAATTTAGCTATCTAATGTATTAATTATATTTATTTCAAATTATATCTCAATATTTTAAATGATGATAATAATAATGCTGACATGTATTTATATATTTATTTATTTATAATGAACTATAATAAACTCATAATTCTTGTCTTATGTTATGGGTCAATTTGACCCATTTAAGATTTAGAGTAAATGTTGAATGTAGTTTTTTACAAGACTCCTGACATTGAAAATGGCATTCATATGCATTTTTGTTACAACGCTTATTGACATTCTTTACATGAAAGCATTGTTTTTGATAAATATGCAAACTCCGGGTCAAAATGACCCAAGAAGAATTTTGGAGGGGTCACAAGACGTGTAGCAGGATCACACACGAAAAAAGATTTGGAAACTTACACGTGAGCCCGGGTCAAATTTACCCAAGACGTTATTACTATTCCAGAAAAGCGTATGTCATTTTTAATCAGCTGCCAGTAATCAAATGAGTTATGAAAGAAATAGGAAGCTTTTTACTGCTGAATATGTCAAAATAATGTAAATATCCCTGTAAGATTTGACCAAGTGCGCCTACAAGAAATACGAACATGCAGGTCGAACTTGAGATTTTGGCCCAAAATTGGATTGAAATACAGCACAACTGTGTGGATATTTTGGTTTTACTGTAACCCCCATCATTTCATATTGTGATTTTCAGTTGCATGCCACTCTCTTCTTATCGTGACCCCGTCGTTGTTGTTTTTGTCATTGTTGTTGAAATATTACTGTAATATATTTCACTCCCAATGATGGCATTTTGTTGATTTGTAACATGCACAGATGACCTTTTACAGCTCAATTAAAGTGCTTCATGGATGAATCTCATTCTCACATTTTTGTAAGCGTTCCTCGGCTAGCTTTTGGACTAACGTGAGCTCCTCTCTGGATTTGCTCTTTCGCTAGGCTTCGTAAGCTTCGATAACCCGGGCAGCGCTCAAGCCGCCATCCAGTCAATGAACGGCTTCCAGATCGGCATGAAAAGACTCAAAGTGCAGCTGAAGAGGCCGAAGGATGCCAACCGCCCCTACTAGCCCCGGCCCCAGCCAGCCGCCGCCATCCGTGGCGGCCGGGGTAGCTGTCGCACACGGGGCGGGACAGGTCAGAGGCGCCGACGTTTGCCGCGATTGACCCGAGCGGCGCGCTTTTGACCCCCGCCCAAATCAAAGTGCCGGTGCCGTTTCGCTAACCTTTTAGAAATGCCGTAAAACATTTGCCGACGCCTCGTAAAAAGCGCGTCGTGTGCAAATCGCTTGTAAAGAACCGTCATGTGGCGGAGTTCAAGCGGCCGTTTTGAAATGTTAATTTCACCCTCGTCATTTGGACTGATGACTTTGTGGGATGCGCTGGTCCCTCGGATAAGAGTCTACCTGGGCAAAAGTAATGAGACACATCCTGATTATTTTGTAAGCAAGCGATGCTTTGTGACATTTGACGCAGTTCTATTTCATACAGTAATTGTTCCATATATTGACACCGTGAACAGATACAACACGTTTGCTTTACCAATGGATTGTCTCCTGGTGGTTTGCAAAAAAAAAAAAAAAACTGCAGATGAGCCTCACAGGACTATAAGCCGCAGGGCTCAAATAGTGAGAAAAAAGTTGTGGCTTATTGTCCAAAAAATACAGTATTTATTCAAATGACTCAGTGCTTTTCAATTATATATTATTTTGCAAAGCCCCCCCTAGGAAAGAGTAAATGTTTCACGCCCCGCCCGCTCCGCGCCGACTATAAATAAGCTAATTATCAATTGAAAAAAATTGTACAAGTATACCTAAAACTGAATCCTTTTTCATATTAACAAAAGAAAAGACGCAATATGAATCAATTTCCCTCAACTGTTAACGACGTTTTACAGCGTTTCTACAGGTTAGTCTAAAACTGAAAAAAAACCAAGTGCATCAAAGAATAAAATAAAAAAAAAAATAAGAGATGCCAATCCTTATTTTATTTCAATTACACTACACATGGCAAAAACAAAACCTAGGATTGGTTAGGACTGCAAAAACCGAGAATTAAATGAACACAATACTTTTTTTTTTTTCAACTGTTAATATTGTATAGCACTGAAAGCTCCGCTATCCTTCAGGATATTAAAATGATCACGCTCCTCCTTATTGATAATTTCTTCAATTTCGGCCGGCCGGCTCAAAAAGCTTAACGGGCCGCATATGGCCCCCGCGCCGTAGTTTGGCCGCGCCTAATAGATAGTAGGCGAACGGCGCTTGAGTACGTTGTAGGGAGAAGGAATTGCCTCCAAAGCAAAAGGCATTTATTACTTGGGAGGCGAGTAATTGTGCCGTTCCTCTTTGTCTCCTCCCTTCATCTGCATGATGGAGAGTTCAGACTGCGTCGTTCATTCACCGCTGATGACTTAATTCAAGGGCAACTTATCACCCACTCGCAAACTAACTGATTCATATAAAGAGCGTGTCCCGAGGCAGAGCACTGCGGGAAAAATAGGGCAAATTCAGATGAATGTGTCAGCGCTCCTTGTCACGCACAAAAATATTCCACATGAATTGGCGCTTTCAACACTTTGTAATGATGTTATTTCAACACATAAAGATTTTTGTCATTTTGAGTTGCGCTTTGTGCATGATGAATTGCATCCACTTAGGGGACAGGTCATTTATTTTCTGGGCTATTTTTCTATACATATATATATATATATATATATATATATATATATATATAAATTTCAGCAATTTTATTTATTTTTTTGTGTGTGTGGACCATACCCCTCCATGTGATTACAACGCAGATGATAAAATACACATTTATTCCTTTATTGACAGCATAAAATAGAATATTTAGTGTGTTACTGTGCACCTTAATTGAACAAATTATGTGATTTTTTTTTCCTTTTTTTTTTCTAATTATTATTTTCCCCTACTGTATATATTTTTTTCCTGTTAAGGTTAGGATTTTGTTTATTATATGCCAAAAACTTTCAGAAAAAATGAAAAAGTATTTGATAAAATACAAATAAATCCTGGTTAAAAACAAAAAAAGCAGCCCTGCATGCAGCTGTCTCCCACACAGCAAATAGCGCTCATTGAACACATTATACGTGTTTCACTGAAATAACATTTGTTCCGTCAACTTCCCCTTTAGATGAAAGTATTGTCACGATCAGTCAATTCTTTTCACGTAAACATTCTCTGTATTGTGTTTTCCAGGTTTTGTAAAGCTGAATTATATGTTGATTATTTGCCTCCCGCTGTAGAACGCAACATGTGGAACACTGAGGCCGCTTCAGAAGGAGAGGACATCGAGGTACAGAGAAAGCTGTCAGACTCATGGAAAATTCCCTTTGGATGTACCGAAAACTTTGGAACTCAGTCAGAATTTGGACCACCTCGGTTTGCCCCCGGACCCTTTCTTCTGCACACACAGTATCGACACACACACACACACACACACACACATGCACCATTCAGAACCCTGCTTGAATGACAGCTACCTTTTTTGGACCACAAAAACTTTCACTTGAACAATGGCGGGGGGGGAAAAAACGTCAAAGACATAAAACACTTTCAATGACCAACCCTGATGAACTGTCAAAGGGAACAACGGCTGTCAAAAAGTCCAACAAGAACAATATGAACTTTTTAGATAACCGCATAGAGGATTGCTGAAGGCGCTATTTTTTGGTCTGGTTTGCTTTTGGGCCTATCGACTTGATACATCAAGGAACAAATTCCAGAGGAAAGACTTGTAAGTATGACATTATCAGGATATAAAAAAAAAAAAAAAAAAAAAATTGGTTTGGATTTGGGATGGCCGTCTTTAGCTTTGGAGTGCCTGTCCGTTTCCAGGGGATACCATTGCCAAGGAGAACCATAGCAACGGTCTCCAGGGAGTCTTACCTGTCATTCCTTAGTTGTTTTAGGGACCAAAAGACCAAACGTTTTTATTGCTGAGGACTTGTAGCTCTAATATACTTGGACCACTGCATCTCTTTCAAGAGCTGTACTCAAAACTAGTGTACATTTCCAATATATATACACATACAACACGTCTGTGTATATATACATATATATTGCCAATACGCTTTTGGAATACAGGCAAAACTATGTCGGATGACCAAAATGAGGTCTCTCAACTTTGTTAGTTTACAATCACTCCAAGTTATTTATTTGACTTTGTTCGTGTTCTGGGGGGACGGAGAGTGCATGGGATGGGATGGGCTGCTCCGCATCACAGCCTTATCTTTTTTAACTTTAACATCCTAACCTCATAGATAGAGAAACATCAGAAACCTTTGATCTATATGAACTTGTTTATATTTGCAGTGCATATATACGTATAACGAGCATTCAAGAAAATGTATTCATATATTCGGCGTATATGGATAAGCAGATATTAATCACGAGCAAATACATATGTACTTATATGCACATATTTGATATATGTGTGTGTGTAAATAGAACAGCTACTGATGATGTTGGGCTGTAATTTTTTTATTTATTTTGGGGGGTGGGGAGGGAGTTGAGGAATTGGAGACGCTGCTCTGCTTGGGACGAATCGCAAATCTGGCAGCTCCCAAAAACTGCAGGCATTCCGTTTTCTGATGATCTGCTGACACACGGTATGCGGCGGCGCTATAGGATTCGTGCGTAGGAATGCACGATAGTGTAAATATTGTCTGAAAATGCAAAAAGCCACATCTCAGTAGCAGGCTTCCAGAAAAATCAGGCTGAAGTATTTTAGAGGAAAAGGACAATTATCTTCGACTCTATTCCAAACATATCGTTTATGCTTTTGCACGCGCATACACACACACACACACACACACACACACACAGACAACTTCTCTTTGAAACTTGAACCAAAATGAATATGTGTCGCGACCCTTGCTCTCTCCTGCATTCAGAAAAAAAGAAAAAAAAAAGTGCATGTAGCGTACGGGCTGTCACCATGTCGAGGTGTGCCTTGTCACCTGCAAAATCTGCCAACACTGTGCTCTTGTCTAAAATTCAAGAAAAATCACACACACACACACACACACACACTTCTGCAAGCAGCCAGCGCACTATTATGATGTCAAAACTCTGACCGATTCCGTATCGCCGCTCAGATGTGTCGTGATCTTCGATGCATGCTCCATCCACGTCTTCTAAATTGTATGTACAGTATAATCACGCATTACGCTTCAAATACAAGTGGGCATTATCGCACCATCAGAACTGCGGGCGAGGTAACCCGTGACGAAGTCAAAGGTAGGCTTAACCCTTGTGCGGTGTTTTGCATTGAAAGAAGTCATCAGGGAGCAAAAATTTCAAGCAGACGGTGACAGCGTCTTAACTCAATCAGTGCCATGGACGAGAATTCTCGTCTTTTAAAATAGTAATGAATAATAACATTCTGGTCAAATACTTTTTTGTCTTTTTAATGGCGAAGAGCTGACACCCTTGACTAATGCTTACCTAATAGCCAACCTTAGGTAAGCAGTGTAGTGCTAACTGTGACCATTGGATGGCAGTGTTTCCACACATACATCTATTCTAACTGATGAATGGAAGTCAATCTTTCATATGGCAGCACCCATATATATATAAACATAGCACAATATTCCGTTGGCCTTGAAAAGTGAGTAAAAATGCTAAGTATACTGGCCCTCTAGACGTTTTTTTTTTTTTCCAAGAACGCTTGGCACTGAAAGAGTTCAAGTTCAACATGGCACGACCACTGAGTCATCCCACTAGCAGGAATGTGCCATCTCTCGGATAAAATGCTACAAGAATGATGTGGAAATAAAAAGAGCCAAAAATAGTCAAAATACTGCACAAGGGTAATGTAAAATTGTAAGTGTAGGCAATAAATGGCTTCCAGTAGGTAACCTGCAACAATTCTTGGTATGACGCAAATATTTTAGAGCAGGGGTCTCCAAAAATAATGTTATATTTTTAGTTGAAAATGTTCGATATGAAGCTATCATGAACATTAGAATCAGTAATAATAATTCAAATACATAGTTTCCTGCGGGACACGTAAAATGAGTTGGCGGGCCAAATCTGGCCCCTGGGCCATGAGTTTGACACCTGTGATATACAAGAATGATATCTGGCTCTTTTTATTTTACTCGGGAAACAGTTCACATAGCAAAAAAAAAAAAGTTGGAGATCCCTGCTTTGGAAAATGTTGCCTTATAGTCCAAACTCTTATGTAGAGGTACAGTACATCCAAAAAAATAAAAATAAATAAAAGCGCTGGAGTGTAGCAATAAATGTGGAGAAAAAAAACTGTTTATCTATCATACTGACTGCACACCTAAAGTAGGTTTCGTATTACTTTCGAATACAATTGAAGGTAATGGTAAAATATACAGTATGTACAAAAGGTCAACAGAATTATTGGCCATGCAGCTGCTGGAGATAACGCAATGAATATTTATTATTATGTGAATTTTTATAAGGCTATATGATACTGGAAGACAATGCTTCCCGTTAGCAATGGTTACTACTTCTCTTATAAATGATTGATTATTCCGCATCACAATAAGTTGGGTTGTTAAAAAAACAAAACAAAACATCGAAGAAGTGAACTTTTCCTGCCAAAAATGTTTGCTTTGACTTCCGAGGACGCCTGCGCAGGCTCATAAAAACGCCCCGAGCACGGCGAGCGCCGCAAAGAGCATCTTTGAGCGAGCAACACTAACGGCTTTAAGTCAATCAGCTCAATATGCGCTGAGCCCGCTTTGACTGCAATGCAAAACCACACGCACACACAAAAAAAAAGGATTCATTCGAGCCACAGGTGGTAGAATGCCAAGCACATCATCTTCATTCGCCCGCAACTGTAAGCTACACGTTTACAAGAGGAAAAAAAAAATAAACAAAACGACAGCAGACAAAGCAGAAGTCCGAATATAAATATATATATAGATATGTAAACATAAACCGATGAATATACTGTAAATGGTTTCTTTTTTTTGCTCTGTTCTCCTCTGTACATAGGTTTGCATATTTTATAGGACTTTTACTTCTATCTACAAGGACTGGGTAAAATACTTTAAATACTCAAAAAAAATATATATGAATGAAAACATGGTAATGCTCATTAAAACCAGGTACAAAAAAAAAAAAAAAGTTGCTAGGATACAGTGCGAAATGTAGGACCTGACCAAGGCATTTATCCAGAAAACCGTCAGGGAGAGCATTGACCTCAGTTAGAGCTTAGACACACCTTGACCTATTTTCTAACAGAAAAGACTTTAATAGGTTCTATTCATTTCTGTATTTATTTTCCAAGTCATGTCCGAGATGATATGCATGCTTTCATGGCATTATTTTTCTATGAGTTGGTACGTGACCAAATAGTTTTTTATATGACATGCATCGGGCCACTGTTGCGGTCCGCAGATGATCATTGTTCCTGCCTTCAGCACTTCTTAGAAGATGGAGAAAACGGCTCCTGTTGACCAAGCGATGTCAAAGACACATTTGAATATTCCTTGTTTATTTATTTTTCGGGGCAATCTATTTATTTATTTATTTATTTGTGTTATTTATTTGGATCTGTGCTGTGTTTGACTCAAGATCTGAGCTCTATTATCGCCACCGATGGGGTCTTGCTTAAAAGTGCCACTTTGTATCACCGTCACATTACCTCTCCATGCGTTTGACGTCGCTAAAGAAAAGAAGAAGAAAAAAAATACAACCGACTGATTATTCGACTTCTGGTGAACATTTGAAAAGCGATGCAGTAAGCTACTGTTTTTCGAAGCCTTATGTACATTTTTGTTTTTAACATTTGGAAATTAGCTTCACTGGTTTAAAGGGGAACTCAAATCATTTAGCCTACTTATGCAGTATATTGTATATAATAGTAATGTGTGGTGATGGGAAAATGAAGCTTCATGAAGCACTTGTGAATTTTTTTCACTCCTCCGGATGGTGCTCTGGGTTTAAAGATGCATTTTAGTCGTAGAAATGTATTGGATTTCCCGAACGTCTTTGAACTAAGCGTGCCAGCTAGAGGAGTGGAAAAGCATCACAACTGCTTCATGAAGCCTCATCTGTCCATCACTAGTAATGTGCATATCAAACCTGGTTTCCATCTCATCAAAGTAAAAAAATATATATAGAAGATTCTTTTTTTTTTTTTTTTTTAATGGCCGCTTCTAGTTTAATGCTCCCTTCTGAACTAATTGTACAATCAGACATTTGCCTTGGGATTTAAAGTGAGTTTCTGTAATGTAAAGAGATGAATTCTTAATAAAAAATAAAATCAGTGACATCAAATACTAGGGATGGGACAAGACGCAAATCCCACGAGACAACAGCTCTCACGAGATTGAGTCCACGAGACGAGATTTGGGCAAAAGTGTGTATATGAAATTATGCCCAATTTAAATTTTCCAGATTTAACGGTTTTCTTTTTATTGGGCAGACTGCAAGAAAATTCACAAAATTCATTTTTTTTTAACTTAAATGTTATGTTTTAGACAGGTTTCTAGACATGTTATTTTTTCTGTGAAACAAAGTGACGTCAGACCCACAGAAGGCCCATTTGACTCAGCCTGGTATCTTCAAAAGTGATCGGTAGGAACAGCAACCGTGTCAGGATGTCGGCATCAAAGTGTGCACTCATTTAAATTGCCTCTCAAGGGGCACTGTTAGCTAGCGGCTAATTTATGCTATAGACACTTCACTAAACGTTGGCAACAGCAGTACCATAAAATTTCAGCATTATTTGGTCACATATTTAGTGCCATACATTTTGGCCTCGAATTGGCAATTGAATGGATTTTTTTAACAATGTTGCATTTTTTTAATGTAAAGAAAGTGGCAACTCCTAACTCACTTCGTAAAGGAAGACGAGTTTGTTCAATACAAAGTCAAGTGACTGTTGTAGAGGCATGCTTCTGAAAGAATTTCAAAAAATAAAAGTGACCCAAGGCATTATTTTGAAGCCTTGGCTGGCCTTCTCACCACGTTTGCCTGCGTGTTTTACTGTCATTCAACGCATTCCCCTGTGTAGTCCATTCTACTTGCCCCCCCCACAGCAAATCTCGTGGCATTTTAATCTCGCGAGATGTCGTCTTACAAGATCTCGTCCCATCCCTATAAAATACCATTTAGTCATATTAAAAAAAAAAAAACAACCCTGTTTTCCTTCCCTTTTCTGCATCTTGTTTTGTATTATTTGGCAGAGCTCTGATCTTGTTCAACTGTCTTTTACCAAGAGCAAAAGTCAATGAAATCTGCACTATCCCATCGAAACAAAACTGATTTACCGTCATATTTTTGTGCTGTGAAACTATTCCTTTTTTTTTTTCCTAAACTCTACAGTGACTGGAAAGGCATCATGTGGTTTAAAAGTTACTATGGAGATGTATTTCCAAATTTCAGCACATATGGAGGGTGGGGAAATGAATGTTGCATAATTCAGCTTTGCCAGGTTGCTGAAGAACTAAGCTTCTGATAGGCCAATGCGCTTTCGGCTCCTGCCCGACTCTCAAGAAAGACTGCACCAATTTCTTGTTCCCTTGACTCCTCTTTTGTAATTTTCAAATGAATGATGCGTCTCAGCTTAGGCCAATAATAAAGCACAGTCTAGAATAAACGGTCCTGTGTGGCGTCTTGATTTTCAGGATACTGGAAAATATAGTTTTAATGGCTTGAAATATTGCACAGGTTATTTGAGACGGCTTAATTAATATACTTCAGATACAAGTTGTATTTGTTCCCTGACCACTCTTAACTCAAAACACTGAAAATGTTAAATCGCCCTCCCCATTGGGGTCACTGAAAATTAAAATAAATCATTGCCATTGAATGAGTTGAGCCATTGATTAAATCACTGCAACGCCTCCTGCCATGAAAGACCTCCCACCAGGGGGCACTATACCCACCATGAAGAAACACAAAGAAGACCACTGTAAGTAAACAGCATTTTTTTTTTATATTATTAGCAGAATGCAAATAGTGTAAGCTTGAGTGTTGTTCATTGTCTGCCTGGATGGGTTTAATGCACTGTTTTGTGCTCAATTATCTGTTGCCTTTAGCACTAAAACGCAGCAAAGACAGATTCGATTTGTTGAGTGTTTTCAATGGTGTTTTGCAACGTGTTAGCATTAAGCTAGTACAGAACATCGCAAAGCTTTGCAGTTGTTTGAGATACTTACAATTCCATTTGATGCTTTAGTTGAACAGTAAAGCAACGGTGTGGTATTTGAAGCTTGAAGCCTCTTTTCTGAAAGACAGGTAGTTGAGTTCAATTTCTGCTCTCAAGTCAAAGCAAAAGATCAGCCAAACTTTAATAAAAAACTCATGTCTCAAGGCACCACTGTAATGTCACTTGGTAAGCAACTATTCCCTATCTCCGCAGATGTATGATTAAAAAAAAAAAAGGAATATATATATATATATATATATATATATATATATATATATATATATTCCCTCAAAAAACACTGATCTGTGATGTGTGGCTAGATCAAGCGAGTAAAACTTTCCATTTTTCTTTTTTTTTTCTTGTCAGCAAATAAAGAAAATATCCTCCAATATTTGGCTTTCTTCCAAGTCCTGCAGGCAATTCAGACGATAAGGCACCACAGGGGTACGCAGACTTGTGCAAATTGGTTTGGGCGTAGTGAGGGTCGGTTCGCGTTGCGATGATTTGAGCCTCCAGGATGACGCCTTGCTTTGCTCATGTGTTGCAATGGGACTTAAGTTGTCCAATAATTCAACCACAGAGAAGTTCATCCTGGAGGGGATAAAAAAAAAAAAAAGAGTAATGTTGATGATGTTTGATTCAATATACAGTGCATTCTCTCTGCTGGGCATGTCATAGCCAGAGCGCTTTTTAAAAAAGCCTGGCAGTTTTCCGGTGGACTGGGGCATTGCCACACAAACAAGACTTCCAAACAACATACTGTAAGCTCAAGCTTAAATGTGAGGAAGCTGAGATACCAAGAAACAGAAATGCAAAGAGCCACGTTCAACATGGGGGTCTAGCTAAAATATTACCAACTACCTTCTGCTACATAAACACAAATAAGTCATTGATGATGAACTATGGACTGATTTCTAAAATGAGATATTTTTTTCACCGGATTGTAATGTGTCAAGCAACATGTCTATTTTTTTTTTAATATAAATTTCCATATATGGAGCGTAGGAGATTATAAGGCGCACCGGAGTATAAAACGAAGTCTTAATGAACAGGTCTAAATTTCCAAATATGGGTTATAAGGCAGATTTTTATGATTCTCAACAAACAGGTTTAATTTTTGGACATTTTCAGGCATAAGGCATACTCAGTAATCGCAATGCAAAAAATAGCAGTCTCAATGAACAGGTGCAGTTTTCAAAATTAAAATAAATATATATAAGGCACAGTCTCAACAAACATGTCACTTTTGGGAAATTTCCAAATATAAGGCAAATTTGGGTAAAAAGCACACCCGAGTTCTCAAATGCAGTCTCAATGAACAGGACTATTTTTTTTCAAAATTACAATACGGAACATATAGGGTACACTGGTTTATAAGGTTATGTGGTGAAGTCTCAATGAACACGCTTATTTTTTGAAATGTTTATACATAGGGCGAATCAATTCATAGGACGCACACCAGGGAGGAACGAACCAGTGCAGCAAACTTCAAATCGACATCCATACACCGAGGACACTAATGAATTTTGAGTGCGTCTTAGTCCAAAAAAAATACAGTGCAAAATTTCTTGTAGCTATGAGAGGAACAAAGTGCAAGAGAACCTGATGCCGTGTTGCCTGGAATAGAAATGAGGGAATGTGCAGTGAAATAAATAAAGCAAAACAAAGAAGATTAGGCTAATAGAGATTCAATCCCTCAGTCTGTCTGGCTTGATAAATTATTCAACGTATACACACTGGAAGGACAACCATTCCAAATAGAAAACATGAATTCTTCAACGCATGCTCCAGTGAAGTTGCTAACATAATTCTCTGCTCGTTTAAAGGCGCATCCATTTGCATGGCATGCAGCGCCGCTCGCAGCTCCCCGAGGTGAGGGCCGCCGCATTTTGCCATGTGCTTATTCTGCCGTCCCCAAACACCGCGCTGCGGATCATTTAGTACCGGTCCGCAGAGAAAGGAGAAAAACTTTCTTTTTTTTTTTTTTTAATTGTCATTTCATTTGCATTCAGCCGTAGACAAAATTACCATGTCAGTCCCGAACTCCCCAACTGTCTCTACTGCTTTTTCATGCACCGGTAAACCGCAAAGTAACAGAAAAAAAATGTATGCAACAGAAGACATTTGTACAAGGAGCTGTGCTGAGTGTTGACGTTTCAGATGTGATGAATATAAGTTAATAAACTTGCCTTTAAAAACAGAATAGGTTTAGGGGTAACTAAACCCAAGAGACAGATAACCTAACGAATGATAGAAAACTCAACTAAAAGCCAGTTGTGGCGTAATAATTAGTTTGCTCAATTTTGCAACAGTCAGTGATGACATTTAAATCCGGCTCAAAATTTGCACAGTGATTTTCATTAAAAATCTTATTTGTTTCATCGTTATTAATTTTATCTATGTTCTTTCCATGAAAAGATACCATATTTTCCGCACTATAAAGCGCACCGGATAAGGCGCACCCTCAATTAATGACATATTTTAAAACTTTTCCATATATAAGGCGCACCGGATTATAAGGCGCACCCTCAATTAATAACATATTTTCAAACTTTTTCAATCACAAAATAGAAATAGTCAAAGTAATAATAATAATATCTCAAATAATAACTCTAAACTCTCAATAGCACAATAACTCAATGTCAATGTGACCTTTTAGGTGCGCCTTATATTCCGGAAAATACGTTATATGAATAAGTGTTTCTATTATATACACTACCTATTAATAATTTATTTTTAGTTATATATGATATTATATAATTTTAGGTTGGGATAAAAAAAGTATACCGTTACCATGAAGAATAGCAATTTTAATACACACATATTTTTCTGTGAGGTTATCACCTGTTTTGTCTACAGTATATATATATATATATATATATATATATATATATATATATATATATATATATATATATATATATATACACCGTTCATGACAAGTTAGGAGTATTGTGAAAGACTCAGTAGATGTCATACACACACACATCCACACACAGTATTTGTTTCTCTTGAGAGATTTTAGATTTTTGGCGAAGGGAAGCATTCGCATTGGGATGATAGACACACCTCATTACGTGTTTTCGACGTGTTCAGTGTGCCTCATGCAAATGTTCCGTACCTAACTTATTGTGAATACTGTGCGTACTGTAGATACACATTTATATATACATACATACTGCTTTTACACTATTTCCTTTTAAAGTGAACTAAAGTGTGAACATATTTGATTGACAATAGACAACGCTTAAGAGGGTCAAGTCAGCTGAAAGAGGGTAACTGTAAAAATACATTTTAAAAAGCACAACGATGGACATGAACTCAAGTAAGTTCATGTATTTCCCTCATTTGGTTCCCTGCCTGTCAACAGGCGCAGGAGAGAGTGAGCAAAAGTGAGAGTGACTGGCCAAGAGAGGGAGAAAAATTGAGAGATGGAAAGCAAATGCAGCTTTGTGGAAACAGAGGAAAGCAGAACGGGAACATGGGGGAGGGAATTTGGCTAGCTTCCGTCTGGCGAAATGTGAGAATTTGCATTTTTATTTGTTGATTTATTTAACGGACAGGGCTCTCAAACAGCCATCCATCAACAAACGACATGCTGGTAATGAATAATGCATCACTTAACGGCGGTCACAATCTATAACAAGGGGTAGGGCGGGGGAGGGGGTACAGTTTGGTCAGGGTGGTGCGAGGGTGGGGCGGAGGGGTGGCATAAGGCAGAAAAAAAAATGCCAGTCAAGATTCAGAGGGCTTCAACTGTGTACTAGAGACTTTGTGACTTTCCGCTTTGTGGTACAGCCAGGTATTGATATATCTCAAGGGACTTTCAGAAAATCCATCAGTGCAGCCTGCATTCTCAGAAAAAAAATAAAAATAAATAAATCAGCATGGGCACGAACAGATGTTCTGTAAGTCAATGTAGTCAGAAAACAGCACGTGTCTGTCCTGGCCGCTTTGTATGATTTGGCTAAAAGAGCGAATCAATAATTAAAGAACCGAAAGTACACTACAAAGCGAGCTGTAATTTAGTACCCGCCTGCCACGCTTCAACAAAAGAAGGCTTCGGTTCACTTACATTTAGTTTTGGGTTTACTTTTTCTCTGATCTGAGTCAACGACATTGAACCAAAACTGCAGCTTGTTGAAAACCTTAATGATTATACGGACAATCTATCAAGCTGCAATCCACTAGAAAAAGCCGAATGCGCTGTAAAATCCGACTTGAGCAAATGATCTTCATTTGCACAGTGAAAAGAAAAGAGGCCCTCAGAGACGATTGCGTTAACATTCATTTGCACGAAAATAGAAAATGAGGGTGCTAATTTGTATCCAGTTTCAATTGGTATATTTTCATTATTGGTTGGTTTCTTTTTTACTTATATCTGAGTTTATAATTGTTATTTGGAATGTGTGTATATATATATATATACAGTATATTTTTTATTACAGCAGTTTGACCCTGGAACAGCTGAATTTAAATACTAATATTTACTATTGGAGTACCGCTTCAAGACGAGGACAATGTTTAGATGGAGTCAAAAGTCTGGTTAAGTTTCAAATTCAGGTTTCTGTAATTATGACAACCTGATCAAATCCGCAACATACGATCATGACATAAACGTAATTTTGACTTCATACTTTCTAATGTCAGTATCACATATTCATGTAACTCGCCACAGGTTTCCGTCTCACTCCAAAAGTGCGGCTTTATGCTGTGTCATTGTTTTCAAGTTAGGCTCGAGGCTACGCTAAACGCTAGCAATAGGCATCGTACGATAAAATGCTAGCGTAATTAATTCGCTTTTTTAGAGCTTCGAATTGGCGATTGAATGTGATTTCAGGACAAGGTTTTGTTATTTATATCGTGACTCTTGAGCAGCAACAGGTTTTGCGGGATAAACTCAGGTGTTGTCGTACTTTCTGGAAACAATTTCAAAATAAAACCCTCTGTGTCAAAATACATACAAGCATTTGTGTCCATACATTATTCGGTACGATCGGATCTATTTTTGAGTTTTAGACTAAATCTCTTCCCATCGCTGCTTAGGAACAATCACGGCCGTGAAAACGCAATCGCTACCGACGTCAACACTAGCAAATGTTCGACTCTTGGTGGACTTAACCTTAATGCATATGCATGGACACATATTTGGGTCGGAAGAGGGCTAATCCATGAGTCTTTTGGGGAGTTTAAAAATATTGCCAATTTTGGGGTTTTGAAAACCTTATTGACTGCATGTAAATGCAGCCATCGACCATTCTGAGATTGACCAGTGTCCAAGTACTGCTTGGGTTTTGCCACTTGAGGTTCTACAATAAAAGCAAAAGCTTGAAAGAATCTCAGTCAAAAAAAAAAAAAAGACTCATTAAAAAAAAAAAACAACAACATTGTGAGTTCTAAGTTTACATACACTAACTAGCACAACTGTAGGCACATTCCAAATCATCCTTGTTCTTTCCCATTTATCCTTGCTTTGCTCGTGGGTGGTCTGGTCGCTAATCAAGCGTTCACACACATATAAACCTCAGGGCAATTTAGAGTAATCGGTGGAAAAAAAATCATGTGTTTTCACAATGTGGGAGGAAGGCAAAGTACCGAGAGAAAACCCACACAAGCACTAACAACTTGTGTACCATGCCACCCAATTCTCTCCATATTTTAAGTAAAATGAAACTGATTTATTCTTCCTACGTTTACAGTGCTCTTCCCATTTAGTTTGAAATATGTCCACACTGCTCTGCATGCCTTCTCGCTTGTAACTCTCACTGCTCCCTTTCATTAAAGATCGCCGTCTCACCCTGGCGCCCTTATTCATTTGCAGTCCAAACAGTGAGATAGAAGGAAAAAAAAAAAAAACTATAATGGCCAAAGCATATATTCCGCATGTCAATTTCTCAGCCAATCAATAGCATGCGTGTAATGGCAGACAAGATGGAGATGAGATGGAACTGTCTCATTACTAACTGGCACAGGATTCATGAAAGGATTAATAAGGTCACTTCATGTTAACCCATGCTTTGTTTGCCAATTTGCACATTGAGATTGAACGCTTTAAGATCAGATGGCCCACACGGGCATATTGTTGCTAGGTAAACTAGCTTCATATCGCACGTCCAATGAATGATCGTAATTGCCCAAACATAAGATGCGCTTTTTTTTTTTTATTTCCCCAAAATGAAGGCCAAATGTATGGGTGTGTCCTATAAACGGTAACTTAAAAGATTTTTTTTTTCGACATCATTCAAGAAAGATTGATTCGTCAACCACATAAGCCGAGTTTTGACGCACAGATGTGCATTTTCATATCGGCCGTATTCTTAATTTCAATAATTACTGTAACGGGACGAGCTAAAGGGGGATATCAGTTTACTGTTAGCAGCAAGTGCCGGTTGCAGCTAAAAGCAGCTCGTCTTAGCTGATATTGTTGCCGCATTATTTTCCAACAAAAGAAGCAAGCAGACTGAACTAACGTTCGAGTCCATTCTTGTTCACACACAGGAGAGGATCATGTAAAAGTTATGCCGTCTCTAGCCGATACAATTAAAAGTGCACTGGTTACAGAACAATGAAATTTGACTCGTTTATTAACTGCAGTATTTTGGCATTTACGCGCAGTCATGAACTTGGTGAAACACGGATGCTGATCAACTTTGGGTATTTATGGTAATATGAACTCGAACGGCGTCCCGACGAAAAAGGAAAAGCAAAAGCTTCCAAAGTGTTCAACACTGGCGAGGCGTTCACTGACCGCGCACAATGTGGCAATCTGAAACACGCTTAACTTATCGCATAACAAATCCGTAACTTATTGATACGAACACAAGAAAATAAGAGTATGCAAAAGATCCTATTTATTCTGTTTTGCTATATTTTATACATTGTTGCCAAAGTGTTGGTGCATTTAATAGACGGTAACATAGAAAATACCAGAATTTGACCCCCAAATTAAAGCTGCGTCTTATACACAGTTGCGTCTTACATTTGGGGAATTATGGTATTTGAGTAAGAATGACCGGCACCATTTCATCCACCTTCATATATAGGAGAAGCTATTTTTGTCCACTTCTTCATGCCGTTCACATCATGAGACCAAGATGACACTATTGCAAAGCTTCAAACAGGATGTTCTCAGAGGGACGTGACCACTCAGCTTGGAGTGTCGCAGAGTGTCATCTGCATCTTGCAAGAGAGACACAGAGAATCTAGAAAGTCTCAGAAAGGCCTGGAAGTCCATGTCCTTGGAAATGTGAACTTTTATGAGAAGTGATAACTCTATCCCTGTTCGTTAACATCAAGCTCAGCACTACGCAAGTGTTAATGTTGATTTCCTTATATTCTCAATGAAGAAAAAAATAAAATAAAATCGGTTACCGTAGTTGGTTCATGTTCATGTTATGTTAATGAATTCATTGTAAAGATACCAAGTGGTTTTTTGGCTAGAGTTATCGTCGCTAGGTGACAATTTGGAACCGCTAGCTGACAAAGCTAATAGACGTTAGGCTGTTAGAGTACATTCTATTCAGTGCCATGGACGAGAAATCTCGTCTTTTAAAATAGTAAAAACAATAATGATAACATTCTGGTCAAATACGTTTTCTTATGGAGAAGAGCTCACTGACTTGACTAATGCTTACCTGATATAAGCCAATTGAGCACTGTAGTGCTAACTTTGACCATTGGGTAGCAGTGTTTCAACCCTTATAACACAGCTATTACCTACATCATTTCTAACTGAAAAACGGAAGTCAATCTTTCATGGCAGCACCCATATTTACATAGACATAGCACGCAATATTCTGTCGGCCTTGAAAGGTGAGTGAAAATGCTAAATAAACTAGCCTTCTCGAGATTTCCTTTTCCAATAAGACTTGGAACTGAAAGAGTTATTTGTGATGCTGAGCTGTGCCGGCGGCCCAAAATTTTAGCTCCCGGGTAGCGGCCCAGACATATAGTCCTGAAAAGTACTGTAGATTGGGCACATGGCATGCCAATTAAAGATTAGAATTGAAGCCCAAAAGTGTACCGAACTTTTGTGAATTGCACCTGCTCTCAATATCCTTATTCATCTTTCCATTTGGTCCCATCTTACGCTTGCTTCAAATTTGCAGCGTTGTCTCACTTGCTTTTAACATTGCCGCCGCTTGCTTTCGCTGTCTCATTACTGTTGCAGGAAAAGGAGGGAGGGCAATGTGTGCATCCAGGAGTCTGTTCAATTACACCTGCTGCAAGGTCCCCGCCAGGCGGACTAATGGAACGCAGCATGTCTCCTGACAGGCTGGCCGCAGTGCTAGCTAGCCCAGTAAAAGCTTCATTTAGCATCTCACAGCCGAAAAGTTAGCTCAACTAAGATGTGTCATAATTTACCCAGGCAAAATGGAAACTCCGCAAAAGCCTGTTTAAGGGGTTGGTGTACTACAACGTAGCTCCTTGGAGAGCGTTGAAGGAGAATATGCATCATAGGTCATAGGTCATTCATTTCCTTGACAACATCATGTTGATCTCACTTATATTTTTGAATTAAATAGTTAATCCAAAAGGTTGGCTAAGCACCTTTTTGATCCATTTGTTTTAATAAAATATACCTTCATTGGATAAATGTGTGCTGACTGAAAAAAATTTTTTGGGCCATTATCGTCCAGCTCTATGCACAAATTTTTGTCTGCACTAAGCCCTAACATCCATCCACCCTGGAGCCTATCCAGTCAAAGGAAACAATTTAGAATCTTTAGTTACCCTGACATGCATTTGTGTGTGTGTGTGTGTGGGAGGAAGCCATATTAGCCACAGTAATGAAACATAGAGGAAAACGCTATACAAAATACCTTGAACCCATGTTTGACAATGATTTTTTGGGGGTGTCACGTTCACAGTTCTTTATGCATCTATTTTTTTTCTGTGCGCAAAATGTATGGTCCAGTTGAAAGGTTACCGATTTTCAGCTGTCTTTTGAGTGGCAGCTCCACCGTCGAGCTCCGCAGGGCTTGCGGGGAACTCTACAGGGGATGTGGCTGTGTCCTTTGTTGCTTGCACTGCAGCATCTGTTGAGAAACGTGCACTCTGATTTACACTATAAAGTCAGGGAGGCTAGAGTAACAGCAATACAACACAGGATATATTTGCAGGATGTGAAGATTGACAATCACATCACCTGAGGGGCTCAGCTCCAAGATAACATTTAGATATGTATACAAATCACTTGCCAAGGCTCAAGCGACAACTTAGTGTTCTATGAGGAGGTACGGAAAATAGGCACGAGTGGCTTGGGGCTTTAAGTCTCAGATGACAAGAAAGTAAAATTGCACCCTTGTAAACAATGAGGCAGCGTGACATAGCAGCAATTTTATCAAAAGTGGCAAATGGCGTTTCATGAACAGAAGAGCAAATAAGAGCGCTGAAAGCTCTTCTTGATAACATGAACGTTTTCACTCTTTTCCTGACTGGCTCGGACACAAAAGAACTGGCTGCTTGTCAAGCTAGCACGATGTAAATTACTATTTGGCAGCGGGGCCACCTATTTGTGGATCTGATTGGCCCTTAAAAACAACTGCCAGAACATTTGTTCAGTCACCTTCCAAGTTTCACTCGCGCTGACCCTTTTCCAAACAATTTCTATTAGCTCGACCTCAAATTCATTGGCTAGTGTGGCATGTCAGATTTGCCATGAGAATCAATCGTTTTTTTGTTAACTCACCACAAAAATGGAGATTTTTCTCCAACGGGGCAGTTTGCGAAGAGTTGTCGTGCAAGCTTTTTTGTGGAGGATGATTCTCTCTGTCACACACGCCGCGCAAATCACACAGCGTTATCATCAGATATTTTTAAAAAGAGACCTCAAGAATTTCATTCTTGTTCGGCTACTCGCTTTACCTGGAAGGAAAATCTTGGCCGTTGAGAGGGTCCAGCTGTGAGGTTCCGTTATTAGCCAATGAGCTGCTGTGTTTGGATTGGCATGCTTCTTGAAGCCTGACAGAAACTAAGAAATGATGTTCTGCTCCCACACATTTGAGCATTATAGCATGAACGATGTATTTTTCCACTTTTTATACTGCTTATCCTCATTTTGGTAGAAGGAATGGTTTCCAAATAACTTTTTTTTTTTTTGAAGATTTTTGGAAGCTACCTTTTGCAGTCAAGACGTGACTGGCACAGCTGCTGATTCTGTCTGCTGAGCCGCGCCTCCTGCTCAGCCAGACGTGTCTGCAGCTTCTCTCTCTCCATCTCCAGCTGCATCTTCTGCAGCAGCAGCTGCTGCCTTTTCTCCTCCCAGTCCCCATCATCAAGCAGAGGTTTGGACATACCGTTCTTATTCTCATGGGCCAAATGATTCTCTCCATGGTGTCTGTATGGTGAGGTTTCATGAGTTTAACGCCCAAATTTGTTTCCGATAAAGTGTGTTTTTGCTTTCAAGTTGATGCTAAATCAAACTTGGAACGTTAATTTGAGTATAGCAGATAATATAGCTGAAGTTCAATAACTGCACTTTGGGGTTTTCTTTTCTTGTGACATGCTGCATGGTGTAACTGAGCCGTAGCCCATTGCGCAATTATTTATAGTTTTAAAAGAACCGTACCTTTGGCTGAAGGTGCTCTCGCAGCTTTTCTCACGGGAATGACCTTTTTTTGCGCATTGCTGGGTGCCGTAGCCACTGCCTTGGAAAGCTCCTTGATAGTGGTTCTGATGCTCACCAATTGTCTCACCGGCATCAGTTGGATAATTCTCACTAAAATGGGAAGCGGGCCTAGGAATACCGACAGCTTGCAAGGCTTCTCTTCTTCCGCTACTCATCCTGCGCACTTGAGGTTGATGTGTCTGAGTAGCAGCAAGACCGAGGTACGAGCCATCAAACAGTAGGCCATTAGCTTGGCTAGTAGTTTCACTAATGGTTTTTTCACTGCTCAGCACCTGGACACACAAGAAAAATAATGAATGTCTTTTGACCAACTTAGGAGGCTTCTAAAAAATGTATGTGGCGTTTCGGCCAAACAGACAAGGCTGTTTTATAACCCATGGAGCTTAATATCGGGCCGGCCAAAAGCGAAATTTGTCAGCGCTGAATTATGCACCATTCACTCAATTTGCGCAGATGTGCGGGTAAAAACGTTCCCCACATGCATGCTTGGGAGGCCGTTTTCTTCCAGCGCACATAATTACAATGGCGCGCACCATACTATTACGCTTACCGTACCCTGTTTGGACCTGACAGAGGCAGTAAGATTAAGAGGCCAATTTTCGAGTGAGCATTACTGGCAGGTAAACCAAGGTCAGGCACATTATGAGATAAACATAAGGAGGAAAAGCCCATCTTAGAGTTGACTAGGGGAGGGAGAGTGTGACTCATTTGCTAAGGGTCAGAGAGCAGGCAAACACCCATTATTCAGAGCCACAGTGGGACAATGAGGTTGCCCATGTCATCTATTCTATCTCCAGATGCTTCTGCTGAAGAGTGCCTTCCCTTCTCAAGTGTGACCTTGACAGACTTTTACTGTGGTGTAATCATATTGAACCCAGTGACTTGGGGGGACTTCTACACTCAATTGATATGCATTCTTTTGGCGCTTAGCCATGAACGAGCTGTTGCGTGAGGTCCCGCCGAACATTTTACCAGCACGGCAACTCACGCATGTCAACTTCCATGATGTTTGCTGTACTAAAATTCCAAATGGTCAAATGTAATCAATAACAACTTTTGTGATTTTGCAAGCATGTGCATGTTACCGAACCCTTATTACAGTAAAAAAATAGCAGGTAACGATAATATATAGTGCTTTTAAATCGCTTTTAACATAAAAGATTCATAGCTTGTGCATAACTTGCTTAACCATTGTGCGCTATTTTGTCCAACAGTTTTATCTTTAAATTAAAGGCATTACATATCGAACAGAAAGCATTGGAAGAAGACACTAGGGAGCTGAAATTTGACCCTGATGGTGACAACATGTCAAATTTCAAGATGGCACGTCCACTATTTATCACACTACCAGGAATGGGCCATCCCTTGGCTAAAATACTGCCAGACTGATGTGGACAAAATGACCCAAAATGGTCAAAATACTGCACAATGGTTAAATGTCACAATTACCTCATTCAATCCCAAAGACAGATTTTTATGTATCTTTCATTAGTTTAGGCATTCAATCCTGGGCATTGTTTATTTATTTATTCATCCAGGCGTTAGGATAAAGAATGGTCAAAAAACGACTCACTGAATGAGCGAAGTCGTAATTATTGTAAACATGTCTTGTAAAGCATTCTTCCAGCTTTTTGCCACTTTTGCAAAACATCGCGATTTCACGACTCAGCTCATTTTCAAATCTTCGATTTTTAAAATGACAGACAGATTAATCAAATTCATTTGATTTATTGCCCAGCCCTAATTTGCCTGGTTCAACATATATGGAAATGCATTTGACACACTTGTCTTATCTATTTTTTTTTTTTTTTTAATGTAAACAAACCTTATAGTGAGCTTGTGTTTGGCTAAGTTCAGCGATGGACTGGTTGAGCTTTATTTGTTGCTGCGTAAGGTATTGTTGGTAGAGCCCAAGCAGTTCCTGACACTCTCTGTACTGCCGCTGAAGGCCTTGTGCGACAGTAAGTTAAGGAAAAAAAACATTGCACAGTCAAACAAAAATGTAATTACTGGACTGAGATGAGAATTTGCACTCTGAGAGTAGTGTTGAAAACAAAGATGTTTTTTTACATTCCTGATGAAACAGTTGACACTATCGTTAAAAGTCTGTTTTAAAGTCTGCCCGATGTGTGACTTGCTCAGAACATTCGACAAAAAAGAAGAATGTTGACATATTTATTAATTCATTCATTTGTACTAAAAATGGCACACATTTCTTACTGTACCAAATATTTAACGTAGTTAAAAATATTCATATATATTGTGTTCAATGATAAAAAAAAAAAAAAATAGAGCTGTGATTTTCATACTGTGATATTTTTGCCCCTGGTAAGGCAGGATCTAATTTCAGGGGTATGGGCATTGTGTTTCATAACTATTCCTTGTTTTTATTTTTGATTTGTTTATTCATTCATTTCAATATTATACATCTTTCTTGATGTACCCAATGATCAATATTTAGTTCAAAAATAAAATGAGATTGTGTTCAATGAAAAAAGGAGTTGTAATTTTAACACTGTGATATTTTTGCTCATATTTATCACTCCATCAGAATATAACATCAGCCTGTCTATTGGACAACTAATTATACTCTCGACCGGGAAAGTAAAGAAAGATCGAAAGAAGGTCCAGAAAATCAAGAGTTTGTGTTCTCGCACAGAATTCTCGCCATCTGGTTCGATCCACGCTGCGCTGAGCCGAGCCGAGCCGAGCCGGGCAGCGCCGTAGCCGGCTTGGTGCCAGACAGAGAGTTGGCAGATACAAGGAAACTAATCTGGAGCGGAACTACTGCTGCGCCCCAGGAGCCCACTAATGACAGTAGCACCATCGCACCACACCGGCACATACAAAGATAATGAGTACGAGATACACAGACAAACTCATACATATTCAATAATCAACCTCCGTCTTATCCTGACTTTCTAGGACACGCACAAACACACTGAGGCACGAGAGCGCCATTTCCCCACCTGCGCTAACACTCCCACACAAACGCTACAATAAAAGCAAGTCGTGCACACACACCCCCACCCAAGTTGACCATAAAGTGTGTTTCCTCCAGGCCATATATTTTTATGATGGTGGCCCCGCTACCCCAGCTGATGAGTTTCTCAGCATCAGTTTAAAAAAAAAAAAAAAAAAAAGCCTAGATATTAAGAGGAAATCAAAGTTCAAAAGTAGAGTCGTATTGAAGAAATAGTTGGCAGAGCACTCCATAAGGAAACAGTTTGGTTGTTAGAAGACTTCAATCAGGTTGAGGAAATGAAACGGAGGGGAGGAAAAAAAGCGAGGTGGGGGGGCAATTTTGAACTGAGGAGCCGACACAAGACAAATGCAATGCGGCAGCTTCCATAAACATTGAGAAATGTGAGGAAACACATTGATTGAACCCTCCGTCTAACTAAGCCCCTCCCAGCACTGATAATGTCTATGGAGGTCTTGCCGGATGAAAGGACATCACAAGGACATCACATCATGTAAACCGTTGCTGGGAGCTCTATTTATGCAGCATGAATAAGGAAGGCTCTTGCAGGAGAGAGAAACTGAATATGCGTACACAGCCGTGATTGAGTGTGTCGTGTGTTGCCAAATGCATGCTGTTCATATGTCAAAACATTAGAATAAAATACAATTTCCCAGGATTTCTTACCCCTGAAACAAATTGTTCCCCGGCCGTGACATAAATATACAATACAGAACATCGCTTTGAATATAAATAGTCGGCTGGGAGAAAAAGCAAACAAAAAAAGTATACAATGAAAGAATGCCGAGCTGCCAACCTCTAGAAATTCACTTTCGGAGCAATTTGTCTGGATTCTCATATTTTTAATCTTCGTTTAAGAACATTACCACAAGGACCCTGTTACCGCAGTATATTTTATTATTGGACTAAAGGAAATTTGCAAACCAATCAACTTTTCATAATCATTGCTCTATAATCGTAATTTGTTGTTACTGTATTTATTGGATCAAGCATGTAAAGACGAGAACGCAGTCAAAGAAAAATTCAACAGTAAAATTATTTTTCCTTCACATGGAATATATTGTGCTCCAACAGCGATAAATCCATCCATTTTCGGAGCCGCTCTTCCTCACCGGGGTTATTGTTGAAACATTTGTTTACGCTGTTTCCATTCTTGACAAGTCAATAGCTTATTTACCAGGGAATGTGCAAAATATCGAAATGCAATGTTTTACAGTGAAGCTAGTCGATATGGTCAAAAAACAAATTCTCTATTTGTTCCCTCGCCACTTTGCGCTTCACTTTTTGCGACTTCAATGCAAATGCATGAGGCTGGTGTGCAAGAGTAGAAAAAGAAGTGGTGCATGTGTGCTGAAGTGGTGAGTAAAACAAAATGACTTAAATGACTTTGTGCTAACTATAAATTCTTCTGATAGGGTCTATGTTTGTTTCTCATTGCTGATAAAATCTATGAAAAGTAGCCTTAATGAGGGTCATGTCTAGTTGTTAGCGTCTTGCTAACTTTGGAGGGGTCTGTTTGCATTCGGACAGTTGGCACCCCGATCGAATATCGTGCTGTGCAAATGCTTCGCGAGGCTTTATTTATCCATCACTAGGGGTTAGCTTTGTGCTAACAATAAATTCTTCTGATAGGGTCTATGTTTGTTTCTCATTGCTGATAAAATCTATGAAAAGTCGCATTAATGAGGGTCACGTCTAGTTGTTAGCTTCTCGCTAACTTTGGAGGGGTCTGCTTGCGTTCAGACAGTTGGCAGCCCTGATTGAATATCGTGATTGAATATCGTGCTGTGCAAATGTTTCACGAGGCTTCATTTATCCATCACTAGGGGTTAGCTTTGTGCTAACAATAAATTCTTCTGATAGGGTCCATGTTTGTTTCTCATTGCTGATAAAAATCTAGTAGCATTAATGAGGATCACGTCTAGTTGTTAGCTTCTCGCTAACTTTGGAGGGGTCTGCTTGCGTTCGGACAGTTGGCAGCCCTGATTGAATATCTTGCTGTGCAATGGAATCCTCCCACGGCACGTGAAGATAAAGCATGCTAACATGGTGACGCACAACAAGCACCAGAGTCAATCTGATCCAAGAAGAGGAATACTAACAAAATTCCACTGTGCCGGATGCTACAAAAACAGACTTTCTCCACATCCTTGGGCATCAGCCAAGGGCCAAGTACAGTACTCGCAAATTGCCAACAATAACTTTCTCCTCCCCCCTGCTCCCCAAATACTCCAAATCAAGAGGCTTGTGTTGAAGATCCCTGTCAAAATGATTCACTTCTCTGTCAGGCTGAGACTGAAATGAAATTATAAAATCCACTTCAAGGAGGAACAAATTTGCACAGGAGGGGGATTGTAAAGCCTACTTTAGCACACAGAATCAAACAGATTGAGCTTGAAGAGGAGTGTAGGACAAAAAGAGGCGGAGATTGATGCCCACAAATGTGTTTGGAAGGAAGCAATGATGGTGAATTAATTGAAGCTGACAGCTTGCATAACCTTGTAGATGCAACTCAACCCTAAGAAAATATGCATTCAAACTAGAGGTACGCGTTCAGTGTAGAGTTAGGGTATCAAAGTACTGGTAGTGTTTCCAACTTGAGTTGGGGTTAAAAATTTGGACGAAAAACTAGGTTTAGGTTTCTCTCAGGTTAGAAACAGAAAGAAAAAAAACGGGGGGAAAATCCCTCTATACATGGTCATTTTTTTTCTTAAAAAAAAAAGCATTGTCTTTTTTTTTTTAAACTTGTTTGATCTTATACATGGCAGTTTTGGGGGGTCCGGAAAAAATCCATTGTCCTTTTTCCCAGAAAAAAAATTGGTCCATGAAAGGTCTTATTAAAATAAAAATTACATATTAGACTTGACAGTTGTCTTTTCAAACAGCTTTTTTCCCCCAAAACAAAAAGACCTTACTATACACCAGTGCTTCTCAATTATATTTTGCAAATTGTATACGTATACCTAAATCTCTATATATTTCTGATATCGACACAAGGAAAAAGCAACATAAACCGTCTTTCAACAAACAAATGTTGACTACTCCCTTACTTTTACAGCTTTTATATAGGTTAAAGATTTGTCTAAGCAGAAGAAAAACCCAAGCGTTTCAAAGTGCCTGAAAGAAATGAAAGCCCCTCCACTCCCCGCGCCAAATATAAATAAAATCATTATCTATAAAAATTGTCTACGTATACCTAAAACTGTATCAATTTGAACCGTAAGACAAACAGCAATATAAGTAAACTTTCAACAACTGTTAACTACTTTTCACACTGTTTATACAGGTTACAGGTTAGACTAAAACAGAAAAAAAAACAAGGACATCAAAAGATGGCAATCCTTATTCTCTCACAATTACACTTCACATGGCAAAAACAGATCCTTTTCCCTAGGGTCACCCCCCGCCAGCATTGCCGCGCAACCCCCCCAGGGGGGCCCTCCCCACTATTTCAGAAGAACTGTGATACACAACCATTAAAATAAACCTTATTATACAAACTATACTATTTTTAAACCCCTGACAACTCCTCAACTACATGGTGTTTTAAATGACTTATTATAGATGCATAGTGCAATGTGTTTTTTTTAACATCCGTGCAAAGCATTTAAAAAACAACAACAACATGCATCAAATAGAGATTTCCTTTTTTTTAAACTGAAAAAAATGTGGACTAAGAAGTGAGAGAAAGTGAACGTGTTTAAAAAGAAAAGTTTACAGTTGGGCACGCATGTTAAATGTAAAGACAACATGAAAGCATCTCCGAGCATCATTGCAGCACCCTGACATACATGAAAATGGATAGCTTGATCTACGCCGCCTCCGGATTTCCTCTACTTGCGGCTCCCGCTGTGCTTTGTCGATGGCCACGATGACCTCGGCACATAACAACACACTTTAGAGTACGAAACCCGAAACGAATTCATTTCAATTGGAAATGTCAGCCGAACGCCCAAATATCAAGGTTACGTTTTCTCTCTCATCCTTGGTGGCTTAGAGGGAAAGTATAGCCCAACATTTCTTACACTCTGTCAACCCTGAACCTTGGTTAGATAAGATAAGCTAAGGCGTAATGGAATTAGATTTGACAAGTCTCTCATTCAGCGTGTTTGCCTTTGGTGTCTCCTTAACCTTTCTGTGAAGTGGCAGAACCTTATCCCCGAGAAGTGCGTTCATGACTCTTGCTCACACTTTAAAAGTCTACGTTATCCCCCCCCCGAGGTGCTGGGAACCTAACATTTTTCTCTCTCAAATACCTTTTAATGGAGTTTAGAACTTTGGTGTAAATGCCAAGTCTGCAAGCCAGAGAACATTTAATTGAGCTGTGCCATCCTAATTTAACGCACTTCCATTTCCAATCATACCATTTACCAGCAGGGTCAATTACTCTTCATATTTTGCAGCAATTTAACCGCAACTGATTACTGCGGGTTAACCTGAGTGGAATTTGAAAAGAAGACAGCAGGGTGCATAAAACATAATAACGTTGTTATCCTGAAATTGGTGCAAAAAGAATAGTCTGGCTTTCGGTGTGCGGCGAGCAACTGACATCCAATGCGCAAAGGAAAGGTTACAAAAACATATTGAAAAGACACACAATAGTCTTCTTAGTAAATACCAAACTTAATAGATGCTTTCGAGTTTGGGCCATTGCTCCAACCGTGAAATTGATTTTGTGCACAAAAGCAAATAAGCTGCAAGCATTTGCAAAAGACAACTGTGGCAGGCGTCAAAAAATTGAAATGAATCTCCCCATTTGTCAGCCTCGAGTAGGAATTCAAGATTTGCACTGACTGTACTGTACGACGCCTTACCTGAGACAACAGCGCCCCCTGTTGACTCATTTCCATATAAGAAGTACACCAGTCGAACGTGATTTATTAGACAATATAGTTAGTATGTATTAAATATGCCCTCACAAAGAAAATACTAATTTACTTCTGTCTTAGCCCCTAATTAGATTGTATATATGAGCCTAATATTGTTGCCATGGACTATAGATTTCTCATATCATCTCATCATCATTTTTCCACATCAAGTTTTTGATATACTATGTTAATGTTTTGTTTTTAAGTTTGATCAACACAAAAGCTTGAGCTCGACAGGTTTTACTATATGTTGTCATAGCATAGATGACTTTTTATAGCTTTAATCTAACCTTTAATCTAACCTTTGTGTGTATGCGTGTAACCTAATGTGCGACAAACAAAAAGCATCTGACAATGTTTACTTGCATCTCTGATTTTAAAAATCCATTTAAAAATGCGTTGACCTATGTAATGGAACAATTCTAGCAAGCATATACTCTGTCCTCTCAAAAAACCTAAATTATAGCATTTTACAGCGGCAGTAGAACTCCATTCATTATACTGCCTCCTTGTGTACAAGGCAGGCAAACCAGAAGTAATAGCAAAATTAAATGAATTGCAGCATTAAATCATTATACACAAACAGATTACATGTTTACGTTGTATTTTATTGTGCTATGTATCTAAGACTGTGTGAAGTACAAAATAACAGAGTGCTATTTTTCCTGATCACAAAAAAATGGGGTGAGGCTGTGATAAATTAATATTATTTTTCTTTTCATTTCAATGTGTATAGATGATTTTAGAAATGTTTTGAGTAATGAACATGATCACGGAATTAATTTGATTAAAATTTCTCAAGGCACTAATGTATCCGGTACAGTCAGCTTTAAAATGGTCTACATTATTCTCCTCAAAAAATGAGCTCAGTTGGAAACAATTACAGATAACAATAATTAATCACCTCTATTTTTTTTGTAAATAATATCTTGAAAGGATACTTTCTCTTTCATGTGCGATTTCCAAGTTCTGTTGCTCAAGTTGTTGGATCTTGCTTTCAAAATTATCATGTTCATCTTGAAGGCGCTTCACCGACTCGTCCTTCTCCTCACTAACTCTAGAGGGAAAAGAGAATACCACATTTTTATACATTAATAGCTGAAAATAGTTTTTAAAAAAATGGCATGAACGATTTCATTTCAATTGCATAGGAATTAGTTTAATATAGTTAAGTACCTGGCTAGTTCTTCAATGAGATTTGCAATGCGCCGTTTGTCTTCAGGACAGAGATCTTTCAGACTGACTTGGCTCTGCACACTGCTACTTTCAAACGCCACCTAGGAAATATCAATGTTTCACATTCAGTTCATCCATGTGATTTGCCAACAGGGTAAAAAACAAAGATAAAAGCCTTACTTGTTGTATAGGGGGCGTACAACCTAGCGTTGGGTAAAGGCTGTTCTCGGTGGTTACGGACGCACTGGAGAAGGCTGATGCATTTTCCTCAAAGTCAGAATTATATTCATCATTTTGTACATAGCTCTGTCTTTTGCCACCTCGATTTAATGATGTGTCAACCCTGCAGTCAGAGGTGCGCCGGGATTTCAGCTTGGTGCTTTTTTTACTTGAGGTACTTGTTCCGCCTGGCTGGCGAGAGACCATTTTGTCTCCTCCTAAAATTGGAGGAAAAACAAAGTAAGTTTGACATAGATGTTCTGCAGGTTATATATTTTTTTTAATCAACAGAAACAAAAATGGCAGATTGTACCCCACCTGTCAAAATAAATAAAGTTTCTTTAAAATATAAATGTAAATTAACACTGGTTACTTTAATAAATAACCTAAATTTCATCGTTAACACGCATTCTAAAATCATACTAACCCCAAAAGCAGTTTAGCTTCTTTTTGAATAGTAAAAGCAGCATCAATAACCATAACATCAATATTAAACATTGGCGTTACGCAGGGTTGTCAAACTGAACAGCATAAGTTGTTGTTTCTATTTGCATGTATTTCTGTACAGAAACAGAAAGTATAAAGAAGAACCACACAATATTGGGACTTCCTCAGACGCAGTGCCAAAACTTAAAACTTAAGCATTCCAGTTGTGTAGTACAAGTTAATTTGTTTTCGCTCTTTTGATACTTGACTACTGAATACATTTTAGTTAGTTTTTGAAATAACGTGCATAAAGCCACATCATCATGGTTGGTTGGTAGAGCACGCGGCCTGATCAATAAATAATCTTACCATTTTTTGTCCAACGTATTCCAGATTTTCCATTCCATTTTTCGGCAGCCGCCATGTTGAAACAACCGCCGCAAGTGACAATGAACCAAAACCTTGCTAAGAAAAATTAGGCTCCGCCTCTTAGTCAAATACGGAGATTTGATTGGCAGGTTTTCAAGAAGAGCGTTTTCTATTGGCTTACATAGTTCGTTTTTTTATCACCGACACGCCTCATGGAGACTGCACAATAACGCGATATTTATCAAAATGTCATTAAATTTTATAATAATCAATAGCTGTCGTGATCAACATCTTTTTAACAGAGGATATATATACATGTGTGAGTCAAGTGACACCAGAAGGTGGCAGTGCTGTCATATCTTAAAAACTCTCAGCGAAGAAGACGTTGTACCTGGTGACAGGCTCGACTATAATAACCCGAAAGGGATGCTATTTTCTGGTACCAAATAAAAACGCAATTTTAACGTAAAAAGAATGGATGAGACAAAAGAGAACCTGGCGATTAAATATGTGCCTGAAAGGCTGACACTCGGCATCACTCGAATCCTTGGTGAGTATTTTATGTTGACGCTGGAGCTAGCAACATTTTTAAATACTGTCGCACTTATTACATCTACATTTTTTTTTTTTTTTTGGTCAGAAAACATGCCAGGTGTTGACGATGTACGGCTCGCAGAGAGAGCGCCAGCGGAAAAAAGGAGTTTGTTGTCATGGGAACAGGTCGCAATTCCATTCCAAAACACTGCAACTGTTGATAATCAAATGTCACATAATTAACAAAGCATCTGTTTCCTACTTCCACAGAAAAACAATTGCATTTTACCAGAGGACCTACGAGATTTTTATCTGACAACAGATGGCTTTACACTTACTTGGAACGTCAAACTAGACAGCAAGTATTTTTAATATTCCAACTATGATTCCTAAGTGTACCACGTGATCAGAAGTGCTGTAGGAATTTTACTATGAATAATTTCCCTTGTCATCTATCTATACAACGGTATTGTATGTAAATAGACATAAGCTCAATAAAGTTTGGGGAAACATTAACAGAACTCTACATGTCCTGAATTACCATTACGGTTTTAAACAACTATATTTTCTTTTTTTCTTTATTGCCTCCTTCAGGTGAAAGTGTTCCATTAGGATGCATGACAATTAACAGTGTGGAAATGTTGCAGCCTCTTCTCCAGCCAACCTCTGTCTTCTCCCTGCCAAATGCACCGTCACTGGCGGACCTCGACTGGGAGGAGAACTCTGATGATTGTGGTAATGCTCATTTAGTGCAACGTCAACAACTCAATTCACCAAATACGACAAATTCCTATTTGTAATCCAGCAGGGTTGGCAAATCCTCCTCCACATTTTGATTCTCGAAGCCGCGTCTTTGAGTTGGATTCATGTGGTGGGAATGGCAAAGTTTGCTTGGCATACAAAAACACTACCCCAGGTGTTCTTTACGGTTCTTTTGACAAAAAAAATAAACTAAAATCCGCCGTCATTGATTCACTTGCATTCTTTTGTTTTTACAGGTGTGGTAGCCCAGCAGAGTGAAATTTGGTTTCTGGACCGCTCGCTGTGCTGGCATTTCTTAACTGTGACCTTTTCCTCTTACTACCGCCTCATGATCACTCACCTGGGCCTGCCTGAGTGGCAATATTCTTTTACACCTTATGGCCCCAGCCCGCAAGCCAAGGTAGTAAAGACAAATTTGTGAATACTTAATATAAATGATACATCGGAATTAAATTAATACACAAGATAAATTGAGGTACACTTTTTTTTATTTTTGCCACTATGATAAGTTCAGTGTTTGTGGATCGAAACACAACGGTCAATACATGACGTAAACTAAAAAAAAATCAATGTTTGTCTGCAGCAGTGGGCATCACTATACCAGCCGCTGACCTACAGAGGTGAACTCAACCTGACGCATTCTCCTGGGGACTCGCACATCAACAAGTTAGATCCCACTAAGGCTTTTAAAACCAAAGCCAAGGTGCCCACCCCGAAGAAGAAGGCGTCGGCACCATGCAGCCTCCCGAGCAGTGCCAAAAGCCCGGGTAGCAGTGGGAGATCCGGCGTGGCGAAACGATAAAACAGATCTGCTTGACCATATTTTAACAGTTCCCAGACAGTGTTTCATTCTCTGCCGCCACGGTTGAAATGGATTATTGATGTCTATGGGCGTTGTGGGTACCAGCGGTAACCACCCCTGGGTGGGTCTTGTAACTGCCGATGACGACCAGACCGAATTATATCTGTAATTTATCGGTATTTACCGTTATACCGCCTCCTACCTGTTATATTTGTACGAGTTACTAAAAAGAAAAAAAATGCATTTCATCTACCTTTATTGGGAATCTGTCGTGTTTTGTAATTGAATTACTTAAAACGTGGGACGACCGCGAGCATTCATTACTAAACAGCTTGAATGCCAACAGCACAAACGCAGCGTGAGGTACGTGACCAAAGATCATCGGTATCTACGTCTCGTTTACGGCTCTGTCACATCTCGTTGGGGCATAAGCGGAAGTGTACCCACACTGTCAATGGTAGCGAATGAGTTAAGCTAGCTAAATATGTGGGATGTACGCTCAAATTTGTTAATAAGCAAAAACTATATTTGCTAACAACATCACTGAATTTCTTTTTGCATATTTATGTTACAATGCATGAGATTGTAGTTGTAAATATTACCATTTTAATATCACTTAAGATTCCAGAAATACTATAACAATGAATAAATTACAAGTCAATTTAACTAAAATATAATGGTAAAGATTGAAAATTTGGCTGCTAAAGCCAATTTCTCAGTATATTATTAAAGTTTACTACTCTAGTCTCTTACAGGAGGTAGAATTGTAATACAGTTAGTGTAACGCTCAGTAACTCCAAAGTTAATCCAGCTACTTTTGCATCAACAAAAGACTGCAACCTCTATTGTCTATTCTCAGAGGGGAAAAAAATGCATGCTGGGTTTCAACTGATTAGCTTAGCCAAACAGTCTCACTCCTGTTTGTAAACAGGATGATGAGTATTTGCATATAATAAAGAGTATGCATTCACCCAAGCTGAGAGTGCCATTTGTCTTAGTTTCGATAAGCATCTCAACAATTGATACAAATTATAAATGCGTAACCAAGATACATACAAGTCCCACGTTTGCATCATTCTTCGCAGGTCGTTCATCAGAGCAATCTTGGAATGTGTCCATTACGCATGTGCACACAGCTTGACATGTTTCAGACATCTTATTAGTTGGAGACCATTCACACGCACATATCAGCATCAGTGTTTTGTTTTTCTTCTTGTGCTTTCTCCTTTTCCAATGTTTTAATGAGTCCAACACCATTTTCAGAGCGCGGAGGATGGTGAAGTTCCACCAAGACCTTGTAGAACCCTCCACCCAGAACACCACCAATCATGGGGGCAACAATGGGCACCCACCACCAACTATTTCCAGCCCTGTGCAGATGAAGAAAACATAAAACAGATCAGGTTGATTGTTGGTTTTCCCATTGTAATTGTAAATATGAAGATGATGGTGCTCTTATAACATTGAAAAAAATTGTTTCAGATGTTGGAAGTCAGTACCAGTCAAAAGTTTGGAAGTTTTTATTTGCTCTCCATTTTAAATTATTACCGGGGTTATCAAGGTTATGCAGCAACATGCGAGGAACCATTTATTGAAGTTAAAAGTGTTTTTCAAACCGAAATCTTTTTGAGTTTAGCTTCTATTTAATAGGCTTCTTTTTCTTTGCACATCTTGCTCTTTTCACCATTATGATGTTGAAGATGCTTTATGACCTGGAATGACTTTGTTCACAGCTGTGCATTTTCATGAGTCGATACATTGATTTTTTTTTTTACTTCTTTATGTATGTGAGGGCATTTGAACTGGTTTGTTTTGACTGTGAATAATTTAATGAGCTATTATTTTTGCAAATATAAAAATGACCACGATAACTTAAAAACATGTTGTGTTGCCTTCTTATTTTACAGAAAGTTTTTTTTAGCTCTTTTTTTTTTTTCCTGCGAGAGACGGGTCAAAATAACTGAGTATTAAAGGTTGCTGACTCCAGTGCTGTGCTATGTATACATGTGGACATATTAGGGTGAGAACAGTTCTCAAAAGCCATGGTTCACTTTTTATCTCGATTTTGTGGTCACTGTGTTTGGTTTGTATACTTTTGACTATTAGGAAAATCTATGACGCATATCAGGTAAAACATATACATTAGATCATGGAACTAATCAGTTTTCACTAGGATTGTGTAATTGAATTAACTTAGTCCAGATGAACCCGTTTTCCTGAAATGCGTCAACGCATTTTGTCGTCAGAAAGGAAGTTGTAGTAAACTTATTTAATCAGTCAATGAAGACCATCTAAGCAGTGTATCAACACCTTTGTCGTTATTTACGATGCTATCACCAAGAAAATTTGCCAAGTTAGACGCTGGTCTGTAGAAACCCTCCTCTGTTAGCTTAGTGCTAAGCTAGCTAGCACACGGATGTGACTTGGATGGATTTTGAAATTTACAGTTGGTACACTACATACAAGTGAATATGACATAGTGGAAAAGCACTTTGAGCAACATGGTCTGGATAAGGTACACTTAATATACATATATACAGTTGCTAGTCACATGTTTTTGTACATTTGCTCACATAACACAGGCTGGTTAAATATAAAAATGTCCCGTTTTATTTTTCTTCGATCTAAAATTGGCTCAGATTATTAGTTTGTTTTGCCAATTTTACAGTAAGGCTACAGCTGTGCTGTCTCCTGACAGAAAATTTCTCAAGAATGTCACCGAAGCATCAAGAAGAGATGACAGATTCAAGTCTGAGGATCAACAGAGTCCAATTCCTCCATACCTGAACACTTCAAGGCCCCAGCCTGCAATGGCTGTGAAGAGCCTGGGTCCGAGGTCTCTTGTGGGGTTGATAGCATAGCCGCTGTTGCTGCCCAGAGAAATGCCAATTACCAGCACCACGAGACCCACGATTACAGACTCGCTGCCTGCTGGAGCCGGTTTGTTTTTCTGGTCAGACAAAGCCACCAGACACAGCAGAAGCATAGCTGTACCAAATACCTGGCAACAACACAATAAAAGTCAGCACAATGCTTGTGGAATTCGACAGGTAAAAAGTTCAACAGGGTAGATTTTTTTTTTTGTGTGTGTTGAGGTTGTCTCAAAAATACAGCATTATGCTTACCGTACCTGGTCAATGAATCCCCCCAACAAGGAAAGGTACGGGGCAGGATAGGTTGCAAATATCCCGGCAGTAGCCGTAATACCAGTTACAGACAGATTCCCTCCACAAAAGGTATGTATTGCCTCTGCAAGCACATAAAATATGCAATCAGAACATTTATGGACTGTGAAAAGAGAAAGTGGTCAGCACAGTGTGGCCTCACCATAATACACAGCATAAATTGACCCAGCAGCAAGAAAAGATCCCAGCAGCTGTGAGAAAACATAGAGGGGGAGCATCTTCCATGCAAGGCGGCCAAACACACACATGGCGAAGGAGACAGCTGCATTCATATGAGCGCCTGGCAAAGTGACAGCACATTATGCCACAGACAGCATTTCTTTTATGATTGAAGAGTGAGTGAGCTTTGATACCTGAAACTTTCCCTCCGACGTGAATCCCGATTGCGACACCCAGCCCGAAGCCCAGATTGATGCTTATATAATGTCCAAAGGCTCCTTGTCCCGTCACAACCTGGGCCACAGAGCCAAGGCCAAACACCTGGACACATATACCAGGAGTACACGGCTAAAAGAGTTTCTGTGGGTCATTTAAAAGCATTGAAGTCATTATTGTAGATTTGGGTAAAATTAAGACTGTAAATATGCTTTAAATTCAATGTCCTGATCCGTTAATTCATTGAAACAGCATTATTTGCTCAGCTAGTAGTGAGAAAAAAGTGAGTAAGTATGTACCTATGTATATGTATGTATGTATGGACTGTATATGTATGTATGTATGTATGTATGTATGTATGTATGGTTGGAGGGAGGGAGCAGGTACTGTAAGTAGATAGGTAGATGGATGGATGGATGGATGGATGGATGGATGGATGGATAGATAGATAGATAGATAGATAGATAGATAGATAGATAGATAGATAGATAGATAGATAGATAGATAGATAGATAGATAGATAGATAGATAGATAGATAGATAGATAGATATAGACAGACGCTGCCTTGTGATAGAAAAGCTTCAACATAACTTTTTCACACGCCTATTATATTACAGTATACTTTTAACATCAAATAACATGAGAAATTACTATGAAATTGCTGTTTCAATGAAGTAAAAGATGCAGCCATATTTGTATTATATATACATTTGTCCAATATGACACTAATTAACAAGAGAATAAAAAATTGATAGAAAATGTGATTAAATTGTGACTAATCACAAGATATGTATGGAAATTATGTGATTAAAAAAAATAATGATCACATTTTTGCATAGATGAACTAGTGCAGTGGGATAAGGTCATTACAACAGTGAAGTTGCAATGAATAAAAAGCAATGAATTAAATTGGCTCACACCCGCAGAAACCCCAGCTAAGGTCACACCATTAGTGACAGACAAAACAGCTGATAATATAAGTCCTAACAATAGACTGGATGTGTAAACTACCCAAAAATGAGTTATGGGTTAAACATTTGAAACAATCCCCCCAAATAAACTCCCAATTAGATCTGAACTTTAAACCCTAAAACCAACTGAACATAGCAAAAAGTGTGGAAAAATATGACACTGGGCTATTCATTCAGGGAACAGGAAACGTGCAGCTCGGCCACCACAAATCATGCGCCCTGAAGTTAAAAAGTAAGCAGAGTTTCTAAGTACATGGGGGTGCGCAGCAAAGCAGGAGGAAATGTGTTGTTGTTGTTCCAACTTGTGTGATGCATTGGAAAGCGGTGTATGTTTGTCTCCTGGCTCACATTGTCTCTCTTGCACTTCTAAATACGGGATCGATTGGAACAGCAGACACATGTGACTGCGGCGACCCTCTCCACGTGGCTCACTCACTGCCTGACCCTTTTTCAGGTTAAATCCTCTCCCACTACCACAAACACATGAGCACAAAACATGTGTTTGGGGTAGAGGGCAGTTTCACAATAAGTGTGATTACAGGAATCATTCATGTCAAGCAATGCTCAGATGTATTTCTTTTTTGATTATTTTTTTGTTGCCAAAGTATGAACACATATTCTTACCATCATGACATATGTGCAAAGACATTCTGCAAGTCCCACACGAACAACTTCACTCCTGATTCGAAAAGATCGGCTTCCGGGACGCGTTTTTCTCAAGGAGAGTTCTTGATCTGCTGACTTAGCAAAGTCTTTCAGTTCTTCTTCTTGTAGTTTTACCATTTCTCCCATTTGGCTTCTTTGTCTTGCAAGGCTACTTTTTTTTTTTTAGAAACAACTAAAAACTCAAATATAGAGAGATCTTGGATTAGGACTTGAAAGTCTAACACATCGCCCACATGGTCCACTAATACAAATGGTGGTCTCCTGCAACAGGCACCTCTGTCCTCTAATCTTATTTCACGCTTCCCATGTGCTGCCCCCTCTCTCTCTCTCTTGCTCTCTTCATCACACATCGCAAGTGGGACCACATTTTATAGCATTGACACAACATCCCTCCCACCGGATATGCTTTAACTGACACAAAGACAGCTGCATCCTCCAATAGCTTTGCTTCAACTTGACCAATGAGGAAAAAGAGTTACTGTATATGAAACATCTGGCATTGGAATTACATTGAAACATTGACTCAAAAGCTTTTACGATAGCTTTTTTTTTACCTTTGTGTGTAAATTAAAGAACAAAAAAGATTATAATGTTAGTCAATTCTGTGCTTTCACAAGTCATTTTTTTAACTGCTTATCATTTTCTAAATCTCAAAAAAATAATTTGCGACAACATTCAATTTTGAGATTTCTCCAAAAAGACCATCCTTAAGACTTGTTTTCAATGCAGGCAGCACAAAAAGTTAGAATTTTGATCAATTCAACACTCATCATAGGCGTAAAGTAATAAAGTGTTGTGTTATGTATGATGCAAAGCATTTTTTTTTCTTTATAGATGCACTTTATGATACAATGAAAGTATAATATCAATAAACCTCATTGTCACAGGCCGCACTGAATGACACACTTGTCAATTAACAAAACAAATTAACTACATTTTCAACTGCAAGAATTTAACCACCAAGTAGCAAAAAAAAAAAAAAAGCAAACTTTGCTCGCTGATGCCTCAGGAAGATGAATCTTACAGGATCTTCAAAGTTGTTTTTGATTGAGGCTGAATCACATTTTATGGTCAATTGTATTTTTTGAGAGCTCAAACTTACTCAGCTTGTTTAAAGGGTTAAAGTCTCAGAGGATGTCCTTATCTACTATTGGAATTTAACCCTGCTGTTATATTGTGAGTCAAACTGGTCCATTTGAAAGTTAAAAGTACATTTTCAATATCGTTTTTCAGTCCAAGACTTTTGTTAGGCCTATTCAAACTATTGCTAAAAGTGGTGTTGGTATACATTTTTTGTGAATGTGTTTTTGTTACACTGCTTTTAGAAACATTTATATATTTTGGGGGGGCAACTTTCTTTGTCCTATTGCTGTTTCTAAGGAGGGAGAAAAAAGAATCACAAGATTTGTGGATAAATGTGGATAATTTGACCCCGGGTCAAATTGACCCAGACACATTATTGCCATTCCTGAAATATTAAAATTAAACAGTTTAAAACAAACTATTAGATTGGGAATATACTCATTTCAGACATGTTTGTGTATTTACATATGACAGGCATTATTGCTGTACTTTGCAATAAAATAATTATCGGTGGTCTTTCAAAAGTTCCTGAAGTTTTGGTGTCAATATCTTAATCCAAATATACTGCTTGCTTTGTAGTTTTGCTTTGTTACAATTTGCTTTGTATTGAAACTGTATCAACAACAAAAAATACTCTTTTTTTTTCATTTACAGGCACAACCCTGCATTACACCGTTTGGAATTTTAAAGAAAAATTGCAATTAAATTAGAATATATGTGAAACTTTTCATTTGCATTATATGACCCCAGAAGAGCATTTAGTTGTTGTCATATGTTGTTGAAACTGCACAATTTTTAAGAAACGCTCTTCTGAGTTGAAGCAACACACAATATACGGTACATCAATAATTGTGACTTATACTCTAGATGCACTTGTAGTTATTTGCATAACAATTAAAATTGTCCTTTGTTGTTTATTTGACTCCCTATACTAGGGATGAATTTGGGTCAACGTGGCCCTTGATCGAAAATAAGTGTGACGATATTGTTGACACTAGAGAGCAGCATTTAGTTCAAAAGAATGGAGCTTCATTAAGCAACATAGCAGAAGTCAGTCCATTAGATTAGACAGTTTCAAAAGACAAGAAAGCAGCCGAATAACTCACCAACAATAAAAGCTGGGAAGTGCACAAGTGCAACTAGTTTGTTCAAATGCTGTTATCTGTATTTTCTTTCACAATTTCTCTGAGAACGTTTTATCATCTCGGTATCAGCCAGGTTGAGCGCTTGATTACTTCATTCATCCATTCACTCATTCATTGGAATGTTCCAGGTGTTTGTTAACAGTTTTGAAATGATCCAGTAAACACACTTTCAAGCAAATTTTAGGACCCATACTTTTTTTTTGCATTATTTGTGTAAGTATTTTAATAAGCACTTTTTGCAGTGGCAACGTAAGATGGCTGCTCTCTGGAAAGGTGAGAAGTTGGATTTATTCTACTCGGATTGTCCCTGTTCTGACCTCAAAACGTTCGAGAAAATGTAAACAAAGATGCCACTGCAGAGTGATAAGAGTGAAGTCGGAGTCTTTTTTTCAAAGGGACATTTGAGTGCACTTTTCCTTCTCGGAGGCTGGAAAATTCAGACTTCTTTGAATGCAGCATTAGTCTGTAGTGGTGAGGAGACTGTGTTCTTGCCTCCACACGGTACAGCCTACTTTAGAGGACTTCGAATGTGGCACAGGAGCACACAAGTTCAGAGAAGAGAGTTGCCAAAAAAATCGATTCGCAAAAGAATCAAGATTCTCATTTACTTCAGAATTGATTTTATATATTAAAAAACATAAAACAAATCGTCTTCCTTCAGTTTTCCGCCACACTGCCAAGGACTGCAACTTCAAATTAACAAACCAAATAATTAATAGACTGCATTGGTTATGTATACTTTTATTTTGAAATAGAATTTAACAGCATTGGTTGCGAACGGCTAGCCTTACTCCGCTTCACCACTCCATTTGTATTGCCATCACACCATGTCTTTAAAAACATCACCACACCACCCTTAAAAGATCATAATTGCTGATTGAGGATGCTAAGAAACGCTGTAATTAAACCATACAAGTATCCAGTGTTAGCACTAGCCGCTAACTTCATGATGCATTCAGACGCAGTCCGACATTTTACGTAAACACAAAAAAATTGTCGATTTAGCCATTAACATTCATAATGGCAAATATCTAAACAATGTGGGGTTTCCATAAATTTTTAAAAGCTGTGTGTCAAGACTGGGGTAAATGTACTTTGATGTTTTAGTTAAGTTAAATCAAGTCTCTTATGTTAATTAACAATACTTTAATAAAGAGGCTTACGTCTTCATTCTAGTAGTTACTGTCAGTGAGTCAAAATTAAGAATAGATGAGCGATTTTTGAGGAAAAAAGGCCTAAAACCTAATAAATGTGAAAAAAAATACACTTTAATATCTCCATTTGTCATTCTGCCTTCATGACCTCTTTTGGCACATCTATAGATTAAAGCAAAAATCATTTGGAAACAGCAACCGACTGAATTGAACAGTAGAATCAAAAACCCGAATCAAATCATGAGACAAAGATTCTCGCCCCTAGTTCACAGTGGTACTATTCTTCTAAAGTCACATACCTAGCTATCATATTCTTCAAGTTGAGTTGATAAAAATGTAATCTTATGATCACATCCGATATGTCGGGTGGCACGCACGCAACCAATAAACAAAAACTTTGCCCAACAGGTTCCACTGGTGCCACATTAGACAAGAGCGACTTGCTGAAAGATACTTCTGGTCAACGAGAGGCATGAGAATGTCTCAAAAAGCTTGCAAACCAACCACAACAAGCGCCGATATCTTTAACAAGACCTGAGGAAAAACATTACGACAGCCTTGATGAATCAGTAACCATATATGGATACGTGGTCATAAGTTCAGCGGTTACGCCTACTCGCCGCGGACTGGCTCACATTGTCACCGATTTCCAGCTACGGGACTCATCGCTTTGTGATTTATTTATTTTTTTCTCGAAAAGCGCGTTGGGCAGTACAATGAGCTGGCTGGATGTGATCGCTCACCCGCTGTGGATGGTAACCACGCTGCTGCTGTGGATGGTGGTGCGCATGCAGAGGAGAGGCAGCTGGGACCCACGAGCGTGCCCCACGCAGCTCAATGGGAAGACGGCCATCGTGACAGGGGGCAATTCAGGTCTGCTCGGGTCACGTGTTATCTCCGATATCTCAGTGCTTTTGCAACACGTTTCATTGTTCCTAAAAAAAAAAAAATGCAATCTTTGAGGTAGATCAAGGCTTCTGTGTCTTTAATATCTCATGTATATAAGAATTTATAACGTGGGCTGGATAGAAGTCAATAATTTAAAAGTCAAGATCAAGAGCATATCAAATGCTATCAAACAATTGTAAAATTAATAGCAACCAATCAAACTATGTAAATAACGCTTTTCATGCATAAAAATTAATATGTAAACTAAGTTTGGTGAATGCACATTTTTTTTTCTCACAGGCAAAATTTTAAGTCTAGATCGTCAACATTATTGTCGTATTTTGCGACATTTGGGTACTCGTGACCCGGAAGTGCAACTCAATGAATTGGAACCTTGCGGAAAACTTCATTTGTTTTATAAGTTAAATTCAAAGAGTCATATTTGGATTGACTTTAGACAAAGAATAAAGGGTTTCATGATTGCATTTGATCTCATTTTGATGACATAAAAATAAACAAGGTCATTCTTAACGCATTAAATCCCCCCAAAAAGTCAAGGCATTAATAACTTTTTATCCTAAGTAATGAATTACCAAAGTAATCAATTACTTAAGTAATTAATTTGTATCAGCCAATATTTAGACCCTCATTTAGCCAAACACTTGGAAGAAAAAATAAGAACCTGGGAGTGAATGTCTGAAAAAAAAAATTATAATACAATTGTAAAAATAAGTATTTGGGACGGAGTGAGTTAATATGAATTTCGGTAGAATATGGATTCTGAAAAGTTTTAATTTGGAAACCAGAAAATGGTCTCACTAATGACAATGCATCCATATAAAACTTAATATACTACTATATACAATACAACCATTAACGTTTTGCAAAGGAGGCTCCGTAACACAAGAAGGCAATAAATCGTTTTATGTTCCAATTGATTTGCTTTTACTTTGAAAAGAAAGTTGTGCTTTCTTCTCACTACATTAAAGCATTAAAAATATATTCGCATATGCTGTTAAATCTTATGTACCCCTACTACTTCTAGTTTAATGAGATGTCCTGATATCTATATTGAGTAGTGTATAGGATTTTGACCCTTGTGCGGTGTTTTGACCGTTTTGGGGTCATTTTCTTCCACATCATTCTCCGTATACTAGCCAAAAATTGGCACTGCTAACTGGCACTAATGGCACTTGATAACTAAGTGGTTGTGCCATGTTGAAATTTGACCTGATCATGATCTGGGTGAAATTTCAGTCCCCCAGTCTACTTTAAATGATTTCCATTTGATGTAAAACTCAAAGCGCCGTGCATAATACTATGAGTACATAATACACATTATCCTGCAAAGACAGGGATTAGGCTAATATTACAGAAGCAACAAATCAATACATTATTATTGATTTGTCCGGATGTTTTTTTTTAAGGCAATAACAAGTTAAATAGGTTAGATACCATCAAGATGTGGTAATAGATCGCTGTAATGTTTGGTAGCAGAAGGAAGCTCGTGAGCCATGGCGGTAAATTTGCTTGTCGATTAATATCAGCCTAATGCACGAGGTTGGTCGCCTTATTCGCCTTATGGTCGCTCGGGGCGCTAAAATCTTTGCAAACGATTGTGAGATGACATTTATCTTAAAAGGCTTTTTTGCAGCGAGGCCTTGGTGAGACCGCCGTCTTTAATGTGTTGGCGCCGCTGCCGTGTTTGTATTATTTTACATTGACAGCATAAAAAATGTGACTTTTTATTCCCTTTTTTTTTTTGCATGTTAAGTTAGTGAGTGAATAGAACTTCATTTGCTGTGTTGTGTTAGTGTAGGTATAAAAATCTTAATCCTCGAGCAAACCGACCGTCCAATGTGGTGTCCATTTTGTCTCATCGAGACAACAACAACAACAACGACGAGACAACAAAGTTCTTTGCATCCAACCCAAACACATGAGACAAGTGTTAACTTTGATGATTAATTTAATTTTCATGAAGATTAAAAAAACCTCAATTCTATGTACTCCCTGTTACGTAGTTTGACTTAAAAAGTTGCTCAAAGACTCATTGGAAAAATAAGAAATTTGCGCACTTTGCAAAGCCAAGTTCAAGAATTGTTTCGACAGTATGTGAAGACTAAGAAATATTGCCTGTCATAATTGAGGCAATTGTTCAAAAAAATCGTATTGAAGGCTCAAAGAACGCTAGTGCAACAGTCGAAACAAATGTTTATATTTGATGATTTTAACATGAAAGCCAAAATTTTTCTTCATGAATTATGCTATAAACTTAATTGAAAACAGTTTTTCAGAAGAGATTAATCACAAATAATTATGGAAAATTTTGCGATTCGTTCAAAAAATACAAATTGTTTAAGTACTTTATTAGTTTTCAGATATGTTTTCCATTTTCAAATTGTTGTTTTGTTCAGTTTTGTTGATCAAACTTAAAATAAAAACTGATCATGTGCATTTTTATCTCATCAAAATGAGATAAAAGTCAATAAATAAGAATTCTACATTCTTATCACCTTTTTGGGTGTGGAAATGCTGTGAAAGAATTTGGGAGTTGGACTTGTTTGATAGCATCAGCATGTGATGGTATCACACTATGTATAAAGACAACTTTATTTTGTATTTTTCAAAGGCGGGTCATATTGATTTACTGCTGTTAAAATAGCTGTTCTGACAAACTAAATTGTTGAATGCTTTTATGATTAAATCTATCTTTTAACTCCTTCAATTCTAAAGACATATTTTTATGGGGTTTTTTTTTGTTTTTTTTATGGAAAAAATTGAGACACTCATTTGCCCTAATTCATTTTTGAGCCTTTCCATATTATGACATGCTGATTGCGCCAAACAACTGCTTTTTTTTTTTCTCAGGGATCGGAAAGTTCATCGCCATGGACTTTGCTCGCCGGGGTGCCCGTGTCATTCTGGCTTGTCGGAGTTTGTCCCGTGGGGCAGCAGCTGCCAAAGAAATCCAAGCAAAAACAGGAAACGCCAACGTCCACGTGCGTCAGGTGGACCTTTCTTCTATGGAGTCTGTCAGAGAGTTTACTAAAAAGATTCTGGAGGAGGAAAGTGCTCTTCACCTCCTCGTCAATAATGCTGGCGTGTCAGGTGATCAACTTCGCCCTCAAGTTTAGTTTTGTAGTTTAAGCAGTATTATGATTGAGCCAGAGAATGTTTTATCTGAATTGATAATGGATGGACGGATGATAAAAAAATTTTTATTGGGCTAAATTGATGTATATCCACAATACACCTAAGTTTTAAATTCTGATATGTTGTTTTGAAATTGCATTTTATTTTTCAATGACAGTATTATAGAACGAACAGGACAATGCCCATCCTTTTATTTTGAAAATTTCAGAGTGAGATACATTTCATCTGGTTACAATTCATCACAGCACACACCAAAATGTTAAAAGTTGAAGTCAAAATTGGTCAAAAGTTGAATAAAAATGAATCACTTAAAAAAACGGTCCCCGTTTTGAGTTCTTTTTGACCTAACTGTTTTTAGTGAAAACAATTTGGTTAAAAAAATAAATAAATAATAATAAAAATAAAAAGAATTACTGAAAAATTAAAGCTATATTGGGTCAGAAAAGAAATGGCCTAAATTTTGGGGTAAAATAAAAAGTCCCCTTTTTACTTTTTTTCTAGTTGTATAAAATGTTGCTTAAAAACTACACTATAAAGCAGTTGGGTCAAAAAAGTTTCACAATTTGGGGAATTAAATGACTTACCTAAAAAAGTTGGGTCAGTCCCCTTATTATTACTGAATTTGGGATATTTTTGTCCTAACAGTTTGAGTGTATTTCTTTTTAAACAATCCTTTGATCTTTACATCAATGGCATTTCACTAAATGGGAAAGCATTGAAAGCAGACACTAGGGAGCTGAAATTTCACCCAGATAATGACAACACGTCAAAGTTCAACATGGCGGAACCATTTACAGTAATTTTGAGGTTCTTTTTTAATGTTAACATTGCGGTATCAGGTAAACAAAAAATAACACATTTGATGGAGGTACAAGCACTATCTAATGTTTATCTCTTTTTTTTTTCCCCCCGTTAGGTTTACCCCGGCAGATTACCAAAGATGGGTTTGACGTTTCTTTTGCAACCAATCATTTGGGGCCATTCCTTCTCACCAACCAGCTGCTTGGTAAGATTTGCAAACTCCTATTTCTTGGTTGAGAATCTTTGCCATAATTTTTATTTCTCAACTGTGAGCTACAAAACCTGAGAAAACATCCACACATAAAAAAAGTTTGTTCATGATAAGTAATCATGCGTTACCCTATCCCCATTTCTTTCAGACCTGATGAAAAGTTCCGCTCCAGCACGTATAGTCACTGTCAGCTCTGTCAACCATAAAAAGGGTGAAGTGGACTTTTCGCATTTCCACGGGGAAAACGTCACGTATAACCTTGATTGCGTTTACAACCACACCAAGCTGCACAACATCATCTGCACAAATGAGTTAGCGCGGAGGCTTCAAGGAACAGGTAGCCTCAAATTACTTCGGATTTCGTTGAATTTACAGTATTACTACGGAAGATTTGATTGAATAATTTTGCATGTGTGTGTGAAACATGTTCATATAGGTGTCACTGCCAACTCGGTCCACCCTGGTATTGTTATGACAGGAATGATGAGGCACTATCCCTTCAGGATTCGCTGTATCTTCAACCTTATTGGACATTTTTTTTTCAAGGTGAGTAAGTAATAATAATCTACACCCCTTTGGAAATTATAACGTTTGAGACCAAGCCCATTCATTGGTGTCCACTTGGGTGTACATTTTTTTCTCAGCAAGACATTAAAATTAATTGCAACCAATGTAAATACCAGACAACATTGGAGAGGGTTGGTTATCCTATTGAATATTCTGTTGAATAATAAAGTTAACTCCCCCTCTGCCATTATTTTTTAATCTGTTTTAGTTGGAGTAAATATAACTACTCATTGTTTGTTTTGTTTTTTTAATTACGTGTTGTTCAAATACATAGTATTTATTTTCTGACAAATTTGCCTATGCTAACCGGATAGCAATCGCGATTAGCATTAGCGACAAATGCTAACCACAGTATTTAGTTTACACAAACATTACATTACAGTACATCACACATGTAATAGTGTCCTAAAAGTCACTTACAGGCGATAATCCGTGAGTAAATTTCTCAGTGGAGCTGCTTGTTAGCTGCCATTTTGGTCAATATAACTTTTGTTTTCTTATTATTCTCGTTTTTCTTGTTTTTCTTCTTCTTCTTCTTCTTCTTCTTCTTCTTCTTCTTCTTCTTCTTCTTCTTCTTCTTCTTCTTCTTCTTCTTCTTCTTAACAAGCAGACTGGAATTTTTTGTGCTTGACTGCTGCCTACTGGTTAAAACTTGAACACCTAAAACTTTAAATTGGTGGTGTTAAATATTAGAATCCAGTTTAATCTGGCCCACTAAAGGATTTTATGACAGTTCAACATCTGCCATGTATGTCATTGCATTGATGCCACCCTGTGTCCAAAATGAGACACAGTACTATTCTGTTGATTTTTTTTTTTTTGCACTTCACTGTACTTCTTGAAAAGACAACTATAAATTTTAATTAAGACATTTTCCTTACACTTGAAGTTTGTTTTTCATTGTATTTATTTGCTCATTTGTTTTGTTTATTCTATGTTCATCTTATGTGTATTGCATATGTATTTTATGAACAAATGGAAAAAGTTAATAGAAAATTACTGTTCATTTCATGCGATTTGAAGAAACCCGTGCTGGGATTTTATAGGGAGCCAAAAAGGAAGTGATTTTATTGTATTTACCTTCCCTTAATTTTCTTTTCTATTTGGTGCATGAAAAAACTATAATTTGTACATTTTCCCATGGTCCGACATATAATTGTGATTGTCATGTGTCTTTCATTGTCATTCCCATGTCGTCAGTCTGCAGAGGAGGGGGCAGTCAGCACCATCTACTGCGCCGTGTCAGAGGAAGCAGAAGGCATAAGCGGGAAATATTTTGACAGCGACTGCTCCCTTGTCCTCCCCGCCCCCTTAGCCCGGGACACGGCCCTCGCCGTCAAGGACTTTGAGATTTGTGAAAGACTGACATCTAAGCTGTGAAACGATGCTGCTCCCACTAACAGAAAGCGAGTTCATTCAAACTTATCAGTTTCGATTGTTTTTAACTTTACAAGGTAGAAAACCATCCATTGCCAGGTTTAGAAAATTTGTTGCAATACACCAGAGGGATCTGTGAAGTGCCGCAATGCAGAAGCCATTTTGCATTTACAAAATAGCGGACAGGAAAACAGATGGTAAATACCAATAGATGTTATTTCTAGGTGAGAGTCAGAGTCAGAAAAATTGCACGTCTGTTACAATGGTTACATATAAAGACTGTGGTGTAATGAACTTGGGAAGCCAGTAGTGATGGGAAAATGAAGCTTCATGAAGCACTTGTGAGATTTTTTTACTTCTCTAGATGGTGCTCTTGGTTCAAAGATGAATGCTTGTGCTGTAGAAATATGTTACATTTTCCCTCCTTGAACCAAGAGTGCTATCTAGGCGAGTAAAGAATATATGAACTGCTTCGTAAAGCTTCATTTGTGCATCACTAGTGTTAGGATTATTAATGCCATCATGGCTGTTTATTGTATAAATTGGGAAATTGAAGGAAAAGTTCATTCTAATGGATGGGTTTAATTTTATCTACTGTATGCATTTCTAGTTAGCTAGGTAACACAATCGGAGAATTCGTTGTTCAGAGTATATTGCTATTAAGATTTTATACCACTGGGTAAAGTTCAGACTTGTAGTTCACTGCTTATTTTGTTATTCCTAAATAAAAGGTAAATAAATCTTATTTAGGTTACATTTGGATTGCATTGCCATGAGATCAGTGAATTTGTCCCTCTGCGATGGCTGCATTAGTTTGCAGCTGGGATATACTTCAAACAAAATGATTGTTTTTTGTTTTTTTTTGGCTGAGATAGCTGCATTAGTTTGTAATTGGGATTTTTTTTTTTTTAACAAAACCATTGGTTTAGAAAATAAAGCAGAAGCTTTACTACATTAAACAATAGTTTCATTTTATTGACTGCTTCATTGAAACACAAGAAAATATAAGCGCATTCAGTCTTCTATGATGAATTCATATCATCCTCTGTTGTCCAGCAAACTACTTGGCTGTAAAGGCAAAGAAAGTAAGAGAACCTAGTCATGAGCTTTTTTCTTTCTTTTCTTTTTTTAGTTTCTTTGTTTGCCATTTTTCAATCATTTCTACTATACCTTTCTGTCGCTCATCCACAATTTCATGGATGAGCTCCTCAAGCACAGGAGCGACATGGTCTAACTGTTTGGGCGAAAGACGCACTGTGATATCCACTGTTTTATCCTACACACAAACACACAGAAAAACGGCATCCTGTATTTATACAGTAAAACTGTGGTAGCTGTAATGTTTACATGTTTGTGTTCACGCACTGGATTTCCACCGTGGTCAGCTTGAGGAAGTTGTTGGACTGCAATTTCTTCAAACTGGCCGTCCTCCGACCGAGGCTCCATGTCCTTTCTACCCTCCCGCTCCTGGACAGCAGATACCCAAACGCAAACTGAAACTAAATATTTTTGGTTGCACAAGCCTTTGAGAAAATCGCTTGCCATCTAACAATTTTTGGTACTTTCAAAGCGACCTCCTGAAAGCAAATCGGCTGAGTGACACTGATTACAAGTTTGAAAATACAATATAGTAGGTGCTGTCAAGCGATAAAAATATTTCAACTAAATCACGCTTTTTTTTTTAATAATAAATTGCCTTTAACTGCATTACTCAACAGATATTTTCTAATTGATCTTACCTTGAGCAGCATCATCTCCTTTGGGCTAAAGAAGGTGATGTGTCCTTGTGTCCTCTCAACCAGCAATGCCGCGAGGCTCGCCAGCACCACGCAGACAGCAACAGCTCCACGCATGCTCATTCTGGACAAATGTGTACATCCGCCAGCACAATCGATCCCATCAGAAATTCTGCCTTCTTCAAAAACACTCATCAGATTACACCCTTCAGGCATACCTAATCTTGTGACCGGTGATTGTAGACCATGAGAAGCAATGACTAAAATAGTACACATGTCATTTTGCAAGTGCATATTGATCAGTCACAAGGCTGTTTCACACACTATATATGTTCCTTGACATGATAGTTCTACGCACACAGAGCAGTTTATACACAAAGCCCAAAGGAAAAAGGCAAAATGTTCCATGCTCACCACGTGTTGTTCGAGCCTTGGTCAGATATTGGATGAGAAGCACGGTCCTTGTCTGAATGAGGGCACGTTTTCCTCAGCCTTTATATGAAGGTGCTCCTGATGCTCCACTTTTTTATTATCCTCCCAAACATCCGCTCCTTCTCAAACAATGTCATCCAGGCTCTTGGAAACAAAGATATCACACATGAATGTGACTTTCTTTTGTACTCTCAGTGTACAGGTATGTTGGCCTTTACTTTTTGATAAATTCACTGAAAAAAAAATCATTTTACATACCACGTATCATCCCTGTGAACTGTGTGTTGTATCTATGTGGGATTTTGTGTCCAGCCATAAATCCTCGGCTTCTAAGAACACAATGTGACATTTATGACCTGCCAGAAATATAGAGGTGTACACATAAAGGCACACATGCATGTGCTCCTAAGAAACCCTGCCACGCGTCAGAACATTAATGATGCTTTTCCTCAAACCCACCACTTGACTCTGTTCCTGCATGGTGAGGAAATTGTGCCACAGATTGGGTCTGGTACTTTTAGACCACTCTGGAGAAATGGACTATCAACAATCACACGCATGTTTATGCCAGTGGTTCAAGTACATAAATTGTGTGCAGACGTGAAGGAAGCGTCAGCATGACGTGCAAGCTCTTGCTGGTTTTTCCCTTCTTGAATGCCGAGCGTGTGTGTTTTACCATCTCTCCAATTCAGTTTTAGAAATACATAATGTGTTTTGTTATTCACATGTACTACTCCTAGGTTACAACATTATTACAGTTATAACAACTCTATGGAAAAATATAGTGATGGGTAAAATAAGCTTCATGAAGCATTTCTTTTTCTCTTCTAGATAGCACTCTTGGTTTACGGATGAATACTAGTGAAAATGTATTAAATTTCCCCTGCGTCTTTGAACCAAGAGTGCCATCTCCACAGGTAAAAAAAACTGTCACAAGTGCTTCATGAAGCATCGTTCGTCCATCAGTTTTTCATAAGAATGGGATTGGCAGGGTTAAACTTTAGTTTTTACCTTTTTCTGGTTGAGGTCCACAGAATGAAGGCGCTTAGAAGACTTGTTGCAAGAATTATTGACAAGCGGGGAGAAGGGATGATAGGCAATAAGTGCTTCATAAAGCTTCGTTTGTTCATCACTTGGAAAATGTCCACTCATGTTACTTAAAAAAACCCTTTTTATTAGAATCTACAGTTGGTTCCACAAAAAACTAATAGTGCCTGCTCCCCATGTGCAAGGACCAAAACACTATTACTTTTTGAGTGAACCATAAACAATGCGTGCAGATTTAATCCAGCAATTTGAATGCTTTCATATTCACATAGCAATGCATTTTGTCAGGAAAAATAGCTGGTGTTGTACAAAATGAATGGGAAAAAATGCATGGTCTCAATCCCAACCAAACATTGTATATTTGTAACTGATCAACCAGATCAGTTCCTTCTAACTAATGTAACTGGACTGTTGCCTACAACAGTGATTCTCAAATGGGCGTAACAGTTCAATTGCGATTTTAACAAGTTTTTTTTCAATAATATTATTTTAGTAAATAAATTGAATCAGTATTTGTAGTTTTACCAAAGACTTTTTGATATATATGCTCCCACTTAGGAGCAGCGTTACTCAAATGTATTTAGTTTATTTGCCTTATTTTATTTTATTTTTATTACTTTTACATATTCTTTACAAAGGAAAAATGTTTTATTGTTTTTATGCCCGGTAGATGACACGAAAGCAAACGGACGTGTCGAGGCTCCGCCTCGCGATGTTCTGTGGTGATCTCGCGATATTCTGGCTCTAAGCTTGCGTACAAGAGTCGACCGCTGTCTTTTTACTGAAGACGCGGCATCGTAACGCACACATTTTGTGTGCGGTTCAGATTCAGCGATCATGGTAAGAAAGTAAACTATAGGCCTACTGTGTTAGCGCTATGTTTTATTTTCTTCAATACTACTGACGTGCATTTAATACAATGCTTGTTTTTATCCAACAAATCATCGTTTCAATCAGCCATTTACAAACCCGTTTAAGGCCTTGTCTCTTCTGCTAAGAAGTTAGCCACCCATGCGGCTGTCCTTCCCTTTTGCGCGAATGTGCGTCACGTCGATTTAAGACAGCGAATCGCTACCGCCGAAAGCATACGAGTTTCTCTATAATGTTGTAGGATCTTAATCTAAGGTGTGCAGAATGTGCTGCTGTTTGAAAATGACAAATTTTAACTTCGTGATTAGCATGACTTAGCTTTTTGCCCGTTCACGGCAAATGGGTTGCACACGTGGTGACACGGCCAACACGTGGTGCACTCGCTACGTAGTTGAAAAATAGGATACGACACAGTCGTGCATATTTTCATTTGTTGCATTACATTTGGTTTGATTAGGCCCCTTAGCTCTAGAACTCATTTCGGTTTTCCCAGTTTTTTTTAGCTACTATATTACAATAGATCAATGCAAATAGCTTTGCAGAGTTCAGACCGATTATATCAATAGGTTCAAACAAAGATAGTCCTGCGTTTGAAAAAGTTAAATTACAATTGGAGATGATAAACTATCGAAGTCTTCTCAGTGTTTTAGTATTTATGAGATCTATAAGACTTAAAATTGTTGCACCTTGTTCCCAAATTCATGTTTTTATGGATGGGCGATCTCCCTGTCTAGGTCCTGTTGATGACATTTTGTCATTGTACAAATTTAATATAACTTTGTTAGTGTGTCCTCATGTGACTTAATATTGTTCGCTTTCTACACTTTTAGACAAGTCAAAAATGAGGTATAACCTGTGAGAAACATCACAATAATACTAGTTGAAAAACTATATACAAATTGAGGTGATTGCATTATGTCATTTTAAAAATAGGTGCAGAAAATGCATCTTTTTTATTTTTTTTTTAGTCAGTCAGGGTGCATTTTTCTCAGGATTTATATACCTAATGTGATCACACTAAAAATTGAATTAACAGGCAACATCACATAGCTAAGAAAAGAAAAAGCATTTTTGTCCAGAAGATTAAAACTAAGATGGCTGACAAAAACTGGTCTGGAGTTAATACCTAATTCATTCCCGGGAACTTGATTATATATTTAAAACATTTGGCGGGAGGAAAAGGAGTCCATACTGACGATTGCTGATCAAATAATCACATTTGTTTAGGTGCTGTTGCACGTGTTGTTCGAGCATGCGTCCGGCTACGCCTTGTTTGCTGTTAAAGAGGTGGAGGAGATCGGCATGCTGCTGCCCCAGGTGGGTTCCATTGCCTCGACTCTAGTTTCGCGTTATTGTGGAAAACTCACGGTTGGCTATGTTTCAGGTGGAGCAGTGTGTACTCAATCTGGCAAAATTCAACAGCATTGTGGGCCTGACTGCCTTTTTCCCTTTTAAATCCGCACAAGCTGCCCTTGAAAATATAAATGCCATTTCTGAAGGTAAGATTTCTTATTTGGAGTTAATTGAAATATTTTGACGCATGTCAGTCATATCCACGCACATGCCTCAATTGTGGTGATGTTTTCAAATCTGTCAATCCACTGAATTACTGTGCTGACAGTCTTCAATTAAACCTGAACATCTGAGGGTACAATTATTTCTGCAGTTTAGTTGAGCCGTCATAATCTTATAATTAGCCGAAATAAATGAAACTATGTTAAAACGATCACTCTATTTTGAAGGTTTGGTTCACGCTGACCTCAAGTTGTTCCTTGAGACAAACATTCCTCAATCTGGAAAGAAGAAAGCTACATTGGGTGTTGGGGATGCAAAAATCGGGGCTGCCTTACAAGAAGAGTTTGGTTTTTCCATCCAGACAGGCGGCGTTGTGGCAGAACTAACAAGAGGTTCGTATCTTGTGTTTGCTTTGTGCTACCTTGGTTTGTGTATGATGCCACTATCAGACCCTGACCCTCATGAAGGTTCATACTGAAAATCTGAACAACCAGCAGGTGACTCGATCGCTCGCTCGTAGTGACCCAGTCCCACATTTGCTTTGCTTCCTGTCTGTCCTGTCAAGGTATTCGCCTCCACTTCCACATGCTGGTGAAGGGCCTGACGGCTTTGGCGGCCTCCAAGGCCCAGCTGGGTCTGGGCCACAGTTACTCTCGAGCCAAGGTCAAATTTAACGTCAACCGGGCTGACAACATGATCATCCAGTCCATTGCGCTGTTGGATCAACTCGACAAGGACATTAACACCTTCTCCATGCGTGTCCGGTAAGCACGCCACTAAGATGCATCTAATAATGGCTTTAATAGTCGATTAAAATATCAATTATTTTGTTTATTAGTCGATGAATCAGATGTTATGTTTTCATTTCCATTGATTTATGCACATTCATATACATAGGTACATTAAGGGTATTTTATTAATAATTACTTAAGTATTAAACTGATACTTAAGTGTCTGGGATTGAATGCCTGGATTTAAAAAAAAGAAAAAGAAAATACGGGCAACATTTTAAGGTTTATCTCTCACCTGTGTGGTTCAGCGAATGGTACGGTTACCACTTCCCCGAGCTGGTGCGGATCGTGCCGGACAACTCCACGTACTGCCGCCTGGCTCAGCTCATCGGCAATCGGAAGGAGTTGACGGACGAGAGCGTGGCGAGCCTGGAGGAGGTGGTCATGGACAACGCCAAGGCGCAAGCCATCCTGGAGGCGTCTCGCTCATCAATGGGTTGGTATCGCTTTGATGATATATATGGTGCCTTTGTGAAGCGTGCCCCTTTTTTGCGCACCTTGGACCTACAAGTGTCTCTGGTGATCAACACAGGGGGGTAGAGCAACTCTCTCATAAACCTGTAGTGGAGGCCCTCATCCTCACTGCGGATCCTGTCGGGAGAAACACGCAATCGGGCTTGCGACTAAGGAGTAGTCTAACCGATTAATCTTGGTGCAGGAATGGACATATCGCCTATTGACCTGATCAATATCGAGAGGTTCTCCAACCGCGTGGTGTCTCTGGCGGCATACCGTCTGGAGCTGCAGGAGTACTTGCGCTCAAAGATGAGTCAGGTCGCTCCCAACTTGGCCGCATTGATCGGGGAAGTGGTGAGTTCTTTGGATTTGCACTTTATAACGGTACCAGTGAGCCCTGATGATGTTTAACCAATAATCTGTCAATCCACTGACACACCGTGAGGAGAAACCTTTGGAGCTGATGGTCCAACCAGTCTTGGTGCGGTTTTTCTTTGACAATAACATCTACTTAATATTCAGTATTTGTTTTGTTCCAGGTTGGCGCCCGTCTGATCTCCCACGCCGGCAGTTTAACCAACCTGGCAAAGTACCCAGCCTCCACCGTCCAGATCCTGGGAGCCGAGAAGGCCCTGTTCAGGTACTGGGGCGCCCCCTCCCTGCTGGGGAGAGCTGTGGTTGCTGTGATGGCAGGGCTGGGCCGGAGCAGAGCGGGTTGACCTGACAAGACCGTCGGTCTTGTTGGGAGTGATCCCCGCTCCCCCATTGCATCCCAAGGTCTGAGCAACCACGCACATCCAGATAGATGAGAGGAAAATGGTTAGAGGAGCTGATTGATATTTTACTGTATAGGCGTACCTCCGCGTTAATTGGATGCTAAGCTTATTTGGCTATTATCAGCAGAAAACCGTTACTATTCAAGAATTGATGAAATGCACTAAAATGTTACTCAGCAGGTTTAGGATATAGTTTTCATTTTTTTAAATGTTAGGGTTAAGGAGGGTCTCAAAATGGCTGCCAGTGAAGGAGTTTAAAACCCATTTTACACTTGCTGTTGACCAAAAATAACATTTGCTCAAGTCTCAGGTAACAACTAATCAAGATTTAGTTAAATTGTCCGCTTGTCAGTTGTATTTGACCAGAAATTTATTATTATTGCTACTATTTAAAAAAAAAAGAGAATTCTTGTCCATGGAACTGAATGAGTTAATAGCTAAATAAACCCACTTACTTATTGAAAGCCATCACTTGCGCTCAAAACTCAGATAAATCTCAGCTCGTGTTGTTCATGGGACAATCACAAACTGGGTTGTGATTGGTCATTACCTGAGTGCTAAAATGATTGCTTGTGCATGACAACCAAATTTGTTATCCAATTCACTAAATAACTGAAAATGTCTAAGTGGACTGACATTTGCATCATTGTAGACCAATAAGAACATTTTACTGCTGAAAATGGCTCCATACGTTTAGTATCCTTTTGAATTTAACTTGTCAAAGTAGCAGTGTACATGACAAACTGTCAAAATCGACACCGGCAGTCTTGTTTTTAATGGTTATTCCTCCTGAGTGTGAAAGCAGCTATGATTTTGCACAGAGCCCTCAAGACCCGCGGCAACACTCCCAAGTACGGCCTGATCTTCCACTCGACCTTCATCGGCCGGGCCGCCGCCAAGAACAAGGGGCGCATCTCAAGATACCTGGCCAACAAGTGCACCATCGCCTCGCGCATCGATTGCTTCTCCGGTTAGACCTTCTCATACTCGTTTAGGCGTCTTGTGGGTTTAGCTGTGATGCTCTTATTTTTCGTCAACAGCATTCAACCTTCGGGTTGATGTTGAGAAATGATTTTCTGAGCTAGGACACGACTGGGGAATTTTACATTTTTTTTAGATTGCCATTCCTGCAATTAATGGATTTATTGTTGGCTTTCTTCAGAATTGCCCTCCAGTGTGTTTGGTGATAAACTGCGTGAACAGGTGGAGGAGCGCTTGTCTTTCTACGAGACAGGAGACCTACCGCGCAAAAATGTTGACGTCATGAAAGAAGCCATGAAGGAGGTGAGCTCCTCTTCATTCCTTTGCTGTCTATGCTGCGGATGATGACTACATTGTCCCTGATAGCAGCTGAGGGTCAAAACTGATTTAATGAGCCTGATGCAGCATTAAATATGATGCAATTAAAGATTTTACCCATTTGGAAAAGGGCAAAAATGTTACCTCCATGATGCTGATCCATCCGTTTTGTTCCCTTGCAGGCGACTGATGTTGCCGCCGAGATGAAGCGTAAACTGGAAAAACAGGAAAAGAAACGCAAGAAGCGTGAAAAGAAGCAAGCGCTCCTTGAAAACGGAGACGCGAATGGCGACACGGAGGTAAGTCCGTGTCCTCCTTAGTCGAATCTATGCATGCTATGATAGGGGATTTGACCCTGACTGTGGTTCTGTCTCAGTGCACGACATGCAAAATTAATTTGACTCCGAACCATTGGCAGGCCCCAAACAGTGGGCTCGATCACTGAAGAGAGTCATACAATTTGAAATGCTGGCTGTAACGGCGAATGGATCATTACAAGGCTAGCTTCTTATAAATAATGTTAAATTGACTGTTCTAGGTGAATGGAGGCTCAGAGACGCCCGGAGGGAAAAAGAAAAGGAAACGTGCAGCCGAGGAGGAAATCCAAGAAGAAGCGGCGCCGTCTGTGGAGGACGGTGCAGGTGACGCTTCAACCAAAAAGAAAAAGAAGCGCAAATCGGAGCCGGAGGAACCAGAGGCAGATGACACGGTTGAGGTCGCAGCGGAGGACACGGACAAGTCCGCCAAGAAGAAAAAGAAAAGAAAGTCTGAGATCATAGAAGCAGAGCCGGCCGAAGACATCCCGGAAACTCCTGTGTCTGAAAAGAAAAAGAAGAAGAAGAAAAATATGGAGTAAATATAGTTTTGACTGAGACTAGGTTATTTTTGTATGGTGTTTTTTTTGTCAAGCTGTTCTTTTATTGTTTGACTGTACAGAGCCACTTAACCTGTGCCTTGAGTTACCTAAAATGTACCTGTACTTATGTAAATAAATACTTAACAGAAAACTGTACATTTGTCCTTTGGGTGTGTGTTTAAGATACCATTAGAGCTTTAAAAACAAATGATGGTACTGAGTTTTGCAAAGTAGGTTTAGTGGAGCTTCAGAGTTCAACGCTAATATGGTGAAGCAGCATTTAGCTGTGATCCTGCGCAATTCCGGGAAAAAAAGTCCGTGTCAATGACATTTAATCCAATTTTTTGTTTTAAACTGCTTTTACCGTCATTTAAAGAATAACTCCCATCAACGTCCCCAGCATTATTTTTTTAATCGGGTAAAATAAATAAGGGGATGACATTACTTTCTGCCAAACCTGATGGTTGCTCATTATACCAATTCAAAAGCAAACAAACTTAATGACCGTACAGTGTGTTAATGATTTTTGAAGAAACCGCCTTGCACACACAAGTGTAGTCGTGGCCGACCAGACAAGCTCGTAGTCACGAGTGTAGGTTTCCATTTTCGATCGACTATATGGCCTCATTTCTGCCTTTCAAAAATTTACATTCGGAAAATCTAAATAAAAACAACGGGCATAATACCTGAATTGATGTACCTGTTGCCGGAAGTCAGCGGCAATTAAAGTCCGTGCGGAAACACGGAACAGTCGTTTAGGCTGTCAAAAGTTTCCTCATGCATAGGCAGTACTGCAGAACAAATGCATGCCACAAATGTTGTTGTAGACTCTTCTTGTGTTCGACACAACCGAATTGGTTAATTTTATATGCAACGCTACTTTTACCACACTTCAATTAACTTGCGTAGGAAATGTAACGACATGTCCGAGACTAGTGATGAAAAAAGAAGTTTAATGAAGCATTTATATATTTTTTACTCTCCTAGATCTGCTTAATTAAAAGATAAAGTCTTGCGAAGTAGAAATGTATTAAATTTCCACTGCAGATCGAGTTCCATGAAAAAAAGTCAAAAATACAAGTGTTTTAATAAGATTCCTTCGTTTATTATGCTAATTTTAGTTGAGTTTAAGTATCTCAACTACCTTCCTGATCCTGGGATATTCATTTGAAGATACATATAGTCCAATAAGCATTACCTTCTCGTCCAAATACATTGAAGCAGTTTTCACTGTAGTCTTCTTCAGTCTGTATAATAGCACTGGACAAACCACCAAGACCAGAGTCACTCAAACAGTTTACATTTTAATCTGGACAAGGATTAAACCAATGTTAAAATGACATCAAGGCCTGGCTGATGACCAGCCAACTAGTAGAACTTGAGAAATGACAGATGGAGGGAAAACTGCAGAAAAATGAAAAGAAAACTCAAGCTATCAACTCAAGTCACACTTCAAATAAGGATTCACAGATGTGGGAGACCAAAATTACAAAACATATTTCTTCTTCTAAAAAATAACCCCCCCAAAAAACGGCCATAGCCTGAAAATGATGCTTAGAATCTATGTACATCGTTCTCAGTTCATGTATGCATACAAAAAGGAATCTACATCACATGATGCTTGTGTTCAAGTATATTCACCAACTTCATGATTCAGCATTCTCATTCCACATTTGTTTTTAAATAAAATGCCCTTCAAAATAAAAAAAAATGCAGAAAACCACATTTCATGTTCTACTAATACATATATACTGTATAAATACATACATAAATATATTTTACATACAACAGACATAAATTTGAAAAGGGGATATACAGAGCAAAGGAGAGGCGGTGGTAGTGTGTTTTAGCTTGTGTTGTAAAATGGTTTGTCCCTCCATTATTTTGTCAGTCAGACGCATGAGTGTGCTGCATGCACGCTCACGCGCAACACGCACAGACGCATACATCCTGTCACGCACGAACTCACATGCATATACACACAGCGTGGCGAATTCAGTTGGCCCAGTAGGGGGAGCTGCCGTAGCTCGACTTATTGACTTGGCTCTTCTGCTGCAGGCTGCTGGACTGTCCACGCTGACCCGGACCGCCCTAAACACGGAGGAAAGGGACAACGTGCACATTAGCACTATCGCACAATGTTCCAAGTAACATCAATCGCGGGTGGGCCCAGAACGTATCCCTGAGGGATTGCTGTTGATCAGGTCAAGTCTTACCTGTCCATCCTGAGCGAGATGGTGGTGCAGCAGCTGTGAGTGTGGTTGCTGGTGAGGCAGGATGTGAAGGAAGGGCGCCGGTGCATAACCTCCGGGAGCTGCCCCAGGATTCAGGGGTCCTGGACCCCCCAGCGCGGATGGCAGGCTGAATGGAGGGGGGGTCCCAGCGTGGAAACCCTGCTTATCAAAAGACTACATGGTGAAAAAACACACATTAAACTTATTACTCAAAACCTTTGTGACTAAAGTAATGTTTTTTTGTCATAATAGTGGGTAGGGATGGGACAAGACACAAATTGAGACGAGATGTCTCACAGGAGTTGACAAGAATGAGACGAGTTTTTTTTTAAATTTGTAATATACTGTAAAATAATGCCTAATATAACATGTTCAAGTTTTCTTTTTTTCCTCTCTCTTAATTTTTAAATTGAGCAAAGACAATTAACAAGCAAGCGAGGAAAGATCAATATACTCTGACATAAAAGTGTAGCCGTGTAGCTCATGTTTAAAAACAACAGACAAAAGAAAATAGATCTTGTAGATCTTATTGTACGATATCCCAGCCCTAATCGTTGGCCTTCTTACAGAGCCACTGAACACCAGAGTAGGCTCACCTGGGTCTTATTGTAAACACTTCCACTGATGTCTGGCACGCCGGAGTTACTGGATGTCACTGAAACGCCTGCAACCACACACCAAATCAACAATCTGCTACCCCACTTGCATAAAAAAAGTCATAGTAAGCCCTTTTGTCTTACCTTTGCCAGGCCCGCTAGCAGCAGATTTGGCTTGTGCCTGAGAGGAGGAATTGTAGCCTTTACCATAGTCCACTCCGGCTGGTCCTGCTGTCAGCTCCTCATACCCTAGAAACGAAAGCACTAACTGTTAGGGAAAAATTAACTAAACCCGCCGTCCCCCCTTAACATTGGGATTTAACATGCGATTACTTTAGGTAAACAGTTGGCTATGTTTTGAGGTGTAAGGACTGAGTTAGTGAGTTTTGGTCCATGGGCATCGACCAATCTGCAAGCCCACTTGAAACAAAGCTCTCTCATACCCTTTTGTTTGATTTCCAGCATGCTATTTCCAAACTCCTTGTCACAAGCTGTACTTGTGATTAATGGACCACTGACTGATATTACAACTTCCATTGCTGTGATCATGACTGCTATTGTCAACAATTTTAATGTCATTATTATTTATTCTTTATTTATTATAGACGATACAATATGATCAGATTTACTATGAATAAAAGTTTCTGACATGGATCAGTCTTACGCTAAAATGTGGGACCTATAAAATGATCAAAGAATTAATTTTGTTTATTCGCCAACAAAATTGGCTAACTCACACTGTCTTGCAAACATCGATGCAAACAAATGCACATCTTTCCACAAACATGTCATGCAATCACCAACCTGAGCTGAAGGTGTGCTGGCCGTAACCGCTGGGCTGCTGTTGCGTCTGCTGCTGGAAGGGGCTGGCAGACGGGTTCCCCAGGCCGAGACCCATGCTGTGCTGCTTGGCCGAGGCTGGTCCCGGCCCCCCCGGAGGAACAAACATGGTGGGGCCATACTGGAAGGCGGCGGCGCTAGGTACGGCGCCGGGTACGCCGGCATAGTAAGGCAGCCCCGTGTAGCTGTAGCCTGGAGGCAGGAAGGCCTGCTGACTGCTGTGGTGCTGTGGCTGGCCCTGTGGCTGAGGCTGGGCCTGAGGAGGCTGAGGCTGGCTCTGGCTCGGGCCTTGGTTCTGGCCCTGTGGGGGCTGTTGCTGGGCCGCCAGGCTCGTGGGTGGTGCTGGAGAGGTGGAGTCATTCCTTCCAAACTTTGTGACTTCACCTGAACACCGAGAGGGGAGGCTCAGACTTTGCTGTTTATATTCACTCAACATAACAACTTAATTGAACCAATTGAGGGACACAGTAAGTTATCGAGCCTCGACGTCTGTATGGATGCGTCTGGTGAGTTTCATTTGCTCTTACCTGAGTAGGGGTTGTTGGCAAGGCTCCCGTCTCTGCTTGACAGAGTGGCAGTGGGGCCAGGGAATGTGATTCCATAGTAATCCTGCAGGGAGGGCTGAGGATGCACGACAAGATTGGGGCCAATTCCAAACAAACAACTCTTGACTAAGTGCCAAAGCTGAAAGCTCACCATTGGTAGTCTGGACTGGAGCATATGGAGATCCTCATAGCCATAAATCTGCTGTGAAACAAATATTTAATTATTTAATATGGGGATTGTCCACTGCTTTGCTGTTTGCAGTGTACATGAGAAGTAAATAGACATTTATATCTCAGATTCCACTAAAACACTCAGGGCGAAAATATATTCAGAAACCACGTGCAAAAAAAGATGTCTTTGTATGACTTCTTTTTTCGAAAGAAGCCTCGACATGACCTCTTTTCATCTGTGAAGCCCTTTGAGACCGGTGATTTAGGGCAATACTAATAAAATTTGATTGATTTCTTTCTTTCTTTTATTGTTCTGGCATGGCTAAAAAGTGTAAATGAAACTGTAGTTGTATTTTTCTACATGTGAAAGTATTAGCCTGGTATTGTCTTTCATATTTATATTTTACAATACAGTGATGTTGTTGTTTTTTTTTGTGCTGTTGCGAATGTCATTGAACAGTGACACTTACTGGGTATGCTGGGAGCAGTCCCCCTGGACCCATGATATACTGGTTCGGCAGTAGAGGAGGAACTCCTTGGGACAGGTTTGGTGGGGCTTTACCTGTAAAGGCAATTACAAAACATATTACACAAATGACTATTATTAAGACACATTTTCTATCCAGGCTTATGGGTGGGTACCAGTGGAGGAAGAAAGTAAAGGTGCGGTCCTTGGTCCCGAGAGGTTGGATGTGCCGGTAGCTCCATTGGAGCCGAGTCCCAGCGCCGTGCTGGAGGCAGCAGAGTGAAGCGCGCTCGTGCCAGCGATGCCTACGCTGCTGCTCATGTTGTTCCCCATGCTGGACATGCTCGCCAGGTGGCTGATGCCGCCGCCGCTGCTACTGTTGCTGCTGTTGTGGGCTGAGTGAAGCGCTGAAGGTGGAGGTTGCGACGACGTGTAGGAGGCAGAGGAGGGAGCAAGAGAGCTCACGCTGCTGCTGTCGACGCTTGTGTACTGAGGAAGGACACAAAGTTGATTTGCGTATTTGTTGGTATCCATATACAGTGAATGACATTTTCTTTTACACCTACGGGATGGTTCTCCTGATTTAAAAATGCTAGTGGAGTAAACATGTATTAAATAAGCCTCTTTGAACCAAGGGAGCATCTAACAAACACATGACTAAATTAATTACAAATATCATACACACACACACACACACACACTACAAAATGTACTTACAGTGAGAGAACTGGAGCCAAGAGCTGAGGAATGACTGTTGACATGGCTGAAACAAAAAGCAAAAAGAGAATTGTATAAAGTTATTATTCACTTTCTCCATTCAGCAAAGCCGGAAAATGTGACAGCAGCTAATTGAAGCTGGGTTCTGTTCGCATCAGAGCCATAGTGAGTCGAGTATGCTTGAACATGTCCACCTGTTTAGAGCGTTGAGCTGGCCGGTTGAAGGAAGGTCCTGTGCCAGGCTGGAGAGCGTGCTGGAGCTTTGCACAGGCAACGTGGAGGGGGCTAAGTGGGAAGAGGGTGCGGGAGCGCAGTTGGTGTTGGCGTTCAGAGACGGAGAATCGGGCTTTGGCGTGGAGGATGCTGAGGAAACTGAGCAGAGCACGACAGCACTTATATTAAAAGAAATTGCTTGTCTATACCCCAAGGGATACTGAAACGACTATTTTCAGCAGTAAAAAGTTAGAATTGTGTATATAATTAATAACACAATTATTTTTCACGTAAAATTAAGACATTTAAAAATATTTTTCTACTTGCTGTCAACTAAAAATGACTATTTGTGTTCAAGGCTCAGGTAATGACCAACCAGCTTGCGGACACCATATTTTCAGTCGACTGTAAGTTGAAAAATATATTTTGAAGGTGTTAATTGAATGTGAAAAATAACTAAGCAATCAAATTAACCATAGACAAAATAGTATCTTTTTCCCTTTAATAGATTTTGTCAAAATCACGTACTGTCTAAAGCTGCAGAGGTCCTTACTCCATTCAGACCATTCTAGAAGAGAAAAAAAACATCAATGTTATTGCAGCATGTAATGTTATTGTACTTTTAACAGAAAAATCTGTTTAACAGACAGACTGTAGTAACTGGGGGCATCTGTCATTCTATCAATTAATTCGATAAAATTTAATTTTGCATGAAAGTGTATTGCAAAACCATCCTTTCCCCAGTTAATGTTTATCACCAATAACTATTTATTTTGTAGTGTTTGGTGAAGAAAACTGAACAATGAAGCAATGCAACACAACAGGAATTAATGTACTCACCAAAAATCTTTAAACAGATTCAGTTGCTGGTTCAGTCATCATTTTTCAAATTAAATCAGAAATATGCAAAGGTCTTATTTTGATCAAAAACAAAAGATAATCAGTCTGCTTTCACGAAAGGCCACATAAATCAGAGAATAATTTAAACAATAGCTCTAAATGATTACGCGATAATACCGATTTTAGAGCATGGCAAACTCGATCCTCGATGGCTGCTACCCTGCATGTTTTTGACGCTTCCATCCTCCAAAACATCTGTTTCAAATGATCAGGTCATTAGCGAGCCCATCAGAAGCCTGATAATGATCTTGAGCGTTTGAATGAGGTGACTTTGGAATATGGAAATATCAAAAACATGCAGGATAGCAGCCCTTGAGGATCAGGTTTGGACACAGCTGGCCTTGGTATCGATATTGATACGGTAATCGTCAACACAAATGACCATGCTTTTTTTTTTTTGTCTTTGTATGAAATGTCAGAAGAAACTCAAAAGCGACATGATACTACTCAAACCAGGAACAATAGTCAGCAGCAGTGGATATTTGTATGTGAAGCGCTAATATCAGAGATTTATCATAGATAATCAGATGCTATTTTTTTGACTAATATCAAACTGATATCAATATCAAATTAGGACACCCCCAGGACTAACCAAACTGAGTAGAAAGAATGCTAAACTTGCACATTTGTTTTCTCCTCACCATAACTGGTCCTGGTGATTCTTTGCTCTGGGAGAAGGCCAGTCGTGCTTGAGGGGGTAAGGCTCCATCATAGCTTCCTCCCACTGTGGAAAATGGGGGTACGGAGCAGGACGACATGGTAGATGTAGTCAGTGACGACGAAGGAGGAGCGCTGGAGCTGGCAGGCCCTAACGAAGAGGGCGCAAGACTGGGGAGTGCCACTGAAGAGGAGTGATAGGCTGACTCAGACGACGACAGGGGCAAAGGGAGGTCGACGGAGAGGGAACTTCCTAGCGACTCACTGCAAGTCAAGAAAGATTCATTTTCATTCATCAGATACATTTTCTCTGCTAACATATTGCCAGTAAAAAAGGGAACATTTAAAATACTGGTAAGACAGGTCCTTAATGTTACAAACAATTTTGAAACATTAAATGGTACCTGAGTGATTTGGAGTACAAGCTTGTCTGATTCTGAGTCCCCGGTCCCGACGAGGGCGCTACTGGGCCAGGGGCCGGAGTGGACTCCCTGGATGCTGCACTGACAGCACTGTCCACAACTCCAAACTCTGTCAAAGCAGACTCTGAGCCAAAGTCTAGTGCTCCAAACTGAAGGTTTAGACCGGGAACGTCCGTGGAGCCTGGCATTTCTACTGCTGTGGAGGGGATCTGTCACAAGAAAGTAGTTGCCACCCAGAATTACACACTGAGCGCATCAAGGTACCACGGAAAAGTGGCAACGGGTCACCAACCACCTTTGAAGTTGGAGGTATTCTTCGTTTTTGACCTTTGAGTTGCGCCCGCTGCTGCTGCGGTGTCCCGCAGCCCTGAGCGTCCAGCCCAGTGCCGGAGGCCGGATGTTTGGGACCAGAAGGAGCCATTGCTGGGCCCGCCTGCGCCGACGTGTTGCTGTGCGGGAGAGCAGAGGAAATAGACGCGGGGGCCGCTTGCTGTTGAGACGATGGACTGGGCTGACGAGCCAACGGCAAGGAGGGGCCAGCATGCCTCTGGATGAGCTGACTCAGCACAAGTGAAGGCTCTGGCTGGAGGCCAAATTCGCCTACACATCACCCAAACACACATTGAGCCACTCGAGTACATTCATGTACCTCGAAAGTTTTTGGCAAGAAAACCTACGGCTGAACTGTGAGGATAGTGTGGTGGTGTTAGATTCTGGTGCCTTCATGTCCCAGCCGGACGAAGAGGGTGGAGGTACAGGTGCCCCCAGGCGGCCGATTGAAGGATTGCCTTGGGAGCTGGCAGGATGTGCCACCTGGGATGATGGCAGAGGACCCAAACCGGGGCCTTTAAGCTGTTCCAGTATTTGAGCTCCCGCGCTGGGTGGTGGCCTTTTGGCGTGACCCAGGTCTCCAAACCCAGCTCCCAGAACTGACGACTGATGCAGGTAAAAGCAGGATGAGTTAGTCTTCTATGTTATCTGATGGCATATGTTACATATCAATGGTTTAAACCAATGGTTGCGAACATCTTTTTCAGAGTACCGCTGTGTGGTCGGGTTTCACCAAGCCAATTTTGATTTTCATTACACTTGTTCTACTTCCTGATAGTGATAGTGTAATACTAAATCTAAAATTTCAGGTCAACCAGAGCAGGGGTTTGGGTGCTTAGCTTCGCCAAGTTTGGACTCTTTCGGCAAAAAGGGGCTTTAGGTGGTCGATAATGCATGGATGATGGATGGATGGATTTTCAAGTTGCAGCATTAAATTGAAATTGTGGATGCCCTTTTAATATCTCACTTACTCCCTGATGTGCCTTCAATACCCCTATTTGAAAACCACTGGTTTAAACGAGAAGCCGTAAAAACTGAAGAGGTTTATTTATTTATTTTACCAGTGCAGCATGAGCATAGCTGGTGCCACCAGTGGCACTGCGGCTAGGTAGAGGCTGATGTTGCTGCTGCGGGGGCTGGTGGTGGTGAGAGTTGGTAAAGACCAGACCTTGTGAGGAGGATGAGGAGGAGGGGGCTTCTCTTCCACCGACCGCAGGCTTCTGCAGCAGAGAGGCCAGGTCCAGACTACAAAACGACAGTCAGTCAGGTTTAAAATGTTAGAACACAATGATTCAACCATATATTTTTTCTGGAACATGCGAGGAAGTGAGACAATTATTCAAATGAAATAAATGTCAATTATTCACCTTTGGCCAGAGGTGATATGATTCTCAGCAGGAGGTGCGCATGAGGAAGTAAACACTTTGGTCTCCGAAAGCTGTAGTAAAACAAAAATGCAAAAAAAAAAAAAAAAATGAAACAATATGAAGAAAACCAGACTTTTGGGAAATGTTTTGCGAGGACTCACACTAACATCCTCACTCCAGTCTTCAGGTCCATAGTCTTCAACGGGGTTTCTCCAGTTAGCTAAAATAAACATGTCATGTTTAAAAAAAAACGCTATTTGAATCGAACGCAGTCAACATTAAGTACACAACACTCACCCATTTCATCGGTATTGTTGTTAGCCGCAGTGTCCCAAGTCTCACTCTGTGTGGTCCCTGTTCCTGCCTCCGAGGTATAGTCTGCAGGATTGAAGGTTCTGGGAAATAATGAAAATAAAAGTATCTTGTGATTCAAGGGATACTAAACCTATAGAGCCATTTTGTCTATATTTAATTTGAAAACTAAATTACTTTTCATCTGCAAATATCTTTAAAAACGGATTTTGCAACTTGCTGTCAACTGAAAATGACAACACATGCACCCATGGCTCAGCTAACAACCAATCAAGGTTCAGCTTGCTAACGGCAGGTGTCCAAATCCAGAAAACAGGTGAGTTGTGATTGTTCGTTACCTTAGCCTTGAGCACTTGTGTTTTTGAAAGTATTATTTGTACATGAAAAATAATGTAACTATCAAATTGACTATAGGCAAATTATTGGCTTTCTATTGTTGAAAAGGGCTACATAAATTTAGTCTCCCATTAAGCAGCAATGACATTGGAATTGAGAAATAAGGCCTAGTAGTGTATCTGCACTTAAAATGCTTCAATATTTCTACATTTGATCTTTACGGCCTTACGTCAAAAGTATACACACAACAATCCATAATGAAATGATGAAAAATGTTTTGTGTCTGTATTTGCACATGTAGATGTTTTTAATAGATTCACAAAAACTAAATTATTCGAATTTAGTTTTTTAAGACATTCCCTTCATCCAAAATAATTTCAAGCACCCTATAGGGAATGAGGTCCAACATACCCCATGCCTTGGGCTGAGAACCTGCTCGCTGCTGGTCCTTTGCCTTTGCCTCGACCACCAGAGCCTGCATAAACACCAGCTAAACATCTGCTACGGCCACTCAACTGAGGGGTATAATGTAAAATTTTAAAATCACCTACTCACCTCGACCCCCTTTTGCCCGCCTTCCTCGCTCAGAGCCTTTTTCCACTGGTGTCACCTCCACACCATTTTCCACTGGACGAGCTGCTCCTGGTCAAAGACACATGGATACAGAGGATACATTAAGAATTGAATGGAGGCACTGAAAATATATCAAATATATATATATACATATGGATGTAAGTATGTACCCTGCCGGCTTCGATTGCCCCCTTTGCCCTTGCGGTTCGATGACGAACGGCCTTTGCCCGCTTCCTTCTCGCCTTTCTTCTCCCTGTTTTCCTTGTTCTCCTTGCTTTCTGAAGGTCCCTCCTTCACCAACGGCTTCTTCTTCCCTACGGTCTCCCATGAGGTCTAAAAGCAGGTGAGTTTTTCATGATTCATTCATTTATTCAATCCAATGATTGGAAAAATTGTGTCACACAAGCTTACCATGTCCGAGGTGCTTTCCAGGAGAAAGTTGATGGCTCTGCTGACATCCTCATTGCAGTCATGAAGTGCAACCATACATTCATCCTGGTTTTTGCCAGTAACCTCCATAAGCTGAAGGAATTAGAAAGAAGATAAAAAAGTGATCAGAAAGTATTAAAGAAAATTCAGTAGGGGATTCCATCATTCTGTTAATCAGTTACAAATTGTTGTCTAGCTAATTATCATACGATTATAATTTGAACATAACATAATTTGTTGAATTGAGCTGCGGTAATTTGTGACAGGTAGTTTGCGACCAAACTTTGAAGCGACAGGGTGTCCAACTGTTTTTGTTTGAGGGCTGAAAACAAAACAAAACAAAAAAAGAAAGAATGCAAGGACTTCAACTAATTTATTAAACATGCTAAAATCAATCAAAGAACCAATTTTACAATCCAATCCAAAGGTTTGGGCACTACCGTTCATTACATTTCTAAAAGTAATGATGGCCACTTATTTTTTTTAGTTAGCTGATTGATTATTGCCATAATTAAATTATAACAGTTGTCTAATAGGGCTGTTGGTTGTGTATTAAAACCTCATTGATATAGCAATAAATTCCACGAAGCCCAATAATCAGAGGTGGGCATTTCCCATTCGTTTTCATAAATAGTTATTATATAATTAGAAAAGCTCCACAGTATACAGACAGTGGAAATACTTTTGATTGTTATGTAAACTTTGACCCCTAAAAATTAAGTTCTGTACCTGATTAACTTTGTCTTCAAAGTCAGCATCATTCTTGTCATAGATCATCTGGGCAAGCCGAATTTGCTCAGCGGTAGCCTGCAACACAAAAAAGGAGTTGGCTCAATAGTGTTTCTTTTTCAACCGCTCATTTGAGTTCTCTTGGCGTGATGTGTGAAACGTGGACTTGTTGGCAACAGTATTTAGGTCACTGATGTTTTGTTTAATGTCTGCAGCTGTGAGGTGTGTGGTCCTCCAATGTTTGCGTGGCAACAGACTCTCACCTGTATCTGTTTCTGTGGTTGAGATGCGTGGATGGCAGCAGGCGGCACTTTTTCACGAGGGCCCCGGGCCTTTTCGCTGCCCAGCGAGCTCATCATATACAGTATATACAAAACTCTGTATGTACAAAATAGAAAAACCTGCCAAAAGAAGATGAAAACAAAGAAATCTCACAAACGTGTTGGCACAAAGTGCTCCAGCATAACTTTAAAGCAATGTACTGTGTTTGTGCTTGTTAGTGTTTGTTAAGAGTGTGGATTATTTGACATAATTATTGGTGTAGGACACAGCTGTTGTAGTGATGTAACAGCACTGCTGAATATCTAGGTCAAGAGGGAGCGTGACCTGGTGTCCACTTGCGAACAGAAGGAAATGCATGGATGTCTTCAGCAGGAAATAGTGTCGAGTTAATATGCACACAATACCACTTTCATAATGCTATTTTGGATGCATACGGCAAATTAGTGTGTCAATGAACAGTCTGTACTTTCTGCACAAACCTAACAAGAATATAAAAATGCAAATATGTATGATGTAAACATAAAAGAAACTTCACAAACGCACCTCATCTAGAAATAATGGAAAAATACTCCAACTAACAAGTGCTGATTGAGAGAACAATAGCAGTGCAGTTTACAACGACCGAGTGACGTCATCAAACACAATGTCACCATTGGCTGCTGGACTGAACAAAGCTATGCCAAGGATCTGGCTAGGTTTAAGTGGGAAACATTTCAACAGAGACAGTGTTTTCGACATAAAAAAAAAACCCCAGCAAGAATCACTTTAATTTGCAAACCAAATCAATATCAGGATTTTATTGTTGTCTTGATCATGACAAAAAGTCCATTCATCGAAAAGGTTCGGTTTAAGCGCGCAAATGTTTTGTATTTCAAAAGCTGTAACATTTAGATGTGACATTCGAGCAAAGATGAATACAAAAATTACATTTCCCAGAATGCATCCTATATTTGAGAATAGCCACTCTTTCGAGTAAAGCTAACATCAACCAAAGTGACTGACCTATGTGCAACCCCTGAGCGTGTTCATAAATTTACATGACACTTAACAATGGCAAATCATATCGTCGAAGTGTCACGGTTGAAAAAATATGACAAACTCGATGCTTGTGATACTAAGGGCCTCTTTGTCCTCGCTCTCGCGTACCGAGGCAGGCTAGCTAACATGCTAACACCGAGCGAGTCTCGGAGGCAGCTGAGGTGAAGCTAACGTTAGCAAATGATGCTACCTAAATCTGGCCCGAGTTGCTAACAATCGACCGTATGATCGGCTCATTTAAGTGTCGGCTGAACCTTCACATGACAACACTTTTACAAAGGACAGTTTAACAATCATCCCAAAATGCGACCACGATCCAAGAGGAAACGTGTATCGAATTCAACGAAGAAGGCCTCTCGGCGGAACACAATCCCATCACGACATTGCTCGCTGGGAAACCAAGACAACAGAAAAATTGCGAAAGACACCTCTTACAGCCCCAAGGAAGAAAAACAATTAAGACAGAGAACCGAATACGAACACCGTATACTCTTAAGAAAACCAATTGAATGTGTTGAGAATTGGACGCCGAATAAGCGAAAGCAAAATGTAAAAAATCGTGTTATTACCTGCTAACACGCTTCACTCAGCCAGCAGCAGACAAGATGGTCACGTGATTAAGGCTACCGCGGTTGATTCTCCTCCGATGTCCTCTGAGTCTGAACACAACTTGTTTGCCGTCGTGTCTTATAAATTACAATTTTATTGTTGTGGTGCAGTTGTAAGCAATTGTCTCGCTCAATAAAAATCACATCAAGCACTTCAATATACATTTTGTATTTATTTACTTTTCTGACTCAATAACTTGTTTTCCTGATGTTTTTTTTCCTTAGATCCCCACAATGCGTCTGAGTAAAAACATTCATGAGTTGTGTATAAAAAAAAAACAGGGAATCAGTAGACACATCAATCGGAACAATTCCTCAGAAATATACATAAAATGCATACAATTGTCCTTATGTATTTCACACACTTTTTTACACATACATTTTTATAAAATACACATTGAGGGTGTGTTAATTATTCAAATTGTGGGTGGAGTTGCGTTTTCTCTTTTCAGTCAGTCATCATGAAAATTTCCATGTCGAAAAAAGAAAACTAATCGCCTATGGCCGTCTTTCACAGAAAGACCTGACTCGGCAATGCAAACAAATAACTGAAGCCTACCCTGCCTCTACCAAAACAGGACATGAAAAAGATCACTTCCATACAAAAAGGAAACTTTACAACTGTGACACGTGCATGTTGTATCGAAAACCGTGGCAGAGCAAAAAATACATCCTAGGAATGCTTCTAGTTGGATGAGAGGTTTTCAGAGCTACCAGTTATTCTTCCCTAGTCGCTGAGGTCTCAGCATTAACGTCAAATTAAACAAATCCATAAAAGCGCTCTATTTGGCAAAAAAAAAACAAACAACTAAACTATACATACAAAACCAAAAATCTGTGTAGATTATCGTTACATCAGACTTCATATATATATAAGCAAATGAACACAAGAGTGTGCAAAACCGCAGAAAGCATTCTAGTCAGAACAGTAGTGATGGACAAATGAAGCTTCATGAAGCAGTTAAGGAATTTTTTTTCACCCCTCTAGATGACACTCTTGGTTCAAAGAGGCAGGGCAAATTTAATACATTTCTAGTTCATTAGCATTCATCTTTAAGCCAAGAGCACAGTCTAGAGCCGTACAAAAACATCCCAAGTGCTTCATGAAGCTTCATTTTGCCATCACTACCAAACAGCAACAAAAGCCAAAGAAGCGTTATCAGAGAAGAAAATACACCTTCAAAAATCAATCACCACCCCAAGCCACTCAAACGTGGATGATACAAGGGGGAAATAAATACAAATACAACTAATTATACCATTGGATGTAATAAAAAGAGGTTACATCACAAGAGCATTGAATTTATCAAGCTTAATTATTTGTTTTGTATGATTCTGGCCACAATTACTTTCAGAAAATGTGTATTTTGATTGGGAGGCCATCTTCATTTTACCGTGCTGAAGAACTTTTTTTTTTTTTGTAATAGTTTCAGGACAGAACTAAATGTGTTCCAGCCATCAGGTCAAACTGCACATAGGTTAGGTCTTTCAAAATTCAAATTCGGTCCTCTTTCATCTTCCCCTTATTATATTGCATTCATTCCAGTCTGAAAGTGAACTGAATGAACCAGCTTTACAAAAAGAGTGTAATAAAAATCTTCCAGATTATAAACCCGACCAACCAGCGACCGACAACAAATAAGACGTGTCAATGTTACTGAAACATTTGGCTACGGGTATGCAAACCTCCTCAAGGTTCCTAATTGGCAGCTTTAGAAAAATTAAAGGTTCAAATGTGGTATTTCAATGAAAAGTGGCTTTGGTGGAACGATGACAACTATAATCATAGCTGTGATCCGGTGGTAGCAACGTCATGCTCCTGAGTCCAACAGAGATGATGATGATGTTGCAGAAGGGGAGGAATGGAGGGATTGTTTGGATAAAAATGTGGACGAGGATGACGAGGCTAGCTCCACAATCCTGCGTAGTTGCCATGGAGGCCAGAACATAGGGGTCCGCCAGCTACAAACAGCTTGGTGCCGGAGTGGTCGTAACAGTGAGTGTACACAGCGTTTGGAAACGAATGAAGGTCTGAGAAATAACTCCTCCATGTCTCGTCATGATTCTGGGAGGAAAAAGAAAGAAAAGGGGGTAAGACTGCATAAACGTGGGGTCAAGTTTATTCAAATCATATCCCAAAAATGACTTACCAGCCAGCCTTTCCCTGTTGTAAGCTTGAGGATGCCATCTCCTGAACATTTCCGATAGCCTCCGGTTGGTATCAAAGGGTTCTCGAGGAATCTCTGAGCGCGGATGTCGTAGAAGAGAATCGAACCTTGACCGGTGCCGACAGTCACGATGTGCTCATAAAAACTCACAGAACGGATCCCTGCGCAGAAAATATTCCATATGATCTTGAGTATTCTATTGAATTACTCATTTAAAAGTCAAACTTTTTCTTTAAAATATTTTCCAAGCAGTCCCACCAGTCAAAATGTGGCATTCTAATACATACTGCGTTTATAGAATGAGACTTAAGCAAAAATATTCTCCCACTTTTATTTATCTCAAGAGGCAGCTATTTTGCCACTTACTGTCGACTGAAACTGACATCACAGTCACATAACAACCAATCAGGGCAAACCTGCTGTGTGCGTTTGGGCCAGTGACATTCGTAATCTGAGCCATAATTAGTTGTTCCTTTACGATGCAAGACTGATTTCAGTCTAATATCAGACAAAAAATAAATAGATAAAAGAAATCCCGCTGATAACATACAGGATCAATATCAGTATTGGACAGTACTGCAGCACTGCTCGTTTGCCCTGGACGCATCATTTTTGACAGGGACCCATACTATCAACTCCACGTGCGCTCATCAAACCCAACGTGTTTTTTTTACATCTAGATATTATTTATCGTCCATTTACTCTTTCATTCAGCAAAACTTGACCACTTATGAACATTTTTTGACAATTCTGTCCTCCGTGTTTATCTTGATCTTGCAGGTCACGTCGTCTTGTTTTTACCTGAGATCTTGATATTGTGAGATTTTGTCAGGGCTATCAGGGATTGCGAAATGAAGATGATGATAACAAATACTACATGCAAGTTCATTCTATTATTTTAATACATTTTACCGTGACATTTGTTAATATCTATTGTTTGGTTTCTGCTCCCGTCTTTTAAATGCAATTTGAACCTTAGGCTTACTTTGTCCTTTGTACTGCGTAATTTTTGGGGACTCAAAACATTTCTGTTGGGACCCATAGCTTTTTAGTATTGAGAGTCCTGGCGACCCAGCAGTTTCCACAGAGAAAAAGAGCACTGCTTTTGGCTCCAAAATCCGTATCAGAAGTGGAAAAAGGTGCATCGGGATACCCCTAGTCTTTTCCTGAGCCCCGAGCAACTGCGATGTCATATTCAATTGACAAGTGAGAAACTGGTCAACCCTAAAATGGATAAAAAGGTAGATTTTGATGCTTAATTTATATACCTCAAACGCAATATTAATCAGAATACTGTGTTTAGACAAATTGGCCATATTTGTAGAACCTATTGCCTAGCGTTTTTTTTTTTTTTTTTTGGATTATCCCTTTAAGGGATGTAGACAGAGTTGTTTGGATACGACAGAACACTCACCACTGCCCCGCTCTCTGGAATTGACCGATTTTATGTTTTGTGTCGGCTGACGAGGATCCAAAAAAGACACATGGGCCTGCGACCCAGCAGCGTACACTGACCAGTCCTGCCCATACGCCAGACAAACGTTCTCTTTGCAATGCGGCAGTTTAGTAGACAGAAGCTGAAGAGAAGCAATGCAAAAATTGTGTTCACATACATTATATAACCGATATATTGGCTATGCCAAAGACACTGGCTGATACAATGGCTTTTTTCTAAAACACTAAACTAGTAAGTGTAGTTAACTTGCCTTGCACAAGCTGTGCTCAGCTTTCCAGAGGTGGAAATAGCCATCTAAAGATACAGCACCCAATTCCTGAAAGAAAATCATCAACAGAACGAAACATAAGCCTTGCTCCTCACTCTTGGAATATTTTGGATAAATTTAGGTGTAAAACGATTCCTAATGACTGAATGTTCAAAGGTAATACTCACTTTGTGGTTGTTGTTGAAGGCCAAAGCACGGACTTTACAGTTGTATGGGTTGGTGTACTCCTTTGGGATGTCCTTGAGGGCTCGATGGGAGATGTGGGCGTAAGAGGGCATGGCCGTATCGTTCTGACCGTGCTGCGCCTGGCTCATTACTTCGTCTGTTACTTCCCATAGACCCATGGAGCCATCTCGGGAACCTACGGTGGATTATTTAAAAAAAAAACAAAACATGTAAGATAAGAGTACAGTACAACAGTAAAATATTAAACTACATACCAACCAACCTAAATGAGATTGGCACCAATAAACAATTACAGGGTGCCTTATTTATTCCCTTATTTATGCTTTTATTTGTACAAAGGAGTCTTAAGTCAAATCTTGATTTCACTTGAGGAGCAACTTAATTTTGTGGAGGATTTTTTGGGAGTTTACAGCCAGTGACCAAGAAGCAAGATAAAGAAGCCCTTCATCTTTGAATATATTCAATACCTGTATTTAATAATTACCAAGAAAAAAATGACTTCTTCCGCACGCTTTGAAGCAGGAATAAAACCAACATTGTGGCGCAGCCTTGTATAAAAGCCTAACACCAGTCATTCATACAGAGAACCCACCAGACACTGCCATCCTGTCACTGATCCATGCTATTGAGAAGATCCAGTCATTATGTCCATCCTAACAAACAAATGAGCACCATGAAAAAAAAACAAAGCAAGCCTCATTCTGTTTTTTTTCTTTTTCTTTTAGGTTACAAAGGATTTGCGTGCGTGAACGTGGATATCGGGTATATTTTCACCAAGTGAACATAACGACAGGACAACTCACATCACCAACACAAACGGGGTCGAGCGTAGGCAGCTTGTAAATAGCTAGGCTGTTGGGGTTGTCTCCTCCAGTAGCTAGGAGGGTTCTTGAGGGGTTGATTTCAATCGCATGGATGCCACAGCCCTGCTGGTCAAGTCGGGAATGAGAGCTCGTTGTGTGGTAATTCTGCACAACCCCTACCGCAGAGCCTCCACCGTGACATTCCCTGTCCTTCAGCATGGGAATCCGAGTGATCTGCCCGGTCATGACATTGGTTACAAAAAGCTGAAAAGAAAAATTGACATTTAATTAACACCTTGTGAAAAGAAGCCATCATCAACGATCACACTGGATATTGAGTGCGTTAACGTATGGCAACAAAATGGGCCTCCTCGTTGTGAAACGATGTAAAAAATAACAACAATAATGATCATTCAATTTACAAGGACATATAACACACAGCAAAATGATGAGCATGCCTCTCAGGGACTAATACTCATCCATCTGTGATCATTAATACTATTATTGCAACTCTGAACAATATTTTTGGGCTTAGACCAAACAACTCTCGGTTTAACATTTAGTGCTGGCTGCCATTGACGAGTATACTTGCTAATTATATTCATCAAGGGGATGGGCAGGGGAGCGTTAGCTGTATGGCTGTCACGATTTAATCTTTTTTTCCCCAAAATCGATTGTCTTGTTGATTATACCATCGAATAATCATTAATTATAAACATTATTTGCTATTGTGAGTTAATATAACAAATTGCTATTCATTTCATTACAATTTGCCTATGCTAACCGGTTAGCAATCCCAATTGGCAAACATTGGCTATTAATATTTGTCTCTCTTTTCTCATTTGAAAATTATCCCAAACTTCTGACATCTTCCGGTTTTTGAGGGAATCTTCTTCACTTGCTGCCATTGCAATACGACATACGTCTGCAAGAAAGGTCTGTGTCCAAAACGGTGGTACAAGCATGGTTCCGGTGAAGCTTTGAGATGTTTATTATCAATCGACCTATTTGTAACGTTGACTTTCCTGGATAGGACATCTTTTTTCAGCTCTAATTTGATGCTACTGCACTATTAATTTACTGGAAATGCTGATGACATTGATGTCCCATTTTAGAAATTAGATCAACACCGTTTGTCAGTCCACTTCAATATCCAAATGGTCGAAAACAAACAAGTTAAGAAAGAAAAACATCTCACTGTGTTGCATTTGGTCCCGCACACAACTTGCTGTTGGTTGAGCCACTGTGAGGCAAATACTTTGTTAAGACGCCCAAGAGAGAACTCCCTTTCCTTCAGGATGCCAGGGAGCCTGCCAGCGGCAAAGCCACGCAGACTCCGCTGGAGCTGCAACTCATGCTGCTGCTGGGGTCGGAACTCTCGGCCCCGGAGGGCGCAGACCACCGAGTGGCGACTGTGCCACCACTGCACATGACGTGAAGAACAAGAAACACGGCTCCGCTTGTAGGGTGCTTGACACCAGCCCAGCTAATAGGAGAAAAATAAGAACGTTTAGCAACACTCCTTGTTTTTGCCTTTGTGTTAATCATATCTACAAATAAGAAGTCCACAAATATTGATCATCCTTATACCAGTGTTTCTCAAACATTTTCACTTTTTTTTAGCGCAAAGAGATCCATTTGATTATATTCAGTGGTACAGATAGTGCCTCCAGGTGTCCACCCCCCCCAAAAAAAAATAAACTTTTTATTTTTTTAATTTTATTTTGGTGTGCTGAGCCCATTGAACGAATGTAACTGGTAATTTGTCAGAACTGCCTCTAGATACGGAAATAACAACAGACAATTTGGCACCTCTTTTTTTATGTTCCAATTAATATTCTCTTTATTTGAAGAGAAAGATGTATATTTCACGGCTTTAAAAAGCAATACATTAAAAGATAACTGGAGAAACTTTGTTAAAATTTCCTGTACCCCCATTTGAGAACCATTGGCATTGACTAATGCATTTTCCAAGAAAAATATAAAGGGGATGTAAAATAACACTGCCGTCATGAATTTCCTGTTTCTCCTCAACACAACTTCAGCTTGAATAAAATGTGTATTCTCAGGTGAACTAAACTAAAAACAGAATATTATAATTTAACAAACAAATGTAACCTCATTCCAATGCATGTATTAGACATTTCTTAATAACCATAAATGTTCTCTACAGCTTGTCCTGATAGGGTTGAACTGGAACCTATCTTCTATCGTCGTTGCGTCTCTATAAATACATCTAACCTACAATCATTATAATCCTAGCTGATTTGTTTGAGGTAAGAGGTGGGGTACACATTGGGCTAATAAATGCTGATTAGCATTCGAGAACTGTCTTCTGTTAATACAAGTTGGCACTGTATGCCAGTGCAACAATTAGCATCAAAAATGACAGCAGTCATCGTTTCTTAAAGGGTGACAATCTATAACCAGATGAGCCCCTCATATCTCATCTGATCGGCTGTAACATATTAGGCTACCTTTAGCAGTGATGTGGCTAACGTTTGCGAACATTAACGGATGCACATGAACTTCTTATGAGATGATCTAATGCATTTCACGTTAATCGTTGAGTACTTTTGGCGACACAGATTGTTCAATTTGTCATAGAGGTTTTACCCTGTGGCTCTGATTAGATTACTCGACCATACTTAGCACAAAGCTAGCTAGCATGCTAACATCAATTTTGATAGCTTAGCCAGTGAGACCCACCGGTTTCCGCCTACCTGTTGTTGGTCCTTGGGATCCCCTGCCTTTCTTTTCCTGCTAACTGTTTTTCTCGCCATAGTCTGAAACACACAATTCCCTCACCCACATGGAGGGTAAACCTGACTCTGGACGTTGGATCATATAATGTCGATAAACGAGATTGTTCTTCGGCCTTTACTGGCGGCGCCCGGTGACAAGCAAGGACGATTACATACGGGATACGTTGCCTGGTCGCTGTCTAGGGTTGTTGAAAATTTACTCGCGTCAATTTTCTATGTATTCACAAACCGACATAAAACAATACAAAGTATTGAGCCGCTAGCTTAGTATTTTTTCCCCCTTAGAGATTCGCGTCAGCAACGACGTGATCATTGGACAAGCGCGCAGCCGCACTCGTTAAACATCAACAAAAACAAGGTCACGCGTGAACGCGCACGTTATGCGTGCTCGTTCACGACTATTGCACGCGGTAGCGCTAACCAATACTACATTTTAGTATCGATGATACCAAGTAGTTTAATAAAATATTGTTTTCATACAATTTGCCTTAATTGGCTTAAAAAACGTCCTTGTTGAGTTCTTAACATAACCACAATATTATTAAAGTTGGTATTAGCATGAAAAATATAAATGAAGAGGCAGACAGAGATTGTAATCAAAGCAAGACTGCACAGGTAAACCTGAATGATGTAATTTAAAAATATGCAAAAACAAACAAGCTCCACTCCAAACCAGTATTAGAAGGTACTGACAAAAAAGAAATGATTACTAATGATGGCTGCCAAATGTGTCTCATGCACTAAAAAAGATATTATGTTAAGAAACTATGAGAAACCTCAATAAATAAAATATTTAATAAAACCTATTCCGAAGTGTGCCAGACAATTAATATCATGATATATATTTATATAACTTTAAAAGAGCAACATTAAATGGAATACTTTTTTAATACTGTAAAAAATAGTGCAAGCGCAACATCACTATTAAATATGAAATATTAGCGTTAATTGAAAAAATACAAAGGTTTTCATGTATTTAAAAAAAAAATCAGCTCATTTTTATACTTTACAAAAAAAAAAAAAAATCATCTCGTAGGCCAGATTAATGTCGTTTGCGGGCCAGAACCAACCCACGGGCCGTATGTTTGACACCCTTGACCTAAAGGGTCGATACTACCAATTTGATATCATTATGATACCGATACAGACTTAAGTATCAATTATATCAATGCTTGAATCAGCCTGCCCAGCCCTTGCTTTGAGGCCTCAGAGTTTGAGGAAGAGATTATGCAAAAATACTCATGTACGTATGTCTGTAAAGTTCGTTCGGCTTTTCAAGCCTTTCACGATTCTTGATACAGAAAGCACATTCAACTCAACACTATTGAAATGATTTGAGTCTTTAATCATTGGGATCTTCCAAGTCACAGAAGAGGAAAACTGCATGTTTGTTAACAACCCCACAGTTCAGAAAGTCATCCACCTTTTTAATGTCCTGTAATTATCAGTCACCGGATACATTTGAACCAACACAATACTTTGCAGGATTAATTTGAAGTATTTGATAACCCTTAACTTGAGCCTATGAAAGGGCATGAGACGTTGATGGATAAGGCCCCAAAAACAACTGTACATCCCAACAAAACCAAATTGTGCCCGTCCTTCTCAATTTAGTGGTATTGTGATGTCTGCTTACCTTTACTTGTAGTAAGGAAACTTGGCCCAAGACTGATTTTGACTTTTTTTTTTTACAAAAACACATGAAGCAAAGTGTTTCAACCAAACAACAGAAAAATAAGAGGTTAAATTGGTCATGTTTGCAGTTGAAAAATACCTTTTCATGGTTGATAAATGGGGCTAAAAATTGCGTACTGTTCTCAGGGTCTAAAATCATTCCTGTGTGCTAATTGACATTTTTGCTTAGCTTCTTCAGCCATCTCGCGTAAAATAACTTCAGATTAGTGTGCTGATTTGACCCTGGCTTGATAAAGTTGTTCATATTTCACATTTTTTTTAAATAGCAATATTTGACATTTTGTGTGTGTGTGCGGGTGTGTGATAAAATGCACTCGTCTTTCTGCCTCACAATACTCCTTTCTGCTGTGCATTACAACTAAAATTAACATGGGTCCCCATTTTTTCAGATCTAAGACAAAAGTGTTGGCAACCAATCTGATTATTATCAAAACATATGAATAAGTCAACCAATTTACGGCCTGTTTGATTAGATGGATGAAGTTGAGAAAAATCAAGTTTCCAAGTTCCATCCAAATTACCAGCAAGACTTGAAGACCATCCAACAAAGCAAAACATTCTCTATTGCACTGCGATGTGGCTGCAAAATAAAATTCAACACACATCCCCCAAACCCCGCTCACACTTTTCCAGTATGCAAACAAATGCAAGTTAAAAGTGTCATTTTTTGTTACCAACGTTTACATTATATCAAACTATGTTCAAATTAAAGTTATCTGTACTATGTTAAATAACTTGCTAATTAAAAAACAAGTGTGTGTGCGTTGTGACATGTCAATGCCAGTGGGAAGTGGGAGATTTTCTAAATATGGTTTATCCAAGAGGAGAGAACCTCCAACTCTTGCTGCTTTGTTCAAGCAGGTTGTTCCCGCGCAGGTAACCGGAGCAGTAGTATCCCCTATATTCTGGGTTGCGACGATGAATACTCAATGATGGAAACGCGGGCTCAAATGTGAAACATCGCTAACATAAGAAAAAGTGCCCAAATGAACGATGAAACAAGAAGGTACAGTGAACCGGAACAGAAAGGGCACTTCTTGAGTCAGTTCTTTCTCTGTCCGGTCACTGTGCCTTTTGACTTTCACCTTTTTTGTTTTTGTACTTATGTTTCAATTTCAAGAAAGCCCCCTTTTCCTTTCCACAGCTCTTACTAAATCTGCACTGAGCAGTGGAAGATGGCAGCTTGGCTCTAAAGCAGTTTCAAGAGTTTAAACCTTTAAATCTGACCTGCAGTCAGCTCAACACTTCCAAGTGGAAGTAAATATAAATGGCAACAAAGCCAACCAGCCCAATTCTTCTAGGTCCTCCTCACCGACCTTGAATACCCTAGAGCAGCAGTACCTATTCCTGGAACCAAACCTCAGTGTTTAATAAAGAGGAACACCTCTGTTAAGTATCGTTACTCTTGGCACACAGTCTAACTTAAAGTGCTTGAGACACAATACAAAGCGTTCTCCCAGATGTCCCATCCGCAGCCAAGGCAAACGCATGTTGCGGGGCATGGTGTGATTGGCTGGGGGAGCAGAAAAAAGGGGGCTGTGTGAGGTGGTAACAGGAAGCAGGCCCTGCAGCGGTTGCTTTATTGGCTGGGCTCAGCTCGCAGCCGCCCGAGCCATCAGGTCCTCCAGTGCCTTGTCTTGATCGTTGTTGTGGACCAGCAGCACTTCCTTGATGGCTTCCCGCTCGAAGCCCATTTCTCCGAATCTTGACATCAGCTCAAGGAACTGCAAGGCCTGAGAAGAAGGGAGAAAAAAGAATATTCAGACAACTTTTTTTGTTTAGAATATTATTATTGTCGAATGCTTTAACGCTTGTTTCAAGATAACTAAGTTTAATATGCTCAATGTTTTCTGTTAAATGTTGTCCTATGTAAGTAAAAGTGACATGCCAACAACCAAAATGGAAACCAAAAGGCATTGTAAATAGAAGTGACTTGATGTAGATTTATTGTAATCATGTAAAATAAAGTAATTTCACCCACATCATTCTTGATACATGTCAGCTTTTATATGATAGGAAGCCAGCATTTAGACATTTGCAGTTTTTAACGGTTAATCATGCATTGTTAGCCTTTTTTTCTGAGTTTAAAATGTCCAACCACATTTGAATGCACCATTTAGTGGTTAGTGGTTAACGCTGGAGATGTGCGTTGTACTCTAAATTAATGCATAAGTGGCTTGCGTTTTTTTAGCGTTCTTTTATAATAAGTAAAAATATATTCGAAAATGTGTATAAAATCTGATGATTTCAAGGATATCAAACACAGACGGACAGAAACCTAAAACTTGCAAAAAAACTGATGCTGATATTGCATAATCAGAAATGACAAAAAAAAATATGCAACAGAAAGTGAAAAAAAAATGTTTTGAGTTATCTTAAAATTTAAAAAAAGCACTAACCTTTTCTTCCGAGCATTGGTACATATCTAAACATTCCTCCACTGCGCTTGCATCGAAGCCCCGCTCACACAGACGTCCATGGACAAAGAGATAATCCAGTACCTTGGACAACGGGAACATGTTCGTTATAACAAATATATCATGTGACAGCAATTTATTTGGTTGTGATTTTCTAATTACATTTGCCTATCCAAGACTATAGTGGAACCCCTCGAGTCAAATTCAGAATTCAATCACAAATCTATCCATCCAAACCTACACATTTTCATACCACTTGTACTCATTACGCCAATCACAAAGCACATTTCAACTAACATTAGTGAGGATGCAAAGGGACGAAAATGTGCCACAAAATTTTTATGAAAATTTAACCAGGAGAATTTTCCATTGGCATTATGGAAATTGAGGGCAATTTATTAGAAGTATCATAAAGCGGAATACATGTTTTATTACATTATAAGCAGACAAGCATGCAGAACAGATAGTCTTCCTTGCCAAATGTGTCGGGATCACAGTAACCGAGTGGGCAATGCACATTGCGCCTTGACATCATATACTTTATGATGTCATCATATACTTTATGATGACATCATATTCTTTATACTTTTCTGATTTGGTCATCTATGGCAGCAGCATGTTCATATTCTTGAGTATACAGCAGAGTATGACCCTACTAGAAGTCAGATGTCTTCAATTCAAAACGTAACACAAATTCCTTGAACATTCTTGTGTTTCAATGCGCACAATGTCATTCAGATCCGATGAGATTAATGGAAGATTTACTTGGATGCAACTGCTGTAAATGGTAAGAGTACATAATGGTTCATTTGTGTCACTTAAGGCAGCAATGTAATCTTATTTTAAGAAGTGTAGTAGGCTTTTTAATGAATAAAACTACCATGAGTCCATTCACAACTTGTCTATCATAGCATCATCACAGCCAGCATTACTGCGCATGTCATTGTGCTGTCTTTCTGTGTCATGGTTTCATGAACCAAAATGCATACGGTACACAATCTTGCTCAGCAAAATTACTGTATAGACCTAAAGTAAAATGTAATGTGAAGAATTAAGTTATTTTTACGCTTTTTAAATGATTTACATGAAGACATTACTTGCTGATAGTTGAGCAAAGCATTCTGGGATGCCTTTCTGCATGCAAAGAGGTGATGTCATTCCAGTAGCCAATGGGCACATCGCAAAGTGACACGCTCACTCTGATTGGCTCTTAGGCAGGAAATGCAATAAAAGTTCTTAAACTCCCTAATAAATGACAGAAACGAGCGACGGACTGGTGTGAAATGGCGGACCGACGATGACGGGGGGGTGCACAGATGACAGACAGACCAGCAAAAAATGTAAGATGCCGATTTGTGACAAGAACTTATTTTCAAATTTTGCGCAGGTGATAATGGCTTTCCTCATACCAGCTCACATTCAATGTCAATAAAATCCAAAATTGTGTGTGTTACTTTTGTATTTTTTCACAGGTTGAAGTGGACATGAGTAGAGCTGTGCCTTAAGAATTTGTGACAATTGGTCATCGTTTTCTGACACGAGGTGACAACAGAATGTGACAAAGCAAGTCAGGAAAGAATACTGCTAGGCCTGCCTCATTCCTACAATTAGTCAGGCTGCTATGTGGGGAAAAAGCTGCCCCGCCTAAAAAATAGTCGTCATTAAGATGTGCTAAAAGTAGTCATAAAAACGCAGTGACTCACAACTGAGTTTTTCAGAGGGCTGAGTTTTTGTGCTGACACTATTTTCTACGTAGAGCCCCGATTACAAACGTGCCAACATTCAACCTTTTAAGCAACCGCAAGTTTCCCTGCAAACTCACTTATGAATAACGAAAGTGCATACAGACAATCGTTAAACAGAGATCAGGGAACTAAAACTTAACTCTACACTTGAATAACAAAAATTCACCTGAGCCAATGACAAAAGTTTTAATTCAACAGGGTGAGTCATATTTTTTTCTATACAATAAAATGCATTTCTTTTTTTGTTTCAGATGCAATCCTGTCTGTATCATGGTTTTACAATCCTATGAATGGAAACTTTTGATCCACCCTGAATACAAGTCAAAATTGGGAAAAGCTACTCATAATATGAAGCAGCTCTACACTGTCAGCATTTTTGTGTCTTCATGGAGCCGAAGAAAGTGTAAACACAATTTTAAAAAAGAACTTAAATACACAGAGGGCAATGTGACAATTTCTTTTCAAAGGAATACACCGTTGAGCATTCACTTTCCTTCATTCCAGTAAGCAGTGTGTACAAACATTAACAGCACAAATATCAAGGGTACCTCGTTGCGTTAAAAAAAGTTTAAGCTAATTAATTGTCAAATTTTCAGGTTTTTTTGTTTTGTTTGTTTTTCAGGACGGGAGCATCTCTACAGTCTACAACTTGAGAGTCAATCTAAAATCCAGAACATTATGTTGAAGGATTTTCGGAATATGAGATGGCCGAGGTTTTATATGTGCATATACATTTTGGTGACAATATGTTAGGGTTTCAGTGGAATGCTTACAACCTCAGTAAATACAGTATCTAAATTATTCCTTGTAATCTTTTCAGAGTATGATTTGAACATACATGTACAAACGAACATATATTTTGACGAGGATTCATCAGTCACAGAAACAAGGGCCGTCTTACAGTAACGCTCTAGGTCACAGTGGTTACATGAACTAAAAACTGCTTAAAATGGCGTTGGCGTTGGTATATCTTTTTTTTTAAACTACATTGGCTTTGCACTATACAAATCTATACACACTATAAATGTTGATACACACTGCAAACAAGCAAATTAAATGCTCAGTATTTTTTTTAGTAACTAGAAATGCTCATAGTTCCCAACACATTACCACACAACAGTCCATTTCTAATAACTAACTTAATAATACCATCATATCTGTGGATATATTGTATGAAGAAAGTTTTCTCTAATTTGCTCATGAGTGATTTGGAGGAGGACTTACAAAGATGATTTACATCTTTGTGATGCTTTGCACAACTTCTAAAAACAAGGCATGATGCGTGACACATTTTTTTCCAGAAAAAACGGAACCATATTCCATCAATTTGGGAAATTAAATGCAAAGAGTCCATTCTCTGTGCATGAACTGTCAACTTTTGTTTGGCCATTTGTAGCTTTTTTGGGTGTGTGACACATATCAGTCAAAACCTCACTGGCAGTAGAACATGAGAGGAGAAAAAAAAAAATCACACCAAATTTGAGCTAATGGCACCCTCATAAAGAATAGAATAATTCTGGTTCACTACTTTGGTAGTGCTAATAAATATATAGTGTGCAACTTGTATATCACTCACACATTTCACTAAGGACAATATCAATTTGTATTTTGAGCACAAACATGGAGGAATAATTGTGCGATAGGTAATTGGATGGTTGAGTCACACCTGCTCCACATTCTGTCCTTGTCGCTGCATGGCCCGAAGAACACCCTCATAAGAATACCCCATGCCCACCAGGGTTTCCACACACTGGCGCTCACTAGGGGTCATGCTAAGCAAGGCTCCCCCACACGGCAAGCCAGGAGAACCTGACCCAGAGTTTATCTGGGAATCAACATGATAAGAATATTAATGAAGACTGTGATGCAAATATTTATCCATAAGCAGACTGCTTCTGTGCATGTTAGCTCATGCTCACCTGTTTTGGTCCACCACCCTTACAGATGGCTGGGAGGTGCTCGGGTGCAACTATGACTTGGGACTTGGTTTTGATCGGGGGGCTGCCATTGGGTACGTTGCGTCGGGGAGAAGGAATTGGTGCAGTGCGCGGGCTGTATCTTGCTGGGTCAGGTTCCCCAGAATCTGAAAGCTTGGGAAAACTCAAAGAGCGGATGTTGCAGGGTCGATCCTCCACTTCTAAAACTGATCTTCCATGTTGTCCCACTTTGTCGAGATCCATCAAGGCAACCAAGCCGTTGGGTTTATGGGCCAGGCCTGGTTTCACGGAAAGGCTGGTGTTGGTGGGAGGAGATGGGGTGTTTTCACGTGAAGCTGGCCCTTGCTGGGACCCCACCGGAGGGGATGCAGATGAAGCGGGCTGAGGCTGGCTCTGGAGAATGTTTCGTAGCTCCTCTTTATCATCCAATGTTTTAAGCTCTAGCTTGTCAAAGAGGTCCTCTTCCCGCTCGAACTCGGCAAGGTTGAGGCCGTGTGACTGAGGTGTGCTAGGCTGACTTTTTCTTGGGCCAAGCCTTGGGGCAGGTAGAGGGGTAAGGATAGCATCATGGCTCAGTCCTGCCAGAATAGGGTTCATAGCTGGTGGCGGGATGTCTTGGTCTTCAGCAGCAGACGAAGGCTTCTTCCCCCCGCCACCATTCTTGTACTCAGAATGAGACAAGCCTTCTTGATTCTCTGCCTCCTGCTTTGCTACGCCTTCTTCTCCTCGTGCCTCTGCTGCTTGTGCCTCAGCCAGCTCCATGCCCCAGCGAATACTTCGCTCCTCCAGAGAAAAGTCATACTGTTGTGATGAAAGAAAGAGGACAAGGTTGATGAGGAAAGATGAGAGTAATATATTGCTTTTCTATATTATTTCAAGAGAGGGCAACTATTAAACTTAAGCAAATGTCATGTCATTTTCAGGTGACACCAGTAACAAAAATGCCACCAAATGAGATGACATAAAAGGTCTATTTATTTAGAATCAGCAATATTAACCAGAATGCCATATTTAGACTAGAGGGGGAGCTATATCATTGTAATGAACATTTGGGGGTTGACATTCCCTTGAATAGACAAATACTAATTAAAGCGCATCGCTACAAACATGTTTGTGAAAATCAGTATGCTTTTGAGTTGGAGTGAGTCTATAACTCTTTTGGAGGTTACAAAGTAGGACTGAGATTCAATCGAATTAAATAAATTAATTTGTCATTATTAAAAATTGATGGATTTTGTGTTTTTATGACAGTTACTACTTGATTGTGACATTTAAGCAGTTATGGACAAGCTGTGAATAGTTTTTTTTTATGAATGTTGTATGCGTACATAATTACTTATTACTGTCTGAAGGTTTCATAGGATTTATTTTTGATCAAATCACACTACTTTTAAATAATTTGTTAGATTCTGAAGTTTTATCATTGACAAACCTGTTCCAGTATGTAAGGAGAGAGAAATATACCACTCGACACACAACGTTCATGCCCCTCTTTGTTGCATACATTTTCTAAATTAATGCTGGGAGCAGTAAGAGTTGCATGAAAGTACACTTCATTCATTGCAAAATCCCGTTTCAGCATATCCTGTCTGAAAAAGACAGGCGGATTATTTCTGTCTCTATGATCACATCATTTTACCAGGCAGGTAGTTTGTAAGGTGCCCATTAAATGATATACCTGTGTGTCCACCAACAGAGAGGTGCAGTCTGGCAGACAAAAGCCGACAGGTAGCCCCACCTTGGCAGGACAGCAAAACTTTTCATTGACCTTGAAGGGAACATCATCAAGGTAGCTGATGGGTCCTACATGAAAAAAAGAATAGAAAAAAAATGTGCAAAAGATATTTGACATAAGTTTCAATTTCTCTACAAGCGTAAACAAATGTTTACCATTGTTGTGTGCATCCGATAAAGACTTCCTTGTATCCATTTAGATATTCTGGAGGTGAGGGAAACACACATCGTAATGATTAGTTCAACAAATAGGAAAAGCAGGAATTACAGTATGGAATTTAAATGGAATTAAAATGGCACAAATGCTACATGTAGCACGAGGACTGCAAATTGGTGGAAAATTTCTACAATATATCTGGGAAATTAGCATAGGGAATTTTAAAAATGTGTCATTTTGTAAAGTTGTCATGGCCACTACAGGAAATAATTATTGATAAGAATGAAATGGAACTGTATCATATTCAAGTAGGTATATAAAGGTTTTGCTCTTTTATAAACAGAAATTCCTATTTTTTTTACTTTATACCTAGAAGTATAACTATTACGTTTCAGATAGTACAGAAGAATCAATACTTTCATGAAAGGACAAAAACTTGACTGTAAAGTTGAATATTACTCTTATCCGGGAACTTCACCAATTAACAATGACCAAAAATGTGCCCTTAAAATAATTTCCCAAAACTTCTCAAGCCTAGCTTCTGCATTTTACGCAAAATCTTTTTGGGCAATGGGTTCTTCATGGCCTTCATAACCATCCTCCACATCGGCCCGAGACCATTCATTGTCACTGTTCAGCCTTGTTGTGTTTGCTGGCGGCATGACTGCCAGATTCCATTTTGCTCAGATAGTCCGACATGGCTGTAATGACCACGTAAGCAGTTAATCTCCTTGCCCGAGAGAAGGCCCCTGTCATATTTTGGGTCCAGCAAAGAAGTTGCTTCAATAATCTTGCGCTTCTAGCTCAAATGTTTTATGTGTTCAATGATTCCCGAAATAATTTTGTGCATTATGATTGAGGAGCAGCATATAGCATCTTACATACAGCATATAAAGCATCTATTTAGCTATCTTTAAACATTGAGGGGCTTATGCAGAATTCATAGTTCACACAATTTAGTGCATCCCTGCTTTATTCTCTTTAAAACCATAAATCCCCGTGAAAAATGTCAGTTTTCAAATGGACAGAATGCTCCAACCCTATGCAGCACTACAAATGATTTGCCCTATTTAGCCTCTTTACACATGTTCCACTGCTTTGACTCTTACAACACATAATCCATTATTTGGTCATGCTGCGCTACAAAGCTGGACTTGCTTAACAGAGAAGCCATTGTTTATAAACCCAAGAGCAGATATACTTGATACAGGTAGAGATATGATATTTTTCAAGACTGTACATTCGAAAAATGACGTCAATGCAAGCATTACAAAGCAGTAACTTCGATCTAAAAGATTACTGGTTCCAACTGATAAGTCACAGGACATCCAAACCATGCAAATTAAAAGTATAAGGAACGTCTTTATGTTACCATTCGAACATCACAGTCATGTTCTCGTTTGAAACACTAATAACATTCATGTTAAGCCAAGTCAGACATGTCAGAAGACAAAAGCGCTTTTAACAACGTATTACTATAGAAGCCTACGAAGAATGATGCTTTAAACTCATAAGAAAACCGGGTAATTACTTTTAAAATGCATCGAATACCCTGGAAAGTGAAACTATACTCAACCCTGATATCATGATGTGGCTCGAAGTAATAAACTACATTAGCTGAAACACTCAAGTTATTGACTAGCAACCGGCTAAGCTATCATACACTTAGGCAACTCCAGACTGAAATATCTAACAACGTCAATATACAGTCACGAGTCCTGAAATACAACGGTGTGGACGAGGATATAAAATAAACTGCAAACAATTACATGTCTGATTGCTTACGCTTTAGAGAGAAGTCTCCAAAATCTCTTGCTAAGTGGCCCGAGACTTAACACTGTTGCCACCGCCCCGAAACCAAACAGATCGAATAAAGATTGTTCTCACCTGTATCTGGCCCGTCTTGCTCTTGCAAATATGACTAAATTCTCATCGAAGTGCGACCTCAATTAGAATTACGGTCGAAAATGTTTTATTTATTTTGAAATATCTTCCCCTTTCTGTCGAGGGACGCCATCTTGATTTGTCAGGCTCCCTTCCACTGGTTCCTGTCTGACGTCACCGATTCACATGACGTCAGGTATTTCTTCTTCGGCAAAGACGTTTTTTTTCTTCTTCGTCTGTTTCTTCTGCTCCTTTTTTCAAGCATTCTAATGGTAGTTGGATAGCTCTTTTTGGGTGCACCTGGTATGAATAGGCACCGTAAGTTTAGTCTCAAACAGAAAAAATAGCCAAGTGCATGAAAGTGCCTGAAACTAAAAAAAAACCTGAAAATTATTTTTTTTTCAATTACACTTGACATGACAAGAACAAAGCCTTTTCCCTGGGGTCATTCGTGTCACCTCACACCTCCCCAGGGAAGCCCGCCCCACTATTTGAGAAACGTGTCATCTCAATTTTATACATTGATTTCATATGTTGTTTTCTGTATTTGTATTGGAATGTCTGGCCTGCCATGTGTCGTTTTTTTTTTTTTTTATCCCAGCAAATGCTTTTTGCCTTGGAAAATTAAAACGAATTAAATTCTGCACTCTCATGTTTATCATTTTCATTTTACACTCCCCATGAGCATGTTCAACTCTCGATTTAACGCTTTGCTTTAAGTGTTTATTTGAACGAGTCTTTTAGAAAAGTTTTCTCTCGGGTACCTGTTATGACTTGTGGAACCCGTACAAATTACACATACAATACAAAACATATTGACGGATAAGTTTTAAAATCAAATCATGAGTAAATGATAATAGAAATATTATTGTTGAATTTATTTTTGATAGTGGCTTTGCACAAAAGAAGTTTTCAGTCTCCATTAGTGAAAGCAGTGGTTCTCAAAGAGGGGTTGGCGGACCCCCGGTGGTCCGTGGCCTGACTGAATATTCATTTTGTTGTTAATTTTATTTTATATTACATTGTAAAAGTATTCACGACTCTTCAATAAAGCAGTCAATTCAAACAATTTAATATATTTTTTTAAAATGTGGTCATTTTTAAATTTGTCAAAATTTACAATTGCTTGCTAACGAGGCGATGAAGCCAGCAAATCTAAAATGGCATTTTATTTGATCATGCTGTTTTTGACTAAATAATTGGCAGCAACCTGTTTGGGTGAAATTTGTCCAGTTTGTTATGAGGAGGCAGGCAATTTGCAAGTTTTATTTTGTAAACTTTAGTATGGCAGAAAAGTAACAAATATACTTGTCAAATCGAATTTTTTGTTGAATTAAAAGGACACTTATGTTCGACTAAAATGTTTCACGTCCATTTGCAAATGGTGTCCTTGGAAAATTTGCTTTGTGAAAGGGTTCCCTGACTCCAAAATGTTGATAATCCCTATTTAAAGTGGAAACAATGAGCAATTCTAGTACACATTTTTAGCTAGGGAGTTGATGAACATTATTTTCTTAATCAAGCGAAATAGGAATATGTGGTGTAAGATTTACACCTGTCATTTTGTGAAATTGAAGCCCATCATGCATGTTGGAATTGTAAATAACAGAAAGTCCACACGTGACAATTATGTTCAAACGCTAAACCTCAGAACCGCGAGGCAAACTTGCGTAAGCAAGCTTGTGCAGTAAAATGTGACGCAACTAAAAAATATATATAAAAAAATATTGACAAATTCCTAAAAAAATACAGGGTTACAGCAGGTTGAGAACGCAAGTATTATACGCTTACTTTCAGCAAAAAGATCCATGTTGTGTATCGAGTGCGCGCACGCAAGTCACGTTCCGGACGTCGATGACGCCACGCAGACACGCGCATTGGTAACCGGAAGCATCGTTGAGAGGAAAATAAAAATCGATCAAAACCTCAATTGGTCTTGAGGGTAACTCTCTCGCCTGCTGTGATTTCCCCGGCGTAGCTTCGAATTCGATAACCCTGAACACTCCGCCGTCGGAGGGGAAGGGAGAGAGCAGCAAAAACTGCCAGGTTTGACCGAAGTTGCTCGCTAACTGGTTTAGCTGACGTGGGGAGAAGTTGAGACTACCAGAGAGCAGAGACAAACACAAACAAGCTGGGATCAGCTGAGCGCCTGCCCGAACCGAGCCTACGCCGCGGCGACATGTCACGGAGGGCGACTTTGCTTTTCTGAGCCCAAGAATGATCCACGGGAGACGGTGACTTCCACTGAAACCAGCTCCATGTAGACCGTCAACAGTGGCCACACAAAGAATTTCGGCAGCACAACACGAGGATCCGCACATAGGCAGAAGAACATCCACGACTCATGCCACCACTGTGTGTCACTCTGGCCAAGCACTATCAATGACTTTAATCTTCAATTACCTGCTGTAATCAAACGAGTACATAGTACATTGAGAAAACACAGGTAAACGCTTTCTTTTCTTATTTGGCTTTCTATTTGCACCAGGGAGCCAAATCAAATACATTACAGATAGCTACACAATATGATTGCTTGTATGGAATTACTGCAGTACAACAGTGACAAAAAAAAAGAAATGGCTATAACAATAAACCCATGATGCTTTGGTTTTTTCCATACTCTATGAACGCTGGTGTCAGAAGTGGGATCAGCATGGCCCACCAGGCGACCCCTAGTTCCCAGAAGGCCCTGATGATGGAGTTGAAGTCCCTACAGGAGCAGCCGGTGGAAGGTTTCCGCATCACTTTGGTTCAGGAGTCGGATCTCTACAACTGGGAAGTGGCCATCTTTGGGCCCCCGAACACCCTGTATGAGGGAGGCTACTTTAAGGTAGGTCATATTTGTTTATACGAGTACTAGTGTGGGGTAGCAGTAACAGGCCAGCTTTAGAGTGCTAAGTTTTGGGTTTCGATTCTGCTCCTTGCGAGTGTTGAGTTTGCAAGCACCCCCTGTGCCTGACAGACTTTTGTTTTTATGAAAATCTTTAACAGATCACATCTAATGGTTATACATTTGTCTTTTTTTTTTTTTTTTTTTTGGTGGGTTATTCAGTGCTCTCAAATGACATGTTTTGAAAACAATTCCAAGGTGTTTTATAACATGTTTGTTGACTTACCTTTTGCCAAAATACCACATTGATCAAGAATTACTTTACAACCTATTTCGTGTCTTGCTGAACTTAGTCTGATTTGCACGGCTGGGCTTTCTCTTAAGAAGAAAGTTAATGTAATGCCTCATATTCTGCTGGACTAATAGCCAGTTCGGCTTTTGTCACCGTGGCAACCGATGGTGTAGCTCTGGTGTGAACTAGAGAGGCATCTCAAAGAAATGAGTGCCCATAAAGACAACCAATTCATTTTTACACTGGATTTCAGTGCTTCATGTATTACACAGTATGTAGTGCTTGGAAATACCATAAAAGAAAAACATGCATCTTTTATTGAAAGTAGAGCAAGGAATCTGATTGAGTAACTAAGTGACCATTGGATGACCACAATATTCACTTTGACTGAAATTCATAATAGCGTAGCATATTGTCATGTGGGGGGAAAATTTTGTGCACATTTTAGTCAGCTAATGAGCATGATATTCAGCTTTAGTAATCAGGCAATGAATGTCGTCTAGGATGTGCATCCTTTTTTTGTTGTTATTCTGTTGTGCTAGCAGTAAGAGAGTTTGCGAATTTGGATGCTGGACTGAAGAAACTCTACTTTGTTAGTTTGCGCTACTTTAGCTAGCATGTTATGGATTAATTTAATAGTTTACTAACAGTGAAAAACAGCCGGTGTTGTAGATCAGTGCTTCTCAATTATTTTTTGCCCCCCCTCTAGGAAAGAGAAACCAATTTGTACCCCACCCCCACTTGCTGCAGTGTCTGTAAATAAGGTCATTATGTTTAAAAAAAATGTGTATGGATACAGTTAGTATTCTTCTTCTTAAATTAACAAAAAGAAAAATAGGAACATAAATAAACTTTCTACAAATGTTGACATTTGAGTCTAAATATTAACTTTTAAGCCAGTTCCTTGCGGTAATCCTCCCCACACACACACACCATTATGATCACATTGGATTTTTCATTTGTTGGATGTGTTTATGGGCAAAAGCCAAATTCCAATAGATGCTGTGGTTAAACATCAGAATCAAAACACTAATATTAATAAAAGAACTCAACATTTGAGCAGTTAATGCAAAGTGTATGATAATATTAGGGTATTTATTTTTCAAATAGCTTCAACTTTCTCTGACAAAAGTCTTTAGTTAAAACAGGATAGTGAAGACAAACTTATTAAATAAAATCCCTAGTAGACACAGACTAAAAAAATTAGGGCTCATCATCTGTTCAGTCATCAGTGTCTTCTACAAGAAACAAAAAACGTGGCTCACTCAGGGCGAGTTTACCATTTGTCTGTATTAACAAACACAAGATTAAACACTGCCTCATTTTCAACTTTCCAAGTGCTTCAATGCTTGTTCTTGTCATAACAGGTTTGGGCCAGCACTTTAGGAAAGTAGCGACAGCCGTGGTGCAGACTAGATACAAAAGGAATGCTTTAGTTCTGATGTCATGGAGATATACGTTTAAATTTTCTTTTTTTTTTTAACTTAAAGACTAGACTATGAAGCAGTCTTTTACAACACCTTTTTACAAACCTACAATCCATTCACCTACACATTATTTTCATTTATAGATGCGGCCATATTTTAAGGGTCTTTTTTTAGTTATTGATGAATACAAATTTTAATCTGAAGATCCAGGACGACCAAAACTATGAGTGTATGTTTCCTGGTCCAGGCTCACATCAAGTTCCCAGTGGACTACCCGTATTTACCACCAACCTTCCGTTTCATCACCAAGATGTGGCACCCCAACATCTACGAGGTAATTTTCTTCCATGTGTTTCATATGTTTGGGTAGTCGTATGACTGTACAGGTCCAAAGTGTCACTAAATACCGGTTAGCACTCTTTTTGCGACATTGTGTTTTTTGATGTTTTTCCCCAGAATGGTGACGTGTGCATCTCCATCCTGCACCCTCCAGTTGATGATCCACAAAGCGGGGAGCTTCCGTCAGAAAGATGGAATCCAACACAGAATGTCAGGTAAGCTTACTTTGTTTGTGACTATGATGCTTCCGAATTATTATGGTTAATAAACTGTGATATAAAAGTTCTTAGTTCTACTGTATTAAACATTTGTAGCTTGTACCAGCATTTCTGATATGTTAATAAAAAATGGCGCATATTAAAGGGAGTACTTTAATCATTTTCTGTAATAAAATGTGATATTTTGTCTACAATGCATTTGTTTAAAACAATATTTTTCCCACTTGCTGTTGACTGAAAATGACATTTGCTCAGGGCTCCCGTTTTCTGAGTTTGGTCATGTGACATTTACAAGCTGAACTGCTCTTTACCTGAGCCTTGGGCCAATTTGTTGTCCTTTTAGTCGACAGCGTTGATAAATGTTTTTAAAGGTATTAAGTTTACATGAGAAATAATTTACTTATTAAATAAATTCTCTTCTACCTTTTTTAGTGGCAATCACAACATGTTGATTGTGGTTCAATAAAATAGGTTGCACTTCAGAATATTGTTTCTTGCTAAGGACTCAAGGGGCTGCATTTTGCCAAGAATGGACCCAAAGCCAGAATGTGCTCTCCAACCTGTTTTAACGAGGATCTATTGGAAGGGGTCTTGACTGCCAAAATCTAATTCTGGATTGTGTGCACTGCTTATGTTTGCATGTTTTTCTTTTAATAGGACGATCCTGCTTAGCGTCATCTCACTACTCAATGAGCCAAATACTTTTTCCCCTGCGAATGTGGACGCGTCGGTCATGTTTCGCAGATGGAGGGACAGCAAAGGGAAGGACAAAGAATATGCAGAAATTATCAGGTAATGTTGCACTACTATTAAATAATAGGAATGGGACAGGACACTAATCCCACGGATGGTCGTCCCATCCTCAGTAAATGATTTCTGATCTATGTGCTTCTGATATAATCGCAGATAACCTGAGAACGATTTTTTGTTAAACGACAGGAAACAGGTGTTGTCCACTGTGGCAGATGCCGAGCGAGACGGCGTCAAGGTGCCAACCACGCTGGCGGAATACTGCGTCCAAACCAGGGTTCCCTCCCAGGACAGTAGCTCGGACCTTCTCTACGATGACCTTTACGACGATGACATGGAGGAGGACGAAGAGGAAGATGACGAGAGCGAGATGGAGTCGATAGGTGAAGCCGGAGCAGTCGGTTCCGTGGAGGACGGCGGGACGTCCAACAGATGTTACGACAACCAGGATGACTCTGGCAATGAAGAGTCCTGATAATCTGGATCGTTACCGCTCCTTGCCAACTAACCGCATCCCCTGCCCCATTTTGTGTGAGTGTGTTGTGTTTGTGTGTGTGTGTACACAGTGGGGTCAAAAGTCTACTGCCAAATACCTTTCACCATCTATTAAATAGTAAATGTCTCTACAATACTTTTTACGTAAGATTTCACTAAAACGTTTGTTGTCGAGTCACCGTTTGCCTTAATTACAGCTTGCACTCTGTCTGATAAAAACGTATTGCAGAAACAATTTGGTGTTGCTTTAACCCCCCGTAGTATTTACAATTTCGGTTGTTTAGATGTTTTTCTTCTTTAATCTTGGCGTTGAGGTTGTTTGCGACTATGTACGTCCTTTTAAACAAATGCAAAATGGAGTTTTCTTGGACTCCCTGACCACTTCATTTGGTACACTTGGGTACACTTTGGTACACTAACCCTACTTGTGACTCATTTGTTCTACCATACTCATGCTTAGTGTGCTAAGTAGAGGACATCCTGGCCTTTCCAATGATGTCTCATGTGTTAGGGTGGGATGCAACTAACACTTTGAGTGCCGTTGACGTGAAAGTACGTCAAAGGGAAACCTACCGTGGGGTGCCAACTACATTTTTTTTATGGGAATGGGCAGAGAAAGGTTTTGCGCAGCTCTGATTTGATCATTGAGCCATGAAAATAAAAATAAAACATTGTCACTATGATCAGGAACAAAATGGAAGGCTATACTTTAAAAGGCATTACTTCAAAAATTGTGTGGCATGTTTTTTTGTTTTTTTTTAAAGAGTAAATATAACAACAGTCGACGTAAACAAATAGGCTGGGTCTCAGGTTTGGTGAAATTTGCAACACTGTCCGTTAACGTAGCTAAATAAGGTAACCAAAACTAACGTGTAGGCTGATGAATGTGGTCAGTTGGACCATTGTCACAAGTCATAAAACCTTCTTGTCTGCAATGAAGTTACTTAGTATTTGACAAATGATGAAAACAATGGCCCAAACGTATCCTCTCCAGCCCCACTGTTGTCTGTCTGCTTTTGTGTTGAACACCATCTCACATGTCTCTTCTTGCCACTTTTTTTATTGTCCTCCTAAGCGTGTGTGTGTTCTCCCCCCACAAGGAATGAGCATATACAGTGTGGCAAATACGCAAAGTGACACTAAACGACTAAGCCACAAAGTGGCCGGCCGGGCGAAGTGTCTCATGGCAGTCTACTTGCTCATGTCTGCCTTTTCAATGCAATCAGAAAAAAACTGTTGACACAAAGCAGCAGCCATCACCACTCACCCTAAAAAAGGGTGAGCAAGCTGAAGACTTTCTCTACCGCCTCTTGAACCTCAGGGCCTCGAGACTTTATCTGAGAGGAAAAAGCAACAAGGGACGATGGTCACCGGTTTTTCTTTATTTCCTGATGTTTTAGAGGGTAAATGGCCTTCAATCCCACAACATGAGCGTTTACAAGTGTTGATGTTGGTCCCAATTAAGAATTCTTTTTTTGCCACCGAATAAGCAAAATCCACACAAGCGGAGAACATTTTTTTCCCTCAGAGGCTGCTCACATGATGTTATTACCGATGTGCAAATGTTATACTTTTACACCCTCTCGATTTGGGTTTGCTCACATGACATTTTGTGTGTTTGCAGTGCAGAACATTATAAGATGTGTTTGGAGGCATTGTGCAAATCTGGCTGGATATCATGCTAAGGAATTGAAGTACAGCTGAATCTTTTTTTTTTTTTAAGAGGAGCTGGAAATTTCCAAGATGTTTAAAGAGACACTTAATGACTTGAATGTGAAACCAAAGGAGTGAAATGTTTCCTCCTGTGCTACGGAAACTCACTGAGACAATAAGAAGAACTCAAGCTCAAAAGGTGTAATATGAATGAAACGGATCATTTTGACACAACGCTAAGTGCAACGAGAAATGCCAGACATTCGTTGGGAACTCTCCCTGATGTGACATTTTTTTGTTTTGTTTTAGTGATGAGATCATTTCATCAGTCTTGTGTCTGTTGAACGCGAAGCTGTCCTAGCATCATCTAGACCATATTGCTTCTGTCTTCAAAAGACGAGAGCAACTTGGACGAGAATGATGTGAATGTTAAAAGGGAAGTCAGTAATGTTCTTAAATAATATGTTCTATGCTGCCCTTCTAGTTTGAACAGTATTTTAATTATTAATGTGTTAGTGGAATATGAATTTAGCAGCAAAATCCATCTTAGGGGGCAGTCATTTTTGTCACTTGCCGTCTACTGAAAATGACATCACATTGCCCAAATGGCTGTCCCCTGTAAAGGACAAAACTGGATGGATTTGCTGCCCAACCCCAATGTTATGTTTAGACAAACGAGGGCTTATAGACTATATTATTGTAAAGAAAATGTTTAACTTGACTTCGCCTTTATGTGACAAGTTGGGATCACAGGACCAGGCTGACGTTTGACATTTAATAAATACAGTGAAAGCTAATGTGCATGGGTTAAGGAAAACAGAAAGGTTGTTTTTTTTTTGGGGGGTGCAAATTACACCAAAACTCGAACCTGAGTCAGCAGTGCTATTTAGTAGTGATGAACAATGAAGCTTTATGAACCATCCAGAGGAGTGAAAAAAAAATCAAGTGCTTTACGAAGCTTCGTTTTCCCATCACTACTGATTAGGCGTCAGTTTACGTCCACGTAAGTCAGTCCACCTTTTCTTTACTTAATTCACCATTGTTTTTTAACTGATGGGATAATTGAATGAATCAGAAACTCACAGACAAAATGAATAAACCCCCTCGTGCCACTGTAAGACTTGCGTGAGGATGTCACATGGTCTCATACACCCCTATCAGACTGCGTCTTTAGAGTGTGTCCAAACTTATTGATGTTAAATGCTGTAGATGTTTGGCATTTTCTTAATTTTGTCCACTAGTGTGTTATTGTTATTTAGGATGCGAGTGTCATTGATAAAGGATTTAATTGTAAACAAAATGCCAATGTTTTGTTTGTGGCCAGACAGATTTGCATTGAGCCCACAAGTCATTACCTACACTACATACGTTGCTGGTTTCTGAGGGTTTGAAATTATGGTTGACTTGCAAAAGAGGCACAGTTGTTGTGGTATCATTTGGAGTTCATCAATAAAACAATATGCTATCAAAGGTTTGCATATAGTCGTACATTTTCGTTTTACTTTATCAGGATTTTGAATAAAATTCAATTTAATGGGTGGCAAACTGGGGAACAGGGAACCCCCCTACAAACACATTGATATATGTTATACTAAACATTCATTGAAGATGAGGACATAATGATTGGAGGAAAAGTAACCATTGCACACAGCTCAGTGACATTTGTGCGAGAACACAAAATAATAGGTGTGTAGGGTGGCCCACAAATATTACTGTGTTAAGTCAAATAATTTGTCATTCCGCCTCAAACAGACGCCTCATTTTTTGGTGCCACTAGATGGCTCTAGATACTAATCTGATATGACTTATTTTGATTGATTTATTTAAAATGTTTTCTATTAATTGCACATTCCATTTCCTAGACAAAAACTGGGTATTGTCCACAAAATGTGGGTGACAGAGGCCACAGGACATTGTATATTATAATGTAGCCTGTATACAGATTTCACAGTTAATAGATAGATATTATAGTTGGACCAATAAAAGCCTCGAAACAGCAAAGTAAAATATGCTCTATGACAGTACACATCCGTACTTTAAAATACTCCATTGGGACTATTGTACGCCGAGGGACAGCATGTACAGTATTTTCCAAACACATTTGATTAGAGAGAGTTATGTGATATTGCGACGTAGAATTGTCCCTGTGTCACACTTTGTCCTGCTGAGCCTCCAAGTATCTGTGTGCCGCTCTTAGAGTGTCCTGCATGTCTTTGTGCTCGGCTAGCGTGCAGGCGTCCTCCAATCGGGCCCAGCGGAAGTTCTGGTGCTCACTGGACAAAGTGACCTCCATCCCTGGGTCTCGGAGCTCAGCCAGCCAGTACAGCACCTCCTTGGGTCGGCCTCTTACCTCGTAATGCAGCTCCTTCAGGAAGCCCTTGATTACCTGAAGGTCTTCTGAGCCAAGGCCCGCCTCTTCCTTGGTCTCTCGAAGAGCTGTGGTGAGGTCATCCTCACCTGGGTCCACGTGGCCTGATGGTGAGCAAATCATTTTTTAAAATTGAAAATGGGAAATTGAAAAAAACGTTCAAATATAAATAGAAGCATATGTCGTGTTTGTGTAAAGTTTAGGAAAATTCTACACCACTATACCACACTAACAGTACCATTGACGAGGGTAAAGCGTGTTGTTTTTTTAACCTTTAGGTGGAGTCCAGTGGTGTTGTCCATATGAGGTCTGCAAGAGGAGATACTCGATGTTGTCAGCTGGAGGAGGAACACTTGCAAGACGTCGAAATACAATGAAGCCACAGGCTCGCAGCGCCATCTTGTGGCAAAGAGGAGACAAGACTTTAGCGCCGGGTAGAAGCGAGCTTCAAACCATATTGGCATTATTAAACAAGTACAAGCAGAAGTGCAACAACTATTCACGCATATTTTTTAAAAACACGATGCACTGTTACACACATGTGTAGTATGTACACACATATGTACAGTACAAGCGTATGCACGCATTGATGAGTGTATGTTTCGTTAGCATTTTGACAGTTCTATATATGGCCTCAGTGGCAAAAGCATTAATTGCTACTCCCACAGATATGAAAGTGTTGATACGATGAATAAAATCAATGGAAAAAGAAACTGAGAATAATCACGTGTTTTATTATACTTAAAAAAAATAAAACTTACGGTTCAACTACAAAGGTACGCCTTATCGTAGCTTGTTTCTTATGGGCACGACAAACACAGCGCACAGATGCAACTCAAAAGCATCCCGGGCTGATATGAGAGCGGAGCTTTCGGGTTCCGCTTTTTTAAAACGTGTCTGAAATAATTTTTTGCGTGTTTAACTACTTTTCCTGATCTATGGCTGAATAAAGTAAAATTATAGATAATAATATATACTTCCGTCTTTTTGACGCACACAATAATCATTTAAAAAGGGAAGGAATCTTGGAATAATAAGTTTTAACGAGGTTTAGTGGTGGTTCACTTTTATTCACTATAAGTACTGTACTTACTTTTCTATTATTGTTGTTCTTATAAAGTGCGAATCGCATTGTATATATTTGAGCCAAACAGTAACAATGATCACCATAATAATCATCATCACCACTATGATCATCACAGAGTACTCGTGAATTTTCGTCTACAAATAAAACTGCTAAAGCTGTTGTGCATGGAGGAAACAGGAGAGCGATAGTGTTGATAAGAGCCACTGAAGGCAGCATGTGTCTGAAGATAACAAATAACGAGGCCTCCATCCCACACAGTGGAGTTGTGAGCTACAGTATATATTTGCTTGGCTTGGCACAGAGGACACAGAAGAGCTCCGCAAATTAAAGGTAAGGGGATATATTTTCATTTTCAAGCAAAAAAACAAAAAACAAAAATGCGGCCAGATAGACTGTTACTTTCTGTATATCTTCGAATAACAGGTTTGATTTCTTTATTTACCATAATTGATGGTGTAATGGTACCATTGACCTGACTAGTGCAGATAGAGTGGTGATGTGAATGGCTGTTTGTCTCTACACATGTTTTGAGGTCCGGGATCTAGTCTGCCTTTTCCCCAAAGTCAGTTCCATCTAACCCTCTACAGCGGTGGTCCCCAAACTACTCTCTAACCACCTTCTGCAGTCTCTGCCCCCTGGGAAGATGGGGAAAAAAAAAACTATAAAACCCCTAAAACAAAAGGAGCGATTGTGAAAAGGTTAGGTAAGAGAATGGTTGATTCACCGTGCAGGGATTTGAACCTGCCGTGGACACAGGATTATTTTTGTTTACAATGCAAAGAAAAGGCAGTTCATCTCATTTGCCGGTGGCTGCATTCGAAGAATACAATCTGCGCTAACATTATGAATCCCACCACAAACACTTTTTTTTTTTTTTTGTAGTCAAGATCCCAGAAAAGAGTAGTAATATTGGTTATTGTGGCATTCTGGAAAACAAAAAATGCTCAGTTTAAGACATCACTGCGACCGTCACACTTTTTGTTACAATCTGAACTGCTCCCCCCCCTCCATCTGAGAAGAGAAGAGTAATGAGGCCCTTGGATGAAAAAGTTTGGGAACCCCTGCTTTACAAGACTAGCAGTACAGAAAATGTATAGAAATTACAGTTGTTTGACAAAAAATGGCCAAGACATTCCAGAGGGTTATCAAATGAAAAAAAAAACCAGACAAAAAAAAAAAAAAAAACATTATTTGTTCTTAGTCTTTGTCTCATGTTATGTAATTCCTTTGACATCTTGGCTGGAGGCTTCCTTACATGCGACTTTCACTCCTATCCTACTACTGTGTTTACTCAGGCTCCACTGAAAAGCTCGTTATTCCACTACATGAATCATTCTTGGGGTCAGATTCTGTTGCATTAAGATATTTATAGAATATTGTCACAAAGCCTGCACATGGAGATGAGTGTGTGGATGGAAGGATGACAGTAGAATCTAATGTGTGCAATGTGGTTAACTTGTCTCTATAATGTAGGTCACGAAATGTGATCTTTCAGAAGGAGAGTTGCTTGCCCCCCCCCAAAAAATTCTATTTGCTGTAATTCTGTTCTGTTTTTAGTTTGTATCTACTCAATTATATATTACATAAAAATTAGGCTCCAGTTGTGTGGAAGGCCGTTTCTCTTGGCCTAAACATTATCGGACAAACTGGCCTACTTTAAAAGCCTGCAATCTAATATTTCTTTCCGAAAATCATTTTTGTGGTCCAAAATAGAAAGAATTTCACAGTGCCATGGAGCAAAAGGAGCCACTGGATGGATGTCATTTTGTGGGGAAGAAAGAAGACTTGATTAAAGCAAAGCGCACATTCAAAACACTGGACGATCGGGATGTACTGATCATCTACCACCAGGGAGGCTTCTACGCTTTGGACTATTACTGCTATCGTGAGTGTATTTTCCTGCAGGGTTGAAGTCAAGCAAATTTTTTTGACCGATATTATTGCGAATATGATAAAGTAATAAATGTCATTTAAAAAACTGCTCCAAAACTGTAAATATCAACACCAGACTTACTTGTGTGTGATTAACCTTACACACAATGCTAAGTGATCTTTTTTCGTCTATCTTTTAAATAATCAACTCTTTCACTTTTGTGACGCGTTCATTTGAAAACAATTATTATGCAGCACTAATTACCTACCTTGTCTAATAGATGCTGGTACTAAGCTGGAGACTGGAGACATTGAGGTGAGACTTGAAGCTTATTTCAACACAAAGCAGACGTTATGTGTTTTGTACTTTTTTTGCCTTTCATGTGTTCATCTGTAAAAATCAAGTTAATTACTTTTTTTATTTTTTTATTTTTTTTCCCCCACTCCACAGGAATTAGGCGGCACGCTGTGTATTATTTGTCCTAAACACAAGTACAAGATTTCCCTCGCCAAAGGGGAGGGTTTATGCAAGACCATAGACGGGACCAAAAACCCACCTATGACCAGATGGTTCTCAAAAGGAGTTAAGCAGCGAGTCCACACAGTGACTGAGACCAATGGGAACGTTTATGTGGAGCTCTCCAAGATGCCCGGATATATTGAGTCAGACTACTACCAGGGTGAGGAGGGCAAAGAAAAAAGGGCAAAAGCTCAGGCAGCGGCTGACTTGGATGAGGGGGTGGAATCTTCTTAGTGTTTTAGCAAATATTGCAATGGTATCATATTGCATCTTAACCCAGAATGTCAGAAGATTCTTCTGATGAATGTGAAAATGTTTTGATCTTAACTGAGCAAAATTGTAATGAAAAACCACAATGATATACATTTTTTTTAGATAATAAATCTGTTATCTAGAAAAATTCAGAAATGTTCTTGCCTCTTTTTATTTTAATGGGATCTGAACCAAGGGCTTGTAGTAAGGGTTGACAATAGATTTGGGACCTTGGGTTGTGAAGGGCATGCAGCGGACAATAAGTTAAAAATTTATGGCATGTGAAATATTAAAATATAATTATGTTGTCAAATTCATGGTCCAGTAAGGGTTGTAAGGCCTGCATATTTTTTTTTAGGTCAGTCAGTAAGCAGCATATTGGAGGAAAAAGACATTTGCTTGTACGCACTTTGTATGTAGTGCTGCTTTGAATGACACAAGAGGCCAATTAGACCTTTAAGATTTTCTTTAGTGGAAACCCTGGAGCTTTTCCAAGAGGGATGTTATAATCACATTTATAAGGTCCACGGGGGCTAGTTTTATATTTCATTCCTTTATCAGCTAATGGTCTTCACCTTGTCATTGATGTACATTTACATCGTTCCACATGCACCACGCTATTGCTTGAATATGTCTTTATCCATTTATCCGTGTGCAGGACCGCGTTCGAGCCAGGAGAAAAAAAAATCAACCGGTGTGCAAATTGCGGGCTGATGGCCTAAAACGAATGTAAATTTGAACGTCGTCTCAGACCTATCTTTGAGAAGTTTGCATGTTCTTCTGAAACGTGTGTGACATGTGGATGAGGTTTATGTTTGTATTTTGTTTTGTTTTTGATAGAGTGAAGGGTTTCTTAGGGATCTGAGAGTTTTATTTTTTCTGAAAGGTGTATCAATCCGACATCGATATCCAATATTGGTCTGATATCAGCCAAAAAACATATCATATTAGTTTACATTCAAAAATCTCAAATATTAAGACTCATACACAAGCAGCATATCCCAAATTTCCTAATCCGCTCCTGCTCTTCTAACCAGCATCTAGATTTATCATGTTAACTTTAATTTAGAATTCTGCATTTCCTCATATTTGTTGTTGCTGACAATTAGTCTTTGTTTGAATAGCATATCATTTGATCAAGCCTCTTCTAATACTTCCCATTATAATAATAAATAAATACTGTACATGCATCTTTCTTGCTCATAATGGAAGTTTAAAAAAATTGTATCGGAACATACAGTACTTTGGGCAGGCTGGTACACAACAGTATGGTGTACCAGCGGTTCTCAAATTTAGCCTCTTGCATACAGGGAATTTTACGACATTACATTACAATACGTATAGTGCGCAAAATGTACGAGGTGCATTCACTTGCACTCGGATATTTCAATCTCAGACAAAATTTAAAGGGAGTACTGTATCTGTCATTTTTTCGCTTGCGCCCGTGGGAGCTTCAGGGGCATTACGGTAAATGCAGCAATATACACTCCTCCGTGGCTGTGGTAGCTATAATAGACATGGGAGCCTCCGGAGGAGTGCCACCCCCATGTAAAATAATTAATTGATAACTAGGCCTACAATTATATCTATAACATACGGTTGGCCTTTAAGAACACATTTATTTGCATTTTTTTTAATTTATAAGAATTGAATGGATTCATTTTTAATGAAACACGGGCTAAATCTTCTAAAGTGGATGGGAACAGTGGACGGCGCTATCATTTCGTGATTGTGAGAGGACTAGAGGATTTTTGTATTGTTTTTTTAGTCCATGTGGGACAATCTTTTGTGTGTATTCGTGCGTTTGTGTGCGTGTCAAGTGAGTGTTATCTTTGACCTACAGTACCTTATATTCAATTGCTATGAAGTCAACCCTTTTCCTCGTTAACCCGAAGCTACACAAACCTTCAGTAAATTAGAGCTCTTCACGCGCGTGCGTGTTGCTGAGTCAGGCGAGCACTTCATTCCTTTACCCCCCCCCCTCTCTCTCTCTCTCTCTCTCTCTCTCGCTCACTCGATTTTGTTGCCAATAAAGACTTTGTTGTAGTGTCGACGTCATTAATGAGGTCTCGTGAGCACCAGCGAGCGAGGCGCTCTTTGCTCCTCTCAGTCAAGGTGGTTAATTGCGTCCCCTACCCACTGACAACTTGTTAGTGTTTTCGCCCTCTGAGTGTTTGTTAGTATTCCGACACAGTCAGCAGTCTGCTTGCGGCCGGGACGGCCGGGTCGAGCCGAGGCTCGCGCTTTTATGAATGACCAGCGAGGCGGCGGGAATGCCAGTTAGCGAGACCGGGCTCCACTGGGACCAGCCACCGATGAGAGCGATTAACGGCGGAGCGGAGCCGTGGCTCACTGCGGAAAAAGGCGAGCCTGTCTGCCGCAGACTGGCGTGTAAACGCACCGTGAGGGGGACACGCTCCACAGCGTAGAGCAGCAACGGCACCGTGAGCACAATGTAAGTTGGTGGCTGCCGACAACTCATTACGAAGGTGTCACTTAAGGACGCTTTCACGCCCGAAAGCTTGACATTATCTATCTATCTAGCTTGACATTATCTATCTATCTATCTATCTATCTATCTATCTATCTATCTATCTATCTATCTATCTATCTATCTATCTATCTATCTATCTATCTATCTATCTATCTATCTATCTATCTATCTATCTATCTATCTATCTATCTATCTATCTATCTATCTATCTATCTATCTATCTATCTGGAGCTATTCAAGTTCAAAGGTGGCAATTATCTGTTCTTTTCGGTACTTTTTGGGGAATTGAAAAATAAAACATGCCTAAAAACTGCCTAAGGGAGGATGAATAGGAGAAGTCCATGTACATTCTTCAGCATGTTTGATGCATTGTTGACAACATAATAATGTTAAAGGAAGGAATACTGTAAAAAGTTAATTTGCAGTGTTTGTTGACATAATTGCCCCATGGATGGTTTTGTGTGCCAGACTTCCGGTGGTGTTTTTCCTGTCCTCTTGAGGTTATGTGTAGTTTAGCTTCCTGCAGCACACCTCCTGCATCTCCTTTAAGCCCCTATTCCACTGAGGGGCAAATATTGGTTAGTGTCTGCAAAGGAAAAGAGGCTATTTTGATCTTGTCACGGTTCATCCCAGGTCACAAATGTTTAAACCCTCATTTTCCTTGAGATGAGCAGTACAGGTGATTGTTTACAACCTCTGATTAATCCCAATGAGATCAAATGAGAGGCTACCTCACCAACACTGCAAATTTATCCCGTCATTGGGATTGGGGCTTTACTACAGCACAATATTATAAACATTTTGATATACCTTTTCATGAATTCAGGCAAGCTCCTGAAGCAAAATTTTCTTTTTTTTTTTTTTAGTTCAGGTTTTTACATTCATGCGTTGATCTGGACAATATTATCCCCAAATACATAAATAGTTCAAAGCGGCTGCGATTAAATGACCAAACTTGCAGCGCAAGCTCCTGAAAACAGAATTCTCATAACCAAAGTATTGCAAGGAGTTAAAAGTTCTGACCCCGACACCTGATTGTTAACGGTAATAATTGCCCCTTGCATACTAGACATTTGCCCTGCTTGTTTTCATAATTTATATAAAGTGACACAATCGTTCAAATTGCTGGCCTTTCATTTCCAAACATTCCTTAGTTACTCCACTCAAGCACACCTCTCATTGGTATTGATTCCTTTGAACTCTTCTCATAAATTTACACATCAGCAACAGTGCATGGTTTTCAACAAGGAAATCCTGTGTAGTTATTGTTGAGGGTCCACGGTAGCTAATAAATGATTAAAGAAGGTAATGATGAATGAATGATGAACTCGGTAGAACTATAGGCACTGTTTATCTACTTTTACTCTCCCCTGTGGGGCCCCTGCCAAGCTTGTCAGTGTCTGTTCCACTGGGATGAAGGATGAGGATCAGGGAAAAAGAAAGAATGCCTCTTCATTCTGAAGCGCTTCGCTTCTTCATGGCTCATTTGTCTCCCTCACAGGTCTATTCACATTGTGGCTCTGGGGAGCGAGTGCCCCGGTGGAGTCGGGCCCGGGGAGGAGATTATGGGTCAGGGCCAACTCCAGGGCGGCCTGCTGTGGAGCTACTTGGGCCATGGAGCGCTGGTGGGCCCAAGCGACCTGGATAACAGCTTGCATAACCCAGCCTTTATGGAATACACCTCACGTGTCTTTGGGGATGTCACCATCGTGGTCCAGGATTGTCCCAGCTGGGTAAGCCATGTCTGTTTTTGGACTTTGCTACGAGCAGTAAATGTCCAGTGGTGACTCTAACTCTGGTCAGCAACAATTTGCCTGTTATTAATAGGGCTGGTAAAAAGTTGACCAAGTTGGGTAAGCTGACTTTATCAAAGCTCCACTGGAACCATGTTTGCACTACCATTTTCTACACGGACGTACGCCATGTTGCACTGGCGGTAGGGGAGAAAGACATCGCTCCAAAACAGGGGATATCACAAATCTAGGACAAATTCCATTTAAAAAAAATAGTGACAAAAGTAAAGTAATGGTCAATGATCTAGTTATCTATAGCGGCTGTAGTCAAACACGAAACATGACCCGTCCACTCGTCAAAAAGAACAAAGAAGAGCAGGAAGTTATCGACCCTATACCAGCAGCTCCACTCTCAAGTTTATTCAAGGCATATTTTTGAAGCATCATCTGTGAGTAACTTTAAGGATTACATGCTTTTATGTGTGTTATGAATATATCACATTATTAACATAATGTACATAACGTTATATATGTGAGAACTAAATGGCAGATAGTGTTAGTTGACCTTAAATGGACAACATTAGCTGCTATTAGCTGCCAATCAATAAACCGCCAACCAATTAGCATTGGCAAACCAACATCAGATATAAAAAAAACAATCAACTCATGTTCAACCTCAGATTAATTAAAAAACTCGAAAGAATCAATAGGATGATGGATTTAAAAAGATTTGATATTGGCAGCCGTATTTAACAATGTCAATGTTAGAAAAATGTAAAATCTCAATAAGGAGCAACTCTGTGCATTATATACTCCTTTCTTCCTTCTGTTAAGTTTTGTGGGAATTTGTTCACGTGCACATTACTGCTAATAAACAATGCGATAAAAATATTATCACCTTTGCGGAAGTAATGCCAATGATAAAACATGTCACCAAACTGATAGGGTTACTTTGTGCACTGCCTGTTTGCGGTAAGACGTTGAATCATTTTCTATTTTCAAGGCCACTTTCTTTCCAAACACTGATTGTGGATTTGATTGAGCAATTTAAGTATGCTGTCCTCAAACGTCCTCTAAGAGGAAGAAAGACCTTTTGTTTTTTAAAGCACGCGAATTGGAGAATTGTTTTGATTTTGCAGCAGTACAGTAAGTGCTCTTTTGTAGAGCTGTCTTCGCCTGGCAATTGTCTGTCACTCATCTTTAGGCTTTTTTGTTTTTATTCAAATGACTCCAAGCACGAATGTTTTGCCAGCCTGTTGATTTCAATCAGGTTTTCTCAATGCTATGCTCGCAAAGTGTAGGCAAGTGTTCTTCAGTCTTTGTGTCAAACTATATAATTTATAGAGACCACCAAATAAAAAGTCACACAATGCGAACACAGGACTGTCTTATTTCATAAGATGTTAAACTGATATTTTTAGGGTAATGGTTAGGGTTATCTGAGGTAATGTTCATGATGCAACAAACTGTTAATTCATCTGACGTCTCCTTTTTTTCTTCTCCAGGACTTGTTGGACAGTGACTGGGCCAGCGTTCGGAAAGTTCTCGAACAGGCGGACATTCTGGTCATTAAGTATTCAGTAACCGACAAATTGGCCTTCCAGCAGGTCAGGAATGGATATGCCCCAAGGCTCCGCCCACTTCTTAGGCACTGGGGCGTGCCTGTCATCTTGGTGGCAGTTGGAGCTAGGCTTAACGGTGAGGACATGCAAGATTTAAATACTGTAAAATTATGTTGGCTATGTATTATTATTTATTACAACCAATTCATCCTTTAACTGTTATATCTGCAAAAATACTTCATGAGGCTTGTCATTATGTTGTTCTCGTGTTCAGTTAATTTTCTAATAAATTAGCATACTCATATTTTGGGCAATTTTGCCCTAAAAAGAAAAAAAACAAAAAACAAATCATTCAGTACATGTGAAACCATTAATTTTGTCCTTGATGGCAGTATGACGCTTCCAATGTGGAGTAAATATTTATGAGTTTGAATTTCCTTGAAAATACATTCAAACGTACTTGAAAATACATTCAAATGTACTAATAGGCAAAATTCTAAAACCCTAGCATTTTTTTCCCAAAATGCAACTTTTTTGTATTTTTTTCTATTTCACCTGCATATCAATAATACATCAAAGAAAAAATGATATACTTTTAGAATTTAGCAGTACTTACCCACAAATACATTCAAATTTGGTTGCAGGCTATAAAACATAGCATTTTGACATAGCATATTGACATGTAAGTGCAGAACAGACATAAAAAAGATAAGACAAAAAACACAATAAAAATGACCAATAAACAATGTGTTAATTTTCAAATGTTTTCTCTCTCTCTCTCTCTCTCTCTCTCTCTCTCTCTCTATATATATATATATATATATATATATATATATATATATATATATATATATATATATATATATATATATATATATATATATATATATATATATACACACACACATATGTACATATGTATGTATGTATATGTGCTGAAAAAAATGCTGAATTGACATAATAAAACAATAAAAAAATGACCCCAGGCTAGCGTTAATAATACACAGTTTTTTGGAGAAAAAGTGTTGGGTTTGGGTTATGCGAAGACACAGTGAACCCTGTTTAATGCCGTTTGTATAGGCAAGCTAATCAAATGCACAGAGATATATTTTTAGCTTTTCCGCTCAACATTCTTTGAGATCTTGTCTACGCAGTGCTGTGGAAAGATCATAGTCGGGTTGTGCTAGTGCTACGTGTGTACTCACATGTGTGTGTGTTTGCGGTGTTGCGCGAGGGCAGGGATGGGGTTTGCCTTTGATTTTGTTGCTGCTACTGAGAAGGTTCACGCTCTCCCCTCATGACTGCAGAGAATGACGGCTGAGCTCAGATTGCTTTGGAGCGCCGCCGCAGTACGTGCATTAACGCGGCCATTAAAACAGCACCGAGCGAAGGGGCACACGATTCCGCCAAGGGCACATGCGCGCCCTCACGCACACGAATGCAACGCTGATGTGCCAAGTCACCGCTTGACAGACGCTCACACCCCCATTTTCACTGTCTCACACACGCACACACATTCTTGGCTGAGTGCCTCTAGGTCATTAGCATTATGATTTATCAAATGCCTCAGCACTTAGCTGTGTCCCACTCGTTCTCTCTGGCTCCCTTCTTTGTTCTGTCTCTCTGTGGTCCTTTTTCCTCTTGCAAGATAATCCCACTAATTTTCTGTCAGATTCATTTTTTTTCCCATGCGCACATAGCTCAGCATGGTTGGTTCTTGCCAGCATAACGCAGCAGATATTAAATGCTTGAAAATTGCAGTACGCAGCAGGGTACCAGTGTCTTCATTCAATAAATAGAACACCCCCCCCCCCCTTTTTTTGCCAGCCAGCCACCTGTGTAGGAAGGAAGAGACCTTGCTATAAGATAATAGTGTATTATTATTGTTAATAGGAAAGCTTGATACCACCTGTGTTTTTTTTCAAACTGATACCAGTAAAAGTAGTCAACTTTTTGGTAATCACAGATATGATAGTATCAATACCAATAGTACATAAAATTTTCCCCCTAATATTGAAAAATCTTTAGGAATAAATAGGCCTTGCTATGAGATATTGTACGATCAATTTTATCCCGTGGGTGTCCAGGGATTTTCCACTAACCAGGCCTTATTATCACCCAACTTGGGCTGACTTTGAAGGGGTCATAACATTATCAAATAATATATCTTTACTTGACCCCTCAAAATGTTCAGTGACATCAGCCCTATCATACATATGTAAATGTACACATATAGATATATTCCAAGGCTGGAATATGAAGATATTTATGCGTTGCATAAAATACGACGAAACGTCATTATGAAACACACTGTAGTGATTGTAAAGAAGCACTTCATCAAAAGTTAGTAAAAAACCAAGAAAGTCATTACTCTGAAGCCATCATAACAACCTACAAGAAGATTCTTGTCACATCTATGACAAGAAACTCTTTGAATTTCGATTCACCTACCGTAGTAACCCACTATGTGGCCTAAACATTGCAATGCGGATCCAGTCATTATTGTTTAATAAAAAAGTCAATAAAATGTGAATGTAATCATTGTTAGCCAATAATTGAAGCGTCATCCTTTATCCAGACGAGGGCCCCCCCTGTACATGCCCGCTGTGTGCGTCTGACTGGAGCAGCTGTGTGCCTCACAGTGAAGGTCTGCAGCTGTCCCGGGACCTTGGGGCCACCTACCTGGAGTTGCCCTCGCTTAACCATGTGTTCGTGGGTCGCTACTTTGGCAGCGTGGTACACACACACACGCATTGCATCTCACCCCCAGGCTTATTCATTTTTAAGACAGTACATCTTATGATGGGGGCAATTTGTTCCCAAAGCAGGAAAGGGATGATGTAACAACTTATTTTTGTTCCTTGATTTTTTAAATAAGTGTATTTCTGTATTGTTCAGCTGGAGTACTTCATGATTCAGTGTCTGAAACACAAAGCCAAAGAGAAGCCAGAAAAGAGGCGAGGAAATAAAGTCAACGAGCTTCGCCCGCCTCATTTGGAACAACCAGGTCAGAAAGGCAATGTGCTATTTAAAACCAGTAATTGTGTTTTAGTGGCAGACCATTAAATAATATCTAGATTTGTTTTTTGATTGCCAAATTTATGTATTGCTTTTTTTTTGGATGTCAATTTTTTCTTTTGACTGTTTCCAATTTTTATCCAGTCGTGCGAAAGTTTAGTCTGGATCAATAGGTCTTTTTCTGAATTACAAATTAGAAGAAAGATGAAGTGTGAGGTAGACTCCAACTAAGTCAAAATCAATTGTCGTCTGGACTGTTTTCAACATCAGACTGAAAAACAACAATTGAGTGTTTTATTTTGATGCAGATGATATTAGACAAGCTTAGCATTTATATTGTTCAAACCAATTATTTTAATCAATGTTGGAATTTGACCCTACATAATACATCTGGGCTTGTAGTTATCATTTTCACAGTTGATGTTTTTATACTGAAATAAGAAAGTAATATACAGCCACAGTAGCAGTATATATATACAGCCTGTCTGTTAGGATCTTGTATAGATCTTTTCGATTACATCATCACCATGGATCTGAAATAACAATAACGATGTGATTGACCTTATAGGGGAAGTGTCTTGAAAATAATATGTTATATGCAGCCCCTTTTGTCTAAATACAACATCGGGTTTGTGGAATATGAAGCAGCAAAATGTATCCATCAAAGTTGAGTTGATTTAAACTCAGTAGAGTATAAATTTCAGTTACGAAAGTAAACACTGAAATGAATGAAGCAACAATAAAAAAAAAAAAAAAAACACATCAGGGACAAAACAGGCAGCATTTATGTTTCAGACAGCCAATATTTTATTGTATTATCTGTCTCTAAAATATTACCCATTTTGATGACAGTTTGAGTAGCTTGCTGCATTAAAGTAATCATCATTTCAGCAACTCCATATGCTATATATTCATCTGTCCATTCTGCTTCTGTGTTTTTAATCTGACATAAAGACTGACAGTTTGAGGTCTTTCGGGGTTGCAGGATTTATTGCTGCTCGTCACTTAACTCTTTATTTTATGGTGTCACTTGCTCTGATTCGATGGATTGCTCAACTAAAGCCAAGAAGAGAAAGCTTTTAAATCGCATGAATGGATACATAATGAGACTTATTTGTGAAATTAACATCCTGTCCACCTCATAGTGCTCCCATTTCGTATCCATTATGTTGTTTGATTATCTTAAATGCATATTCATGCATTTGCTCAAAAGTAATGAAATCAGTTAAAATCATCTCGCTTGTTTGTCACAACTCATGTTGTTTCATCCCTTTGCTCAGCTCGGCTTCCTCCGATCCGGGTGGAGGAGTCAAGCTTCTCCCAAGACATGCAATGGTTGTTGGAACGTGGCGTGCAGTTTGCCGACGTGGCCTTCTATGCTGGGGACTCTGGGAAAGAACTTGGATGGGCTCATGCATCCGTGCTGTGCGCTGTCAGCCCGTATTTCCGACAGCTGCTCCTGGGGCCCAAGACCAGGTAGGAGATACACGTATTCTGCGATCAAGCTATTTCGCCATCTGCAGCCAGCGGGTGCTTACCTCCTCCTTTGCGCTCAATGTTGTCTGCTTTGACAGGGAACGGCCACAGTCCCGCTGTGTCTGCAGGGAGAGGGATGGAGCCCCGCACTCGTTACTCTCCACTTGGGATGGAGGAATAATTGATGACATGCCTCGATCTGAGGGACACCTGGCGGGCCGCCTCTCTCGTCTGGTGGTGAAGGATCCTCTCTTGTGTATGTGCTTATGGGAGACGCTCATGTTCATTTACAGAGGTAAAGCACCAGAACACAGTGAAAACTTGGCAAAACTCTGTATTACATGGCTGAAAATAAAATTGATTTAAAACAGAGTGCTGTGCCAACAGCGTCTCATTAAATAAACGACACTTGTAGTGCTAATTGTAGATTTATTTCACTCGGCAACTCCAAAGAATATATAGTGTAACATCATCTGTCTTTATTTTGGATTGTTTGCTGAAAAGTGCACATCCTGATTAAACGTAACGGGAATGAAAGGCATTTTATAAAGGAGTCAATATAACCATGTAAGAATAAGTTGCCTCATCTTCCAATTAATTTGCTCCTATTTTAGAAAGAAAATGGAACTTTTCCTGTCACAGCATTAAAAAGCATTACATTTGATTTTTTGATACTTGCAGAAACCCTGTTAAAATCCCATGTACTTCCTAAAGAGGCTTCATCTATCCCCATTTGAGAACTGATGCCATAGGCTATGTGGGCAAAAAATCCTGATTGAAGTGGATTTCTTCAAACTATAAAGAGTGCCTTGACTTTCTTGTGATGTTAGGTCACAGCTGATGAAATACGGGTGACATGAAGGGGGTAAATAAAATATTATCAATAGAATATAAACCATAAAATACTCAATTTCACGGGTTTTGCTTTTCTTATTCTTTCAACACTCACTCGCTCCCAATATGAAGGGATTTTTTGAAATGACCACACACAAAGATGAAATTGAAATGCAATGTTCATTCTGTTTTTCAATTCATTTGTTTTTACTTATCTACTGAAACCACACGTCTTTTTCCTTAGTTTTCCTTAAAGTGAAGTTTGGTATTTTTTTAGCTGTTGTTTCAATATGCACTTTATGATCAAACATTGCTGTAAATCTGTTGATTTACAGCAATGTGTGACTAAAATCCTTATGCATATCTTTCTCATTTATCGTTAGAGTGACTGTACATGCCCTTTTAAAGCTCTCTCATTTGCCTTATTTTTCCTGACAGTCATTGTTTGTAAATATTTGTTGTTATGCTCTGCTTTTACTGTAACTGCAGAGGCAACCTATCAGACTGACATTAAAAGTAGCAGCTATGTTAAGCTGAATAAATATTGAATGTACTTTGGCAGCAGATGGTAGTTTTTTTGTTGTTGGGTGTGCTCCAATGTTTAATGATATGCCAGGGGAACTTTGAGCTGAAATTTGTCAAATTAGAGGTGTTAAATAGTGTGTTTAGTCTTCACGCAGAGACTTTAAAATATATCATGCAATATTCTGTAGCGGCTCTGTTCATTTTGGAGATAAATCACTTTTCAACAACCAACAAACAGGCAAATTCTTGCATAGAATTAGAATATTTCCAAATAAAAGCCTTTGTGAGTTTTTATACACTGTGCCCTAGAATATAATATGTTTTATCATATGCACTTTTGAGTGTGAAAGTATATATTAATTGTACTATAGCCTCCTGAGACCCAGCCTATTTATTTGTGTCCACCATTGTGTACATTTAGTCTCAGCAAGACAGCAAAGTGAAATTTATGCCACCCAAACACGAGACCTCATCGAAAAGGCCTCGATGTCTTTACTGAGGACATGAGGGCTTAGTTGGGTAGCTCAAATGAAACACATGATATAGTCAGTCACATTACTTTGTGTTTTCTGATCGTTATCTGTGGCTGCAGTCACAGCTAGATGCTTTGCATTTATGCGGTAGGCTAAACCTGAGCTGCTTTTGTGGTAAGCAACCTCCTTGACACAGAATGCATATAATTCTATTTTTCGAAGTGAAATTTATCGTTCATTGGCCTGACAACTCTCACATGCGCTTCCATATTCACGTTTTCTTTCTTCTCCTGAACTTGTCCTCCCACCCACAACGTCTTAGATTGTGCCAAACACAATGACAGCCAATTAGTGTCCACTTCAGGTTGTGGTTGACCTTTGTTTTCCAACCGCCAACATCTGAAGCACAAGCAATGCACAGAAAGCATAAAGTTTGAGATTACAAATTAGATTAATTTGATTAAAAAAAAAAATAAAACTTTAACTATGGACTCTACTTAATTGATCACATTTACTATGATAATCTGAGACCCCTAAACATTCCAACTATGCTGTTGTAAAATTACATTTTACATTTTCATTTACATATTACCATTTCTCCTCTGGTGCATTTCTACCAGCATATGGTGCCTAGTTTAACAAGCGTGTGATGTACTCAGCGTCTCATGAAAATCTTCTCAGAGTGCGGTTTAAAGTCTGCAGTGCTGCGCGCGCTGGATGTCAGATTGTGTTGCATTTCATCAAAGACTTGTGTCATGCAAAAATCACACGTATGATTTGCATCTTTCTGCGTTTTTATGAGCAGAACGTTGATGAGCACACGTGTGTTCATATTTGGTCTCACGTTTGCAGGAAACACACAAACATAAGCTGTGAGAGCTGAGCAGATTATAGGGTTTGGCTGAGTCTTTGAGGAAGTGCATGAAAAAGAAGCGCTCACTTCTTGAAGGCGGGTGGTGCAATGTGCATTGTGGATTTTTCTCATGTGGGAGAAGACGAGGGCGGCAGAGGAATGAAGGGAAAGTTGTGAAGAAGGTAAAAAAAGAAAAGCGACTGAGGATGAGGAAGGAATGTGTACAATGAGTGTGTTTTGCTTTTGAGTTTGTGAGACAGTATCTGAAAGTTATATTTCCCAAAACACTGCAAGAAGACAATGTTAGGGATTTTGTGAAAAAAAAAAAGACTGTTAATCTCCAACGTGATGATTCTGATTGAGTCTCCAACTACAAATGTGACACAAACAGTCAATTGCTACATTATGTGTGTTTTGTTAAACGAGCTCATCTAATATGCTATACAGGTGTGTTTTTCCTCTGCATTGCCGAAAGAAACAAGGAAGCGCCTCAGGATCTGTTGTTTGATGTTCATATATTCGAAGACTACACATAAGACTTTGCAAAATAATTTCATGCTCTGGTTTGCGTGTGTGTGCGCGCGTGTGTGTGTGTGTGTGTGTATCACAGAGGCCATGATTTTACTAGGTTGATGCTAACTCTGTAAGACGGTGCCTCCTTTTGAAGCGTGCTGTTGAGTTATTTGATTTGTCAATGGCTTATACGATGTATAGCCCAAAATTGATCACATATTGCAAACAAATGGGTTGTTGTATGTTATTGAACATTCAGCTGATGAATTAAGGCAGTGATCAACTGAGTGTTTTAGCAGATGTGCTAAATATGCCTCTATGCTCTCATATTTATACGTACGTAAGTGTTTGCACTCGGCTCGGGTGAATGTATCACATGATGCATGATGGAGGCTGGTTGCATAAAATCACATTTTTTACTTTTGTCCTATTGAATTAACTCATTCACTGCCAGCCCAGTTCATATGGTCCATAGCTATCAATGGCAGTGGATGAGTTTTAATCTATTCACTGCCAGCCCAATAAAAACTCATTTTTGACGTCTTTTGTTATGAATGGTAGAGAATGAGTTAATATTGCTTTTATGGAGTGTGAAATCAGCAAAAGCTACCTGTTTTTATCCATCTCAGGAGACGGCTGTTCTGCCACTTTCTGCCATTTGATCCTTTGCTCAAACCTCTAGTAACGACCAATCACTGATGGATTGTTATCGGCACTCTGAGCAACTGTGATGTCATTTTCAGGTGACATAATACATAGGTGATAGAAACATAAAAACAGGTGGCTTTAGTCGCTTAATTCAAAAATATTGTCTTTAGGTTAGTGAGACCACATAGCATTATATATAAAATCTTTTACAGTACTTCAATATAAACCAATCTCTTTGTCTTCAGACTTTCCAGTTTGTGTCTCTTCATCCATAAAAACTGCATCACGCAAAGCAGATGGTCTATGTACTATATAAAGACATTCTTGACAGCCTGATGTCAACCTAATAGCAAATGTTAAAAAAAACAAAATGGAAGTAGTCATGGAGGGTATATTTTTTCTCACAGTAATGATCACGTTTACATAAGTGTTTGTTCACTTTACGTTCGATCAAAGGGGTGTCTAAACTTTGGCCCAGGGGCCTTTTGTGGGCCAGCATAGATTTTTTTTTTTTTTTTTTTTTTTCAGCAGCCGCAGCATTAACGTAAGACTTTTGACACGGCCTATCTGGGTAGGTTAAAGTGAATTACAGATCAATTAGTTTATATACTGTAGTTTTTCTAAATATACAAAAATATAACAAAATTATTATAATTTGAACAATTATCTCTGTTTGAAGCGGTAGTAAACAGATGATTAAACTTTAGAAGCAAAAACAGTTTCATCAATTTGTGCTTAAGTCTGATTTATGAACATATCACATTATTGATCTACAATAACTTTTCTTCTTACTGCAGTTGCTCGTATTTTGGTTCTGACTGTGGAGATGGAATTTGACTCCTGGTCAGTGCAGCTGTGGATTTATTCTAGTGGCCACCTCAAAATCTTGATAAATCTTGAATGTTTATGTCTCATAACTTTTAATAAAAACTGTTTTTGTAAATGTATTTTAATGGCTTCCTTGGTTTCAGTGTGTTGAGCAAGTAAAACAGAATCATTTTAATGTGGCCCTTGTGTCCTTCCATTTTTCTGTATGTGGCCCTCCAACAAAAATGTTTGGACATTCTTGCATTAGAATAAATAAAAGTCATGACATACTGATATAATTTTAAAAAGAGATTTTGTACTGGCTCAAATGTTGAAGTGCCAATTTGCACGCTATACGGTTGATATAAAAATAAATACAGAACATGGTGTTATTCAACCTCATCATTGCAGATAACATAACACATTTGGGGCATTTTTTGACAATCCACGGCAGGTATGTGGGTGGCCATAAAACAAGCCCTGCAACCATGGACTGAGATGTGTTTCAATATACTTTGTACTTTTTGAGGTGTGCAGAATAAATACATGTGTTGATGTTTTGTAGGAGCGTGGGAGTGGGAGCACCTCCAGGAGGCTTTGGAAGAGAAGCTGAAGAACTCCCTTGCAGTGGCTCAGCTTATGGAGCGCATACGATCGCTCATTGGCAGAGAGAGGGTGAGTTCTAAGTTTGTACCCTTGCGTTTTCTCCGTCCTACTTCATATCTAGAGAGTACCAAAGAAAAAGCATATTTTACACACACAAACAGGTTGGGTTGATTTTTATTTTTATTTTTTCTTATCTACTCGCTTTAGCTGTTGATTTTTGAGCATGTTATGTTACTTTTCCAAACATAGAAGACCAAACAACACATTTCCACTTATGAATGACCAACTTAGGTTTCATGGTAAACTTAAATTTAGTTTAGCAGCAAATTACTTTGCATGTCCACCTCCTCCTCCAAATTTCTCCCCACAAATGTCCATGATATGAATTTGCTGGCTGAAACAGCACATTTGCCTCAGCATAATTGTTTAAGATGTGATCAATAGGTATGACAACTGTGTTAGATGTCATCATCAAAGTGTGCAGTCATTTGCGTCTTACAACGCCAGACTATAGGGAGCACTCGAGCACTGCTGGGTATCGGCTAATTTTTTGCTAGACGCATCTATATCGGAGCCCGAACCACAGATTAACACTGGCAACAGGTACTGTATGTTGATATCCGCACAGTCATTTTTAGCTATTGAACGTGATTTCAGAACAATGTAATGTTGTTTGTATCGTGAGTCAGGAGCACCAGCTATGCCGCGACATGCTGCAGGGAACAAATTCAACATCAATGCATACCAAGGCAACTCGTGTCCGTATATTATTTTGGTAAACGAAGGTTTGTTTTGAATTTAGCTTTCCTAGGGTATTTCGTGTGTGTTTTACTGTCGTGCAGAGAATTAACAATTGTTAGCTTGATGTCCTTTTTTCTGTCTTTAACACCCAATTTAGCTTATCATTGATCCAGTACTTTTTGAGACTGTTCAGTATATTACAAGTGCAATAATGTTGTACCAAATGAGAGGTTCGCTACAGTAAGTTTAATTGTGATAGGAGAAATTTGCGCCTTGATTTAAGAAACATGTTTTTAATTTGGCCTTAATCAGCGAGAGCTTGTTTTGACACAGGATCGTTATAATTAGCATATTTACATAATTAGTCAGCGTAATCACCTCCCTGATACTGTGGGAATTAACATTAAATAAACAAGACACGCTCTCGAGGGAGCAGAAGTAGATTATCTGTCAGCTCTTACTACAGGACATTGGGCGTGAAAATCATCAGCAGGATTTCCTGATCTAAATTTAGGAACCACCGTGTAAAGGAATGAAAAAAAAAGTCTCTCAAGCATCTGGTTTTCAGTTTTCACCTCTGTTCTGATGTGCTTAGCATTGCAATTCAACTGTGTCTGGCCAGCGTTCGGTGAGACTATCAGAGGTGCTATATGTATTCCGCTGGGGATGTGGAATAAATGTTCAGAATAGCAATTGCCTTGTAACAGCTTGTCCTCCAGCTCAGGTGTTAACCCGCTGCGTCCTCGTCTGGTTTTATGTGCATCTGTGCAGGGCACCAGAGACACCCCAAGCGCACGCGCAGCCCAGCTGGGCCCCCAGACTCTCGTCAACCTCTTCAATTCTCCTCTTTATTCGGACGTCATCTTCATGGTGCAGGGTGGGATGATGCCGTAATTAACATTCACAAATGAATGCGCAGTCACACGGGAGAGAAGGTCACATTTTATCAGACTTGATTGAATTATGAGCTTGCTGACAGGCCTAGTCATCCAGAAGAAGATAAAACAAGATAAAACGGTCCAAAGGACAAGTTGTTTTCCATCCCTTTTGGGTTTCATCCCACGTATTTTTTCTGAAGAGCCCCTCAGATAACAAGCTGATAATAAAGACAGCGAGACGCTCTTCTCTTTGTATGTGTGAGTTCAAACCAGTTCAGGATTATTCTGCGAGGGTATTATGTTCATTTTTGCAAGAATAATTGCAGCTTGAGTGCTGGCAGAGCCGTCGCCGGCTATGAATGGCACTCAGCAAAAAAAAAAAAAAAAAAAAATGTCACGGCTTGTGCACGGGCTCCATGTGTCACTATTTCCTGTTGATTTCAAGAGCCCTTTCTGAAAGGTCATTACTCTGCTAAATTGGAACACACGTTGCCCTGCTACCAGTGCTATGAAACTCAAGGAAGCTTGACTTAGCCTTAATGAGTCTTCCATTTCACCATTTGAAGGCCAGTCATGAGCTAATATTGCTTTATAGATTCTCACTCATCCAGGCCATGCTCATCACAAAACAGCAATCCTTTTCTCAACAAAACTCGCAGTGTAAATTGATTGTGTGTTTGATATCTGTATTCAAGGGAGTGTGTTGCCAGCCCACCGAGCTGTGCTGGTAGCACGCTGTGACGTCATGGCGGCCATGTTTAGCGGGAAGTACGCGGAAGCCCGGAGTCGAGTGGTGCCCATCCACGGGGTCTCGTCTGATACCTTCCTTTCATTCCTGGAGTACCTCTACACTGACTCTTGTTGTCCTGGTACGTTCACTGCATGCAAACCATGTTCCATAAGAAAAGTCGCTTTCGCCTGCCCTAATTAAATCCTCCAATTCAGTATGTATGATGCTGAAACTCAATGTTTTATTCATTCAAGCTCTCTTGGGCTCAGCATTTGAATTTAAATAAGTCAAGGAGAATAATGCATTCATAAACCTGCACTTAGTCAAGGGAAATTGTGGCTAAAACTTAAAATGGATCAGCAACAAATATAAACACCTACATAAATACCCCTGTTCTGCAAATGCTGAATGTTAGCATTAGTGGGGAATTTTGTCACGGTAATTAAGTATTTTGGCACTTTTAATTTTGTTGTAATGCCAATTACTCACCATAAACACACCCAAAGTGTTATTTTCCCACCTTGACCCATCACAGCGATTTCCTGCTCGACGCTACGGTTGCAACCCCAGCGCCATCGGATCAGAGAAAACACTGGGCTAGACCAAAAACAAATGTCTACTACAGTGGATAAATGAATAGGGTGGGTCGCAGGCGAATATAATGTTTAAACATTGTGACATGTGACCTCAATGAGTTTCACTTGTAACATCGTTCTAATCAAGATTTTAGGATGAAGAGTTAGCCCCTGCAAGGCATTGTTTAAATTTACATTTCCTGTGTGAAATCGTTAATCTAAATCCAAGGAAATTAGTTGCACACACATACTTCAGCTTCAGAGGTGTTGCTATATATACCTCTATACCTCTATACCTTTCAACTCATTGAAGCTTCCCTACTAAGTCCTAGTGTGCTTACTAGAGGACATCCTGGTCTTTCCAATGATTTCTCATGTGTTTGCGTGGGAAGCAACTAAATTTGCATGGCAGTGGACCCAAATGAAAAAGCTCGTCCTCAGGAGTCTATAGTGATGTTCCAAATATTTTAGTTACAATTTTGGAAAACCGGTGAACATTCTATTTTAAGTCTCCCATTGTTAAGCAGCCACACTGGATAAAAAATGACTTGAGTGTGCTGCTGCAATGTTTTCCTGGAGGCCTCGCTCACTGAAAGCAGCCTCCAACACAAGCGCAGATGACAAGTCGCATCAACCATCTGTGTAACCGCAACATGCTGCCGGGGTCGCTCCCCGGGGGCCACAAAATGAACAGCAATAGGCTTAATATGAAATTAGATAGAGACATGATAACATCCATACGTCTGCTAATGTAGAGTGTGTGCCAGATCACAGTCCCAGACGTGCTGTTGTTGCTTTTGTTGTCGCTCTTTTCCTGTCACACTTTATTTTGCATTCCATTCTAATTAAAAGGATTATTCTCACTAATGATGATGCATTTAGAACAACATTGAAAGGTCATAAGTACCTGATGTCACAATACACAATGTTACATTTTAACAGTTGCTTTTGAAAGGAAGCACTTAAAGACTTCGACGGATTTCTGGCAAAGTGAGACATAGGCGCCCGGGTGCTACACTATATGTGATGTACAACTTGTCTCACTTGAACCAGACAACACAACAGGAGAGTCTTAATGTACATTCAATAAAGCTATTCTATTCTATTCTATTCTATTCTATTCTATTCTATTCTATACAATGTTCTCTTGGCAATGTCTTTTCACAATGTCTCTGTACCAAACGCTGTAAAAAATGTACCAAAATAAGATGTAAGAAAAAAAAACAAGCATTACCTGGTCTTTTTTTTCCAACAAGTATAAAATTTATAACCACAAAACCAACCAATAAAAAAGCACTTTTGTACAAAGGGGATGAGCAGCTTGGTTTCCAAACAGGCTTTCATTTTGAGTCATGAGGATGAAGAATTGAACCTATAAAAAAAAAAAATCTCCAGAGACTGCAGCTGCTTACTGTTGTGTAAGAGCCCAGAATTCAAGGGCAAAGCAAGGTTACTTCAGCAAGAAAGGGAGGATACCACTTGCATGATCCCTGCACGTTACATTAGCGCACTGAATGAAAAATATACATCAATTTGATAACTTAGACGTGTCTGGGGGAAAAAAAAAAGGATTAAGGAAATCTCCCGTCCACTGTCGTGCATGCAAGAAACCAAAATTTAATAGAGGAGGATGTTGAGTGACAACCGTCAGGTTATGTTAGGAGACATTTTTATTTACCGTGTAACATTACGTAACTGTGTTGCACGCGTGCCTATGAGATTGTCATTTGACATCTTAGCGAGAGCAACGGGATACTTGCTGTTATCGTTGTAAAGGTGACCTAAATCAAGAGTTGATAAACAAGCATAGCAGCTGTTGATCATATAATGTCAACCAAACCATGAAAACCCTCACGCTTCACCTTTTAAAGTGTCACCTTGCTCTAGAATGCATAACCTGCACTGACATTTAGCATTGCGTTCTCTGTTGTTGATAGCCAGCGTGTTGCAGGCCATGGCCGTGCTGGTGTGTGCTGAGATGTACCAGGTGAAAAGGCTGCAGCATCTGTGCGAGGTGTGCGTATGCGCTTACCTGCAGAGCATGCCCAGCAGAGAGCTGGCATCCACTGGCATCAGCGTAATTCGACTCCTTCGGCGGGCAAAGGTCAGTATCTCAAGTTTTCAGGTCAAATTCATTTGTGACTCTTTTGGAGGTCCCTAGTGGCCCATTAGCCGCATTTACTGAATGTGTTCAATCAAACGCTGAGGAAAAATGGTTGTTTCAAATGATGGGACAAATGACGCTTCATGAAGCAGTTGATATATTTTTTTAATCCTCCAGATGACACTTTCCTAGCACCTATCTGTGAATTAAAAGCACCGTCTAGAGTAGTAGATAAATGTCACCAGTGCTTCACGAAGCTTCATTTTTCCCATCTGGTGTTTTCTCTGCTCAATAGTGTCACAATGCTGAGCAGCTGTACGTGTGGCTTCTCCACTTCATCGCCAACAACTATTTGATCTTCAGTCATAAACCCGACTTCCTGGAGCTTTCGGGTCAGTCTGCATAACGTTGGACAAGTGTCATTCGATGTATCGTTGAGTTCATGTTTAACTCATTCACTGCCATTGAAAACCATAGATCTCAAAAGATCTATTTTTACTGGTCTGGCAGTGAATAATTTAAATCACTGACACTCGCTGCCACTGACAGCTGTAGAAATCCAAGTGCATTTAAACTGGGCTGGCAAAGAAAGAGGTAAAAAGAGAATTAGACCTCAAAATCCTGCAATACTTTTATTTCGATAGAAGTGAATGCAAGAAAAATTAACAACTTTCTTGCTCACCCTTCGGCCTTGATTGCTGTCTATATTGTAGAGCTGAGTGCCAAAAAAATATTTTTATATTTCTTCTATAACAATTTATTGATTGTTAGAAGCATAATATTATATAATATTCATGAATATTACTTTATGCATTTGCTCTGCCATGACTTTAGTCAAGTACATGGTCGTAGCCAGAAATGCAATGTGTATCTGTCACTTTTGAATATTTTTAGAATTGATTATTCTATACAAAAAAAAAAACTCACTTCTTACTGTATATACATTATATTATCTAGGAACTACGTTGTTGCTGCTCAGTCACTAGAAAAAGAATAGCATGGAAACACAAGATGAAGGCTAATTAAAAGGTTGCTTCATAAAATGAAAGGCAGATGGCACTGTAAACCCTGTGGTATATTCATTTTATTATCTTCCCTTATGCACACAAGGCTCATTTGATGTTTGGACGGGCACTGAAGGACACAAGAAAAAGTCAAGAAAGAGAGAAGCAAAAACAAATTCCTGATTTGAAATTTGTGTTCCAGATGAGGAGCGCGAACAAGTAGAAAGGCTTCGCTGGCCATCCAGAGGATATCTGCAGGAGCTCAGCGAGTACCAGCAACGACGCCGCAAATTACGTAAGTCTCGCTGCGTGGTCATGTGACGTCACCTGGCTGAAAAGAAGAAGATGAAGAAAAAAAATGGAACACATTTGAGTCCCTTTAGGATAAGGAAAGCGTCAGGAGTGACATTAACCAGTAACCACTACGACATGCCTCTTTCAGTCTGACCGTGTGACTGCATATCCTGTGCATAAAGACTTTCCATTAAAGCCGATAGGAAAACCACTGCGCCGTGGAAGATTCGGTTTCAGATTGGTGGATGGCTCCATCACATGGGCAAAACAACCATCAGGATCATGTGCTTAACCTTTCAAATGGTGGCAGGAAACGGCCTGGCCGGACAAGCCAATGACAAGCCCGACACCTGTTTTGTCAGGATGCGTAGCTCCCATGCAGTGTACACAAAATATTTTGGATCTCCTGCCTCACAGAAATTGAGCGTCAACCTGTCAAGTGGCTCCATTTGAATTTCATTCAGCAGAGCGGTGGCCAAGGCTAACAGAGAACGAAATTGTGGAAAGCAGATTGTAAAGTTGCCAATAAGACAGCTGTCACTCTCACCCTAACGGGAGGCACAACCATTTTTATGACCATTTATTGCTCTGACATGCATTGGATTTTTACAATCTATACTAGGAGCAGATTTGATTATTACATGACATTGCATTCATTCAGCTTGTCGGCTGTCAGACGTGGACGTTTCAAATTGGCTGACATTTTTAAAGAATCAATAAACACTAGATTGCTGCATACACCAAATCCATGATGCTAATAGACGGGCAATAACTTTTATCACACTTGCATGATCAGATGTATGAGGAAAAACATTCACATCAATCAATATGTTGGAACATTAAAAACCACAATGCCTCTGGTTGGATACACAACTTATTGTATCAGTTTCTATTTTGAATGGGTTTCATTTAAATTATGATTATTTGGTGCTGCAATTATTTTTGTAATATATAGATACATTTTTATATTTCAACAGTATGTTTTGTTTATCTGTACTGTAGCACTGATGATTTTCATAAAAGCTTTAATTAACATTCTTGATTACACATAAATGTTTGCTGTGCATTTAAAGAGCCATGAGAAAACTGACAACTATGCGTGTGCATGACTCTTTGATGAGCATAACATTATTGCGACGGCACTACTTGTCTGCAAAAGTCAAACAGCGGCAACTATTGGCTGGGTCTAAAAAAGGACTATTTTGACTGATTGCCCTCTAAATGTGGAGTACAATTTTGGGGGGCCAACTTTTTGGTACCTTTCAAGCCCAGTGAAGACACAATGCTGGTTCAACATGCAATTGATTCATTATGTGTATTGGAAGACTAAATATCAATGTCAAATGTGATTTTTTTTTTTTTTTTTTTTTAAATACTGAATCCAGCAAGGGGACCATTTGGCTTTGTGGCGCCAGCTGTACACGCGGTACTTTTCAATCTGATGTGAAATAGATGTTTTTGAATCAACATACCACTCCAAAACAAAATAAGTCTGCAAGGTTGAGTTAAGTTATAAGCAGGAAGAGAATCTTTTGTATTTAAGTGGCTACATCATTACAATGCAATCAATACAACAACTGTATGGGAAACATTTCTGCCTTCACAAATATAATGCTGAGTGATCATTTCGAGAGTTATGTTCATTTGAAAATAAATTATTGTGCTTGTGATTTGTATCTTAATGTCAACTGATTCTACTGTAGTCAGATAGAAAATTAGTAGTGATGAATAAATGAAGCTCCATGAAGCACCTGTGGTATTTTTTGACTCTTAGATGCCACTCTTGATTTTACGATGCGGTTGGAAATTTCAAAACATTTCCACTGCACTAGCCTCCATTTTTAAACCAAAAGCACTATCTAAAGAAGTAAAAACAAAACAAAAAAAATCACAAGTGCTTCATGAAGCTTCATTTTTTTCCCCCCGTAACTAGAAATTAGATATCCACAATATTACAAATGGCCGATGCAATGCAGTTGTTTCTCATTGAGAACACATAAGAATAAACAAAACGTAAACTAAATATGATTCTTTATGCAAAATTCTTGATCCAGATGTTATTCAACTAACGTTTGTGACTGCTTGACTACTAGCTTTACTGGTCTGTTCAAAATGTATATAAATGATTATCTGCAAGCAGATGCGCGTCTGTGTGATGCAGACAATTGCTAAATGCTGTGTATTTCTTTCACAGATTTATACAGTATTTAATGCTTACACTACCTGATAGTTTGGAGTGGATCACTGTAGAGCCCCAATGGACTGCAGCATCCCCTCCAGTTTGCCACTTTTATGCAGCTCTGCCACATCACTGCCGCCGCCGACACACTCCTCTCCAATGAACACCCGTGGAACCTAAATTCAAATGAAAGTAGAAACATGTGTCACTCGTTTATATAGATTATGTTGATTTTCCCCAAATAAATTAAACCAAACCATGTAAACCAGTGGTGCAGCACTGATGATAACCACAGGCATGTGAGTGATTTATGGTGACGTAAAACACTTGCATGGATGCCACTGCTTCGGACACGGATATGCAAATGAACTGCATTTCTGATCGGTCGTATTTACCAATCTTAATCTTCGTGTATAAACAAAAACTGCACCGTAAAACATTTTTTTACAGCGTTTTACGACAGTTAAGCACAAATACGACGTTCACCTTACGGCCTGTATTAAACTACATTTTTGGATTCTATTTTGGTGAATGCTGTCAGCCAGTCCACAACAGCAACAAAAACACACAATAAAAGTACATACTTCTTGGGGTGAGTGGAAAAAAAAATCAGGAGTCCTGTTGTACTCCCAATAATGAGTTTTTATTGTGCGTTAAAGCTTGAATGAATGAAAATGCTGCGTCACGTCGAACGTCAACACTAGTCGGCAAATGCAGAGATCATACGCCCGCAGCATAACTTCCTTAGTCAACTTGTCATTAAACGCGTCCTCGTATGAACTCGCTGTCATTTCGCCACCCACAAATTATCGAATCGCACAGACAACCACAAAGACTCACTGTGCGAGCGCCGGTGAGTTCCAGGAAGTAGTCCTGCATGGTGCTCATATCTTGACGTGTGCTGATGTCAACACACTCCAGATGTCCCGGTTTGAATTTATACTTGGACAAAACCTCCTTGGCCGTGATACAGTACGAGCATGTGGGTTTAATGAACAAGACCACTTTGTCTCCTTTGATTTTAGCCTGCACGAATTGCTGCGCCATCTTGAGTTTGAAGTGCAAGACAAACGGGGGAGGGAGGGGCGGAGGCCGATCAGTCAGCTCGGCTAATGTTTGCGTGTTTACACACTCCAATGAAACTACGCGACACTCAAAAAATTAAAAACGCAATACTTTGACAAATGTGTTATGTTAAATTCTCAGGAACAGCATTCATGTCTACTACTAATCTGACTAATACATTTGTGCACCCCCCCCAAAAAAAGCAGTAATAATTGTAAATGTGTACAAATGCAAATTTATCACATTTGTTGGTGATATGGAATTAACCAAACAATCCAAAAAAAACAATCAACATTTGCTGCAGGATTCAGATGAGTCAATTTGACAACATAACAGGTGGGTTAAACATCTTTTATCAGTTTCAGTTTTTCTGATGTTTAAAAAATTCCACACACCCCAAGTAAATCAGCATCAATACCAAACGATAAAAGACAATTCTTGTAAGGTAAAACCAAGTGGATTTTATTGAAATGTCTTGTACATTTTCATTTGGGCAGGATCAGATTCATTCAAAATTCACTTTATTTTTCTCTTTCCCAAACCAAAACTGAATACTGCCTGGGGATTTTTGTGAATCGGATTTTATTTAAGACTTTGATGAATCCCTCTGAGAACATTTCAAGCTTTTTATTTTTTAAACGAAATCGTGTCTTTGGTTGCTGGGGTGACATAGGCGTACATGTACAGAATGTAAAACCTTTGCCTTCTGCAGTTTCAGGTAAACCCAACGAAATCCTTGGTGATGCCCCCTTGCCGGAGGCAAAATAACCTCACCAGCCAGCCATTTCCCAATCAGAAATCCTACTCCATGTAAGTGTACCGGAAAAGTATTAAGATTCTAACACAGGTTTTGTAAACGTTTCCCTTGTTAACAAAGACTCAAAAATATATTTTCATTTTCCATAGAATGCATTCGTCGAATTAAGCATCAATGCTCGGCAGAACTCAAAATGATCAAAATCCATTTGACCTGATAATACAAGTGTGTCGTCCGGTGGATGACCTTAACAAAGAAGCACATCCACACAGCGGAAGAGGCAAGTCAGAACCGACAAACGTCTCTTTTGTTACTCCGGGTGCTCTGGCTGGTCAAAAACAATAGCAGCTTTTTTTTTTTTCTTCTCCTGTCTCATTTTCAGTTTTCAAGTTTCTCGTTTTTTTTCTAGATTTTTCTTTTTTTTCTTCCGTCTCTCAATCTCACTCGCACAATCATTCAAAGTCACACTCGTGCAGTTTGTAACACCAACCAGGCTTCACATCCCTTCTTTTTCTGCTTCTGACACACTCGCACACATTCACACGCAGCCTTTTGCCAGGCAGTTGTAGTTCTTTAGTATAGGCTACACACCAAAAGGGTGAACCCACACCAACCTCGAGTGTAAACAGCTTAAGGCACCCATAATGCACCGCTGACATCAACGCTGTCGGTGCAAGGAGAACACTGCCCCCCTAGGCGGTCTTTACCTTTGGTTTCCTCAAACACCCCACATAGCCTTTAGAACGGTTTACAATCCATACACACATCAGCTCACTAAGTTCCCCTTCTCGCATCTTTGCTGTTGCTTCTCACACTCAGATGAGAAGACGGCACTGAGGCGGGAGAGGAGACGTTTTTTTTTTTTTTTTTTGCCAAGAGATGATATCTGGATCTTATGTGCAAAATGGCTTCGCAATGTCAAAACGCATAAGGCCCGTTACTTTTTTTTTGTGTGTTTGCATCGCTTACCAAACGTTAAATCATCTGCGGACTCTCTTGCACGACAAGTCCCAAAAATAAATAGATCTTATCTTTCTTAAATACAAGTCAATAGTTTCTCTTAAGCTCAAAAATACTTCTAATTCTCGCAAGATGAAGTCCTTCAAAACAAACAGGAGATGAAAAGTTCCCCGTAAATTCACTTGCTCTTCATGTATCTCCCATATGAGCAACTTCACAGGGCCTCAGAAAAAAAAAGGAACATAAAATGGGAGGCCAAAACTGAGGGGGTAAAAAAAAAAAAAAAAAAAAAAAAAAGGTCAAAGTGAGAACATGTCAGGCCATACTGGTGCCTTAGGAATCAAAGCTTAGAAAAGGAAGGAATGAAAGAAGCAAAATGGGATAAGGGCAAATAAGGAAAGGAGCAACAGATACCAACCATGGGGGTGTTAATAAATAAGAGCCAGCTGGAACCCCCCACCCCCCCATCCCGGTTGGATACTCCATTCACAATACTGATCAGTGATATGGCGAGAGGACTCTCAGCAGCAAGTTTGTGCTCGGCGCTGGTCAAATTCTGCTATCAGCCGCTTGATGTGCGCCAGCTTGTTGTGCAGGTACTCACAGCGCTGTTTGTCCCCGTGGAAGTTAGGGCTGTACTGGAATCACAACAGGGACATCACGTGAGACCGCAACCAGAACAGGGAACAAGGACAACGGTCAAGAAATAGGACAGTGGCCCAAAGGGCTGGGATTTTCTTTATTTTTTTTTTTAAGATTGAGAACTTAGGGGAAAGTGTGTTTTTGTGAAGATTTTTATAGGTTAAAGGGCTACATAACTTATTTAGCAAATTTCAGCAATAAAAGGTAAATATTAGTCGACAATTATCTCAAAGATCCATTTGGCTGTTATTTTTAAATTACTAATACTTAAAAAAAAGCATATGCAGAGCAACAGCAAAAATACAACCGAGTAAATGCCCCCCAAAAATAGACAATTATCATCTCAGACTTACTGGCTCAGAAGACAACATTCAAAACTTATTTACAAGAAAATATTTAAATGGAAGGATAGACTAAACTTGTTTACCCATTTAGAGCAGGAATTCTTTTTCTACAAGTCATCAGATCACTATTTTTCTTGTACAATCATACCTCTAAAATATACATTTTCTACTTGTTGAATGTTAAAGCTGATGAGGCAAAATTGATTTTTTTTTCTTCCAAACGTCTAATGCTGCCTACAGTTAAACTATGTTATTTTCTGAAATAGCATTGTCCTTTTAATATATGCTGCGGACCACTGGAAAATGGATGGCGGGCCACAAATGGCCCCTGGGCCTTAGTTTGGACACCACTAAATCGACAGTAATGTCAAAGTCAGAATTTGACTTCTCTCAAGAAAGCAATGATGTAATAGTGCATTGGCTGTGAATTTACTAAATCTGAGTGGCAGCTTTGATGTGACAGATGCTGCTTTTTGGCTAGCACGGGCAAAAAAGGAGGGCACTATTGGAGGAAATTAAGCACAGGTTTCAGAGTGTTGTGGCAACTTACATGTTTCATCTTTTTGTATTCTTTGAGGACTTCTTCTTGCACCTTCTACAAAATAAAATTGAAACTCATGAGAACTCATGTCAGCCAGCTGCATGCTTCTGCTTATATGAGCCAGTAGCATTTCACAAAACTCAAAAGATGATGGGGGGGGGAGAAATGGATGACCTGATACTCTTTTGTGCCTGGCGCCAGCTTCCGGCACTTGGAATCCAGCTGCGTGAAGCGGCGCGTGATCTTCTCCACGCGGGCGTGCAACAGACGGTACTCGTCATATTCAGCATTGAAGTCGTTCTTGTAGTGCTGTCTCTGTTCCGTGGACACCAGTGCGGTGTACTTTCTAGGAAGTCAAAAAAAAAGAAAAAAAAAAAGGACATGCTGTTGTCATAGTTTCCTTGTTTTAGTTCCATGACGGCAGGGCTAAGAACTAAAGGTGGGGATTATTTTAAATGCAATGTGATGTGGAAGTAAATGTGACGTGGCAAGATTCGCCGGATTGTAAAGATTAGAGACAGATTTGTGCAGACTGAGTCCAGACGGCTCAACTTTGTGGTTACATGATGGTAGAAGGAGGAGAGGAACCTCCCTCCCTCTCACTTAGTGTGATATTAGTTTTGCACTGCTTTCATCTGAATGTAATTGAAAGCAATGCTTGTCAATGGCAACTTACATTTCATAGTCAGGCACCTCGACGGTGGATGAAAATACAGTAGATTGGCCTGGATTCTTATCTTTTTCCTGGTAGTCTGAAAGAAAAGCGCAAAAGTAATATGCAATATCGTATTTCTCCAAATACAAGTCGACTTCTACATCATTTATCAAGTAACATACTTGTTGCAAGCTTCAATGGTTGGCTTTTTGACACAGCTGAATATTATTTTTGTTTAAAAGCCCTGTTTGAAATGCCTAATAGCTCCTCCTAATTCAATGTATGGATATAACTCCCGTACTTCCTCATCATCATCTGTTTAAACATCCTGGTTACTCTTCCACGAGTCGTCATCTTCAGACCCGACCAATTTGTTTGAAGAGGAGGTCTTCAGAAATTATTTGGTTATCATCTTACTTGGGATGTTCTCCAAAGCTTTCTTTACCCAAGTACCGACTACGGTGGGATCAGAGTGTGGAAGGTTGCCATTTGCTTAGTTTCTCCCTCCACCTGCTGACACCTGTGCGTGCCACTGCTCTTGCATTTTTGTCTCCAAAAAGTCCAAGGTTGAAGGAGACAAGATTTTCCTTTTCAGAATGTGTCAAAGTTAAAAAAAACAATAGCTACGCAGCCTTGTTGACAAAAAAAGAGGCAAGTAGGTTGCACTTCACCAAAGTTGATATATGCGATGCTTTGCGCAAACCCTCTAATGCATACTATATAGATTTAGAGGTATAATTATTTTAAGCCCAGTACATGACATGATATGACCTCTTTCCCATTAATGTTTTTCAAATACAGATTTGTGGAAAAATGTGCTAACCACTGCGTCAGAGCCGCATGGTTTTTATTTATATTTATATATATTAAAAAGACTAACTTGAACCAACTTGAACTTGAATGTTCTTACCAGGCATGTACTATTTAAATCCATGCAACTAAATGCTTAGACTTGGGTGTTGGCTAAATAAAAAGCATTGGCCTTTCAAACCCAGATGGTACTGCACTTTTTCATTCTGGCACGGTCACGCCCAGATCTATAGCTCACTCATACCTGGGTTGAACAAGCTGTTCTTTTTTAACGACCTTTGTGTTTAGCTTTGTTAAATTCACTTGAGAGGTTTGCACTTTGAAAGCTGAGAGAAAGTGTCATTTTATTGCATAGATCCCATTTCTATGAAACCCCAGTTGGTAATATAACAGGAACACCAGTACACCTAGTTATAGAATGCAGAAAGTTTAAATAGGAGCTTCTGGCCGTCCAGTAGATAATTTTTCCATGTAATTTTACTGCAAAAGGTCTGGCATTAAGACTTTTTTTGTTTTGATTTTATATAAAGCGCTAGATTGTTGTTGTGTTTTCCCCTACTAGCTGTTTTGTTTACAATAACCGTGCATTTGACTGTATTTTGTGTTTGTATGCTTACAAAGCAGCTTTATTTTTTTTAATGTAAAGTTATGCTTTATTGTGAAAGGGAAACCATATGTTATATTAGGTACTTCCTGTTTGGCATCTTGCATTTTGGTGGGTTGGGTTATTAGTAATTTTGTTTAAAGAAAAGCTAGAAATATGTTTATTTACAATTAGCATCAAGTTAGCATTAGCATTCTATTTAGTCGACTGTTTATCTTATAACACATAGCATTTTGTTGTATTTTATTTGACAACAGCATTTCCATTTTTTTCATAATTTTGCTACACTTCTGATTCATCTACTGTGAATAAAAGTGCAATAACCATCAGCAGGTGTTATTTATCATTGAAGTATGGGACATACAGCAGCGAGAGAAGAATTGTGCATCTTATGGCTTATATATTCACTTATAATGATATTCTGAAATGATTGATATTAGTTTTGCTCTGACCCCTCCATCTGGCCACCCCTAGGAAAAATTTCATGAGGCGCCACAGGTTCTAATAAAAATAACGTAGCATGAAATGCTGAGGGATGAACATCTGAGGTATGGAATGAAATCAAATATGCAGTGAACAGACATTAGACTTCGAGACAGTAATCATTAGAAACGCACCTTGATACGTGTGAGGAGTCTTGTCCGTGACTTCTCTTCTGTCATCCTCAACCTTCTGCCTTTTTTTGGATGATTTCTGACTCTCCTTAGCTTGCTCCGCTTCGCTTGGAGAACTGCTACTGCACCTTTCTGTCCGTTTCCCTTTGTCCCGCTTGCGATCCTTGTCTTTGTGCTTTTTGGACTTCTTTTTGAGCTTCTTGTTGTCACTGGCGGACAAAGGAGGGCTTCTGATCACAGTGGAGGTAACAGTGAGCGAGGAGGTACAGGGAGGAGGGCTCGGCGAGGCCGTCGGCATCGGCGGCTGATAACGCTGCGGCAAGGCTCTATCGGATGGCAGGGAGCTTGGCGAAGGGTCCCGGCAGGAGGAACTCTGGTCCACAGGCAGATCCTGGGTTCCGCAGCCCTCCGGGGTGCAGGGGGAGTTGGAGTTGGAAGCTGGGCTCGGCTGCTGGTGAGAGGGAACGGGGAGATGGCTGGGAGGGCCCGAGATGACATTGGAGGGCAGAGAAGAGCATTTGGGGCCTGGGCTTCCTTCGTCCTCGCGGCGGTCTGAGGATGAGGACGATAATGATGTGGCTGGCCCACGATTGCTGAGGTGAGAGATACGGGCTTTCTTTGGCGCCAAAGGATCTATAAAGTCAAACTCCGGCTGGCGCTTCTACAAAGGGGAAACACAGTTTGAAGAAGGTTGGCTGTGTGTGTCGGTCTGTGAGAGCGTGTATACGTAGACAAAAGGTACCTGAGGGGATGAAGGTAAACTGTCTTTGGGAGAATTGTTTGAAGAGAGCGGCTCAGTAGGAAGACCCAATTTTCTGTTTAACGAGGAAAATGTGACAGAGAAAAAAAAAAGATTGACATTACAAAAAGTGTTTAAGGATACAAGGTCATGGTCTGGATTCATGTGTAATACTTTCAGACGACTACTGTGAATGGTTAGCGTAAATAAAGGTAAATAGTAAAAATAAAAGGCAAATACCGGTCGGTGTTTGAAGGGCCATAATTGGCGGTAAAGCCCTACTTTACCACTACACATTAAACCGGACCTGGTCTTCAATATATAGCTTCATAAGTATATGAAAGTACCGAGTCAGGATACGGTCCACCTGGGTCTTCTCCTCTTCAGAGTAGCCAGGCCAGTCTCTCTGAACGTTACGGTAAACAAAGTCCTTCAGTGAATAAGTGTTGTCTTTGGGGTTGAGGTTCGCCACCTGTTTTGAAACGACAGTGAGTTTCACGTTCAGCTATGACTGCATGAAAACTGAAAATACACATCTGTACATGCAAATCGTGTTCAAGCAAGGAAATGAAGAGATCTTCAAAACCCTTGACACTCCACTACACCTGTTGCAGAGTGGTCCCCAAGGAGTTCCGGTCCTTCTGGTTGATACCATCACGCTGCAAACGGGCGAGCACTTCCAGCTTCTTGTAGGACCTCAGCGCCAAAAGGTGAACGATACGGTCCCGAAACGGCCGCTGAGATACGGGGTTGTTGGAAAGGCACTTGCGGATGGTGTTGGCTGGGTTGATAGGTGTTGATCGCTTGCGCTCTGGGACCACCTCAGGTGCTGACGGCGCTGCTTTACGGACATGTACTTGCTTTCCTAAAGACAGAAAGAGTATTTTGTCAACAAGATAGCAGGTCAATTACGAGCTTCTACATGTCATGATGTTAGCCTTGTGTGCTCAGCAGTTCCTATTATTGGAGCTGTAAAAGTATGCGGTTAACGTCCACAACTTGGAAATTGGCAAATGTACCGACTTCTTTTGAAGTTTTGAACAAAGAACCTTTGATTTTTTATACATGAGGATTCTCTGTGAAGCTAGAATGGGACGACCTTGATAGACAAGTGCTTTCTCACCTCCCTGTATGCATAAGAAGCTTCCCTTGGTTATACTTCTTTGCGCGCTCTCAGAAGTTCACTAGATTGCGCCGTTAGACTTGTGTCTATTTGAAGCTTCAAATATGAAGAAACCCAAAAGACCCACAAGTCTAAGTTCTCAAATTAAGTATGGATGGCAATATCTTCAGTAAAACATTTGCCAATGACTTCAGAAATGAAACTCCATAATAAACTGCAGTGACATGATTAGGAAAAGTGATTGGACTAAAAATGTGGACGTGGTGTTGCTGAGCCTGGCGCTAAATCTGAGTGTTTGCACATTTCCACCGAATGCCGCTTTAAGCATTATGAAATTCTAAAGCTCTTTATGAGATTAAGGTTACTGGGAGGAAAAACGCTCCCTCGTGCTATAAAAAAAGCAGAGTGGGAAACGTAAGTGGTGCCATTTTAGTTTAAAAAGTTTACCTTTGCCAGCTTATGCTGTAGCCAGCCATTTAATATGATGCTTAAGGCTTAGTAACTTTCAATTGAATTCTAATTCTACAAACAAGCACCTCCTAACAAGCCTTTTTAACTACTACTTTTATCAGGGCTTTCTCATATTCCCTAGTTTTTATCATGCCTTGTTAATGCTAATTTATTCCCAGAGCACCTTCAAACAGGCTGGAGGAGTTTTTATGCTTGTTTAGCAGATTGCATGGACTGCTATTAAATTCTGGAGCTTGTTTCACCATGAAGTCACTGAATAAGCTTTAATTTTAGTGTTTGTACCAGACTCATAGGAAGCCGGGAAAGCCAATTGTCCGTATAAAAAAAAAAAACAATACAGGGCTTGTGTCGTGCATATTCTATAAAAAGATAACCAGCTCGATACAGTTTCATGATTGTTCAGTTTAAACGCCCAAGACTGTCATGTCTGGAATGTGATGAAAAAAAATGATGGCATTGTAACACCTGCGCAGCCAGCCAAACTCTGTAGGATGTGAGTGTGCGAATGTTCATCATGATGTTTTGATTTTTGCTCAGGAACTCTAAATACAATAATGATAATTGCATCATTAAATGAAATTAGAGATAGAGTGTTATGCATTGAAAGATTGCTGATAGCAGCAACTGTACTATATTTATTATTCCTATTATAAATAAGTGGCAGCTAAAGTATAATATGTTTTTTTACAGAAATCATAACAGTGGTTGAATATTCCAATAGAACGAGGCCTTATGTAAAATTAAAAAAAAAAAAGTTAATTTATGTTGATGTGTCTTAACCAAAAACAAAAAGTGTGTGAAAAATATTTGTTTATGGCTAGAAAATATACATTTAAAATAACACTAAACATAGCTGTTTTCGGCAGTAAAAAGTTATCTCTCTCTGAATGATTTGACCATTATTTTCTTGTGCAATTAATACCTGTGAAAATATTTTTTTTTTCCTTTTTTTGACAAAAAACGGCATCACATGTGCTCAAGAGTCAGGTAATGACCAATCACAGCTGACTTGTTGGACATGTGACTTTCACACTAGAAGCCATGAGCCCTGAACACGTGATGTCATTTTCAGTGGACAGCAAGTGAAAAATGTGTTTTGAAAGTACTAATTGTATGCTTGCTGAAAATAGCTAAATACATTGACTGTACGTTTTGTCGTACCGATGCTGAGTTGATTTTAAGTTGAATAAATGGGGTTTAGGTCTTCTTTAGAGAGGTAAACAGAACACTTGCCTCAACTTGTTTATAAAGTGGGAGGAAACTGTTAAGGGCAGAACCGGTTGCTTGTAAGCGATACATTAACTACTTAAAAACAAGCAGCGCCTGGCAGGTGGCGTGTCAATGAAATGCAAACGGTTTCATCTACCTTTGGCCCTTATCAGTCCCACCGCTAATCTAGAAAAGAGCGAGATGGCAGAATGGCTTAGTCAGTAGCCCTAAGGGCTTTGTATGGAGTCAAGCAGGTCAGCTTTACCCTATTCGGTCTCTGAAAAGGGGTGGGGTTTTAAACAGAGCGGCTTGTAGACTCAATCTGACATCTATCTATAGGAGCCACGTAGAGCAGATGATTTTTAGGCAGTGTGACCAAGAGTTGAAGGGCCTTGCCTCTGTACTGGCCCCCAGGTTTGATGACTTTGGTCCCACGTTCACGTGTGTCCTCCGCAGCCTGGGTCATGCGCTCCCGAGTCACCTGGTAGGAGTCATTGGTGGCGCATATTGTGACCTTGTCCTGGACTGTGGCCAATAATGCCAGGTGGGAGGCCCCTGAGCTGGAGACAATGAGGCACGCTTGGTTACAGGTGAACCACCTGCTGGCAAAGTTTCGTAGGACCGGAACATTACCTTGAAACATACTGATGGATACAATCAAAGCTTCCCTGAGGGTTGTCTTTGCCAACGTTAGACAGGGAGAAATCAAAATGGTGGGAGGCATCAGTGGAAGAATCTGTCTTGGGGATTTTTATGCGCTGAAAGGACCCACACAATAAATGAAAATGAAACTTTTTTTTTTTTTTTCAGAAAGTCCAACATCCTCCAGGCTGATTAAAAATAAAAAAATCTCATTTAAATGTGTACTGTCACTGGGCTGATTGTCCTGGACCTAGGGCTGAAATGGATCCTCGAGTTATTTCCGAGGCATTTTTTTTTTGTCCCAGATACCCATTTATTACAGCACACATCAGAAAAACGTATACCAATCCAATAGCAGCAGCAATTAATTTACTGTGTGACAGTAAAACACAGCAGGGATGCGGTGAGAAGGCCAACTTTATAAATAATCCCCATTTTGCGAGACAATGTCTTTTTCAACTTTTATTTTTACTTGCGGTAAAGCTGTTCCCCGTTCTCGATACAAACGACACTATATTATTTTGAAATCACATTCGATAGCCAATTCAGGGCTCAAACAAATGACTTAATTACGTTAAGATTGACAAATGACACCTGTCGCCAGTGTTTACTGGTGGCTCGAGTCAGCTTAAATTAGCCGCTAGCTAGCAGCGCTTGAATGCTCCATAGGGTCTCCATATAGATGTAAATGACTAAGCTTTGGTACTGACAGCCTGACACAGTTGCCGTTCCTACTGATCACATATTAACAAACCATCCTGACTCAAATGTGCTGTTTTTTTCCCCAAATAGTCAATATTCCCTTCAAATTTTATGAAGGATATTTAAATACTAAAAATACTCCATAGCTGCAGTCCCACCTGCGCTGTTCTGATGCAAGGTTACCCCTGGTTGGACTCATCTGTTCCCAATCACATTTACATCTGTCATCACTTCATGATACACCCTCGCATTACAGGAACTAAGCAGTTATTAATAACTGGTAGGAGGATTGATTAGATAACACATGATCCGTGTACCTATGCATATTTTTCATGAATAAAGTAATGTCACCTGTTGCATTCTTTTGTATCTTTTCTGCATATTTGTTCTGTATGTAGTTTGCCATACGTTTTGGAAGCAACAGTAGTGCAGCATCTAAATAAGCAGTTGCCTTCTAATTACTAAAGACTAACATTTTGAGACAAAATGTTTATTCAGTACATTTGAAAACAGGAACATACGACAAATACTTTGGACTTTCAGCCACTTAAAAGTGTCTCATTAAAAGAAAACAACTACACTGGATTTATTGAGTTTTTTTTCATCCTCAAACAAAAATGTGACTGAAAAACAGTAAGGTGTGTGGTTTAGTGAAACAATTATTTTAGAATCATGAAAGTTATAAAATTGATTCATATCCTTTTTTTTTGTATTTGCCCCACATAAGTCATTGTATAAATACTCCATAAATAAGCACAGCCATCTTTAGTTACTGACTACTAATAGCATAGATTAGAGCTAAAACATAAGCAGTTAAGCAGCTCATTAAGCAAAAGAATAACTGACTATGTGCTGTTACTGGTTTTACAAAGCATAACCAAACAGAACTTATCCTAAATACTAAAGCATTCTTACCCCTTGGAGCCCCTTGAATTGTATTGTCGGCTTCAAAGGCGATACATTCTGCAAAAAAAGAGAATAAAATGAAGTTTAATGCAGTGCAACGTCACTGTAAAAATAGATCTGGCAGAGTCTTTCCAGTCGGGTTAGTCAGGCACAATTAACACAAATTTAGGAAAAACCAGCAGAATATTTGACTGACACTGAGGAACTTGCAGATGCAGCAGCAGAGCCTTAGGGGCCTGTCGCACCAGCAAGACCAACAGCAATAAAACTCAATCTTGGATTGTCTGAATTCAAAAAGAAAAAAACCCCGAAATAGGGCTTTATGCTACTTTGCAAAATATTCTCAAAGCAGGGAGCTGAACATAATTGATGGAGGCTTTTTCTAAAAAGCTTGTTGTTTTATGTACCAGTAGGTTTTCATGTGTAATTGAACTGGTGTCCACTGCCACAAATATGCAGAGAAGCATTGAGCTCCCAGATCTTTCTCAAAGTTAGAGCAAACACTTCTAAAAACAGTTACGTCAACCAATTTCAGCAAAAACTGCCTTTCGTTACACAACACAAAGTCTATACGAATTGTCATCTCCCTACATGCAGATAAGCAAAGATAAATGTACATATACCAGGAATGGGACAGAACTCTTCATGTCATGGTTGTTAAACTTCTCCTCCCCAAGCCACTGACTCACCCACTCCCTCTCTCCCTCCCCCACTAATACCCACAGCAACCAGTTCTGATCACGTTTCAGATCACCACAGAAAGACAAAGATAGCCAGCTTGCGAAGCACTGGTTCAGTCACAACAAGCATTGCCCAGAGGGCAAGAAACAAAAAGCAGGCAGGTTTGGCTGCTCAGTCAGCAAGAGATGGATGGCAAGTCGTCCGAAAACAGCATGCATACCAGGTCACGAGCGGTGCCCACTACCCACAAATTGTTTCAAACGGGGTCAAAATCCATGTCTCATTCTTGACATACATTAGTGCCATAAAGATCACCTTCAGACCTCTGATCGCTCCATCGACGCTTACAGTGGCCCGAGGCTCTTATGTAACAATATTGTTGTTGCAAAAGTTGAGTTCAGGTAGACTTCAGGCACAAATACTCAAACTTCATCTTAGATCACCTGTGCCATTCCTCGGTGAGGTAACCCCATGTGTGTGTATGGTTCAAGATTAGCAAGTTAAATATACCTCCAGTTATGCAGTGTCCCAAGTTTAAACTAAATAGCACACCCAGTTAACAGATTCTTCTGCCAAGATCCAGGGTGCTGTCATAAATATACAAACCTCATACCATAATACCTAAAGATTTGCAGATAAACTGCAAGAGGTTCTCTTGTGATATACAAAAGATTTTTGATGCCTCAGCAAACACAGCAAAATGAATCATTTTTTTCCAACTAAACTAGAGATATTTGCTCATACGCGTGTGTCATCTTGTCTCCTAAAGGGGAGCATGTCAGTTAATGAGCAGTTTGGCTTTCTTATTCTGCAATTGAAAGTGTAAATATATAACTTCATTTTTGGCTGAAACAGGCTCGAGATTCTCAAAGCAGCACGCTCAGTAATTTACATCCTTCTAGCTTGCTTCATCTTCGTCTTAATTCTCACAGTTAACCTCTTTAACACTAATTGTCGAATTAAAATAAGCAAACAATTTCCTTTTGGAACCAAGTGTATTTAACAAATGGCTGGTGACGCCCTCGTGTTAATGACATTTAAACTTATCTGAGTGAAAGCACATTAGTTTGTCTGGGGGGGAAAAAGTAAAGAAAATGGACTACACGGCACAGCACTAAAATGCTTCTCACTTACAGATTGCTAACGACAGCTTTTCCAAGTGTCATAGTTTGCAAGCCAGCCTCTTGTTTAAACAACGTGTGTCACTTCTTAAAACTCACTCTGCACAAACGCACAAAATCAGATTAATCGTTCCCCGTTGTTTCATTAGTCGATCTTTGAAAAAAACGATGGAAATTTAGGCTTTTATTTTCGCTGCCAACAACCGAGCTAACGAGAAGCGTTAGCATTGCGTGGCAGTTGGGCTTCCCGGAGAAGTGTCAAAAGCCGGTGATCGTTTCAGTACGAGCGAAGGCATCTCACTCACCGTGCAATTTTGATAACTCTCAATCGCTCTCAGTGCTGTCTCGGTTAATTTGACGTGCAGAACGGTAACTCTGCCGGCGCTGTGTTGGCCACAATTTAATCCGTAGCTCCCATCCTCGGAGAGCGCCGCCGCCATGTTTAGCAAGCCTCCACCATCGTCCCTCTGCAGCACGAACATTTAGCACACCGGCTCCCCTCTCAGCCCTTAGCGGCCCGGGGAGGGACTACAAGTCCTCTCGCCGGCTACCTCCTCTCGATTGGTTGCTACTTGTTCCTGCCACACCTGCCAAGAGTTGCCACGGCCGCGGTGTTTAGCACTTGTGCCTTTTCTGACTCTGCTGCATTGTCAACGTGAACCCCTTATTCACTGTGGTAGGTCATCTATCTTTTGGAGCTATTTCAAATGGATGCAAATGTAAAAGGCGCACGGTAGTTCCATATCCAATACCAGGGTAAACACTCATTCCCGAGCATGCATCTCGGTGAACTTGCCACTGCATCACCTCCAAGGTTTAGCTGACATGAGGGTATAAGCACCCCAGGGTTTCTGCAGGTATCATCAAATCTATTTGAAACGCTTTTTAATGTTGTTTCAAGGCAATTAAAACCATATTTAATGCCCAGGTTTGTCTGCATATACATTACGTTGAACATTGGTGACAGAGTACAGTTTTCTTTTCAAATTATCATCAAATTGATTGGAACACAAGGTGTACGTGTGTACCTCGTTAGCTCCCTTTATTTAGGACGTCGTTGACCGGTGTGCATTGTCATTAGCAACACATTTTCCAAGCAAGGGAGTGCTTGGCCTAAAAACCTCATCACAACAAGTACATCATTTAAATGCTGAGCAGGACATTGTCTTTTCAAAATGAGAGGAAATTAATTGGAACACAGAGTTCCAATTAATTTTCTTGTTTGCTGCTAAATTGTTTTCTTTGGTTTCTTTGCCAAAAGTTCTATGCCTTTATTTTGTTAAGTGTTATACGGGTGTGCTTTGTCATTAGTGACACAATTTTTCGGCTAACGATGATGACAGATAATGTTACACAGTCCATCTTTTGGAGTTGCTGAATAAAATACGCTTTGAAATTCCATTACAATTGTAGTTTTAAAATTTAACAAATCAGGCTTTCATGGAGCAGCACTCTGACGTCTTTTTTTTTCATCCCAAAAAATACCCGAGAAAATATTTCACAGGGGGGTGCATCAGTGAAAAAAAGGCTGAGAACCCCTAATATAATTGTTTATGGGTTACTGGAGCGACTTCAATGTGGCTTCTGTATCAAAACATGAGGGCTTTATTTTGTTGTGAAGATTAATTACTGTAATTACATACTCCACCTTAGGTAAATGCTCCATCGGATTTCATTTTTCACAAATTAGAAAGTCAAGCATCGGTGCATTTGATCTATTATTTACACACCCACCCCATGTGGCAGACAAAGCGTTATGATGCTGTGCTTTCTTTTAGTGACACAAGTCAAAATATGAGGTATGCCTAATGGAGACCAACCTCCTCCCAGTCAAGTGAGTTGCACCTTCACTATCTGCTGGTAGCAGCCCCCCCAATGCAAGAGATTAGGGCAGCATGTTTTGGTGTGTCATAGCCTCAGGCTGGGTGTGGAAAGACCTCTGTGAATCCAACAGATTAACATGGATCTTTACCCCACCCAACCCATGACAAGTGGCACACACACACACACACATACGTATTTCCACCATTTCGAGGGATTTCATTTACATTGACTGAAGACTTCTAAAAACCAATCGTATGTCCAAGTGATATTGGAGATTTAGTGGCTTGCTCCGTTCTCAAAGCCAAAGCTATGTCTACAGGTGTGTCACAATTTGAAATGTGTTTTGCGTAATTAAATGGCAACACTTTCATGAAGTCTCACAGAGGTTACCTGCTGTGCAAACAATTAAATAGGCCTTTGACTTTAAAATGTTTTATTTACATAACCTCATTGGTGCCAACTCATTACAAGTTAACAGCACAGCAAAAGTTGAAGTGACTCACTCTTTGTTTAAGGTTAAGTTTTAAGCACAGAAAGGCTATCGCCGATTCAACTGCGATTTTTGGTTTGTTTATGTGCGGGATTGGTTGAGTCACAAGTGTAGTTTGCTGTAGTTGCTCAAGAGTTAACTATGTCAGGGTTAGGTTGGGTTTTTCAATGATCTTATTTAATTATTACTAAGAAGCCAATTTCTACACCACTTGCTAACTCCCTTTGAAAGATTCTTGGCTTTCTTGTAAGTTGAGTAATTATACACAGTAATGCAAAAGAAAATCTTCTCTAATGATCACTGGTGGTTGTTACTTTCTGATCAACGGAGTCATCATTTATCATTAGCTGATAGGCTTTTGATTGTTTTTTTTTCTCACTTCTTTCTTGCAGAATCACAAAGCTTTTGTGACAACGACAACGCTCTTCGATTTGGAGTTTGCAAGGAAAGCCCACACAAGCAGAGAAAACGTGCGAAGTCCACACATAAAGGTATGAGATGAAGTTCAAACACAGAACCTCAGAACTGTGAGGCAGATGTGTTAATTTTTTCCCTCTGTTAAGCTCTTGTAAAAATGCATTTCCCGCTTGCCCGTTCAGTTCGATTTTTGATCTCATCTCAAACGAATTAAGCCTGTTTATTTCTAGTCATGACATTTGTGTCAAATTGCCATACTTTATGAGTTGTGTCATAAGCTGCTGCCAATGGGATCCTTTACCTCAAGAAAACCACATGACACCGATTAAAGGAATAATTCTTTAAACTACTTTGCAATACAGAGTTACCCCGCTACTGTATATCGCGGTTCACCTTTGGCGGCCTTGAATTTTGAGATTGTAATTTATTGAGAGAAATCTGAGAAAATGTTGAAGCCTGTCTGAGAAAATCATAAACTGTCTGGGGAGCGATAATACTGCTTTAAAACATAAATGAAAAAAATAAGGGAAAAAAACTAATGAAAAAATACTACAAGTCAAATACATCAATACAAATTTTGCTAAACAAAAACATAATAAACAAAACCATACTCTAAATGAGCAAAATATTTAGACTAAAAAAACATCTAATAAACCTTCAAAGTATACCATAAAAACATACAGTATAAAAATAAAAAAAACATGGTAAAAAACAAAGCATTTAAGTAAAAAAATACTGTAAATCAAATACATATATACAGTATTATGAATTAAGTAAATAATATGTACAGTATTTGAAAAAAATCCACCTCTACTTTGTGAATTTCACTTATTGCAGGTATTTTTTGGAAACGTAGCGCGCACGACAAACGAGGGAAAACTGTATGGGGTACACTCAACATGGATCAGGTAGTCTAAAAGACAAAAAAACGGTTCTTGGAGCGATCTGAAGTTCACCTCCAACTTGACTCCACGTGGCGATCTGGCCCCGAGGACACATTCTCTTGGCAGTGAGAAGGAACCATCTGCTGTATTTAAACCCTCCCATTATGACTCTAACACACATGGAACCAGACCGGAGAGATTTGAGCCGGAGTCGCAGATTTATTCCTTGTCATTGATAGCCATTTATCTTTCTTATTCACTTTCAAGAGGGGGCAAATATTTTATTGAAAAAAAATCCTCCCCAGCCTCACCGTCATTATTTTTGCTGCGGTCAAAACGTAGCAGCTGATAAACATGTGTAGCCTGGAGGATCAGCATCGCCGTGTATCTACAGTATCCCCCCTCCTCCACCTCCCACTTGATATTTAAAGACCTTGAAAGAGCAGTGCTTCCAGTTAATGATTCTCCATTGAGGGGGAAAGTGTGCACTGACACTGTTGACTCTTATCGCTGCTGGACACAAAGCCACAAGAAGCGTATCTGCAAGGCTGACATTAATAGAGGGATCAATTCTGCTTTTAAAGGGACATTTCTTTTTTTTTTTTCCCCCTCTTGGCATGGTGAGCATAATAAGCAGCGAGACACATTGCATCCTCTACAAATGGGTTTCTAAATCTCAATCAACTGTAGTGTGTTTTTATTTACAAATCACAAGAATGAGTTAGGGCAGCGTAGTGGTATCCAAATCGAGAGGTTGTGAGTTTGATTTCCTGCCCCTTGAAATTGTGTTGAAGTGTCCTTGAGCAAGACAGTTGCCCCTGTTGCTAAGCACTTTGACTAGCCTATAAAAGCACGGGTGACCTTGTGGTGACCTCTGGTGACCTTGAACAAACTCAAGGGGAGAGCAAGATTCGTAACCTTCAAGGACACTCTGCAGTGTTGACCTCTCAGTGGGATATCAGCTTAAAAATATGGGTTCCTCATTGTAACTTGTGTTACGTGTTGAAGAGGCTGAAGTGTGACAATTAGACGAGATTTAATTGATAATCAAATAAACTAAAAATTAGTTTTGATAATCAATTTAGAGCCCCAAAATTGGTCAATTTCTCAGAATTACAGCCTTTTGTATTCATGAAGTAAACTGATCATCAATGTTTTGAACCACAATGAAACATGTACAAACAGATGGTTTTATTTTGGAAAACAATGATCAACATTTTTGCCATGACATGTTCCAGACCAAAAAGTCACAGAATCATAAACATTTTTTTAGTGCATTTTCTGCATTGTCTATTAAAAAGAAATCCTGTCTTTGAATAAATGGATAGAAATTCAATCATTTTTTGAACATCCCATTCATCACTTGATTGACAAATTCACCAATTAATCATCGGATTAATTTATTGTTGAATTCATGATTAGTTGCAGTCCGACTAAATGATGTATATTGACTTCACCTCATGTCACACAGCAACGGTAGCTCCACTTGAAAAAAGAGTCAGTTTGTATATAATATGCGTCTGTTTTTATTGCTCATACCAGAATTGCAATAAAACATCAAGTATTTCAAAATGATTGAAAAATAATAGTTTGTCATAACTGACAACAAGCAAAACCAACACTATCTTATCTCGCCATGTTTACAGTTTATGCTTGAGGTGGGTATCACAGGTTTTGATCTCATAATCTGCGAGTCAGACTTCCTCCAGTATTTCCAAGCAGCCCTCAAAAGCGAATACAGTACAGCACTAAAACCAATGAGACATCAAGTCAACATCGGTTCTTCTCTCTCTTCTCGGCATCAAATGCCTCACATTGCCTTCCTAGCGAGACAAGCCTCTTCTCAGGCACGTCCACAGCCAGGCCCGAATCCCACCAGTTGTACTCTGGTGAAAGCACGCAGGTTGGCCGGCGAGTTATCAAGTAGCGGTTCAAGTAGCTCTCTTCGCCACCGCTGGCCACGATGCCATTGGCCTGGTCCTTCAGAATGAGCAAAGAACAACCGAGGGCCATTCGGTACACGTCGCGAACCAGCCCACCGTAGAGCTCAGAGGTGTAGTAGTAGTCACCTTCGTCCTGTTTCACGTAAGCTGAGGAGTCTTGGTCCATTTCATAAGGAAGCGCCTTGCGGGGCTTGCCGTAGTGTTCGGGGTGCAAGGTGGCAACCAGGTCACCAAGTATTTCTTCTTCCACAGGAGCCATAAACTCCTGGTCGATGTCAGCACAGAAAATGTACTCAACCTCCCTGCCGATTTGGTTTTTGATGGCGTCGGCCAAAAGGGGCATTCGACGATAGACCAACTTGTCCCAGCCCGGGAACTCGGTAACGGTGAGCACCTTTATCTCTCGTCCGGGCCCCAACTTGATGGGAGGGTCCAACGTGCGAGGATTGTCGATGAGGATATAGTAGGTGACCGTCTGACTGGGGAGGAAATAGATTTCTGCTGAGGAGATGAAACGTCTCACGTGATGGGCATATGTTCCCACCACTAGCGTAAGCAAACCTATTCGGATTTCTTGCTGTGCAAATTCAGTCCTTCGCCTGACTGAATTGCGGTTGTCACCCCAAACTAAAGGGGCACCCCAAGGAGTCTCCGCAGGGGTTTGTAATGCTGTTGCCTTGCCCTTGTCCATTTCTGTCCTTTCTCCTCCTTCGGTCAGATCTATTGAGCGAAAATAAGGATGCGGGGACTTCACATTGCCACCAGCCTTACGCCCATGAAGGAAGTCTGAAGAAATAAAGCACACATGCGCTTAGGCCCAGGACGCCTATTGTCGCGTATTTGCATTAAACCCCTTCTGCTTTAAAAATAAATAAATACATAAAAAGCATCTCTATTCCTCTTCTGCCAGTTAATACATTACCAAGACATATCAAGGAACCTTTAGCAAGTATTAGAACCCCTGGCTTTCCGGTCAGGTGGGACACTGCTTCCTTTTTTGTACTGCTTAGCTCGACTTGTGCTACACCACCATTTTTGGAGTGCAAGGTTGTGTGCATTTACTGTAGCACATTTGGTTACAATGACTCTTTGAAGTGATGCTCAATCTCTAAAATAAGTCAAACTGAGTGAAAGTTAAGATAAGTAAGTTTGTGTTTTTTGTGTAAAGTTGTTTTTTTTTATAGTTCATAGTAGTATTTTCTAGAAATATAGCAGTTCTAAGTGTTGTAACTCCTAAAATAGATTTGTTACATCAATAAAACAATCTCCACGCCTGTGATGGGAAGATATGCTTTTTTTAGTTGTCATTTTTTTTTAATTGTTGCCTTTTGTTGCAAATTTGCAACACACCTTAATGCGTATCCACTATATGTGCTACACTCCAATGAGCATCTTAATTTAGCATCCACTTGGAACCAAAAACACATTCCAAATTTTTATTGTCATATATATATATATATATATATATATATATATATATATATATATATATATCTTGCTTCTGGCTATTTTCTTGCATGCATGCATGTGTGTGATCTAATCTCTGTGTGGCGTGCAATACAATCTGACAGCTGAGATTGAAACCTAGATTTGGTAAAAACCACGGTGCGGCCCACATTGAATTTCCCCTTGTGGGATTATGAAGAGTACAAATTAGTGCATTTAGTAATCTTATACCGCATTAGAGCAGAGCAAACTTCCTTGCACACTTACATATGATTAGGGATAGAAGAACACAGTACAAGAGCAGCTGTATCCTGGACACTCTGACGGCTCCTGTTCGGAGGATAAACACACAAATGCACACATTTTACTCAAGAACCTGCGGATGGACAACAAAAGAGCAATGAAAACAACCATAGTTGCTGGTTTGTTCAGTCTGGTCATGAGTGGAATGAAAAGAATGTACTGCTCAAGATATGCTTCCCCATGGAAATGTGGCATGCAGCATCAGATGATATAACCCTCCATTACAGCACGCATTGCTTCTAGGCGTCAGTTTATCCGTGCATAATGCACATCATATACTTTTTGTATGAGCTTATAAAACAGTTTAGGGTTTAGTCGGTTGGTTTGGAATCTGAGTGTGATTTCATCGTTGCAAAATGCCTAAGAACAAAACGACAAAGCACAGTTAAGTAAATGCAGACGTGTCTTGGAGCAGTCAAGGGATTTAATGCGCAAATGGTCTTGAATTAATCAAACGTCAAAAACATCTCATTGGATTGCCTGACACGTTTTCTGTAAATTCCGCGCTGTTGGTGCTTGCCTTGCATTTGTATCCGCGTAGGTCAAGCAGATCTGACATAAGCAATGGAGGTGGAGCGGAGCAGTGATGGAGGCTCAGGTTGTACTGACCTGTGGCTGTCTTGCAGAATGGGAACAGCGCCATGCTGTGACCCGCTGATGGATAAACACACAAACGCTTTGCCAAAATCTATTTCTATTAACTCTCTGTTTCTCCAAAGTTATTTAAAACTAGCGGCTTTCTGGTTATTTTCCTTGAAACTCTTACTCCCTCTTCTCTCATTCGTCTCCTCGCTTTTTTTCTCTCCCAAATGTTCTCCTCCCCCATTTCCTCAAGACTCACACAGTTTCCATTTCTGCGGTGAAACCAAAAGAAACCAGATGTATGTGGAATCTGGGCTATAAAAACATGTAGAGCAGCTCCAATCTATGGGATATTTCAGTTGAAAATTGAATATACAGAAAATGACTGAAAATTGCATGAAAACGGAGTTGTTTTTTTTGTATGACCACAAGATCAGAGATGTTCAATTCCTTGCATGTTTTGTATGTTTCCGTTTTCCAACTGAGTCAAAGGATCACGATCCCGTTTTTGCTGCATTTGCTGATGCGCAGTTGAATCTGGTGTGTTGGATAAGGGAAACATAAAACATGCGCCGTAGTAGCCCTAGACTAGCTCATTCCTAAATTAGTTCAAGTAGATATTTTTTGGTAGGTTACTGTAATTTTGGAGTGAATACCAAAGCTGGTGGTGATTAAAACACAACAACAACAACAAAACACAACCGAGAATGAAAAACAGAAAATAAAAAAAAATAAATAAAAATAAAAAACTGATTAAAAAACAAGCTATTTTTTGCTGTTACACAACTTAAACAAAAATGACAAACAAATAGCTACACAAAATAAAAAGCTAAATGCAACAGCAAATACATAAAAATAGATACGGAAACAAAAACAACTATATACTGTATATTTTTTACATAATTTGTCATTGGTGCAGAAATGAAATGTCGTAAGAAAATCCACATACTCAAGAGGTCGCTTTGCAGTGTATTTTACGATAAATCTCTTATTGTACATCCATTACAGAAATTGCAACATAATATTTATTTGTACAAACAATTCCGAACGGAAGCAACAGCCAAAAACAAACACAAAGAGCAAAACTTTAGGCTATGCTAGAGATCATTTACAGTGCAGCATTTTCCCCAAACATCATCCTTGTCCTTTCACCTGATTGGCAGATAAGCGTGGCTGGCAATTTCACACTGTAGTTTAGGGACTCTGCATAAATGCTCACCCAGGACAAACAAACTTGTGAAAGCTGCTATTTTTAGTCACTGAGTGGAGATGACTGTACTGTGCTGTAACAATAATCATAATAATAATAATGAGAATCATATAATATGAATGTAATGTAGACAAATGTGCTTGCAGGTTGTCATGCAGAGTCTCTATCCCACAGCTGACATCTCCACCTTGATAGGCCTCGTAGTACCATAGTAGAGCTTTCACTTCATTAATACAGGAACATTTCAGAACTGCTTATATTTGATAAATAAACATACAACATAACATTTCGCGGATAGACAAAGTTTGAAAACCATTCAATAGTATTTCTGTTGTATCCATGCTGATGTTTCAGTAATCAAGAGAAAGAATAAACCGTTCAAGGGTTTGATATATTATTTCCATAAAATATGAGGATCCTTAGAAAAATATTCCATTTAATGCAGCATTGTATTTTTAAAAAATAAATAAAAATGCAAAATAAGGGTCAATTTTCCCCCCACTTAATTTAATCACGTTGATACTCAAAGTTTTTCCGATCATGCAGGGAGACGGGAGACCAGGTCTTTTATTATCCAGATGGAACAATTCGTGTTTCACTATATATTTTGAGAACCAGCCTATTCGTTTGTGTCCATTTGTGTGGACATTTTGTTTCAAAAAGACAGCAAAGTTAACACAGACATCATTTAGAAGACCAGGATATCATTTTCTGAGCACACTGGGACTTAGTAGGGTAGCTCGAATGAGTCCAAAGATGCAGTATATACCGAAACAAATGTCCACTACAGTGGACAAAAAGGCTTGGTCTCAGGAGGATATTAATAAATTTTAGTGCAGTAGAAATGTATTTAAATTCCTCTTTTCTCCTTGCACCAAGAGTGCCATCTCGAGTAGTTAAAAAATATCACAACTGCCTCATGAAGCTCCATTTGTCCATCACTACTTTTAATAAACTGTATTGGTTTAAAGTAATGCTGTTATTTTAATTATAATTTGCCCCTTAAAGGAAATTGAGAACAAAATCAGCCCCAAAATGTTCTTTTAATTACAGTATATGATATATGTCTTGCCACTAGTCTAAATACTGCATTCTGATTAATATTGCACTTGTGATTTATGAATCCACCTGTTTCTATCTATCTCAGGGGGCGGTCATTTTGATACTTTCTGTCAAATTATCATGGCTCAGGTAATGACCGATCACGGTTCAGCTCAGAAAACAGGTGAGCCCTGATTGGTCATTACCTGAGCAACTGTGAGGTCATCTTCAGGCGCCTGCCAATGGCAAAAATGCCGCCCCCTGACATATACAAAAAATGGTGTTTAATTCTTATTCCACAAACACAATGTTATTTAGACTAGTTTGGACACATATAACATATTATTGGAAAGAAAATCAGACAGACTCTGGTTGCATTCTGATTTTTAGGGAGTGGTTTAGCATCTACGGTTTGCATTGATGACTTAATCGATTTCTGTAATGAATATGTGTTTTTTTTAACTCTGCGTCTGCTCTACTGATTTTTGTTACTCTTAAAACAAGTGCTATGGTTTTTAAGTTGACAAAGCTAGTGGTGGCCTATGACTTTTTCCACAGTACTCCAGGTCACCTATAAAGTATAACAAAAACACACTTAAAATGCTGAAAACAATTAAAACGAGAAAATATAATGCATATAGTAACCATAACATTCTCGAGGAGACAGTAGTGACAAGTTGATGTCTGCTGTATTTTGTAGATTGGATTATCATGAATGAATCACTGACAAAAATAATGAACTAATGAATGAAATTAAGGAGATTAGATAAGCAGCATTTGGGGGGGACAACATATATTTCCATTTTTCTTCATCTTTGTCTGTGCTCCTCATCTTCCCACCCAACGCCATCTCTCTCCTTCTCTCTCTCTCTCTCTTTCTCTCATTTCTGGTCCTCATCTATCATCTGAAAAAGGGCCTGCAGCAAGCGGTCATCTCTGTGCCTGTATGGCTTGCTGCTATAGAAGCCATCACTATAGTCACTGAAGACACTTTGCCCCAGGCCACCATACTTGTTGATCATGTCCAGAGCTTGGTACAGCTTCTGCGGGGGCGTTCTTGTTGCCAGAATGGAGGCCATCCGTCCAGGTTGCTGCCTCCCCCAGGCTGTTTGAGGCCGCTGGACGGCGGGGCTTTGCCTGTTAAAGGCTGTCTGCAGGAGACGCAACAAGGCCTGGGTGGGGGAGTAGGGGGCGGTTGCTGGCTTTTGGGATTGCTTTTCTGCATCAGAAAGAGCTAAGGCTTGTGTTTTAGTTTTCATAGGCGGATGGGCCTGAGTGGGCTCCTGTATTCAACAGAAAAAGAAAATGGAATAACATGTCAATTAGGCCCTTAAATGGTGAAAGAAGAAAAGTACCAACTGGCTGATTAAACATTAATGTGCTCGTGCTTACCTCCATCATGTCATCCATATGTTCCACACCACGACGGTCATTCTGCACAGCGTTGTAGGGAATGTACACTCGAGGCTTCTTCATGTGCTCCGGCTTCTCAGATGTTCCGTGGAGAATCAGCTTCCAGCTCAGTATTCGGCCCTCATTCTCCATGCGGCCCGACTGTTATAAGAAAGTAGGATTACGTTCAGGAGGAATTGCCTTGTGGCACTCAGCCTATTCCTTTATGTCAACTGTTGTGAAACTTGTGGTATATATGACTTGTTTATAAGTCTGGAAAAATCCCACTTCCATATATTAGGTTACAGGTCCTGGGATTTGTTTTTTTGTTCCATTGGTATTTTATATTATTATTATTAATAATAAAAAATAATAATACAAACGTGCCAGAGAAGAGAAAATTATCACCAAACGCCTACAATACATCATAATCAGTGTAATATATAGTAACACACGTATATATAACATATAATCAATATATTTCCGCATATTATCTTTGTAGAACGCACCCCACCTGGTTGACAGTCGGCCCAGCACTGGTTTATTGTGTATGGAAAAGTCGCCAAATGCCACGAGAATCTGTAGATGAACCGCTGGGATGCCATTTCATGACATTGCTACGTTTCCTATAGCCTACCCATTGCGATTTTTTAAAAAGCTGTGGGACGCATCTTAAACTACTTGAAAATCACATCTTTTCAATTAAGCAGGTTCCGACGTTTTTAGGACGGACACAAGTGACATTTTTTGTATGTATTTTTAACCAATTTCTGCTGGATGAGTAGGGCAGCTCAAAAGATAAAGGCAAAAAAAAAAAAAAGGACAGTGGACACAAATGAATAGGCTTGTTCTCAGGAAGATATGCCAAAGAATAAAACAGTGCTGGATTCTGATTTTCAAAAGAAACGATCTGAAGCATGATCTGGTTTGGGTGCTATTTCCATTGTGTTGTGCAGAACAAGTTTCGTTTTTTTTTCTAGGTATAGTCGGTGGTGGTCAAGCAGGAAATGTCACCCAAAAATGTTTGTCACGACTTAAGGTCATAACTCACGGTGTCAGTTATCTTGAGGGTCCAAATACCAGAAGGGTCTTCACCCCATGTGTGGACAGACATGAAATCCCAGTTTCGAAAACCATTGGAGGATGTGTCACGTTCGCGCTCAGCTAGAAGTACAGTGGTGGTACCTGGAGAGAAGGAGAGAGAAAATGTTGCATAGAACTTATTTATTTCAGTCACATGGATTTCTGTGTGTGTACGCGTGTGCACGTGTCTCACCCGCTGGCGAAGTGAGTGTGATATGCAAATCGCCTCTCCGGGTGTATTCTATGCTGGCCTCCACCTGCACGTGCTCCAACGAGCCAATGGAGTTCTTCTGCCCCGCACAGGCTGTAGTTGGAATCTCTATGGTAGTCTCTCCTGCTGCCTTCAAATCCCTGTGGGATGCGTTAAAACAGCAGGGGAAATGAAAAGAAAAAAAAAAAAAAACACTCCATGGTGACAGAATGTGTCATATCCTCTAGGTACTTTCCTGATGTGTTCTAATTTTGGAGCAGCAGTCTTTAAATAACAACATTAGAGAACAATAACACAATAGGGACTGTACACACCGAACCATTGAATGACACATTGGAGGTATTATGAATATTACTAATACAAATTGAATTTGCAGTTACGCTTCTGTTCTTATTATATGTAAAATAAATATTAGAAAAGAAAAGCCCTAAAGCCAGTTGTGTTTGGAAAAATAGTTAATTCCAGAGGTGGGCAGGTTATCAGTATTGACAGACTGTCCGTTGGTCCCTCACAAGACTGAAAGAATGAAAGAAATGATTTCCATGTTCAAACTGGTGTACCATGAAGCATTGTCAGAAAATTAGACCAAAATCCTCCGGATTAAATACGTAGCAAAGTAATGGCGCAACCTGTGGTTGGTGCTATTGAGTCCCATAATCCACAACAAATTGGATTAAATGGATATTTGGTTATAATGTCATAATTTGCTGAGCGATCAGTGATGTCATTGATCTATTCCACAAATTATATTTCGTTATAAGATTTTGACGGACAACATTGTGCCTTTTATTTGCTCGAGTCTGACTATTCATAAACTGCCATATGGTAGTTCAAGGAATGTTTGCTGTATCGTTCTTTATTTGCAGTATTTACTTGCCTGCTGTAAGTCATTTAAATACACGATGGTAATATAGTTACAGTAAACCGTTGCATCTATTATTTCTGTCCGAAGTAGTTTTTGTTTCATCTGACTCAACTTTCATTTTATGTCTGCCCAGTTCTTCAATGCCTTCTATTGATTTTTTTTTTTACCTGTGCATCTGTCAGTTTTGAGAATAGCAAAAATGGATAAAACCATGCAAAAATGCTTAATTTTTCACATATTATGTGAATATTATTGGTGATACTGTACTCTAAAAAAATTAAACAAGCATATACAGTAGTACTGATTATTAAATAGACATATTGCTCCATCTTGTGATTGCATCAGCGATCAGTTATCAGATGTGGTCAGTCAAACTTGCTCCTTGTTTTTAGTATGATGTAAAACTCCGTTTCTTTTAAGGACAAAGGTCAAGGCTGCAGGCTGCTTGAGTTGAGTCTCTAATCCAAAAATAATTCCAAGCAGAAGATTTTGTTAAAAAAAATCCTCTCTGCTCCTGATACGAAGCCAATGCATTTGTGACCACTGTTGTGTCCATTTTGTCTTAGCAGGACTGCAAAGTTAATGACATGCCAACCAAACACATGAGACATCGCTGGAAAGGCCAAAGTGTCCTCTACTGAGTACACTGGGACTTGTCAAACAAATGTGTTAAGAATATAATGGAGATGAAAAACAAATGTTCACTATAGTGAAGAAAAACGAATAGGCTGTGTCTCAGAAAGACATGCTTGGCTGTTTTTCATTATTTACCAGTAATCAAATCATGTTTGTCAATTAGTAATTAACGTGACCTAGATTTGAAATGACCCCAGATGTCATGGTTGAAAAACAAAAACAAAAAGCTTTCCAATTCATGTTCATTGCACCAACAATGCTCTCTGGATTAAACCTCATTGTTACTGTCACGACTATTTTCAGTAAGCAACAGATGGTGTAAAATATCTTTGTTGACCCCAGAAAACTGTTTTTTTTTAACGGATTTTCGTATTACACAAGTCAAAAGTCATCTGAGTTTAGATGCAATTGGTCACGCATTTCATAGCTTCACATATTGCTACATGATCCTTGTTCACATTTGTAAATTGGAACATGCTACGCTCAAATTCAAAACTCAAGCTGGCCGAAAAACAGCACAATATATATTAGTGAAGAATAGATAGATAACAATATATATTAGTGGTGGATGGATGGATGGATGGATGGATGGATGGATGGCTTACCTGGGCTGAAAAGAGTCATCCCTCACGATGCATTGCTTTTTTTCTGGTACATGCTTCCATGTTGCAGGGTCAGCGAGGTCAACCAAAGCCTTGGCATTAAGAAGTCCAAAACCAAAGCGACTATTGACCATCAGTCCGGCTCCATTTCTTTTCCAACCTGGATTATTGGCCAAGGGATCAAACTCTGATGTCCAGACCACAATGTGCTGCAGGTCTCTCCAGGTTAAATCTGGACTGGGGGAAACAATGTAGATAAAGAGGCAAGTTTTAATAAGGAGTTTCAATGAACGTAAGTCTTCAATCGTCTACATTGACATGCTTACATACTTTTGCTCCAGTGCCAGGGCAAATATTCCAGCAGCGAGTGGGGCAGAGGCTGATGTGCCAGTGTGAGTCTGAGTGCACTCATTGTGTAGATCAGCACTGGTCTGGAGAAAAACAGACAAACAATTGAAACGAAATTCTTTTTTCAAACTCATTCACTGCCATTGACGATTATAGACGTCAAATTTCCAAAGTCAAAAATCTTATTGAATTGGACTGGCATGAATGAATTAAGGAATCCCTAGCGATGGTAAAGGTGTTTCAGTTGATGTTGTGCTAACCACCACCTCAGTGATCCAGTGCATGAACCACTCACAATTCTCTGGTCGGTGTAGTCTCCGCTGCTGTACGCTGTCGCCAGAGTGGAAGAGCACTTTTCAGCGTACCATGGAGACAAGCCCTGCTGGGAGGCACTGCTGATTGAGATAGTGTAGATACTATCTGTGTAGCCATCGCAGTCGCAGTTATCCCCCTGACGGCCGCCGTTACCTGATGCCCAAACAAAGATTGAGCCCTTCCCGCCTCGGCCCTGAAAAAAGGTGTGTTGGAGAGCAGTGAAGCGATAAGTGAGACATTTGCTTGGATTATATCCGGTATAGAAAAAAATGTTCACCCAACGCAGTCTGGCACTGTGTGAGAATTTTAAATTGTTCATCGAGGCAGCTGAGCATTTTGTTCAGGGGTGTCAAAAAAATGATGGATTGCAATCAATTTGTCACAGTTATCGTTAATGTATTTGAGGCTTTCTGTATGACATCAGATCATTTTTGTATGCATTTAGCTTCTTGCGTTTGAGTTGTTGGGAGTTGGAAAACAAAGGTAAATCACACCCTCAGGTGGACACTGATTAACTGTCATGTTTTGGCATAACCTGAAAAACTCCTGTTGCAGGTGAGAGGGCAGAAGGAAGACCTGAAAATGAGGATGCATGTGAAAGTTTTTGGTCTATTGTATGCTGAATTGGACTTTGAAAACTTTGATAACAGTAAAGTTATATTCTTTGTAAGAAAGAGCTTGCTTACTATAGAAGCAAGTTTAGCCTACCACATCAATGCAAAACACCCAGCTGCAACTGCAGCCACAGCTAACAATAGCAACGAAGATGCTAATATAGTGAGCCATAGCATAGCTCTTTGCCAACGTTAAACTTGAGAACACCCTGCTTGAAAACTCAAATTGAGGGTTTTTCTCAGAAATCTTCATGTGAGCTTGGAAAGATGAAATAGAATCTCTTGACACCACTTCTGTTGTTATTACTGCTTGTGTTCTGTTTGATACCCAGATAACAGATCCACAACTTTGACATCTTGCCAGCTCAGTACTCATGATTCACCTTCTGTATGCCGTACTCAAAGGCTTTTTGAGCCAGACGACCCGGACCTTCGACGGTCCTGCCATCGTCATTGGGTCCCCAGCTGGCACTGTAAATGTCCACATGCTCTGGATTGAAGCCAATGGAGCTGGCCTCAATGGCATCTGTCACAATCCCATCCAGCATACGAATGCCTGAGTGGAAAGAAGCAAAAAAAAAAAAAACGATGCTGAATGACAAGTAAGGTGCTTAGTCTTTGGGTTCCTCTTCCTCCTCTTTTACCTCCAACTTTGGAATTGAAGGCCACCCCAACACCACATTTATTGTTGTCTGCTTGCATGGCGATCTCACCGGCACACCTGGTCCCATGCCTGAAAGACAAGATCCACAAGATGTGGTGCAATCAAACTTGATGCCTTTTATTTTAAAATAGTGTACTCTCGAGCAGAAGTTCTCAAATTGGGGTACAAGTACCCCTATGGGTGGATGACGGTAGGTGAGTTGGATTTTGACAGGAATAGAATGTGTTCTTTTCAAATTAAGAGTAAATCAATTGGAACACAAAGACCAAATTGCATTACAGTTTGTTACTGTAAGTTTTATACAGATGTAGATTGTTATTAAGTGACAATTTTCCGGCAGATGTGCCAGAAAAAAAACATATGGTGTTCCATGTTTTATCTTCTAGTGTTGCAGAATAAAATAAACCTTGAAGGTATCACTCCAAAATGTAGTTCCGAAGTTTAATTAATCAGACAGTGATGATAGAGCCTCTGTTTTTCATTTTTGAAAAACATTTTGTGTGGGGGTTTTTTTTGCGCTGGGGTGTACTTGACAGAAAAAAAAATATTTTACAGGGGATAGATAGCTAAATTGAATGTGTTTGGAGAATCTTTCTTAAATTCTCTAGAACATACTTGTTTTCATTGGTGGCGTCATATCTGGGGAACGGGTCAGCGTCATTGTCATTGAAGTCATAGCTGGCTGCTGCATCCTTTAATAAAAAAAAAAAAAAAAAAAAAAAAAGAGAGGTAAATGGTAGCGGCTTGGGCTATAAAATGGAGGCATCTTGTTGAGGGTCAATGCATATGTCGCTTTTCACTCCAAATTTCTATTCATTGCGGTGGTGAGACTGCTGGAAGAATAGAAGAAGAATGTCTCCTCAAACAGCGAAGCCTTTTACAGAAAATTAGCGCTAAATCGAGGCATAAAATGCCTTTGCATTGCAAGGTGTCACCACCAGCGTTGCTGTGGAAACAGCAGAATGAGACGACGGGGCCGTCTCCATGGAAACGCTATCTTACGTAGTTGGAGTAGATGTCTGTGTGGTTCCACTCCAGTCCGTCATCCAGAACGGTGATGACCACTCCTTTGCCTGTGATGCCCTTCTGCCACACCGGGATCACGTGCAGGTCCAGCTTAGGCAGGGACGAGGACGTGCGCGTGTCTTGCTGCATGTGAGACGGGGACGAAAAGTCAACGGTTGTGTCCTGCATCCTAATTGGCTCTTTAAATCTTATCATGTGTTGTAAAAGGTTAGCTTATTAAAGCTATTCAGCTTCATCTGATGACATTTATTCCACTTTTTTTTGGTCAAGTCCACTTGTTGGGGTGCTATGAAGCTTTTGTGTTGTCCAGCGCCTGATTCAGTTAACGCTCAAGTGTGTTTTGCAAACGCCGAACCTTTTTATTTGTCTTATTTAGAAAATCTCTTCTAAAACCATGATGTATTTTTCAGGGGAAATACTGATACTTATTATGGTAGTCAAGGAGCAATATTTAATATTCAAAGGAACAATATTTGGAGTCGAAACTCATTTCTAGTAAAAGGGAAAATATGCTGATAATAAAAAACATATGCTGATAATCTGTCTATCCCTGATTAAAAAAATATCTAGTGATGATGAAATAAAATGAGTCTGAAGGCCTCATTCTAAATTGTGATGCGATGATTAATCAAGACCCAATCTATAATCAAATCCATCAATTATTTTTGCTAATCGGTTATTTAGAAGCCTAAAATTGTTCAAATCCTTAGAATTTTTCCATCAACAGTAAATATTCTCAGATTTCTTTAGTCTTCTCTGAAAGCAGATTGATTACCATTGTATTGATACTAAAAATAAAAAAAAAGTTTTTTAAGATTCAAGAATGTTATTGTCATAGGCATAGTAACATCACACAATGAAATTCTTATTCTGTTCACTTCCCTGAGCAGACTACATTCCATAATCGAGCAAATAATAAGGTAGGCAACAAAACAAAACAAAAAAAAACAGTATTAGTACAAAATCGCCTTTTCCTTTAGAAAGCAATGTTTAGCATTGTAGCTAACATATAGACAAAACTGATTATAGAGATTTTTGTGCTGCCAGTTGTCCTGTTTTTAATGGAAATCAAATGAAAACATATTTTTATAAAACCAACACTGCAGAACGCCACCGCAGCATATGACTCATTCTATCATCCTTTTTAACACTTTCCTCATCTCCTGAATAGCTTCCCTTTTTGAAACCCCATCTATTCACCGGCAATGTATTTCGTTTGGACAGAGTGCAGTGGGGTCCGCTGTAAATATTTGCTTTTAATATCGAACGCTTGCTTTGTTGAAACATGAACCAACATGTATACATTTCTGAGTCAAAGCAGCAGCACACAGAACACGGAGCCATGCAGGCAGGCAATGAGTCACACCCTGATTCAATTTTCAGGCAAAGCATCTCACTCACCCCCCCCCCCCCCCCTCCCCTGTCACACGCGTGGCTCCGCCCCCTCTAATGTAAGCAAACATCACATCTGCTAGCGTCACCATGCTCTGACCTGTCGCTCCTTCATTGGCTCTTCATTTAATCAGTGCTTCTCTTCACTCACAAACGCACACACATGATATTGGAACCAATTTCGCTTTACTTGTGTTTTCGTGGATGACTCACACTGCTTTAAATGAAAGTATGGAACGTTAACTCATTCCATCCCAAAGACATATTTTTTACATTTCAATTTGTTCAATTCCAGATGTTTATGTATGTGTATATATATATATATATATATATATATATATATATATATATATATATATATATATATATATATATATATATATATATATATATATATATATATATATATATATATATATATGTATATATATATGTATGTGTATATATATATGTATGTGTATATATATATATATATATATATATATATATATATATATATATATATGTATATATATATGTATATATATATGTATATATATATATGTATATATATATGTATATATATATGTATATATATATATATATACACATACATATATATATACATATATATATATATATATATATATATATATATATATATATATATATATATATATATATATATATATATATCCTGTATATATATTATTTTTATTTTTTTCAAGTGTTTAGTTCAAATAGGATTAAAAAAATGGTTGGTACAAAATGAATTAGAAACTAAAATCATTCAAATTTGGTACTCAAAGTACTGTAATCAATTTTCCCATTGATTTTTTTTTTATATCATCAAAGGAAAAAAATCTAAGGAATTTCCATTATTTTTAACATAATACCACAAGGGTTAAGGTGCTCAATTACCTCAGTGCTAAGATATCTACGGTAATTGATTATCATAGTGCTTAATTTCCTAAAATATTCAATTACTTTTGTATTTATTTCATTTACCTTTTTTAAAGCCTCCAAGCACTTGTAACAATTACATAAATAAATACTTGGGATATCATTTCTTCACTCATTAAATATACATAAACACACATCTTGGGATTGAATGAGTTAAGCATCATTTTAAGGGAGTTATTTTCTCATGTTAAAAATGAAGTGAACATGTTTTCGTAATCTCTGCATTTGTGTGACTCATATTCACTCATTGCAGATAAGAAGAAGCGGTAGACGAGTGAACGCTTTCAAATCGCTGTGAGGTAATACACATTTCCCATAAATGTTTACAAGCTAATAAACTCAGCGCTGGGTTTCCCGTGATGTGATCCCATCCGATATGCCGTTTATGTGTTGATCATGGATTAACGTGAGTAAAGGCCTCACCGTCCAAAAGGGTCAAGGCAAGGACAGGATACAGTGAACATGTTAGGGCTGTGAAACTCGCCTGTTGTTTGTTCCAGCACACGGCCTGAATGGGCCAAAAATCCCATTCGGGATAAATTGAGATTTAATGCATTGTGCTCTGCTTTGCTTCATCCTGTTGGATTATATTCCGTGCAACACACTCATCCCCACTGGGACAGCGGGACCAATTAAGCAAATAGCGCTTACGGCCAAAACGCCATCTTTTATTGTTTTGCATTTTTGTTTGTTCTGTCTGTCACTAAACACCAGGAACATATCTGAACAAAGATACATTCGCTCTTAAAACAGTTGAGCCAAAAAAGAGCCGCAGCCAACGCATTTTTTATTCAACTTAAATTTGAAGTTTATTTCATCACAATTTTTGTCTTATGCGTTTAACCTCCATAAATACATTTAGTTAAATAAGTTACCCATAAAACAGCCCAAATATTTATTTATTTATTTATTTATTTTTTATTTGCAGGAAGGCCGAAAACAATGGTTTTGATCAAAACAGTTGGTTTGTTTATTTAACCAAAATTTGGGGGCCTAAATAAAATAAAGGGTTAACTCCCACATACAACTTTTTAGGTTATTTGTTTACTCTATAAAAGTTTTTTCAAATGAATATCCCAGAAAACAACCCCCGCTTAAAAAAGAGTAAAAAAAAAAATGTCACAAACAACCCCCAAATCAGTTTTTTTTTTGTTTTAGTAAACAACTTCCCCAAATTGTTTTGCTTAAAAAAATGGGTGTTTAGTGATTCATTCATTTGACTTTAATTAAATAAGCCCCCCCCCCCCCCCCCCCCCCAAATTTTTTATTTAACCAACCTAAAATTGGGTTATTTACCTAACCCATAAAATTGGGTTAATTAAATAACACATAAAACAACCCCCGATTTGTTTTTGTTTTGCAAAAAAGGCCCAAAACCTTAGTTATTTTGACCAAAAATTGGTGGTTTTCATGGGTTAAATGAATCACCCCTAAATACATTTGACCCAACCTTTGACGTTATTCATTTAACTCATCAAGTTGGGTCAAATAAAGAACCCAATAAGTTATTTATTTAGGCCAAAAAAATTGGGTTAAATAAATAAACCAAACATGTTTTCTGTTAAAGAGTGAAGATCATTTATCTGAAGCAACTTTTGGAGGTTAATAAAGCATAGATGATCAACCAAGTAGCTAGCTGGGTCAGTAGCTTTTTTTTTTTTTTTTTTACCCAAATTTGGGTAATTTTTCATCCAAGTGTTTTCAGGGTATCATTTCTAGCATTCTCGCAGACTCACCAGGTACCATTGCTGGTTCCACATGGGATCATCAAACAACTTGTCCGCCGGGCAATCCCTGCACCGTCCCAGGGATGCTCGCTTGCTACGCCTTTTCTCATACTGCTGCTCGGCCCACACCACCTACCGAGACAAACCAAATGGCTTTTGAGTTCAAGGTGGGACAGAATAAACAAGACGCGTTCAGCTGAACTCACCCGATCATCCTCCGACAGCTGCCTGGTGACGTGCGAGGCGCTTCGCCTCATCCTCCGGGGGTGTTTGCGATGTCTGAACAAGAAATGGTCCTTCAGGGCCCCAATCTACAGAGAAGATGAAAACGTCCTTCAGAGAGCCAGCCGAGTCGTTTGTTTCCACAGTTGTGTCCATTTTGTCTCGGCAAGGCGGGCATCCAAACATGAGACATGATTGTAAAGGCCAGGATGAGCACAGTAGGACACGCCAAGGTAGTGCCAATGATTCAAAAGATATAGACCAAAGACAAATGTCCACCACAGGGGACACAAACTAATTGGATGCCTCTCATGTTTGTCATCAAATTGAATCTGTCGGTGAATAAAAAGGGCGTTTATGTTTGGCTTTGATTATTTATTTAAGTGTTTCCACAAACATTTTTGCAAAATATGGGTCCCTGACTCCAAAAAGCTTGAGAACCCAGCCTATTCATTTGTGTCCACTGTGGTGGACACTTGTTTTTGGTCTGTATAGTTTGACTCATTCAAGCTACCCTACTAAGTGGTAGTTTATTGGCATTTCCTATGATGCCTCATGTGTCTGGGTGCGATGCAATTCACTTTTATGTCTTGCTAGGACAAAATGGACACCACAGAACTTGTAGAGATGATAAGCCATAAAATTCATCTTTGAGCTCAGGTTTCATTTTGGATCTCATATGACTATTTGTGTTGCTAACATTGTGTGAATGTCACTTTACAAATAGTGTTGTAAATACACATTTTAAAATCATATCAAAAAAGAATGATGGAAAATGCCTGTGACTTACGACTTGGTCTGATGCAAAGGTTTGAGATGTCACTGCAGCAGATGTTTCATACATGCACTGGCCGCGACAGGCAGTTTTTATGTGTTTGCATAAGCAAAGAAATTTTGGACAACACTATCATTTAGCAGCTGAATGTTTTGTACCGTTGGACAATTGTAAAAGCTGGTATTACTCATTGTAATGAAATAAAAAGCAGAATAACAATAGGCTACTCTTCAACATCGCCTTTTGAAAATGTCCCATTGTGAGTGAATGAATGAACAACACTGAAAATCTGCGGGTTTTTTTTTTTTCTCTCTCTCCCAGGAAGCGTGTGGTGGATACCTGTCGGACCAGTTGGTAGTCGAGCTCCCGGGCGATCTCGGCCGCCGCATCCAGCCCACCCGGAATCTCGACGGCCCATTCGTTCAGATATTGTCTGTCCACGGAAGGCGAGCCCGGCGAGCGCGGAATCACGGACGAGAGGACGGCGAGAAAACAACACATCACAGCCGAACGACATCTCAATTCCATTTCAGAGAAAATTCAACCAGGTGAGAAAAAGAAATCGCACGGCGCAGGTTGGATGTTGCTGGGAAAAAACAGCTGTTAAATCGGATGATTTGGTGATGTCCAATTCTTCTTTCCTACGGTGCAAATGGATGGAGGGAGGAAAAAAAACCTGCGCGTTCTTGCTCCGTCAAGGAAACACTTGGCGAATGATGTGTGTGTGCGCGTGTGCGGTCACGACCAGGAGCATGTGTTCACACGTCAAATTACACTTGCGATGACGTCAATTCACCGTCTACCTTCAGTGAAGTAAGCGAGTTCGCGTCCCTCGAGGAAGAAAGTGGGAGGGGGACGGACGGGAGACGAGCCTAAAAATATCCCGAGCCGAGAAGAAAGAAGCCATGTAATAAAATAGAAATCTTTGACGATCTGACAGAAAATAAATTAGTATTTTTTCAAGATGCGTTCACCTGCAATCCAAATCTGTGTGAATCTTTCGAAAGTTTTGTGTAAAATGACAAATTATCGCTTTTGAAAAAGAGGTGGATTAACGGTTCAGCACAACGGACAGTTCCATGTCCTCTGTTGTATTCTCACTGAGGCGTGGTGCGATATTAACCAAGACCGAGCAGGAAGTGCTATTCATCACACAGTAAATTTATAGAGTACACATGTATGCTGCTCTAAAAGACTAAAGAGAGTCAAATTTACATTTTAAATGAACTCTGAATGTTTTCATCTCCCCCAAGTGTAAATGCTACTTTTATATGTGACTGTCTTCTAACTGGAATCAATTTTTAGTATAAAATGTACTCCATAAAACTTACCGTGCTTTACATTATTAAATACTGTCCTGTACTTGAATTACATTACAGTGTTCCCTGTTATATCGCAGTTCTGTTTTCGCGCCTTCATTCTATCGCAGATTTTCATTTATGACCAATTTTTCTTCATTTCACTTCAGAGCAATCAAAAAATGAAAGAAAAAAAATCATTTATAAAAAAAATACTAATACTACGTGTTTGGTCAGTAATCCATATTACTGATTTTAATTCATTTTAATTTTTGCAGCAATGACAGTGGTGTCAAAAAACTCGCACTATAACCTCCAGTGACCATGAAAGGTAAAGAAATCCGAGAATAATTCCAGATGAAAGACAAACATCTGGACAATTAGATCAATTCATTACAAATTTTCAATTAATCTGTTATTTTCTAACCTCTTGACATAACTAAAACTAATTATTGATCATTTTGGTTAGTTGCTTTATCCTTCCACCTTTAGTGTCAACTGACAGGTATGCAGTTGTTTTACTTTCATTGTAGATAGATGATGTTCTTATTTCGCATGAAATTTAAAAACAAGATGGAAGAAAACTTCTGAACAGCTGTCATCCTCATTGTTGCAATACAAGACGTCAATTTTCGCTTTATCTGACAATATCTTTGCATCAATTGGCGATGTCTGTCAGATGGAAGAGGAAGTAAGCTCTACTAATAATGAGGATGCTGCGGACATACAATGGAGGATGGAGTCAATGTGAGACTAGCTGTGTAGCGAGAGCAAACATCTGGCTCACGAGGGCACGGTTTGAAAAAAAAAAGCCTCTTGTTGTAATTGACATGTACAAAACAAGACAAAGGACGAAGACGTGGTTTCAACAGAGCGAGCTTCTCAATCACTGTGAATGAGACGTGTGAGCACTCATTCTGACTCATTAGCTATGCTCATCTGCTCGTGGGCAAACATCTTGGCTGCAATAATCCACCTTTACCTAGCAACAATTGTTTGCTTTGAGAGGAGGCAATACACATGGTGAAAAACCCTCAGAAAACCACAGCAAGACTGGCGGTGGCATTTGCAGCGGTATCATCGATTACGGCCTCCATCTTCCAGCCTGATGAGTATGTGTGCGTTCCTTTCACAATAATGCATTCAAACCACTTATCTGGCTTCTCCCTTGACCACTCATGGAGCAAAATCATCTGATGAGGTCAAAGGTGTGACCGCTTTTCATCCACTAAGTATTCTTTCCCGTTCTGAGACAGCTTACCGCTTACGGATGACGCACATGAAACTGCGGGGACTCGGGAAGAGTCAACTCGGTCAACTGTAATGCACACGAAATCAATGAGATGTAGAAAATGCGAGGAAAGACTTCAGGCATACTTCCTGCACCTTGTGCCATTTTATTATAGTCTTGGGTAGACTGTAAATTGTCTCGAGATGTAAATGATTGTTTATTGTGTGCCTTGTGATTAGCTGGCAGCCAGTCTTGCCAATCCTAATGAAAAAAATCGACCAGGTCGGGTAAGTTGACTTTGCAAATCGGTTGACCCCCCTCAAAAAATGTTTGCCCCTCCATTTTCTACACAGACTTTTCATGAAGACATACGCAGCGTTATAATGGTGACAAGGGAGAAAGAGGGTCACATGTTTGGGATCATTTCCAATGATAAAAAATAGCGACAAAATAGTATTTTAATGACTGTATTGTAAAATGCCAATGAAATGCCACAGGAATACTTGAGGGGGAAAAATATACAACGACTGTGTTAACAGACTGCATGACTTTGTTGCTCGTTTCAGTACACCACCTACTCGTTCGCTTAAAACACTAAACTAGTTAGCAGGCTTTCATTTAGGATAATAGCACAAAAAAATTACTTACTCAAAACCTCAATGGCTCTATCCTCCGAGAAAAGAACCTGTGACTTCCAACAATCAAGCAAACAATAATGGCTCGTTTTTTTTTTGACCATTAGATGGCACTCAAGTATTAAATGTGCCTAGTCTGCTCATCAAGAAGAAAAGGAAGAAGAATCTCATGATAGCTGACAGGCAGCTCTACGCTCATATTTTTACACATTAATATTGTTGATGCACTGTCTCTATGCAACCTTAAGGACATTATCACATGTGTAATGTATATATAACATTATATATTTTTGAACTAAATGACAGTGTTTGTTGACCGTAATGCTAATTACTAAAATGCTAATGCTAATCTACTAACCTTTTAGCATAGTCACATTTTATTTCTCCCAAAAAATATATGTATAGAAGATAATAAATAGTTATAGACATTTATTTAAACTATATATTTTTCAAAAATCCTGAAAAAAAGTAGATTATTAAAAACAAGGATTTAGGGGCAGTGTCGGTTGCATGATTATTCAAGAAAATCAAGAGAATAATTGATTTAAAAACAATTAATAATAACAGCCTTAATAGAAGCATTTTGCTAACACTGATAATTTAAGGCATCTCACATTTTTGATAAAGGTATAATAAAATTTGCTAAGCACTGGAAATGTGACATGGTGGGGAAAAAAGGCAACATTTCAAAATTAGTTTCTGTTCTCTGTCGTCATAGCTGCACAATGTTGTACAAATGTCATCTGTCATTGCTAGATGGAGCGAAAATGTCAATGTGATGACATCAAGATGGCATATAGAAAAAGGAAATGAGACAGATATGACACAAAGCAAATAGTTATCAACAATTGTTGATGTTTTTTATGACACCGTATATGCATATAAATTATTCTTATAATTGACATTGTTTAATGCTAAAATTTAAGTTGGGGTTCAAATTTAATTACTTTTTGTGAAATATTTGGCTGCTGGGTCTGAAAATGACACCCATTTTCTGTGGCACTTGTTTTCTGGAAATGATTTGGTCGATAATTAATGTGACTTGATTTTTTTTAACTGATATTATAGTTTTTTACCAGTTTTAATAAGCTTTAAATAAAAAGCTTTACAGGCTTTAAATAAAAATGTATAATTTGGTGACACTTTAAACAAATTAGAATAAATTTCAAGGAACGTTTTTACTTTACTTGTTGTTTTCCAGAAAACGTATATTTTTTTTATAATGGATGGATGGATCTTTTTGTTATTGTTTTTATGTCAGTTATAATTTTTTTAGATCGTTCCACTAGAGGGCAGCAGTGAATGACTGCTGCTCAGCGTCAGCGGTGGAAACATGATGACGCAACCGATGACTCATCTCGTCCACTGGTTTGGGGCGTGTTATGTAAATAGTTTGTTGGGAAGGTTTTTAAAAGATACCACACCATTCAGTTTGTACCTGCTGTTAAACGCACCCAAAGACAGTTGTTTGGTTTTGAATAGGCGACGCATTGTTGTGGTTTTGCCGATTACGTGAGTGAATTTGAACCAAGAATGTAAAAAGACAAACTGATTTTTTAAATCACCAAATTGTTGTTATATTTTGTTCAATCGTCAAATTAGAGCGCTATTTTTAAATTATTATTATGAATTCATTTATTTGAATCATCTCAAGATGTTTTAGAACAGTTTCACGTGTTTCGCAAAGCTGTTCTTTTTTTTTGAAGGGGGGTTTGTGGGTGTGTCCAATAACATTGGCGATGCTTTATTTTAACCCTCCCCCGCAGAAACAATGTGCTTTACACACAATATGTCGTCAAATAACGTAATTTACGCTTTATAAAAGTCCAACCATCTTTCTTTCCACACACGCGTTAACATAGAAACACAAAAACTTTCTGCTCTCGGTAAAACATCCTAAACCATAAAGTCTGACAAAAGCGGTGCCAGCGGGAGGGGCAACTTTTTATTCGGCTTCAAGGGACTCTCCTTTGTCCACTTTTTTTTCCAGCGCGTGCGAGACGTCGAATCACTCACATTTGTTCTCAAGATGCCACACAAGAGGAAAAACCACCACGGCCACCACAAGCACGCGACGGCCACAAACGAGGTGAGAAATGATGACATTTTGGAGGAATATGCAAACGCATCTTTTCTTCAAGTGATGCGCCTTTGTTGCGTGATTGTCGTTCGTGATAACTCGGAACGCATTTTTAACTCGTCTTTTCTGTGGAAATCGCATCCTGCTGTATTGCACAACTGCAGCTGCATTCATGCATGCAACCGTGTCAGGATGTGCAGCCCACTTTCTTTGGAAGTACAGTGAACACTACCGGTTACAGTGAAGTGATGAAAGTGAGGGGTGGTGCATAAAACACACACATACACACGCGCACGTACACAGGTCGACAATTGTTCTCCGGGAGGGAAATAGACTGCTGGGAACGAAAAAAAAAGGAATTTGATGTGACTGCTTGGGCAGTGAGTCAAAATCGGCAACAACAGCACAGACAACTTGGTGTGTTAATTGTCGACTGTTTGCTGGGAGTGGCACACGCACGTTTCAGTGTGGCATGAGAAAGATAGTGTATTGTAAGGAAGTTAAGTCCACCAAGCCTTCTCGAGCTTCGTGACGGTTTATTTCCAGTTGTGGGTTTCTCCTCTTCATCCCTGATGGCGTACGCAGCCTACTACTACTCTATTGTAAGTACCTTGAACCGAATTTCTTGCTTTGCAAGCGTGACAGTTTGTTAACTCTTAAATGAATGTCTCGGGATTCTGCAATCACAGGAAGCAGTCAGGTTGTAAATCTGTTGATTGCCATCGCAACGCAACTCAAATTTGTTTACATTTTTTGAGTTGCATATCATCCTGTTTCTTTCTGACGGCCTTCCAAAAATGTGACGTTCAAGTGTCAGTTAGTTTCTGGCTCAGACTTTTTAATCAACTTAAAAACAGACTTAACTGCGTGTTTAGTAAGTCAGCGAATCAAGTCAAATGATCTGACGTTAAATGAATAACCAAGGAGAACAATGGGTTGAAAACAACATCCTGTCGTCCCCCCCGAATTCATTCCCTTACATTGTGTTTCCAAACAATAACTCCCCAGGATATTTCTGAATTGCAGTTTTTGGGGTGTTCCCTAATTTTGAGTTTT